>NC_083415.1:54523508-55195174 GCF_020745735.1 Hemiscyllium ocellatum
CCCCTCTCTCTCTCTCTCTCTCTCCTGCCCTCCCTGTGTCTCTCTGTCACTCTCTCTCTCTCTCCCACCCTCCCTGTCTCTCTGTCGCGCCCCTCGACCCTGACCCCCTCTCGCGCTACTCTCCAAAAAGAGAAAATGCTGGAAAGACTCTGTTGTCCAGGCAGCTTCTGAGGAATGAGAAATAGGGATCTCTGTGTAAGGGCACTGGCACAATACCCCAAAGCTGTTTCTCCCTCCACACATTCTGCATGAACATTCTCCGGTTCCTTACTCTTTGACTCGCCATCATTAGCCATTTCCTTTCATCGCCTGTTGGGACTTTGAATAAAAAGGGACAAATGGAAAGGAGAATGTAATAATCGCCTTAGAAATTCCAATGGCTAGGTAATTGTTTGTGCATCAGAATGTTTTGCAATTCCCAATGTAGGTGACTACAGCTGACTTACCTGGGAAAACTGAAAAATTTGGATCGACAGGATTCCACCATGTTGAATCCTCAGTTTACAGCCTCTCAATGTCTGTTTCAGTTGAGCTGCAGTACTTACTGAGAAAAGGTCGGAAAATGGAGAACCTGCTGTAACTCCTGGGAACTATAAACCAACCCCTGATTTAGCATTGACACCACCCACCACTCCACATGGTCCTTTGTACTGCCACCATCCTACCCAATGATATCCCACCCCCCAGCCCAACCTACCTGAAATTTTCATCCATTACTCCATTTCTTTACTTGGCCACAGGCACCGTAATACTCTGTTTCCTCATATGCTCACCTCCCTGCAATCGTTGTAGCTTTGGGACATTGAACAATTTTGGACTCCCTGAAATACCAGCAAGTGTTGCATATGAAATTTAGAATCAGGTGCATCTACACCAATCCTGCACTGATTGGATTTCACCCTGGATTACCTCTGACAAGTATATGCGAGATAGGCCAGACGCTGAATTCCGTGGATAATGTTGGGCATCTGTTCTGACGGTGATTGGAATGTCTGGACAGACTTCTCAATTTAATGACATTGATTTCACCATCCAGTTAATTTGCTTAAGCCAAGGTAATTTAACTTCAGCTTCTCTTTGCCTTACGTTGTCCTGTAATTTTGTTCTATATTCCCAGGTAAGCGTCAACAGTCAGCTATCTGTAAACAATATTCCCACAAAGGAGAGGCAATATGACTTCCACTTCTGGGGAAGAGATGAAAATAATCTCTCTTTAAAAGCAGGTTTTCTTTCTCTGCCTGTCATATAGCCCTGTAAATCGGTAGAAAACAAACCATTTCCTTGTATTGATGTCCTCCTCCTGTAAAGTAAAATCACAACCAAGTCCAAGTGAAGACACTGAGGTCAGGGCAGTACAGTGGCTCAGTAGTTAGAACTGCTGTCTCACAGCACCAAGGACGCAGGTTCGATTCCCACCTCGGGCGACTGTCTGTGTGGAATTTGCACAATCTTCCTCCAGGTGCTCCGGTTTCCCCCCTCAGTCCAAAGATGTGCAGGTTAGGTGGATTGGCCATGCTAAATTGCCACATAATATTAGGTGAATTAGTTAGAGGTAAAATGTAGGGAAATGGGTCTGGGCGGGTTGCAGTTCAGCGGGTCGGTGTGGACGTGTTTAGTCAAAAGGCCTGTTTCTACATTGTAGGGAATCTAAACTGATCACGTCTTGTAATAAATAATCTCCTGAAGCCAAGGTTGAGGAAAGAATTGATCTCGGCTGTAACGCCAGTCCTTGGCAACCCGTCTTGGCCTATGCATAATGAATGGTTACTTTGTGGATGTGAATTGAGGGCAAGTGTTCAAAACTATATCTGGAGAGGGTGGTTTATGTTCAGAAAGGAAGAAAAGAAATTGTAGATTACCAATATTGATCCACACATTTATTGCCAAGTTCCAACAACTTTATACTGTGGTGTACTTCCTCCAGTTAGCTAATATCCCAAATTTCCGCAACAGCCAATAGGCTGTCATTACCTACCAGCCTCCACATCCAGAAGATCACCAGCCACCATTTCTGCCATGTCCAGCAAGATGTCTTCACCAGACACATTCCCCTTCCCTCCCTTGTCCACCTTCCACAGGGATATTCCCTCTGGGATACCCTGGTTCACTATTCCATCGCTCCCATCACCCCCCCCCCCCCCCCCCCCTCACCATGGCACCTTCCCCTGCAACCACCAAAGGTGTAACACCTGCCCATTTATCTCCTTTCCCTCCCCCTCAGTATCCAAGGGCCCAAACACACCTTCCAGATGAAGCAGCACTTTTTACCTGCACTTCACACAATCTTGTCTACTGTATTCGCTGCTCACAATGGAGTCTCCTCTACACTGGGGAAATGAAGCGTAGACTGCGTGACTGCTTTGCAGGACATCTACATTCTGCCCACAAAAAAGACCCTGAGCTTCCAGTTGCCTGCCAGTCCACCACACCACCCTGTTCCCTGGCCAATATCTCTGTCTCAGGTTTGTTGCAGTGCTCCAGTGAAGCTCAGCATAAGCTGGAAGAACAACTCTTCATTTTCTTGTTGGGGACACTGCAGCCTTCAATATCGAGTTCAATAATTTTAGGCTCTGAGCTCCCCATGTTCTAGCCCTGTACCCCACAATGCTGGGCCTTGTTATCACATAGTCTGCCTATTGTTAGCCACTAACAGTCTCCATTAACAGCCATTCATTCTCCCTGCCAGATCAATATCGACTCCTTTGACTGTCCAGCTGTTCTTGTGTTTCTTTGGCATCTATCCCCACCTGTCGTTTACTCCTCCCCCCCAACCTCTGCATATAAAGACATTTTCCCAATTACCTTCTGAGGAAGGGTCACTGGAACCAAACATTAACTCTGATTTCTCTTCACAGATGCTGCTAGGCCAGCAACTTCTGGTTTTGTTTATGTCCCAAACGCTTCAGAGAAAACCGTCCAGCCTGTTCAGTCTCTCCCTGTAGCTCAGATCCTCCAACCCTGGCAACATCTTTGTAAATCTTTTCTGAACCCTTTCAAAACTTCCAGAACTTTGGACAAGGAAATACATCCCTATTACTTCTGTGTCAAAGTCAGAATGGTGCGTGGCTTGGAGAGGGAAACTTGCAAATTGTGATGCTCTTATCTGCTCCCCTTATCCTTCGAGATGGAAGTAGCATTGAGTTTGATGTTCTATTCTAGTTGCTTTTGCTTATGGAAGTCGACTTTTTAAATTTGTGAATAACGTTTGGGGGAGGGAAAGCGATGGAAATATCCAACAGGGCTGGAGAAGTTGTTCCTAGATTTTTAACCTAGTGAAACCAAAAACTATTCGCACAAACATTCTAATGTTGCTTTGGAACATTGTTATGGAAATATTATCGCACCACACCCCTTCTCATAGTTACGGCCCAAAGTGCTTCATGGAGAATGAATTCACTCAAAGCTATTAGGTAGGTGAATGTGACTATACACAGCAAGGAGCCCAAACAATACTATGAATTGCAAATTAATCTAGTTCTATTGACTTTGGTTGAGGGTAAATGTTAGTTGGAACACAGCTAATGGCTCATTGAACTAACTTGGACTGTTATTCAAGGTTTCATGTGACCTTGTTTTGATTGAAAATTTTCATGTTGCTGCAGTTACATTTAAATCATTTAGCAATGGTTATCTTGGTGACAAATCAGACGAGAGTCTGCAATGCTATTAGATGCATAGTTCTAGGTTTTTGACCCAGTGTTTCTAAAATGGTGGAAGCTGTGTAATTATGGAGTCTCATTAAATTCCCACATGCATGCAGAGTCTTTGGATAGCATTTAGCAATAAGTTCTGAGGAAGAGTCATATTGACCTTGAAGTATTAACTTTTGCTCTTCACAGGTGCTGCTTGACCTGAATAATTTCAGTGTCTGGAATTTTTATTGCAGATTTCCAGCATCTGCATTTGTTTTTACTTAAGGGTAGAGAAGCCTGGCTGACATTTTTTGATTATTTCTGATCCCCCACTTTCCTTGCTTCCCCATTCAAGCCTTGGTTACCAAGTAATCACTAGCACAATTTTTTTTTTAAATTGTATAACTGCAATAACGCAAGAGTAGGCGTTGGTTAGCTCAGTTAGCAGGATAGCTGGTTTGCAATGCATAGTGACTCCAGCAGCAACATTCAAATTCCACAATGGCTGAGATCAACACTAAGATTCGACCTTTTCAACTTCATGCCTCTGAGGTGTGGTGATTCTCAGTTTAAACTCACTATTAGTTGTGTCTCTTTGACAGAACAGCCCTCTAGGACTATAGCAACTTTATCTTTGATTAGAAGTCCAGGCTGACCTGATGGAGGTCTTTAATGTTAGTAAAGCATTTGACAGGTATGTAAACGTGTTGGTGAGTAAGAGCACCAGAGGCAGGGTGCATTATTATAAAGTAAGCATTGCTAAAATTCAGAAGAGAATTCATGAAAGACTTGTTACCCAGAGTGTGGTGAGACTGGAACTCACTACCACAAAGAGTAGTTGAGGCAAGTAACACCGATGCATTCAGGGGGAAAGAAATCAATATAGGAGATAGAATAGAGGAGAACAGTTAGGTTAAACAAGTGGGAGAAACTCATGGAGCAAATGGTCTAACTTGTCACTGTAATACTTTGCTTTCATGTATTCACCCACTGGTACATCAGCAAGAATTAAAGAAGTTATTTTTCTTAAAGACTGTATATATGAATGTAACACTCATTTTAAACTGATCTGTGGCGGGAGAAGTGAAATACGAATATTATCTAAACATGACGTTTCACAGATTTTAAAATGCAAGATGGAACTGATAAAAGCAGCATCTTGCATTTTGTGTAACTGTAATTTGCCATTTCTGGGCAAAGTCACAATCAATGCAATCTTCCTACAGAACTGAACTCTGTGCAAGGAGCACAGAAGATTACAATTTTCATTCCAATAATTCTTGTCTTTGTTCTGTGACACACAGGAAGATGTAATAATATAATGCTCATGTGCGTCACTATCCTCAAGGTCACCTTGCAATATAAACCCACCACCTCTGCAGTGTGGGTGGGAAGGTACAATTGATGCAATAGGTTTTCAGGAGTTATTTGATAAAGGTGTGTCAAAGCCTTGTGTTTTTTTTTACTTTATTAAGAAAATATAGGCACGAACATTTCCAATTTATAAGCAGAGACAGAGTACAATAAATAGTCACGATTTCACCCAAATTATTAGTTCAGTCACAGTTTTGGGAATCCCAGTTGTAAAATTAACTGCGCAGTGTGCAAAACCCAAACCAGTCACTTTGGCAAACTGATTTCATGCCCATGTCTTATCCTCCATAGGAGCCTCCTCCATCTAATTCAGGAAAGCCTTTACAATGTGAGGAGTTGTGTAAACAAATCTTCTCAAAACTCGGTAAGTGTTGTGTAAGTTTGAACATGCTATCACAAGGAATTGTCACGGTGAGTAAAATAGATCCAGATATATGTATATGAAGCATTTAAGAGGAAAGAGAGAGCAAGAGAGGATGGAGAAAGGAAAAGCAGACAATATTGATGAGGTTCGATGTAGGGGTTAGGAGAAGGCTGGTGTAGAACATTAACACCATCATCGACCTGTTGTGCTGAATGGCTTGTTTCTGTGTTTGCAAACACACTTGGCAAGATTTTACAAATGTTACTGAGGTGAGGTGAGGTGTTACTCAGCTGAGGTTTCTCAGAAAGATGCTCTTTCACCTGAAGGATCTGAGGATTACAGTCACAGTCAATTACAGTCATTCTATGGCGAAAGTGAGGGCTGCAGATGCTGGAGATCAGAGTCACGATTAGAGTGGTGCTGGAAAAGCACAGCAAGTCAGGCAGCATCTGAGGAGCAAGAAAATCGATGTTTTGGGCATTCCTGATGAAGGATTTTTGTCTGAAACGTCAATTTTCCTGCTCCTCGGATGCTGCCTGACCTGTTGTGCTTTTCCAGCACCACAGTCGTCCTAAGGCATTTAATGCTCAGTGGATTGTTAGTTGGTTGAAGATGAGGCTCAGGCTTTCGGCCCATCTGCATGAGCAGTCCCTATAGTGCCAATGGCAGCAATGACTTGGACTGGGATTACACACAGTCCACAGATTCTTAGTTTGAGTCTAGAGATAGATAAGTGCTAAGGGCCTTGTGACTGGAAGGGGAGGTGAGACCCCAGAGAAGGTCAAGGGAAGGAGTGTGGGGACAGCTGATGCTGACGTCCGAAGGGAGAGACTAGGGTGGGAGAGGGAGCTTGCAAAAGGCTTTTGATATATGCAGGATCTCTAGTAAAAGACCACCCCAATCTGCAGTCAAGCGAGGCAACCTACTAGTCTTTACCACCTCTTCCTGCATGTCTAAAAATTGAGAACAGATGGGAAGCAGCCTTCAATCACAGAATCCCCACAGTGTGGAAAGTGACCATTCAACCCAGTGAGTCTGCGTCACACCTCCAAAGAGCATCCCACCCAGACCCAGCACCCAACCCTGTAACCCTGCATTTCCCATGGCTACCCACCTAGCCTTCACATCCCTGGATTCAATGGGGCAATTTAACACGGCCAGTCGACCTAACCTGGACATCTTTGGGAAGAAACTGGAGCATCCAGCAGAAACCAAACATGGAGAGTCATCCAAGGCTGGAATCATACCTGGTCCCTGGTACTATGAGGTAGCAAGGCTAGCCATTGAGCCACTGTGCTGAAGTTTAAATAACTTAAGGTTGGCCACTTCAGGATCTCCAACTGAGGGGTGGGCAGGTGTGTCACTCTTGGCCTCGCCTACACCGTGTAAAATTGTGGCTGGTCAAACAGAGTAGTAGAGTTTTATAGAACCCCTGAACCTGGTGATGGGGTCTGTAAAATGCTGCACTTTTAACACGAGATATTCATGGAGCAGCAGATGCAAATATCAGGGAGAACTACAGGATAGGCAGAAAGGGTTTGTGCTGCAGTAAAAGGTGGGTTAACACCAACTGGAACAGAAGGATGACCCAAGAAGGAGAAAAGTGAACTGAACATGCTGGAAATCTGAAACAAAAACAGATATTTCTGGAGAAACTCAGCAGGTGGGGTAGCATCTGTGCAAAGAAATCAGAATTAACGTTTTTGATCCAGTGACCCTTCAGAACTGATTCAAGGAGTGGGGTAATGCTGGAGTGAGTGGGTCAAATAAAAGGTGAAAAACGTGGAGTTGGCACTCGGAGAGAAGATTCAGGGAGATTGGAGGGCAAGGAGAGATCAAAGATTTCCCAGAACAAAAGGCAAATGGAGTGTTTAGGGTTATACAGAAGGTGTAAGGCATAGCTCCAAAGTAGGTATTAACAACAGAACAGAGGACAGCACTGACCGACAGGAAAACAAGTTACACATCAACCAAGTGTATCTCTCAAGGTCTGAAGTTGTTGAATTCTTTGTTGAATTTGGAAGACTAAAATTTCTAATCAGAAAATGAGGGGTCATTTCCCAACTTGTTTTGGGCTCAATTTTGTTAGCCATGCTTTTACCTGGTTCGTTGTCAAACATATTCCATGCAGATAATATCTTGTAATTAGAGTCAGAGACATGTACAGCACAGAAACAGACCCTTCGGTCTAACTCGTCCAGACCAACCAGATATCCTAACTGAATCTAGTCCCATTTGCCAGCATATCCTTCTAAACCCTTCCTATTCGTATATACTCATCCAGATGCCTTTTAAATGTGAGTAGAAAGTGAGAACTGCTGATGCTGGAGATCAGAGTCGAGAGTGCAGCGCTGGAGCTACCCAAATAAATACCTGAAATGTCTATTCTCTTGCTCCTCGGATGCTACCTGACCTGCTGTGCTTTTCCAGCACCACACTCCCGACACATTTTAAATGCTGTATTTGTACTAGCCTCCACCACTTCCTCTTGCAGCTCATTCCATACGCGTACCACCCTCTAGGTCAAAAGATTGCCCCTTAGGTCCCTTTTATATCTTTTTCTTCTCATCCTAAACCTATGCCCTCTAGTCTTGGACCTTGTCTATTTATCCTATCCATGCCTCTCATGATTTTGTAAACCTTTGAGGTCAGCCCTCCACCTCCGACACTCCAAGGAAAACAGCCATAGCTTATTCAGCCTCTCCCTACAACTCCATCCTCCAACCCTGGCAACATCCTTGTAAATCTTTTCTGAACCGTTACAAATTTCACAACATCCTTCCAATAGGAAAGAGACCATTATTGCACACAATATTCCAAAAGTGGCCTAACCAATGTCCTGGACAGCTGCAACATGACCTCCTAACTCCTATACTCAATACTCTGACCAATAAAGGAAAGCATACCAAATGCCACCTTCACTATCCTATCTACTGCAACTCTACTTTCAAGGAACTATGAACCTGCACGTCAAAGTCTCTTTGTTCAGCAACACTCCCGAGGACCTTCCCATTAAGTGTATAGGTCCTGCAAAGATTTGCTTTTCCAAAATAAAGCACCTCATATTTATCTAAACTTCACTTGCCACTCCTCAGCCCATTGACCCATCTGATCAAGATCCTGTTGTACTCTGAAGTAATCTTCCTCACTGTCCACTACACTTCCAATGTTGGTGTCATCTGCAAACTTACTAACTATACCTCCTATGTTCACATCCAAATCATTTATGTAAATGATGAAAAGTAGTGGACCCAACACCAACCCTTGTGGCACACCACTGGTCACAGGCCCTTAGTCTGAAAAGCAACCCTCCACCACCACCCTCTGTCTTCTACCTTTGAACCAATTCTGCATCCAAATGGCTAGTTCTCCCTGTATGCCATGAGATCTAACCTTGCTAACCAGTCTCCCACGGGGAATCTTGTTGAACGCCTTATTGAAGTCCATATAGATCACGTCTACTGCTCTGCTGTCATCAATCCTCCTTTGTTACTTCAAACAATTCAGTCAAGCTCCTGAGACATGATTTCCCACACACAAAGCCATGATGACTATCCCTAATCAGTCCTTGCCTTTCCAAATACATGTAAGTCCTATTTGTCAGGATTCCCTCCAATAACTTGCCCACCACCAATGTCAGACTCACCAGTCTATAGTTTCCTGGCTTTCCCTTATCACCTTTCTTAAACATTGGTACTACGTTAGCCAACCTCCGGTCTTCCAGCACCTCACCTGTGACTATCATTGATACAAATATCTCCGTAATGGGCCCAGCAATCACCTCCCTAGCTTCCCACAGAGTTCTAGGGTATACCTGATCAGGTCCTGGGGATTTATCTACCTTTATGCATTTCAAGACATCCAGCACTTCCTCCGCTGTAATATGGACATTTTTCAAGATGTCACCATCTAATTCCCACATTCTATATCTTCCATATCCTTTTCCACAGTAACTACTGATGCAAAATACTTGTTTAGTATTCTCTTTTGACCCCCCCCCCCCCCCACCAACCCCCCAAATCTCCTGTGGCTCCACATTTAGGCTGCCTTGCTGATCTGAGGGGCCCTATTCTCTCCCTAGTTACCTTTTTGTCCTTCAAACATATTTACAAAAACCCTTTGGATTCTCCTTAACTATATTTACCAAAGCTATCTCATGTTTCCTTTTTGCCCTTCTGATTTCCCTGAAGTATACTTCTACTGCCTTTACACTCTCTCCTAAGGATTCACTCGATCTCTCCTGTCTACACCTGACATATGCTTCCTTCTTTTTCTTAACTAAAATCTCAATTTCTCTAGTCATCCAGCATTCCCTATACCTCCCAGTCTTTCCTTTCACCCTAACAGGAATATACTTTCTCTGGATTCTCGTTATCTCATTTCTGAAGGCTTCCCATTTTCCAGCCATCCCTTTACCTGCGAACATCTGCCTCCAATCAGCTTTTGAAAGTTCTTGCCTAATACCATGAAAATTAATGTTCTCGTTGGGCATGATCTGCTATTGACACATCCATGCTGCTTCTCTTTAATCTCTTCAAGGAATGTCTTTTTAAAATTATTTGATTCTAAAACCTGACCCACCACGGATAAACTGATTAGTTACAAACAGCATCCTTACACTTCTTCTTGAATATGCCACTCTCCAGTTGCCACCTGTATCTAGAAAAAATTTCCAAGATGATGGCAAGCCCTTCAATTATTGCCATTTCACTTCCTTTAACAGCCTAAGCTGCAAGACATCTTGACCAGGCAACTTACCTACTCTTAAACATGGTCAACCATTCAAGTTCATATTTCAATCTTTGCTCTGCCCGTTATCTTTACCATCTCCTAGAGTCGTAGTGATGTACAATATTAACAGCTTTTTCCTGAGTACAGACTAAGAATCAAAGTGTGGCGCTGGGAAAGCACAGCAGGTCAGGCAGCATCCAAGGAGCAGGAGAATAGACATTTCAGGCATAACCCTTCAGGAATTTGGGGGGAGGAAAGAGGACTGAGAGATAAGTAGGAGGGTGGGGCTAGGGGTCAAACAGCGACCCCCCCCATGGCAGACCACTTCAACTTCCACTCCCACTCTGCCAAGGATATGCATGTCCTAGGGCACCTCAACCACCAAATCCAAGTCACCTGATGCCTGGAGAAAGAACGCCTCATCTTCTGACCCTCCAACCACACAGGATCAATGTAGATTTCACTATTTCCTCATCTCACTTCCTCCCCCCCCCCCCCCCCCCCTCATCCCAGATCCAACCCTCTAACTCGACACTAGCCTCTGACTTGTCCTACCTGTCCATCTTCCTTCCTATCTACCTGCTCCAGCCACCGCTCTGACCTATCACTATCACCCTACCACCTCCATCTACTTTTGCCTTCCAATCTACCTTCCCCACAACCCCATCCCCACTCTCCTGTTTATCTCTCAGCTCCCTTCTCCATCCACACCTTCCTGAGAAAGGGCTTATGCCTGAACCGTCTATTCTCCTGCTGCTTGGATGCTGCCTGACCTGCTGTGCTTTACCAGCACCACACATTTCGACTCTGACTCTCCAGCATCTGCAGTCTTCACTTTCTCCTGAGTACAGACGAATACAATTTACCCACTTCAGTATCCAGCTGTGCCCATTGTTAGTAAACATATGGTGAACTTTTAATATCTTTGACCGAACCCATTCATTTTGCAGTTAGCTTCCTATCCAATCTGCTACTTATCCATTGATTCCACGCTCTGAATCTAGGCTCATCTTGATTTTTGCTTGTTCTGTATATTTCATGTCCTAATTTTGTTTTGATTTCACTGTGGTTTGTGTCTGACCTGAGCTTTCCATTTCTGTCTTGCTTTATACTAGAAGCTTTTTGAGACCTTGGGGGCTCTAGATTTGATGTCTGACCCTTTTCTCTTCATGAGAATGTGTTTGCTTTAAACCCCCTGCATTTCCCCTTTTGATGCCTCTGAAACTGAGTTACTTTCAAATAGCTGTTTCCATTTCACTATTTCTACATCACTCCTCAATTCGATAAACTTGGTCGTGTCCTAATTTAGAGCTCTGTTGTATCTTTGTCCTTTCCCACAATTATGCTCAAGTAATTGAATTCTGATCACTGCCATCAAAATGTTCTCCCAATGCTGCTTCATCTGTCAGTTTTTGCAAATGAAATTATGTTCAGAACCGCACTCTCTTATTACTACATACTGGCCAAAAATATTCTCCTGAATGCACTCAAGAATTTTGCTCCCTCAATTCCTTTCACACACAACTGTCCTAGTTAATATTGCAGTAGTTAAAATTTTGTGTTGTCACTGCATTCTCAGATTTTCCTACATTTTTGCTCTTAAATTTCACTTTCTCCATTTCGGAGCCTACAGGACATTCCCAGATGTGAGGCTATCCCTTTATCTTTGTTCCTTAGCTAATTTTACGTGGATACATTTGATGATATTTCTACCTTTTATCTCTTCCTTCCCCCCCCCCCCCCCCCCCCCCCCCCACTGCTGTAGTTGTTTCTTTGACCAAAACTGACACTCCACCCCCTTTTTAACCTCCCTCACTATTTTGCCTCACAACACTGTAACCAGAGCTGCCATTTGTGTCCCACTTTACGCCATGTTTCTGTAATAGCAATGATACCAGCCCTCTGCTGATGTGTATTTTCCAGCCTAGGTCCTGTGGTGAAGCTGCTGTAGCTGATGTCTGCCCATGATCCTTATAAGGGTAAGAGTGCTGCCCACTGTGTTGACATTGGCTTGGGTTAGTTTCCCATCTGAAAGCCAAACAACAAAGATGGAGCTGAATAAATTTGCCTCATTGCTGTCAGTTCTGAGCTAGGGACTTTTTGACTCACCTGCGTGTTCTGCTGAAACCCAGGATTGAACAGGGACCTTTTTTTTCTTTTAAAATCTTTAGTGTCTCACATTTGCAACTGTTGGTTTCTCTCCATCATGCCACTCTTGACTTTGTCAAACTTCTGCTTCCTTTGTCTTCCTGCACCCCCATTTCTTGTATTTTTGTGGTAGTGGACCATGAAATGGCTTGTAGTTGGTCCCATCCCTGAAACTGGCTTAAAACCATTGCAGAGTCAAGAAGTGTGGCACTGGAAAAGCAGAGTCAGACAGCATAAGCAAGCATCAGAAATGTGGGGGAATCGCAAGGGGGGGGGGGTGAGAGATAAATAGGAGGGGTTGGGGGAAGTTAGTTGGGAATGCGATAGGTGGGGGTTGATGGTGATAGGTTGGAGAGGACAGGGGAGCGGATAGGTGGGAAGGAAAATGGACAGGTAGGACAGTTCAAAGGTGGTACCAAGTCGGAGGGTTGGATCTGGGATAATTTGGGGGGAGGGGAGATGAAGAAACTGGTGAAATCTACATTGATCCCGTGTAGTTGGAGGGTCCTAAGGCAGAAGATGAGGCGTTCTTCCTACAGGCGTCGAGTGGTTAGAGTTTGGCGGTGAAGGCGGCCCAGAACTGTCGAACAAAGAAACTTTACAGCCCAGGAACAGGCCCTTCGGCCCTCCAAGCCTGAGCCGATCCAAATGTACTGTCTAAACCTGTCAGTCAATTCCTAAGCATTTGTATTCCTCTGCTCTCCACCTACTCGTGCATCTGTCCAGACGCATCTTAAATGAATCTACTGTGCCTGCCTCTACCACCTCTGCTGACAACCCATTCCAAACACCCACCACTCTCTGTGTGAAGTACTTGCCGTGTGTATCCCCCTTAAACTTTCCACTTCTCACCTTGAAATTATGACCTCTTGTTATTGAATCCTTCACCCTCGGGAAAAAGCTTGTCTCTATTCACCCTGTCTATACCCTTCATGACTTTGTAAACCTCAATCAGGTCCCCCTCAATCTCCTTTTTTCTGTTGAAAATAAACCTCACCTACTCAACCGCTCTTCATAGTTAGCACCTTCCATACCAGGCAACATCCTGATAAACCTTCTCTGCACCCTCTCCAAAGCGTCCACATCCTTTTGGTAATGTGGAAACCAGAACTGTACACAGTATTCCAAATGTGGCCCAACCAATGTCTTGTACAATTATAACATGACTTGCCAGCTCTTGTACTCGGTACCCCGTCCAAAGAAGGCAAGCATACTATATGCTTTCTTGGCCACTCTATCCACCTGTGCAGCAACCTTCAGGGTACAATAAACCTGCACTTCCAGATCTCTCTGCCCACCAACTTTTCCCAAGGCTCTTCCATTCATTGTATAAGTTACTCTAGAATTAGACTTGCCTAAATGCATCACCTCACATCTGTCTGGATTGAAAGGCATCTGTCACTTTTCCGCTCAACTCTCCAGTCTATCTGTATCCTCCTGTATTCTATGCTTTCTGCTACTCCACCAATCTTTGTGTCATCTGCAAACTTGCTGATCATACCAACAGTGCCCTCTTCTAGATCATTTATGTCTATTACAAACAACAGTGGTCCCAATACTAACCCCTATGGAACACCACTGGTCACCTTTCTCCATTTCGAGAAACTCCCTTCAACTACTACTCTCTGTCTCCTGTTGCTCAACCAGTTCTTTATCCATCTAGCCATAACACCCTGCACACCAGGTGACTTCACTTTCTCCATTAGTCTACAATAGGGAACCTTATCAAACGCCTTACTAAAGTTCATGTATATGACATCAACAGCCCTTCTTTCATCTATCAACTTGGTCACTTCCTCTAAGAACTCTAAAGTTGGTAAGGCACGATCTTCCCCCCGCACAAAACCATGTTGCCTATCATTGATAAGCTCATTCTTTTCTAAATATAAATAGACCCTATCTCTCAGTACCCTCTCCAGCAACTTCCCCACCGCAGACGTCAGGCTCACTGGTCTGTAGTTACCCAGAATATCCCTACTACCCTTCTTGTACAGGGAGACAACGTGAGCAACCCTCCAGTCCTCCGGCACCACCCCTGTATTTAAGGATGCCACAAAGATATCGGTCAGGGGTCCAGCTATTTCCTGTCTTGCCCCTCTCAGCAACCTGGGATAGATCCCATCCGGTCCTGGGGATTTGTCCACCTTAATAACCTCTAGCATACCCAACACATCTTCCCTCGTTATGCCAACATGATCCAGACTAATCAAACTTCTATCTCTAATCTCAAATCTCATCATGTTCCTCTCCTCCGTGAACAGTGATGCAAAGTAATCATTGAGAATTTCACCCATTTTCTCAGGTTCAGGACACAGCCTTTCTTCGTTATCCTTTAGTGGACCAATCCTTTCTCTAGTTACCTGCTTCTTATATAAGAATAAAATGCTTTGGGATTTTCCTTAACTCTGCTCGCTAAAGCTGTTTCATGACCCCTTAGCCCGCTTGATTCCTCGTTTAAGATTGGTCCTACTCTTCTGATATTCCTCAGGGTGCATTCTGTTCTTAGCTGCCTAGACTTATGTGTACTTCCCATTTCCTCTTGCCTCGTCGTACAATTTCTCCTGTTATCCATGGTTCATGAAACTTGCCCCTCCTATCCTTTGCCTTCAATGGGGCATGCCTATCCTGCACTACTGTTAATCTATCTTTGAAAGCCTCCCACATCTCAAATGTGGACTTCCCTTCAAATAGCTGTGTCTAATCCACATTTCCCAGTTCCTGCCTAATTTTGGTATGATTGGCCTTGGCCCAGTTTAGTACTCTTCCCTTAGGACCACTGTCTTCTTTATCTACGAGTATTCTAAAACTTACAGAATTGTGGTCACTGTTCCCAAAGAAATCCCCCACTGCAACTTCTATCACCGGTCCTGGCTCATTCCGCAGTACCAGGTCCAATATGGCCCCTTCCCTCGTCGGACTAGCGACATACTGCTCTAGAAAATTCTCCTGGGTGCTTCGTACAAATTCTACTCCATCCAGACCTCCTGACGCTAAGTGTATCCCAGTCAATGTTGGGAAAATTGAAATCTCCCATCACCACTACCCTATTGCCTCTCCATCTATTCATAATCTGTTTACCTATTTGTTCTTCTACCTCATACTCACTGTTGGGAGGTGGTCCTTGGTGAAGATCTTAAGCTCGAAATATCGACTCTGGATGCTGCCTGACCTGCTGTGCTTTTCCAGCACCACTCTAATCTCCAGCATCTGCAATCCTCACTTTCTCCTCAAAACCAATGTGGTCCTATTTCCTGATTATATCAGGACTTTGGATTACGAGTGGCGCTGGAAAAGCACAGTGGGAATGTTCATTCCTGATGAAGGGCTTTTGCCCGAAACGTTGATCATCCACTCCTGGGATGCTGCCTGACCTGCTGTGCTTTTCCAGCACCACTCTAATCTAGACTCTGATCTCCAGCATCTGCAGTCCTCACTTTTGCCTAGATAAAACTATTGCATTTTTAAAAAAATCATATGTAGTCCTCTCAACCAACTCCTCTCTCAAGTTGGGTCACTGGACCCGAAAGCTGTTTAAATTTTTGTTTAAATCTCCACATATGCTGCAAGACCTGCTGAGTTTCTCCAGCAAACTTGTACTTTGTTTTGTATTTCCAGCATCCGCAGTTCTTATTCATCTCTCTACTGTTAGCATCATTTTTTTCAAAAACTGTTTCCACCCCCTTAGACCGGTATTGGACTTGCCTGAGGGATACTGGGGTGACTTTGTATGAAGATGCATCACACCAAGCATGTGGAGTTCTCTAATTGCAGCGTTACTTGGTACATCACACTATCTGAGAAATAATGGAGGGGTCTGGGAGAAGAGAGAGAGAATTCCACCCCCACTCTCCGTGTTAGCGTTTTGAGACCTGGAAAACTAGTGCTGCAGACAGTAGGATCTGAAGTGCGGCAGTGGTTTTGTTTTGGAGGTGGGGTTATGGCTCAGGGAAGCTGGGGGAAGGGTGAGTAGTATAGCATTTCGCCAGCTGGATGCTGTGTGTGTGTGTGTGTGTGTGTTCACAGACTGCCAGGATGCGAGCGGCAGAGCAGTAAAAAAAATCTTAGGAACCTCGGAGAAAGAGGAACTAATTGTGTGAGTGTCGTGTGTGTATACATTTGGAGATATTCAGGACCCCCCCCCATCCCCCGTTGGGTTATGTGAAATCCTCACAAGAAGCCTTACTTCCGGACCGTCGACAAAAAAAAAATCTCGATATCTACAGAAATACACAAGAGTGTTGCAGAGAAATCTTTGAGATCGATAACTGCAGCGGAAGAAGCGAAACACAGCGAGGAAGGAGGTGGAAAAGGCACGGAAGGTTTAAAGGGCACTCTCTCCATGACGGCAGGGAAGTTTCTAACGAGCCCTGGAGGGTTTTTGTGAATGTTTCTTAGCCCCACAGTGAATCGCGTGGAGCAGGACAATAGAAGCGGCTGCTATTCTCCCTCTCAGTAACTGATCCTAAAATTGCATTGCAGCTGCTGTGCTCCCCTCTCTTTTGATTTAACAAAAGGGTTTTGATTTTGCTTTTTGCCTATCCTTTTCCATTTGGGTTCATCTCTTGCAATTTATTGGGGTTTTCTCTCTCGCGTACACACACACACAGCGCGAACATGGCTGTTGTTGCAGGAGGGCTATTCCACAACGGGTTGCTGAATCCCCAGCACGGGGTGCCGAGTGAACCCCAGATCGCCGAACTCTGCCGCAGTTTGGAGGTGGGCACAGTCATGACTGTCTTCTACTCCAAGAAGTCCCAGCGGCCCGAGAGGAGGACGCTGCAGGTAAAGTTGGAGACCCGTCAGATCATCTGGAACCGGGGAGCCGAGAAAGTGGAAGGAGAAAGTAAGTAACGACCTTTTTTGGCTGTTCCAAGTCGGGGGGAGGATTAGGATTTGGGGGACTTAAGTTTTATGCACTGTTTTTAATGGGACTCAAAAAGTCTGTCTTCCCTCCTCCCTCAATACTTAGAAGGGTAATACCTGTTCAGAAAAGTTTGGGGAACAGCCTTAAGTTTGTTGAGATTATTGTTTTTCCCAGACATAGGGTGTTTTTTTTAAAATGCTGCAGTGTTCATTCTCTTGACGAGAGACCCACCTGCGGGTCTGGGAGGTGTCCCGTCCGTCCTGGCCCCGTTACTGAAACAGAAGCCAATTAGTGCGGGTGGAAATAAACCCACACTAGTGTTGGAGAAACTCAACAGGTCTGGCAGCATCTGTGGCGAGAGAGAGAAAAACACAGAGTCCATGTTCCTTGGAATTGGTTCTGTCTCTCTCTCTCTCTCTCTACAGAGGCTGACAGACCTGATGACTTTCTCCAGCACTTGGTTTTATTGCTATTCCCCTGCTTCTGTATTTTTAATTGGGGTTATAGATAATCCGAGTAGGTAGCTTCTGCACACATTCACTCCCACTGTGAGACTTCAACGGTGTTCCAAGTCACACAACCCCAGCACAGTGCTCTTGCTGTGAGTTGCAGAAACCTGGTTGCATTCACTTGAATTTACAGGGTTTAAAGGCAATCTGGTTGAGGTGTTCAGAAAGATAACCCAAATAAAGTAGGTGCATTGATGCCATTTCCTCTGGGAGAATCCAGAGCAAAACTGGTTGGTTAGCTCAGTTGGCTAGATGACTGGTTTGTGATGTAGAGTGATTCAATTCCCTCACTGGCTGAGGTTACCGTGAACAACACTCCTCCTTGACCATTCCACTCAGCTGAGAAATGGTGACCTTCAGGTTAAACCACCACCAATACACCCCACCTCCTCTTTCTTCTTCTCTCCCACCCCATTCCCCCTCCGTCCCCCATTTTTCCTCTTTCCCCCCCCCCCCGCGCATATACGTTCTCACGCACACTCTCACTCTTACTCACTAAAGAGAGCAGCCCTTTGGTCTGGTAGGACTGCAGTGACATTACCAGAGCAAAGGGATTAGGATGTGAACATAAGAGGTATAGTTGGTAAGTTTGCAGATGGCACCAAAATTAGAAGTATAGTGGACAGGTTACCTCAGAGTACAATGGGATCTTGATCAGATGGGCCAATGGGCTGAGGAGTGGCAGTTGGAGTTTAATTTAGGTAGGTGCAAGGTGTTGCATTTTGGGAATGCATGCTCCTCATGATTTTATAAACCTCTGTAAGGTCACCTCTCAGCGTCTGACACTCTAGGGAAAACAGCCCTAGCCTATGCAACCTCTTCCTATAGCTCAAATCCTCCAACCCTGGCAACATCCTTGTATAAGTTTTCTGAATCCTTTCAAGTTTCACAACATCTTTCTGATAGGAAGGAAACCAGAATTGCACGCAATGTTCCAACAATGGCCTAATCAATGTCCTGTACAACCGCAAAATGACCTCCCAACTCCTGTAAAAAATGAGGTCTGCAGATGCTGGAGATCACAGTTGAAAATGTGTTGTTGGTTAAAGCACAGCAGGTTAGGCAGCATTCAAGGAATAGGAAATTCGACGTTTCGGGCATAAGCCCTTCATCAGGAATGGCACACTCTCCTCATTCCTGATGAAGGGCTTATGCCCGAAACGTCGAATTTCCTATTGCTTGGATGCTGCTTAACCAGCAACACATTTTCAACTCCCAACTCCTGTACCCAATACTCTGATCAATAAAGGAAAGCATACCAATCCCTGCCCTCACTATCCTAACTAACTGTAACTACCTTGGATTCCTGACCTGATTGTATGGTGGCATCCAGCCCCTCAAGCTTCTTCCATGTGCCTGTCGCTTTGTACGGCTTTAAACCACAACCTGCTCTCTACCTTCATTGTATTAATTCCAATGGATGAAACCTTGTTTTCCTGTTTGTAGCATCTATATAGAATTCTCAGTGTGGATTAAATTAATTCCAGATTAGCCCATGGTAAATGATTCCTTCCGAGGAATAGAATTGAAATGTCAGTTCCTTTGAAAAGCTGCATGTTTGCAATGTTAACTTGGGTTTTCCTTTTTATGTGCACTCTCTAACCTGCTATGTGTTTTGAGACTTTTCAGTTAATTATTTCCTTTTTTTGTTGTATATCTGTGTTTTAGTTACAATTGCCCATAACTTGTATACACTTCAAACATATTAAGCTCACCAACAGATGTCCATTGCACAACACAGCAATATCTTTTATTAAAAAAATCTGAGACCCGTTTTAGGTATTAGGTCATAAAGAGGGTTATTCTAACAGTGTTGAATTGGTTGAGCTCTTCTCATTGGAAGTGAGTGAATTCAGAACTATATTGTTAATCCAGAGTCCGAGGGAATGTTCTGGGGACCCAGTTTCAAATCCCACCATGGCAGATGGAATTTCAAATCAGTAAAATTCTGGAATTAAGAGTCTAATGATGACCGTGAAACCATTGTTGATTGTGGGTGAAAGCCCTATCTGGTTTGTTAATGGTCTTTTAGGAGAGAAAAAATGCCATCCTTTACCAGGTCTGGCCTACATATGACTCCAGACCTACAGCAATGTGGTTGACTCTTAACTGTCCTCTGGGCAACAAGGGATGGGCAGTGAATGCTGGTCTAGCCAGTGATGCCCTCATTCCATGAGTTAATAGAAAAAGTTACTAAATCCATTAGATTTTGAGATCAGCTGCCGTCAAAGGTTGCCAGTGGTGTAATAGCAGGATTGAGGGGTGGAATCTGGCAGGTTCAATTGCATCAGTATCCAGGGAGTCATGGTGGAAAATGTGGATGTGGGAATGTACAATTGAGCTCAGCTGTGAAGATAGCTTCTCTCTGGAAATAATGGTCTTCTGGCATTCACTATGCAGACTCAACCAGGAGAATTGTCACTTGATGAGGGTTGCATGTGGATTTGTATAACGTGATAAGTGGGTAGAAACGGGCAAACAGCTGTAAACCCTTGAGGGTTGATAAAAGCAGAGTGTTGATTGTACACTGTACACTGTCAATGCTCAAAGTTGCTTACGTGGTTTTATGCCTGGGAAAGCAAAGAAGTAAGTTTTAATTCAGTACCACGTGCTCTGCCTTGGTGAGCTAAGCATGTTCCAATAGCCAGATTTTTTTCGTATTGTGGGCACAGTTGAGCTTCCGACCACATCCAGCTATTACTAACACTGCCTACTTTCACCTTCGTAATATCGTCTGACTCCTCCATTCTTACTTCATGTGCTGCTGAAGCTCTCCTCCATGCCTTTTGAATCAGACTCAATTATTCCGATTCTCAGCTGGCTGGCCTCCCACATTCTAGCTTCTGTAAAATTGAGGTCATCTAAAATGCTGGCCTGTTGTTAAACTCTCACCATATCCCATTTACCAGTCAGCCCCATGCTGGCTGACCTACAACAACACCAGTTAATTCTCATCAATGTTTTCAAATGCCTCCATGGCTGTCCCTTGCACTCTGAGTAATCTCCAGCTTTACAGCCTTCCATGATATCCAAGCCCATTACATTCTGGCCACTTGAGCATCCCTGCCTTAAACTCTTCACCTTTTTCAGTGGCATGTATTCCGTTGCCAGAGCCTTAAGATTCAAAGTTTTCGTCCTTACATCTCTCCTTGTCTGTTTTTTTTCCTCCTTGGTCACCTGCTCTGATTCTTCCTTGAATTAATCGTTGTAAAACTCTCATGGACTCTCTCAGGAAGTGCCTTGGGATGTTTTAGTTTGTTCAAATTCACCAATCTTTATGAGCAGTAGTGATGAGACCCACTTTATGCTGGATCTATCCCCATGGATAATCCAAGATATCAGCAGGTACTAATTGGCATTGGGAAGTGATTCCCTAACTGGGGAAAGATTCAGCATGGATTTTAAATCACTTCCATGATAACATAAGCTTTTTAATGTCAATCTGTAGATGATCTATTATGATCCAAGAACAGTTGGATTTATCAACAAATTATTTTAGCTTTTTGAAAGACAGATTATCATAGTATAAATGAAGTACTGACCTTTGGTATTACGCATGTCGACATCTGAGAGACATGAGGACAATAGAGTTATACATTTCCTTTTGGTAAACAGTATGAAAGTATAATTGGAAAGGCAGCTATCAATGTGAGCCAAATATTAATCATATCTGGAGCTTTTTCTTTAAAGTCTTGTTTTCATTCTGTGACGGAGTGGGGAAAATAAATTGGTAATTTGAGGGTGATTTGGTTGACCGGACCAAATGTATGGTGGTTTAAGTTGTGAAGAGAACCCAAAGGGGTCAACGGATAGGTCAAGCAAGTCGGCACAAATTTGCCAAATGTGCCACATTGTAGAAAAATATTAAATTCTCCACCGTGGCAGGGAGCATTAAAAAAAAAAGCAGCATTTCATTTAAATGGGAAGAGATCGCTGATCTATACAGTAAAGTGAGATCAGGTTGTCTGGATATGTGAATTGCAAAATGTTAGTACACAGGGCAATTATGGCTAGGCATCAAATGCTGGCCCGACTAATGATGCTCAAATCTCATGAAGTAATTAAAGGAAAGGTATGGCAAATGATTTAGAAGGCAATGGAATATGTTATGTATCATTCCCCTTGCAATAAACAGTAACTGTAGGGATGTTCTGTTCCAGTTGTACAGTAACGATACACGTGGAGTGCTGTGTGCAGTTTTGCTCACGTTTTATTTAAGGATAGACATAATGGCATTAGAAGCAGTTTGTAAAAGATTGACTCAGTTGGGGTTAGGGAATAGATCATAAGACGTAGGAGCAGAAGTAGCCATTCAGTGAAATCATGGCTGATCTGGTAATCCTCATCCACTTTCCTGCCTATTCCCCAATACCCTTTGATTTGCTTACTCGCTAGAAATCTTTCAACTTTGAAAATACTTAATGTTATCATCTGAGTAAAGGCTGGACACCTTGGGCCTGTGATCCATTTGAGTTAAGATGCAAGGTGATCTTATACAATACTCAGTGAACTCAGTAGGTTGACACTGAAAAGATGTTTTGCCCTTGTTGGAGAGGCTACAACTCTATGACTGGGTGTCTGTCATTTTAAGATGGAGATGAGAATTTGTTTTATGAGGATGTTGGTCTTTTGGAAATTTCTTCCATAGACAGCAGTAGAGAAACAGTCTGTGAATATTTTTAAGACTGAGGTATTCCTCAGATGGTGATGACTAGCATGAGGGAACATCACTGTAAAACGAGGGATGATAGATATAGGACAGATGTCAGAGGTGGTTTCTTTTCTCAGAGTATTGGGGGCGTGGAATGCCTTGTCTGCAAAAGTAGTAGACTCACCAACTTTAAGGGCATTTAAATGGTCACTGGATAAACATAAGAATGATAATGTAATAGTGTAGGTGAGGTGGGCTTCAGATTTGTTGC
Organism: Hemiscyllium ocellatum; assembly: GCF_020745735.1. Lineage (NCBI taxonomy): Eukaryota > Metazoa > Chordata > Chondrichthyes > Orectolobiformes > Hemiscylliidae > Hemiscyllium > Hemiscyllium ocellatum. The sequence goes on from NC_083415.1 coordinate 54,546,053, forward strand.
AGAGGTTGGCGCAACATCGAGGGCAGAAGGCCTGTACTGCATTGTAATGCTCTCACAGAGACTCAAAGGGGTAGGCAGCGAGATGGAGTTGAGGTGTAATCTGATCAGCTTCAGTGCTGACTCGATGGGCTGAATGGCCTATTAATTTGTATATTTGCATGACTAAGGTTCTAATTCAGTGCTGAAGAATCTGAAAGAAGGACTTAGTCAATTTCCCCCCCACTCAATGAATGCATAGTTACAGGGCAAATTGTAATAAGTTGGCAAATCTCAGAGACTGAGTCTGGACTTGACATTTAACTTCCCAATGTAATCTGCTTTTTAATTAAACCTGGTTTTGTTGAATGATCAATATGGATGAATCTTTCTCACTAAAAGATTCACTATTTTAAAAAAAAATAGTTGAAGCACCTTACTCTGGTTACAATTGGAACAACGATACTTTGCAACTAGTTCTGTCAGGTATTGATATTTACAGAAAAAGATATGGAGGTGTGATAAAAAGGTGAAGGTTCAACATGACAAACACTCTCATTGATTTCTGGCCCTAAGTTATGCCTTTTACACAGGATACATTTCCATTTGGTTGGAATATGAGTGCGGATTTTTTAGATACTCTCAAAAACAAAAGTCTGAATTTTGTGCCTGAGTTTCCTGAACTGGGCAACTTGCTGTAAGAGATTTTCATAGTTGCTGTATAGAAGGATAAACCAAACTGCTTTCTGGTTGGCTGCCATTTCTGGCACGGTCAATACCAATGACCTCACTGTCTTTATTACTAAGTCTAAGAGCATGATAAAGAATCCATCTCTTGTACATATCCCATGTCGCTTGTATATTCAACTCTACAAACTCCTGTGGTTTCAAAGTCATTATTGGAATCCTTTGCAGACGCTGTTAAAAATCGATATTAATGTCCTTTTTGGTTCTGTCTGTTCCCTTTATTGTGAAAACACGTTTTAGGCAGCTCCTCAGATGGAAGTAGCTAAAGACAGACTCCAGATTTGATCACTGGCTTTGATCAATGTGGTGAAATGTTTGATGGAGCTAGTGTAATTATTCCAGCTTTTCTGAGTGTAAAGAATGGAGGAGGATGAGTGAGCCATCTTCCTCCTTGTTACTGTCTCCAGCACCCACTGCACATGTGTCTATACAGTGAGAACAGGATCAGGCTTAGTGGTCGTGTCCCATGAGCTATTGATTACCCAAGCTCGGACTGTAATAATAAAATCATATGGATTTACCAGAGCACACAAGCTACCTGTGGGATTGCTAGCTGAAAGCTAGGTCAAAAAAGGAAAACCCTTTGGGATTCAAGGGAGACGGGATCCAACGTTAGCTTAATGTAGGATAAGGTTATGGTTATGTTTGTCTGAAAGTAGATTCCACAAGGCTCCATACTCACCCTCTCACCTTGTGTAATCTGTATTTGTGACTTAGACCCCATTGTGGAGAACGTGATAAAGGAGTTTACAGGTGGTATAAAAATTGCTCATGTGGAAGAAGGCTTTAGATTCCAGAAAGATTAATACAGTGTGGTCAGTTGGAAGAAGAAGAATGTACGAGAATAGAGTTTGTGTATTTCTGAAAGTGCTGTGAGGCAAGAGACTACGATGTATGGAGGAATTGGGGGGCTAGGACATCATTAGATGTCAGAGCAGGGCAATAAGATTGTTAAAAAGGATGTGACATGCTTTTTTCAATTCACTGAGGCATAGAATGTGAGAGACCGGAAGTGTTCGAACTGTATAAGATCCTAGTTCGACTGAAGCTTGAATACTCTGGACAGTTCTCGTCACCGTATTAAAACAAAGATGTTATTGCCCTGGAGAATTGGGATTCTCTAGCTATAAGGAATGGTTGAATATGCTGGGATGTTTCCCTAAGAATAGAAGGTGGTGGTTGTGGGGGGGGGGATAAAGAACAGTTGGGATATGGTTTTGTTTTGAGGAGTATAAAATTATGAAGGGGCTAGATGGATTAGATAGGGAAAGTATATTTATTTGTACAAGAATCAAAAACCAGCTAATTGATTTCACTCGATTTTGGTGGACAAATTTTCATGAAGATGAGGAATCATCCTTTTTCGTCATAACAGTATGAAGAGTCTGAAACTAAATGTCCAAAAGTGTGGTACAGGCAGGAACCCCACCCCCACCCCTGACTACTTTTATCAAGTGTTTGGGTAACAACTTGATATATTATGGCAAGAAGTTGGGTCCGTCTGCATAGCTCTTCATTGAGTCGCTGGTATACAATGGGCTGACTTGCTATCCAGTGTCTGTTTTCTTGGTACCATAGAAGTCGTATATATCAGAGAAGAGAATAACACTTTGCATTTGTATAGTACCTTTAACATAAAAATATTCCAAGACACTTCGCAGATATGATCAAGATGCAATTGACACGAGTCACAAGGAGACTTTGAAGGAGGTTGCAAGGGAAGAAACTGCCAGTTTTGAGGTCCAGGCTGCCAAAGGCAGATTAAGTTTGGGGTAAGTTCAGTGTGAGAAGGTACAATTGGAATAAAGCAGCTTTCTCAGGGGTATGGGAGCTGCAGATCATTACTGAGGTGGAGAAGGGGAAAGGCCCCGAGACGCATTTTAAATTAATTGATTGTGTTTGGAGGAATTAATTAATGCAAAACAGGTCAGCAGGGTGGTAGGCAGACATCATGATGAGCTGCAGCTTATGGAGAACACACAATGGGAAGCCAGCCAAGAGTCATAGAGACTACAGCACGGAAACAGACTCTTTGGTCCAACTCGTCCATGCCAACCGGATATCCTAACGTAATCTAGTCCCATTTGCCAGCACTTGGCCCATATCCTGCTAAACCCTTCCTATTCAAATACCTATCCAAATGCCTTTTAAATGTTGTACCAGCTTCCATCACTTTTTTTAAAATTAATTTTTTTGTAATGAAAACAGGCAGGAGAGGGGTGGAAATTTGTGTATTTTGTCTGGACAGTTGTAAGTTAATGATATCACTGGCCTTGAAGGAGTTGTGGAGCCTAGCTATCAGAAAACAGAATTTCTAATTAGTGGAGTTGCTGTTGTGTGTCTGAAGGAATGATTCAGCATCTGCTCAATATATATATTCATCTTGTTTCTGTCAGGCTTGGTAACATTCCCAAACCATTACTTATAATTAAAACACCTATTTTAGATTAGATATTAAATGAGAATGAAGATGAAAGTGGGGAATTTTCAATGATAATTGTGAATGTATTAACAAGGCCTGACACTAGGTGTCTTGTTACATTGTGAAGATCAAGGAAGGGTGTGACTTTGTCCTAGTCCAGGACTTGTACACCCTTAACAATAAGTCAAACAAGATATTAAGGAAAAGGAGGAGGAGCTCTCTGAGCTACTTTCTATTTCATTCCCTATTTAATGTTCTGATCTCTTCCATTGTGCATGTGCTGTTAACATTGCTCTGCCTGTGGTTTTTCAATATTTAGCATTTATTATTTTGTGTAGTCTAAAATGTGGGTTTCTCAGACTACATCCAGTTACCTGAGGAATGTGATCATGAGCCTCTATTTCCAATTCATTCTTGTGCTGTAGGCATCATTGGCAAGACTGCTATGTGTTGCTCGAGAAGGTGGTGATGCAACTGAGTAGTTTGATATGCCTCTTCAGAGGGCAGTTAAGGATTAACCATTATGACGTAAACTGAGTAAGGATGGCAGTTCCCCTCTTCGAAGGGTGTTAATGTACAGTATCACGATCCAACCATGCCAAAACATCATTTAGCATTGGTATTATTGTACTTCTGAATTGACTTTTGTTTTTAATCCCCCTCCCTCTAGTTTTTACTACTTACCTACCACTGTTCCCCATTAGGGTAGTTCTTTCATTGCTACCTACCCCGTGTGAAGCTATAGGATAACTAACAACATTGAGCCTGCAAGTTTTGAGAAGATTGTAGCTCAGGTTGAGATTCTGGATGTAGGTTTGTTCATTGAGCTGGAAGGTTCGTTTTTAGATGCTTCATCACCATACTAGGTAACATCAGTGAGCCTCTGGATGAAGCACTGGTGTCATGGCCCACTTCCTATTTGTGTTTAGGTTTCCTTGGGTTGGTGACATCACTTCCTGTGGTGTTATTTCCTGTTCTTTTTCTCAGGGGGTGGGGATCCACATCAATGTGGACAAATAGGCAGAAAGCTAGCCATCAGGATACATGAATATCAACTAGCCACAAAAAGACGTGACCTGCTGTTACTAGTATCCTTACATATAGATGAGGAAGGGCACCACTTCGACTGGGACAACACATCCATCCTAGGGCAAGCCAAAAAGAGACATGCATGGGAGTTCCTAGAAGCATGGCATTCCAACTGGAACTCTGTCAACAAGCACATTGACTTGGATCCCATGTACCACCCCCTAAGAAAAAGTACAGGAAATGATGTCACCACAGGAATTGGTATTACCAATCCAAGGAAACCTAAACACATAAATAGAAAGCAGGCCATGCCACCAGCGCTTCATCCGGAGGCTCACTGATGATGTTACCCAGTATGGTGATGAAACATCTGAAAGCTTAGCGAGCAAACCTACATCCAGAACATTGAGCTACTTGCAATTTGATTTTGGATTCAACTTTGTCTTCCCTAATGTCCATCCACTTTTTTGATTTGCATGATACTGGATAATGGTCGTGAGAAATAACTTGTTACATTAAATATTGCTGCAATTTGTCATCTTCTAACCAGGTTAGTACTCAGTTGGCCGATACCCTTGCCATAATTCCAAAGGTTAAGGCAATCAAGCAGTTCTCTGTGTGCAACAGGATAAGGCGGTAGATCATTAAGAAGTGAGACAAGGAGGAATTTCTTCACTCCAAGGGTGGTGAATGTTTGAAATGCTCTACCCTACAGGGTTGCGGAAGTTCAGCTGTTGAAACGGGTTCAAGACAGAAACCAATAGATGTTTGGAGACTAATTACATTTGTGCTATATACAGGTGTCACTTTCCTGTGCTACTGAGGGATACAGAGGTAACATGGGAAGGTGACATTTGAGGCAAGTGGCTGAATGGCATAATCTACTTCCTGTGTTGCTAAAGTTTCCCAAATGTGTAACTGTTCACTCCCACCAACATGTCTTCCAAACAAATCCCTTCACCGTGCCATTGTGCAGTGTCCCTTGTGCAGAAGATAGATAATATATTTTCTCCGTATCAAGAAGAAGTAGGTTTTATTGTCACGTGTACTAAAGTACAGGAGTACAGTGAAAACTTTATGGTGCTATCTTAGGTACAGGTGTCCAGGTACAAAGTCTTTGGTAGAGAATAGAAAAATAAAGAAGTAAGTCAAGTTCAACGTTACATTTCTTGTCAGTATAAATAAGTTAAAAGTTGCTAATTACAGTCCTCCTTTAGCCATGGGCCTGTGGTCACTCCACACTATCACCACGAGAGCTCGTTTTCAATCTCTCCTGCGCTAGGTTTGATCTCTTGATCCACCGTGCCAAATGCCATCCAGGCTCACCCACTGCATTGCCACATTCACCAGCGTCCTACAGTGGTGCCATTGCAGGCTCCCAGCCCCTTCCACTATATTGCTGACTGTTCCACCTCAATGCATGGATAACTATTGCAACCAGTTGAGTGTGGCTGTGTACATCCCACTGAATATGGTGCTGTCCACGATTGGAATATCGCAGTATAAGGACATACTGGCACTGGAACGTGTCCAGCGGAGATTCACACGGATGATCCCTGGAATGGTAGGTCTAACATATGAGGAACGGCTGAGGATCCTGGGATTGTATTCATTGGAGTTTAGAAGATTAAGGGGAGACTTAATAGAGACGTACAAGATAATACATAACTTGGAAAGGCTGGACGCTAGGAAATTGTTTCCATTAGGCGAGGAGACTAGGACCCGTGGACACAGCCTTAGAATTAGAGGGGGTAAATTCAGAACAGAAATGCGGAGACATTTCTTCAGCCAGAGAGTGGTGGGCCTGTGGAATTCATTGCCACAGGGTGCAGTGGAGGCCGGGACGCTAAATGTCTTCAAGGCAGAGATTGATAGATTCTTGTTGTCTCGAGGGCTACGGGGAGAATGCTGGTAAGTGGAGTTGAAATGCCCATCAGCCATGATTGAATGGCGGAGTGGACTCCATGGGCTGAATGGCCTCTCTTCCACTCCTATGTCTTATGGTCTTATAACCACACTGGCTCCATTCCTTCACTTGGATTCATTGGATTTCAACAAAGTGCGCTTCAGTTGTTACATTAATATTTTCAGTTGACTAGAGTGACCCATGCCAGTGGTGGTCAGGTCCGCAGGTTCATTTTCTAGTTTCTTCCCTGCAATCCTTTGCTGGCACTATACGGCCAATTGAGCAGCTGATGTTCAGCTTTCTTGGGTGCATCAGAGTCACTGCTGAAACTGCAACTGGCTCAAGCTGCAGAAGGGAACACTAAAGCTGGGCTTGTGCTTACCCTGACTGTGAGTGTGGTGATCTTCACATTTCACCAAAGAGAATTGCTCACACTTAAACCTCCTGCCCAATCAGAAACTTCAACCTTCTAGAGCTGGTAGGGAAGGTGCAGCAGCACATGAGTGTCTACAATTACTGATTAGGGAGATTGGTGTTGGTGTAATATCTGCACTCTGGAGGTGGGGAAGGAAATACTGCTTGAGTTTGTTGTTTTTGTTACAAAAAAAATCACTTACCTATGATCTGGCAAATTAAATGTTGATTTTTACAGTTTCTGAGCCCATGTATATGAAGCTTAAAATAGCCAGGTCTGGCCTTCCCTCAGTTAGTACAGTAGTTGAGCGTGGCTCCAAATGGGTGCAGGGAAAGGGGAACACTAGTCTTATTCTGCCCAGGGCTCTGCGCTCAGTGCACTGGACTTAGAACCCTCCACAGGTCAGCAGTCTGCCAATATTCACTGAATAGACTCACACATGAAGAAAGCCCTGTAAGACAAGGTATCATAGAGCTGCTGGAGGTCATTAGCATGTGTTCCACCTAGCTGCTGTGGCTTTACAACAAGATACAATAGACACCTCAGAAAAGGTACTTTTTGAAATGCGATCAAATTTAAGGGATAATTTGCATTTCTGCAGGAGTAAGAAATTTTTGTCCCATTGTAGTGTGGTGTTTGCACTGAATACCTGCAGTTTTTGGGGTGAAACATACGGTTTGTCCATAGCCACAAATCCCAAATGGTTTGGCGATTATTTATTTTTCATAAAATATAGAAGGGTGCACCTTCATCCTGGTGGAAGTGGGTTCTGTATTTTCTCCACTTCGCGCAAAGCAATTCCTGTTTAAGAAGCTTGATATTGAGCCGAAAGTGGCCACAACTCCATCAAAATAGAGATCACTGGCTGGGTAAGAACGTATGGGTTGCTGCTGAATGAAGGAGTTGATTGAGTGACTGAATGTACTATTGCGTGTAGTTGATACCATTCCATTCAATACACCCCATTAGCAGTGGGAAACAAATGCAGGTCTTGCCAATAACGCCTACATCCTGTGAAAGAACTAAAAACAAAACCCTATATAATTCCTCAGATTGGGAACATGAAGTTTTTAGTTCAACTTCTGCTATTTGGCCAATATCTTGACTGTTTGTATGCTTTATGAAATATTAATCTTTTCACCAACACAGACACCTTTTTTTAAACAATCAAGTACTTGACATCCAAGGGCATCATTGTATTTATGAATTACGTACTTGCCAAAACCATGATTTTCCAGAATAGTCATATTTCATGTACAATCCAGTAAAAATTTCTTCTATTCAGAGGAAGGTGGTGTGGGCGACCCTCAACTTCTCCGAGTGCCATTTTTTTCTGTAGTTAACTGCTGTATATTTACAAATGGTAGTTTAGTGAAACAAGATGGCAGAGTCTGTGTATGTAAACTTCGGAGTTAATTTGTAAAAGATAATTGAATATTAAAAGTGAAGTTGTCCAAATAACAGTCGTTGAGAAATAAATGCAAAGAGATTTCAAGGGAATGGAGTCAAATGGATAAGCAGCTGGCTGAGTGCTAGAAACCCAAGGACAGACGGATGTTTTCAGATTGACAGAATGTAGGTGACCTGAATATAAACACCAGGGAATGTTACCTGAGAAGTCAATCTATAAACGGAGTAAGTTTGGAAAACATAGGCAGTGTGTGAAGTGGATAGGTCCTTAAACTTGAAGTTCAAGGAAACATTAGGCATTTTGAGTAAATTCGAGGTAGCGACACCAAGAGATAGGGGGACATTGGAGTTGAGGTAGAAGATCAGCCATGTTGGCATTGACAGGTAGGACAGACATGAAGGCCTGAATGGCCTAGGCCTGCTCAGGTTTCTTTTTGTTTCATAATATCAAAAAAAAAGTAGTGTATCCTATTTGATCAGATTTACAATCGAGGTGCAAAGGGCTATAGTGCCCTTGTTGGTGTCTAATCTGGAATGTCCATAATTGGCAAATGATGTAATGTTTGAATGTTCATGATCTGTTGTTATCATTTAGTTGGAACCTTTGGTTTCAAAGAAGATACATCTATGTTTAGCTTTACGTTGGATTTGTATTTCTTGTATCTGTTAAGATGGGAGAAAGCATAATTTCGGTTTCATTTTAGATTTCCTTGAAAGCAGTGTTGGGTTGTCCAGAGTTTATTTACTTGCATTTCTCTTTTTTAAAAAAAAAGGCTGTGAAATGAATAGTTCAGTGTTTGAGCAAAGAAGGCTAGGAGGGAGGGGAGAAAATTTTAGATTGTCGCCTAGCAATGGTAGCACAGTGGTTAGCACTGCTGTCTCACAGCGCCAGAGACCTGGGTTCAATTCCCTCGTCAGGTGACTGACTGTGTGGAGTTTGCACAGACTCCCCGTGTCTGCGTGGGTTTCCTCCAAGTGCTCCGGTTTCTTCCCACAGTCCAAAAATGTGCAGGTCAGGTGAATTGGCCATGCTAAATTGCCCGTAGTGTTAGGTGCAGGGGTAAATGTAGGGGAATGGGTCTGGGGGGGTTGTGCTTCGGCAGGTCGGTATGGACTTCTTTCCACCAAGACAGGGGTGGAAATAGTTTCCTGTTAGGAAGAGACACAGAACCACTCAGAAGGTCAGTGAGTGTGCAGCTTTATTTGAGAGGTAGATCGTTCTGAGGAAAAGTCTGGTACCATTGGCAATAGAGTGTATCAGTCTCTAGAACAGAAGAAAAATGTCTCAAATGGCTTGGCAGTTAGATGAAAGGGCCAGACCTCAAGCTGTCAGACGGGACATCCTAGATGTCTGAATGTGTGGGTTTAAGGAGCATTATGTTGAGGAATCATTGAGTTGTGTTTGCAGTTTGAGTCTCATGAAGAGACATTAACTAAAGCAAATAGCATCACGTAAATGCAGGAATTTGAACAAGAACTTTAAATTTGGGAGCCAGATGTACCTTCACTGAGGTATGAGTATCTATAAGGTTGTTATGAGAGTGAAAAGGGAGGAATGTTATTTCTAAAATTTGTAATAAGTCAGTTTCTTGTGTAGTGTAAAACACTACTTTCCTTCTTTGTGTAATAACATTTGTTTGTCATTAAATGTAGATTGCACATATTCACAAAAAGCTGCCAGTGGCTGACCAACGCAGTAAACAAATGGTGAAACTAAAACTATGGCCTGACAAGCAACTTACACTCTGGAATTGGATTTGTGTAGTATCATCATCAGCTGGAATCATAACAGTTGGAACTTTGAACATAAAAGCAAGAGATTTGACTTTGGAAATGACTCTGGGTCATAGTTGGCTGGGCGGCACGGTGGCACAGTGGTTATCACTGCTGCCTCACAGCGCCAGAGACCCGGGTTCAATTCCTGCCTCAGGCAACTGTGTGGAGTTTGCATATTCTCCTCATGTCTGCTTGGGTTTGCTCCGGGTGCTCCAGTTTCCTCCCACAGTCCAAAAAGGTGCAGGTTAGTGCTAAATTGCCCGTAGTGTTAGGTGAAGGGGTAAGCGTAGGGGAATGGATCTGGGTGGGTCACTTTTCGGAGGGTCATTGTGGACCTTTTGGGCTGAAGGGCCTGTTTCCACACTGTCAGTAATCTAATCTAATCATGACATGAGGGATACTAGATTAAATTACTTAGTGTGGAAACGGGCCCTTCGGCCCAACAAGTCCACACCGACCCGCCGAAGCGCAACCCACCCATACCCCTACATTTACCCCTTACCTAACACTACGGGCAATTTAGCATAGCCAATTCACCTGACCCGCACATCTTTGGACTGTGGGAGGAAACTGGAGCACCCGGAGGAAACGCACGCAGACACGGGGAGAACGTGCAAACTCCACACAGTCAGTCGCCTGAGTCGGGAATTGAACCCGGGTCTCAGGCGCCATGAGACAGCAGTGCTAACCACTGTGCCACTCACCTAATGGTACAGAAACTTGTCATCTACCAAAAGGAATAACTGTCTGTAACTAAGACAATAGCATTTCTCTTGTTCCACTTCTGTCTGTCCCAAAGTAGCTAGATCATCCGAGAAACATAAAAAGTTATGAAGGGCATAGATACACTAGAAGAGGAGAGGTTGTTTCCACATGTGGGTGTAACTAGAACTAGGGGAGGCATAGCCTCAAAATGAGGGGGCAGACAGGAGGTTGGAAGACTTTGCAATTTTTCTTTACTCAATATAAGAGGAGCAGATTCAGGACTGAGTTGAGAGTAACCTCTTCACCCAAAGGGTTGTGAATCTGTGGAATTCCCTGCCTGGTGAAGTAGTTGAGGATACCTTGTTGAATTTTTTTTAAGGCACATATTGATAGATTTTTTGAACAGTAAAGGGATTAAGTGTTAGGGTGGGCAGGCAATTGTAGCTGAGTCCACAACAAGATCAGCCATGACCTTATTAAATGATGGACCAAGCTCAAGGGGCCAGATGGCCTACTCCTGTTTCTATTTCTTATGTTCTTACGTATTGCCACTTTTCTGTCGAAGCCTTTGAGAAGTTTTTGGTCCTTTACTTTTCTTTTTGCATTGCACCTTGGTGAGATTCCCTGCAGCCCAGGCACTTGGTCAATTTCTAGACTTATGCTGGTAATATCCATATCCCTTCCTCCTCTAGACCTCATACGAAGAGCAGAGACGGAGGTGAGGAATGAAACATGACTGATCTTTCAACGACCTTGTACAGGCATGACTGGTTGAATAGCCCATGTCTATTCTAAAGTTTCTAAGTCATGTGTATGTGCAATCTTCTCTGACTGCAATGTATAAAGACCAAAAACTATGGGTTTGGGCCACAAAATAAATCCCATAAATACTTCCTTGGGCTGTATGAAATCTTGGGATCGTTTTGAAACCAGAACTGAGTTTCACCTTTATATTAGATAAGATTAGATTAGATTCCCTACAGTGTGGAAACAGGCCCTTCAGCCCAATAAGTCCACACTGACCCTCCAAAGAGCAACCCAACCAGACCTTACATTCACCCCTGCACCTAACACTATGGGCAATTTAGCATAGCCAGTTCACCTGACCTGCACATCTTTGGGCTGTGGGAGGAAACCGTGCAGACACGGGGAGAATGTGCAAACTCCACACAGACAGTTGCCCAAGGGTGGGAATTGAACCAGGGTCCCTGGTGCTGTGAGGCAGCAGTGCTAACCACTGAGCCACCATGACACCATTATCATCCTTCTAATTTCACAACAGTATCTATCTCTCCTTTATTTCCCTTTTCCTACCATTGAAACCCATGGCCATTTCTCAGTTACTCTTGGGTCTGATCTCTGTTACCTTCCAAGTGTCTAATACTGTTTTCAGTCCTGCTCAATATTCACCCTTGTCTTGAAGAATCTACTTTTGTTTTAAATCGCCCAGTAAATTCAGCTTAGTCTTCAGACTTCACCTTCATATTCTCCACAGCCTCTGCTGCTCCCCAACATTGACCCTATGATTGTGGCCTTTACCTTCTCCCATTCACTGCTCTGTACCTGTTTGCTCCCTTCCAGAACTCCCAACAGCTCACTCCTCACCTTAGAGTATCTAACATAGAACAGTAGAGCACAGGAATGGGCCCTTTGGCCCACCATGTTGAGCCGAACAAAGCCTCAAAGTTGATTAATCCCTTCTGCCTTGCCTTGCTCCTTCTCCCTCCATTCCTTGCATATTCATGTGTTTATCTAAAAGTCTCTTAAATGTTCATCTTGTATCTGCTTCCACCACTACCCCAGCAGTGTGTTCCAGACTCCTACCACTATCTGTGTTTAAAAAAAAACTTGCCCCATACATCACCTAAAGCACCTTACTGAAAGCTATATTTTTACCATCTTAGGTCAGTTTTCTAGTTCTTCCGCTGTGATCGGGAACTTGTATTTCTTTTTATTTAATTCTCTGTAAAATGCCTTTATCTACATTTGATTTGATTTTGATATTTTTATTGCCACATGTACCAAGATACAGTGAAAAGTACTTTTTTTGTGTGCTAGCCAGACAAATCGTACTTTGAAAACATACATCAGGGTAGTAGAACAGAATGCCGAATATAGTGTTGCAGCTACAGAGCAGGATTGACTCTAATATGAGAAGTCCGTTCATAAGTCTGATAACAGCAGAGAAAAAGCTGTTCTTAAATCTCTTGGTATGTGTTTTCAAACTTTTGTATCTTCTGCCTGATGGAAGAGGGTGCAAGAGAGTATAACTGGGGTAGGAGGAATCTTTGATTATATTGACTGCTTCCAAAGGCAGTAGGAAGTGTAAATTGCCAATGGATGGAAGGCTGGTTTTCATGATAGACTGAGCTGTGTTCACAACTCTCTGTAATTTCTTGTTGTCTTGGGCAGAGCAGTTGCCTTACCAAGCTATGATGCATGCAGATAGGATTCTTTATGTGGTGCACCTATAAAAATTAGTAAGAGTTATTGTGATTATGCCAAATTTCCTTAGCCTCCTGAGGACATAGCGGGGTGGTGTGCATTCTTTACTGTAGCATCAGTGTGATAGGACCAGGATAGACTGTGATATATATTTTTAGGAACTTGAAGCTCTCAGCCATCTCCACCTCAGCACCGTTGACGCAGACTGGCATGTCCTCCACTCTGTTTCCTGAAGTCAATGACCGGCTCCTTCATCTTGCCGACATTGAGGGAGAGCTAGTTGTCTTTACATCATGCCACTTAGTTCTCTATCTCTTTCCTGTTGTTTGAGCTCCAACACACTACCATGGTGTCATCAGCAAATCTGTAAATGGAGCTCTAGTACATTTGAATCAGTTTTAGGAGGAACTGCCCAGCTTTTAATGTTGTCGTGATCAAAGCAATGTTCTGGTACAAACACAACTTGCAGTTCAGGTCAGTGATTGAATAGCACATTCTCGATCAATTACAACGTTAAGTCTGACTGCAGACGAGTGAAACCAGACCTCGGAATGTGTTGGAGTGTAAAGCCCTGCACTGTTGCCTGACCTTTTTACCCTTTTTTTCTTTTTTTTTCTTTTAACCCCCACACTACTGCTGTAGTGCTTATTTTTTCCCCAGCACCCATGGTGTGTGTGCAAGTGTGAGACACAGTGAGAGACACAAAGTGCACAAATCTTTATTCAATTTCCACCACCAGGAAAATAGGAAAACACCCGAGTGGCCTGTGACAAGCAGTGCCCTTCACATCAAAGGGCAATGCTGTGTGATCAAAACGGTGAAGGGGAGGGCAGGGACGCCTGACCTTTTTACATTGCTGAGGATCAATATGTGCCAGGTGTTGCATGTCTTGCACTTGTTTGCAAGAGCATGGAAACAGAAGTAGCTCAGTGAACCCCTTGAGTCCACCTGCCTTGTCGATCATGGCTGATTTATCTACTTTGGTGCCATATTCCTGAGTTATCCCTATGTGCCTTTTTTTAATTGGTAACTAGAAAGCTACCAGTTTCTGTCCTGAAGCCAATTAATAACAGAGCTTTTTGGGGTATGGAATTCCAAAGTCTCACCAGCTCTTAGTAAAGATGTTCCTCCTCATTTCAGCTATAAGTGGCTTGCTTTTTATCCGGATACCATAGGTTGCACATCCCACAGCCAGGGAAAATATCCACTTTGCATCTAGCTTGTCTACTGTATTTGTAGGAGAAAGTGAGGACTGCAGATGCTGGAGATCAGAGCTGAAAATGTGTTGCTGATTCCTGAAGAAGAGCTCATGCCCGAAACGTCGATTCTCCTGCTCCTTGGATGCTGCCTGACCTACTGTATTTGTACAATCACCTCTCATTCTACACTGCAGAGGATACAGGCCTCGATCTCTCCCCAAAGGACAGTCCCATCATCCCAGGAACTTTTGTGCTATGGAGGGAGTGTAGCAATCATCCTCCCTGAGACAATGACTCCATACTATATTTTAGGCTGCAGTCTCACCGATGTTTGATATTGGTGGCTGGGCAGTTGGTTTTGCAAAACAATGTGATGCTAACAGTGTGGATTCAGTCCTCACACCGACCAACCTCACCATGAAGGACACTCCTCACGTTCTCCCCTAGCCCTTCTCTCTCTCCGTCTGTCTCTCGCTCTCTCCGTCTGTCTCTCGCTCTCTCCGTCTGTCTCTCGCTCTCTCCGTCTGTCTCTCGCTCTCTCCGTCTGTCTCTCGCTCTCTCCGTCTGTCTCTCGCTCTCTCCGTCTGTCTCTCGCTCTCTCCGTCTGTCTCTCGCTCTCTCCGTCTGTCTCTCTCTCCGTCTCTCTCTCTCTCTCCGTCTCTCTCTCTCTCTCTCTCTCCGTCTCTCTCTCTCTCCGTCTCTCTCTCTCTCCGTCTCTCTCTCTCTCCGTCTCTCTCTCCGTCTCTCTCTCCGTCTCTCTCTCCGTCTCTCTCTCCGTCTCTCTCTCCGTCTCTCTCTCCGTCTCTCACTCCGTCTCTCACTCCGTCTCCCCTCCTCTCTTCCTCCTCTCTCGTCTCTCGTGTCTCTCTCTCTCATTTCTCGTCTCTCTCTCTCGTCTCTCCTCTCTCTCTCTCTCTCTCTCTCTCTCTCTCTCTCTGCCTCTGTGTGTGTCTCTCTCACACTCTCTCTCTCTCTCTTGCCTCTCGTTCTCTCTCTCGCCTCTCTCTCTCTCTCTCTCGCCTCGCCCTCTCTCTCGCCTCGCCCTCTCTCTCGCCTCGCCCTCTCTCTCGCTTCGCCCTCTCCCTCGCCTCACCCTCTCCCTCGTCGCCCTCTCCCTCGTCGTCCTCTCTCCATCCTCTCACTCTCTCTCGTCGCTCTCTCTCACTCTCTCTCGTCGCTGTCTCTCGTCGCTCGCGCTCTCTCTCTCTCTCTCTCTCTCTCGTCGCCCTCTCTCCTCGCTCACCCCTCCCGTCTCTCGCCCCTGCCGCCCCTCCCTGCATCTCTGTCTCTCTCTGTGTCTCTGTCTCTCTCTCTCTGTCTGTGTGTCTCTCTCTCTCCCTCTGTGTCTGTCTCTGTCTGAGAGCAGCCCTATCATTTGGTAAAACTATGGTGACTTGACTGACTCGATCCAATTGAAACGAACATGATGTATTTGTTCCTCTCCTCTCAACCTCTTACGACTGAGGCTGAAATGCTGTTTGCCTTCTGAATTGTTTGCTGCACCTGTGTGCTTGCTTTCAGTGACTTATGGACAAAGACAATCCCACTTGCCCAATTCCCATTGAAGAAATTCTCTGTCCTCCTTCAGAAACCTCTCACTTATCCATGCTCTATTCCACTTACCAAGCTCTTGCTCTCTCACTCATTAGTCTGTCCTGAAGCTACTTTGCACACTCTCCACAACCCATTCCCACCAAATTCTATCTCATACGCAAACTTGGGAATATGCATGACTACTTCCAAATCATTGATATCGATTATGAATTGCTGAGACCCAAACATTGATCCTTGCAGAACTCCATTGGTCAGAGCCTTCCTATCTGAAAGTGACTCCTTTATTTCCACTGTGTTTTCTGCCTGTTAACCATTCCTCATTCCATGCTAGTAATTATTCCTGATCCCTTGCACTTTAATTCTGTTTAACCTTCTATGTGGAATTTTGTCAAAACCCTCCTGAATGTCCGAGTACACCACATCCACTGGTTCTCCCTTATTTAATCTGCTCAAAAGCCTCAGGGAAAAAAAAGGTCTAACTGGGTTTTTAGGCATTAAGTGCTCTGGCCAAAACTCTCTGTAGAGCTGAAAAAATTATGTTCTCTTGGTCTAATGCAACAGTGGAGATTTGGGAATGTACACCTGAACAAAATTGCAGACAACTTTATGTTCACATCTCTACAGATGCCCTGCTGCAACTCATTGCTTGTGGTTGGGTGGCATTTTAATTGGCAAAATTGGCACTTGCTTGTAGTTTCCAGCATGGACATTGTACAGACCTGCAACCACTTGCTGTGAACGTGTAAGATATGGGGATGTAGCGGTCATGTCACTGGACTAGAAATCGAGACACTGGCTAATTCCCTGGGGAAAGGCATTCAAATCCTACCAACTGCAATGATGGGACCTTAATCTCAATGAATCCATGTAAATGTGAGCTTGCAAGCCAGCCTCCATGAAGGGCTTATGCCCGAAACGTCGAATTTCCTGCTCCTTGGTTGCTGCCTGACCTGCTGCGCTTTTCCAGCAACACATTTTCAGCCTCCATAATGATGGCCATTTAAACCACCACTGACTCTCACAATCCCATCTGATTTGAGTTATTGTCATATGTATATGTTACAAATACAGTGAAAAGTGTTGTGTAATGTCACTGTTCTCCAGTGACATCTTAAAACACAGAAATAAATCAGGCATTAAGTATAAAGGTAGAAAAATAAAGTTAAAAGTTCAACATTGCAGATCCCAAGTGTTTAGCCAGGTCAGGGCTCATCCACCCAGAGTCTGAGACCAACACCAGCAAGAAGCACTCGGCTGGCCTCGAGTCACTTTGCTGCATCATCGCAGAACTGTTTTGCATTCTTCGGCGCCATCTTGTCTCTACCAGCGATGCTGCTGCTGCTATGTAACCACACTGGACCAATCTGGGCAATGCAGCCATCACTGAGGCTACTGGGTCCTATATCGGCACTGGGCCCAAACCCACTTCCTTCCAAGAGTATAACCCGACCCTTGCTGACAGGAACCAATCTCCCCTCAGACACAGATACTGTCTGAGCTCTCCTCAAGAAGGTACTTATGGTGAGTTGGTGGAGGGGGGAAAGGATTCGTCAGCGTCCGTTCATCAACGTCCTTCTGCCTACCTGGGCCAGTCTAGCCTGCATATGACTCCAAGTCCCTGTAAATCTATAACTGTCCCTTTTGAAATGGCCCCAGCAAATTACTGCACACAAAGGCAACTAAGGATACATAGCCAACACTAGCCTTGCTCATGATCGCCATATCTCATTTAAAGAATAACAAAAAAATTGGATGCAGTTGAACGTTTGAGGAGTTTGTGGAAGTGAAATGGGATGATGGAGCAAAGCTTTATTTAACTGTGGAAGCTGAATTTATAACGTTTAATGTGCTCATAGACATTCTCTCCATCGGCTTTGCTCAATCCTGTCCACTTCTGAAGGTACCATTGTGACAATGAGTTGACTTCTCAGAATTTACTTGCTATTCTTGGCTTTTCAGCAACGTAGAACTGGTGGAGTTATTTAATTTGGCTCCCGCGCACGCAACAGGCCCACATGTGTGTCTGCAAAATAACAATAATGCCCCCTCCCCATTTGCATAGCCAATCCTGGTCTGGGATCTCTGTAAACCAAACTGCTGGGACACAAGATGAGCTTGAAGAGAGCATTCTTGCCAGAATGGTTACAGTATGGCACACCGAGCGTGAGAGGAATATTTCGAACATGAGAAGTAGTGAAAAATGACTTGTGTCTCATTGGAGCTGGGACAGAGCTGTTGCAGTGTTATCTTTTTCTATTTCCATCATGGCAGCCTTGCCTCAAATGGATAGTGGGTCAGTGAACTTGATGTCATCTGGTTCCCGTAAGTTACTAATAACGTCCTTGGAACCCTGGAGCTTCATCGATGCACTTCATGTGTCTGCGAAATGATATGTTGTCACTCCACATGTGACTGCAGTGATTATAGATATCTGTTCATGTATGACAATAAGTTTTGAGCTCATTATGAATAATCTAACAATACCACTGGGGAATTTTCCAGTGCTGACACATGAGTAGCTGTAAGAAGTAGTTGTGGAATTCTCAATTACCTGAGAAAGAATGTACTGGCACTGGAAGGGTTTCAGAAGAGGTTCACTAGGTTAATTCTAGAATTGAGGGGGTTGGCTTATGGGGAGACACTGAGTACACTGAGATTATATTCATTGGAATTAAGAAGAATGAGGGGGAATCTTACAGAAACATAGAAAAATTATGAAGGGAATCGATAAGATAGAAGTAGAGAGGATGTTTCCACTGGCAGGTGAAGCTAGGAGAAGAGGGCATAGCCTCAGGATTAGTGGGAACAGACTTAGGACTGAGTTGAGAAGGAACGTCTTCACCCAGAGGGTTGTAAATTTATGGAATTCACTGCCCAGTGAAATAGGTGACGTTACTTCAGTAAACGGTTTTAAAGCCAAGTTTTTTTTTCTGTTTTTGAAAAGAATTAAGGAATATGGTGAGAAGAGCTGAGACTGCAAAAAGATCAGCCATGACCTTATTGAATGGCGGAGCAGACTTGAAGGGCCGAGTGGCCTACTCCTGCTCCTGGTTCTTGTGTTCTGATGTTCTCACCAGACAGTGATTCACTCATTTACCTTGCAAGGAATACATCGCAGGTTCACCAAAATTGTACCGAACGTTAAATGAGAGGTTGCCCACACTTGGCTTCCATTCCCATGCTGTTAAGGTTGAAAGGTGATCTGATTAAGTTGCTTTATGTTTTAAATGAGACCAAAAGGAACTTGACTACAGATTATGTTCTGTTGGGTAAAGTTGAGTGTAGGAAGAGAGAAAAGTCACCTGTCTTCTCCCCCCCCCCCGAATAAAATACTTTCTATTTCCTCGGGGTACCTTTTCACTGGATTGAGCAGGCCCATAAAATTGTGGGATTGTACCTCAACACATTCAGGAGAGAAATGAGGTTTAAGGTCAAAGAGTTTACATATGGCAATGATCAGCTGGCAACCCTAATCAGTACTAAGTAAACTCTTAGCATTTACAATTTAAGGTGATGGTGTTGGTTGGTACTGGACAGCAACATGCAATCAGCTATCGGAAGCCCTGTATTTACTTTTAATTAAATGTTATCTAAACTGTTTTTTGTGGTTCAGGGTTCTCTTGTTGAAGATTACTTTTTGCCATGACAACACTGGTGCAAATAGATGCTTTGCTACCCTGCTCTGCTTGTGCGTGGAGATACACAAGGTGACATAGGAAGCTAGAATGTGCTGTTATCTTGGTATTTAATAGAACAGATTTAACTGCAAATAAATTTCCGGGCAACACGAGGTCCCAAATTCTGCCTCCTAGCATGCTAAGTTCAGCTGGCTGGGCTGTAGTTGGGCTCTGAAATGGGGCGGTAAAGAATGCACAAAAAAATTCTACTTGTCGCTGTCTAGTCTAGTGGTTTCTGCTGGTGGAAAAGACAAATTTCAGTTTGGCTGGTCCTTTTCTGAAGAATGTTAACTAGGCCACAGTCTGTCCCTTTGGCAAATCTCTTAACTACTCTCAGCACTTTAAGGCATATTAATAAGCTGTTTTCTATTTAAAGTTTTTAGACTTAATCTTTGATAAATTTTGTTGAATAAAGATTAGTCATGAAAGTTTTTTTAACCTTAAAATCATCTGGACGGTCTCGATGCCATGTGTCTAAGGAGCAATAAAGCACACTTGCCTGCTCTACTTCACTCACCTCATTGTCTTTCACTCACCTCGTTCTCTTCAAATCTAAAACTACCTTTTGTAAATGCTAGTTCTCTGGGTAGGAGAATTGTCTTAAAAAAAGGCTTCAGGTTCTTTTTTTTAATAAACATCTAAAGCTGCTTTGTGATTGAGGAGGTAGAGCTTACCTGAATCTTGCTGTGTTTTTGCTTTTTCGTTTAATCCTGCTCGCATTTGTGGTTTCATGTTTGGTACATCTCACTCTTGCATTCATTGACAGGAAGTTGCTGCTGAGCACTAAAGTTCAACATCAGATAAAATTGCTGTGCTCCTCAAGGAAATAGTGTGAGGCCGAGGCTGTGAATTGTCCTGATTTAAGTGGACAGTGTGTGAATTGTTTTGATTAGATTAGATTCCCTACAGTGTGGAACCAGGCCCTTCAGCCCAACAAGTCCACACCAACCCTCCGAAGAGCAACCCACCCAAACCTATTCCCCTACATTTACCTATGATTAATGCACCTAACACTATCGGCAATTTAGCATGGCTAATTTACCTGACCTGCACATCTTTGGACTGTGGGAGGAAACCCACGCAGAGACGGGGAGGATGTGCAAACTCCACACAGACAGTTGCCCAAATTAGTGTGTGCAATGGGGAGCTGGGATTTGCCAGCATCCCCCTGCTTCTTTCTCGGGTAACTAAATTAACTAGCTTGTTAGTTCTTGCTGCCCAAACTAAGAATTGAACGTCTTTCACATTTGGCTCAGCAGTATATCCGATTGTGTGTTTCCTTGCCCTGGTGTCTATGCCAGAAAGTTTTTATTTTGTTTTTTATTCGTACTCCAAGGTTTCAGCTGGTTAAATCGGTGTGCACTCTGGCATTGAAATTGTCAGGATGCCATATTCCAGGCATGGGAGATGTAAACTAAATCCTGTCTCTGTATTCTGGGATCATTCAAATTGGAGATGACACATGAGAGCTGGGCTTCACCTGGGTGAGGTTTATTTCTCTTGCTGTCAGGTTGTAACCAGCATTTCTCTCATTGCTGTGTGTCGCTGTGCAGAGAATAGCTCATGCAATAACCTGCATGACAAGTGTTGCACTTAAAAGGAATCTATTGTCTGTGCTGTGTCCTTGAGGTTTCTGACAATTGTCTTGAATTCCTGTGGAAAGTGAATGCTTTCCTTTTAAGAAGAGTACAGAGTGACAGGGCAAAGGGTTGTGGTGACTAGGGAGGAGGTATGAGACAGGCATTTGCACAGTGATCAATTTGTGAATATCGTTGCTCAGAAACTGAATTGGGCTAGCCAGGAAATACAGTAACTGCAAGAGCATCTCAGTCTAGAAATCCTGCAGCAAGTACCTCATCTGTCCCCTATCTACAAGGCACAAGTCAGGCGAGTCATGGAATATTCCCCACTTGCCTGGATGAGGGTAACTCCAACTGTTTGAATTGGCACCACATCTGTAAACATTCACCCTCCTCCACCAGCCATGTGTGCCATCTGTAAGATGCACTAAAAATTCACCAGGGCTCTTCAGTCAGCACTTTCCAAACCCACAACCACCATCTAGGAGCACAAGAACATATGTATACAGATACATGGGGACACCATCATCTGCAAGTTCTTCTCCAAGCCAGTCATCACCCTTACTTGAAAATATGCCACCATTTCTTCAGTATCTGGACTAAAGTTAGATTAGATTAGATTACTTACAGTGTGGAAACAGGCCCTTGGGCCCAACAAGTCCGCACTGATCCGCAACCCACCCATACACTTACCCCTTACCTAATACTACAGGCAATTTAGCGTGGCCAATTCACCTGACCCACACATCTTTGGACGGAGGAAACCGGACCACCCGGAGGAAACCCATGCAGACACGGGGAGAATGTGCAAACTCCACACAGTCAGTCGCCTGAGGCGGGAATTGAACCCGGGTCTCTGGTGCTGTGAGGCAGCAGTGCTAACCACTGTGCCACCGTGCCGCCCAAAAATCTGGGAGCTTTGTGGCTGTACCTACAGCATGTGGTCTGCAGTGGTTTGCCTCTCAAGGGCAAGTAAGGATGAGCCATAAATGTTGGCCCAGCTGGTGTCGCTCACATCCAATCAGTTAATTTTTTTAAAATCTCATTATATAACACTGGATGTAAAAGTCTCTGGGTTTCTTTCAAAACCACTTTCCCTTTTTCCTGATCTTCATTGCCTTGACAACCTAAATGCATTCTTGCATGGAATATTGGAAATAGCCCCCCAGGTCTCTGAGTGAGACCTTAACAATGTTTCCCTTCGTGGCATTCAAAATGCATCCTTTTGATCCCTTTCATTAATATCAATAATTACTTCACTTGTGCCTTTAATGGCTTTGTCCTGATTTAGATTTTTGACCTCAAACTTTTAAATTTCAATGACTTTACATGTTATGTGAACACCACTGCGAATTATTTCTGGTCCCTGATTGCCATGAGTAATAATTTTCCAGACTTTAATATAGCCATCATTTTCCAGCCTAACTCCATTCACCTCCACAAGTGTTGCCTCTGGCCGAGGTGAATGATGTGGAACTTCTCCATGTTTTGGCACTGAGCTGAGTTTAATTCCCCACTCTGTCAGTGGGAACGATGTCTCTGTTGATGTAGCATTGCATGATTCTGTCTCTAATTCTTCCTGTGCAGACTGTCCTAGGCTAATGATATTTTAAGGCTCCAATTCTGAATAAGTTGTTTCTACTATAGCACGTGTTTCTTCAATGTGAATTGGCTTTCACATTCTTGAAGAATTTAGACCGTTCTTTGTAGAATGCAAACCTTCCTTACCTGGGTTGGTTGTAACATGTTTAGTTTAAATGGCACTGCTATTGTGAGAAAGTTCTTCCATTCTCATGCAATTATGTTATATCGAAGCCGACTGCAGTTGCTCGTCCACAATTGTTGTTGCTACATCATTGGAATTCATGTCTTTGGTTGCCTAGACCCTAAACCATAGAATTCCTTCTTTAAGTCTTGTGATTTCTTTAGCTCTCATCTTTGCAGGACATCTCAAAACCACTTCTCTGACTAAGCTTTAGTTCACCTCCTATCTCCTCATAAGGTTGGTGTCAAAGTATTGTTTGATAACATTTCTGTGAAGCACTCTATTTTAAAATATTAAAGATGCCTTTTTTAATCAGATTGCTGTTTAAATCACTGCCTCACAATTAAGTTAATTTTGCTCTTGAATTACAAATATTGGGATCACAGGAGCAGGCTATCCTATTGTTGTTAGATCGTGGCTGATCTGTATTTACCAAGTTTGATTCCATCTCCCGTAAAAAGCCTTGCTGAAGAAAGGTCTCTTACCAATCTCACTTTTGCGAGCTATGTGGGTGATTGGAAAGATTTTCCACTACTGCACAGAGTAGTATTACCTGACTTCAGCCAAGTCCTGTTGCTCTTCATCCTCCCAAGTTACCGACTCCAAAGAAAAAAATGATTGGAGGAAGTAAGAGTAGGGATCCTCTGTCCCAAATCCCTTAGTTCGGCTGTTTCCTGAGACTGTCCAGGTAATGGAAAGGATGGCAGGGGAATATTGCATGAGGTGTTGTTCCTTGTAATTTATATTGTTCAAAAGCCAAATTAGGAATAGAGTGTGCTGTCTCACAAGGGGGTACATAATTTCAAAGTTGAAGTCTCCTGATCCTTGTGGCCCTCTGATTCATTAGCACCTCTAATCCCTGTAGTCCTTGCTACCTCTTCCTCTGCATGCAGTTGTTGTAGGCTGACAGGAAACAAACCAGCCCACAGCCAGGTGCTGCCTACTAGCTTCCACACATGCTGCTGACATATTGCTCATTCTGCACTTGCTGTAGTTGACACCTTTCGCCCCGACAGAGACCACACAGCAGTTGTATTGCTGTGAACTTCCTGTCAGTGCTCTTTGAAATGTGACTTGCAGGGTTTTGAAGCAGCACAATCTTGTTGCCTGATGAGAAACTATCAAAGACTGTGCGTTCTTAGAAACCAATTCCTGGGGAAGAAGTAACCACTGAATCTGCACAGAACTGAAATGAAGAACACAAGGTTTGGAGCGGAGACGAGATTGTTTGGCCCATGCTTCTTGCTCTATCAATTTGTTGACTCAGCAATTTTCCCCAAATGTACTCCCGCTTCCCTCCTGAAGGATTTGGAGCTTTTCTAATTCCTTTTAAAAGATTCCCCTGATAAATTGATCATATTCAGTAAAATACCAAATGTGAAGCTAATCATCGAGCTCCTCAAGTGGATTCTGAATTGACATGAGTTGCTTAATCTCTGATGGGATGGCAGCTGGTTTTAACCTTTTTGACTTGAGTGCTCCTGACTAAAGGAGGAAGGAGCAAAGTGGTTTTTGATTCTTATTACTATTGAACATC
Source organism: Hemiscyllium ocellatum (assembly GCF_020745735.1). Classification (NCBI taxonomy): domain Eukaryota; kingdom Metazoa; phylum Chordata; class Chondrichthyes; order Orectolobiformes; family Hemiscylliidae; genus Hemiscyllium; species Hemiscyllium ocellatum. Next base: position 54,570,196 of record NC_083415.1, read on the forward strand.
TTCCGGAACAATTCAAGCGAAGATGGGGCAGGCCCACTGCTGTTGTCAAATGAATAGCTTATTGCCACTGTGTCTGGTGAGTGGGAACTCTGACACACCTCTTTAATTTTCTTTTGGGAAGATTTCTAGCTCAGGTTGAGGTTCTGGATGTAGGTTTGCTCACTGAGCTAGAAGGTTTGTTTTCAGACGTTTCGTCGCCCTATGAGGTAACATCTTCATTGAGCCTCCGGATGAAGCACTGCTGATGATTCCTGCTTTCTATTTATATGTTTGAGTTTCTTTGGGTTGATGATGTCATTTCCTCACTGAAGATGTTACCTAGTATGGTGATGAAATGTCTGAAAATGAACTATCCAGCTCAGTGAGCAAACCTACATCCAGTACCTCTTGAACTTTCACTGTGTTCTTTGAGGGGGGATGTCCAACACTCTCTTCATCAGTGTGTGTGATTTTCTCAGACAATGAGGTTTACAGGTGGGATTATCATACTTGAGACTTGGGCTTTGTCCTCCAGAGAGACCTGAGTGGGATCAGGCCATTCAACCCATCAAACCACACAAACACTCCGAAGAGAATCCCACCCAGATCCATCCCCTATCCCCTAACACTGCATTTCCCATGGCTAACTCATCTAGCCTGCACATCTCTGGACACTATGGGCAATTTAGCATTGCCAATCCACCTAACCTGCACATCTTTGGACTGTGGGAGGAAACTACAGTACCCAGAGGAAACCTACAATTAGACTTGAAGCAAATGCGCAAGCTGTGTATAGAGTGGAATCAAATCTGGGTCTCTGGCCCTGTGAGGCAGCAGTGCTAACCACGGTGCTGTCCCTGGATATCAATAGAATTCTAACTGATGTATCTACTCCCCCAGCCTGGGTGGTTGTAGCCAATTGTAGTGTTGTTACCATTGCAAGTTTCAATCTAACTGCTGCAGTATGCAATAATAGATTCTAGGTGTGGTGTCAAATTGTCCTCTGAAAATTGTCCTCGTCATCATCACACCAACGTTTGTGCATCACAGGACACCTTGAGCAGTAGGTCTCGAGTTCTGCTGCATGTTGTTTTTCAGCTGCAGATGAGCTGAGATCGAGGTGTAGTGGGAGGGTCTAACCAGCAATCTTGATGTTGGAGTAGATATGAGGGTTAGCAGCTAAGCATGTGGTCAAATAGCTCTCCAGGATTTTATATATTTACCCACAATGTGGGCGTCGCTGGCTGGGCTGGCATGTATTGCCTGTCCCTAATTGCCCTTGAGAAGGTGATAGTTAGCTGCCTTCTTGAAACACTTCTGTCCATGTGCAGTAGGTTGATTCACAATAGTGTGAAGAAGGGAATTTCAGGATTTTGATCTGACCAATGCTGTAGGAACAGCAATATATGTCCAAGTCAGGATGTTGAGTAATTGGGATTGGTGAGTGAAAGATTGCAAAAGCCTGGCTCAGTCTCCAACATGAGCCGGTGAGAGGGAAATTGGGATTTGTGGAGAGCGCGAAGGAAAGTGACCAACATTCCCATAATGAATTTCAAGGGAAGCCTCTTTCTTCCCTCCTGAACATTTACTATTTCTCCTAAACCGCAGACCTCTCATTTGTTGCTAATTTGGCAATTCGGTTTAGACCTGATAAAATGGCTGGTGTAGGGAAAATGGGGGGGGGGAGAAATATCATGCCTCGCTGATAAGTTATTTCTGAGATTAGAGGTAAGGCACACGGTTGGCGTTCAGCACATAGAATCTGTAACTGTTTGCACATAGCTTTACAATGACATTGTACCAATTTGGTTCTCAGTGTCAAAGTGCAATTCTCCAGCACAAACAAAGCTTAACATGATGACCACAATGGGTTTGGGGTGGCTGGTGGGGGGGGTAGTGGGCAGCATAATAGTGTTGTTTATCAGGACCTTTTCTTTCCACCTCATACTTCATGTTGAATCTATGCTTTGAGTTTTTGTGCTGGTCTTTGTAGAAGGGATGTTTTGAAGAACAGACCCTTTCCTAAGAATGCAAGAAATATCAGACGGAGAAGGTGCTGCTCTGCCATTCAACAAGATCGTGGCTGACCTTTTACCTCCACTCCATTTTTATGCACAATTCCCTTAATTAAAGCTTTACTAATATCAATATTGGATATACTCCATAATTGAGCAGCAGCACCTCTTGAGGAAAGAAAATTCCAAGTATTCACAATCCTTTTAAGAAATAACTCCTCATCTCTGTTGTAATGGAGAAAATTAGTGACAGACACCATCCTGAATCTGATTATCTCAGAGTGGAATGGGCACTGTACCTTTAAGAATGCGGAGAACTTGAGCTATCACCTTGGAAGCGAGTCATGAGGAGGCAAACCCTGCCCTGTTAGGTACAGTTCTTAGGGCTAAACAGATCAAAGGGCATGAGGAGAAAATGGGAGTAGGGGACTGATTTGGATGATCAGCCATGATCATAATGAGGAGAGGTGATGGCCTAGTGATATTGTCACTGGACTGTTAATCCAGAGACCCAGATAAAGTTCTGGGGGCCTGGGTTCAAGTCCTGTCCCAGTAGATGGTGTAATTTGATTTCAATAATTATCTGGAATTAAGAATCTAATGATGACCATGAATCTATTATCAGGGAAAAAAAAACAACTAGTTAACTAATATCCTTTAGGGAAGAAAGCTGCCATTCTCATCTGGCCTATATGTGACCCACAGCAATGTGTTTGGCTCTTTTGAATTTACAAGAGAGAGGGAATGTGATGGATGGCACTTATAGGAAGGGAGAAAAGCCGCAGGTACATTCAGGAAAATGGGTTAACTCCAGGAAAGATAGGGGGGTAGGCAGGTAGTGCAAGTGTCTTTGGTGACTATCCCCATCTCAAACAACTGTGCTGTTTTGGAAAATGCAGGGGGTGATGGACACTCGGGGAGTGTAGCACGAACAGCCAAGTTTCTGGTATTGAAATTGGCTCTAATGTAATGAGGGATACATTGGGCTCCAAGCGATCAATTGTGATAGAGGACTGTCTAGCCTGAGGAACAGACAGATGTATCTGTGGCCAGCAGTGAAAAATCAGAATGGTGTGTTGTTTCCCTGGTGCCAGGATCAAGGATGTCTCAGAGAGGGTGCAGAATGTTCTCAAAGGGGAGATGGACCAGCAGGAGGTCATTGTACACATTGGGACCAATGACATAGGAAGGGAAAAGGGTGAAATTCTGAAGGGAGATTACAGGAAGTTAGGCAGAAATTTAAAAAGGAGGCCCTCGAGAGTAGTAATATCTGGATTACTCCCAGTGTTGTGAGCTAGTGAGGGTAGGAATCGGAGGATAGTGCAGATGAATGCACTGCTGAGGAGCTGGTGCAGGAGGGAAGGGTTCACATGTTTGGATCATTAGAATCTCTTCTGGGGTAGAAGTGACCTGTACAAGAAGGAAGGATTGCACTGAATTGGAAGGGAACTTGCAAGAGCAGCTCGCGAGGATTTAAACTAGGTTGGGGGTGTGGGGCCCAGGGGAATACTGAGGAAAGAGATCAATCTGAGACTGGTACAGTTGAGAAAAGAAGCGAGTCAAAACAGTCAGGGCAGGCAGGGACAAAGCAGAGAATAAGATAGGATTGATAAATTAAACTGCATTCATTTCAAAGCAAGGGGCCAAACAGGGAAGGCGGAGGAATCCGGGGCATGGTTAGGAACATGGGACTGGGATATCATAGTAATTACAGAAACATGGCTCAGGGATGAACAGGACTGGCAGCTTAATGTTCCAGGATACAAATGCTACAGGAAGGATAGAAAAGGGGGGCAAGAGAGAACGGAGGGTAGTGTTTTTGATAAGGGATAGCATTACAGCTGTGCTGAGGGAGGATATTCCCGGAAATACATCCAGGGAAGTTATTTGGGTGAAACTGAGAAATGAGAAAGGGATGATTAACTTATTAGGATTGTATTATAGACCCCATAGGGAAATTGAGAAGCAAACTTGTAAGGAGATTTCAGCGATTTTGTAGGAATAATAGGTTGGTTATGGTAGGGGATTTTTAGCTTTCCAAACATAGACTGGGACTGCATAGTATGAGGGTTTAGATGGAGAGGAATTTAAGTGTGTACAAGAACATTTTCTGATTCAGTATGTGGATGTGCCAACTAGAGAAGGTGCAAAACTCGACCTACTCTTGGGAAATAAGGCAGGGCAGGTGACTGAGGTGTCAGTGGGGTAGCACTTTGGGGCCAGCGACCATAATTCTGTTTAGTTTTAAAATAAGGATGGAAAAGGATAGACCAGATCTAAAAGTTGAAGTTCTAAGTTGGAGGAAGGCTTATTCTGACGGTATTAGGCAAGAACTTTCAAAAGCTGATTGGGGGCAGATGTTCGCAGGTAAGGGGTCGGCTAGAAAATGGGAAATGTTCGAAGATGAGATAACGAGAGTCCAGAGAATGTATATTCCTGTCGGGTGAAAGGAAAGGCTGGTAGGTATAGGGAATGCTGGGTGACTAAAGAAATTGAGGGTTTGGTTAAGAAAAAGAAGGTAGCATATGTCAGGTATAGACAGGGGAGGTCAAATGAATCCTTAGAAAAGTATAAAAGCAGTAGGAGTATACTTAAGAGGGAAATCAGGAGGACAAAAAGGGGACATGATAACTTTTGCAAATAGGATTAAGGATAATCCAAAAGGGTAACTAGGGATAGAATTGGGCCCCTCAAAGATCAGCAAGGCAGCCTATGTGTAGAACCGCAGGAGATGGGGGAGATACTAAACAAGTATTTTGCATTAGTGTTTACTTGGAGAAGGGCGTGGAGGATATAGAGTGTGGGGAGATAGATGGTAACATCTTGAAAACTGTCCATGTTACTGAGGAGAAGGTGCTAGATGTCTTGAAACGCATAAAAGTGGATATGTCCCCAGAACCTGAGCAGGTGTACCCTAGAACTCTGTGGGAAGCCAGGGAAGTGATTGCTGGGCCCTTTGTTGAGATATTTGCATCATCGATAGACACAGGCGAGGTGTCGGAAGACTGGAAGTTGGCTAATGTGGTGCCACTGTTTAAGAAAGGTGGTAAGGAAAAGCCAGGTTACTATAGATTGGTGAGCCTGACATCGGTGATGGGCAAGTTCTTAGAGGGAATCCTGAGGGACAGGATCTACAAGTATTTGGAAAGGCAATGACTGATTGGGGATAGACAACATAGCTTTCTGTGTGGGAAGTCATTTCTCATGAACTTGATTGAGTGTTTTGAAGAAGTAACAGAGAGGATTGATGAGGGCAGAGCAGTGGACTAGATCTGTATGGACTTCAGTAAGGTGTTTGACAATGGTAACCAGTCTACTGTGAGGAACAAAGTTAGTTCTCATGGAATGCAGGGAGAACTAGCCATTTGGATACAGAACTAGCTCAAGGGTAGAAGACAGAATGTGTTGGTGGATGGTTGCTTTTCTGTCTGGAGGCCTGTGACCAGTGGAGTGCCACAAAGATTGATGCTGGGTCCACTACTTTTTGTCATTTATATAAATTATTTAGATGCAAGCATAAGAGGTACAGTTAGTAAGTTTGCAGATGACACCAAAATTGGAGGTGTAGTGGACAGCGAAGAAGGTTACCTCAGATTATGACGGGATCTTGATCAGATGGGCCAATGGACTGAGGAGTGGCAGATGCCTTTTAATTTAGATAAACGCAAGGTGCTGCATTTTGGAAAAGCAAATCTGAGCAGGACTTATGGTAAGGTAATGGTAAGGTCCGAAGGATTGTTGCTGAACAAAGAGACCTTGGAGTGCAGGTTCATTGCTCCTTGAAAGTAGAGTCGCAGGTAGATAGAATAGTGAAGAAGGCGTTTGGTATGCTTTCCCTTATTGGTCAGAGCATTGGATATAGGAGTTGGGAGGTCAAGTTGTGGCTGTACAAGACATTGGTTAGGCCACTTTTGGAATACAGTGTGCAATTCTGGTCTCCTTCCTATTGGAAAGATGTTGCGAAACTTGAAAGGGTTCAGAAAAGATTTACAAGGATGTTACCAGGGTTGGAGGATTTGAGCTAAAGGTAGGGGCTGAACAGGCTGGGGCTGTTTTCCTTGGAGCATCAAAGGTTGAGGGATGACCTTATACAGGTTTATAAAATCATGAGGGGCATAGATAGGATAAATAGACAAGGTCTTTTCCTTGGGGTGGGGAAGTCCAGAACTGGACGGTTTAGTTTAGGGTGAGAGGGGAAGGATATAAAAGGGATCTGGGGGCAATGTTTTCATGCAGAAGGTGATGCGTGTTTGGAATGAGCTGTCAGAGGAAGTGGTGGAGGCTAGTAAAATTACAACATTTAACAGGCATCTGGATTGATATATGAATGGGAAGGGTTTAGAGGGATATGGACTAGGTGCTGGCAAGTGGGACGAGATTGGGTTGGGATATCTGGTCGGCATAGATAAGTTGGACCGAAGGGTCTGTTTCTATGCTGTACATCTCTGACTCTGGGCAATTAGGGATGGGCAATAAATGCTGACCAGCCAGTGATGCCCTCATCCTGTGAATGAATAAACAAAAAAAAGGGTTTGAAGGGCTGAATGGCCTATTACTCATTTTTACTATTTTTCCTTTCTGATTAATTTGTTCCTGAACTCTTTAGTGACAGGTTGTAAGCAGTATTCCCTCTAATCTTGTTGCCAGCTGTATGGGCCTCGGAGGCAACCGCTTCGAGAGCCAGAGGTCAGTGCCACAATTGGTGTGGCAACAGCCACACACATGTAAGCGGCCATGTTGCTTCGAGGAATCATTGGTTATCAGGGTCAGGTGTGATATATGTATGATGCAATCCTATTGAAGCATGGAAAAATATCAAAGATCTTTGCTTAAGAGCTCACACCTCTCAATATTAATTTTCCTAGTGCTTCAAATTAAGAAGGCTTGTAAGACGTGTTAAAAGGTCTGCTTTGGGGAGTGACTCCTCTCAAAGCCCTCAGTATTTACATGTGCTGTAAACAGTCTCTGCTTGTGGTAATCGTTTCCCCATTTAAATTGTGGTTTATCAGTTTTGGTCAATTGTGGAAACCGCAGTCTTAATAATGTGTCTGTGGTGTTGTGTTTTTGCATATTATAATGCTTAACAAATGTATTAACTGTTAATCTAAGTACTTGATGGACAGTGTGAAATGTCAAGCATGTGGAAACTGGGGTGTGCCAAACATCAGAAATTTTGTGCACAGTTAGTGTTTTATCTTTAATGTTTGTCAGCTACTGTCAATGCAATTAGTTTCCTCTGGCCTCAATCCCACTCACCTCCAAGTCTCCTGTTGCCTCTCTTATTCACAGGACTGTCCCACTCTCATAGAGTCCTTACGGTGCAGAAGCAGGCCATTTGGCCCATCGAGTCAACACTGACCCTCCAAAGGAGCATCCCACCCAGACCCATAACCCCTGCCCCCCCCACCCCCCGTAACCCTATGTTTTCCCATGGCTGATCCATCTAGCCTGCACACCCCTGAATACCAAGACCAACATAGCATGGCGCAACTTTGGACTGTGGGAGGAAACCCACGCAGACACAGAGAATGTGCAAACTCCACACAGGTAGTTGCCCAAGGCTGGAATTGAGCCCAGGTCCCTGGTACTGTGAGGCAGCTAGGCTAACCACTGAGCCACATGGCCTCCACATTCTCAGCACCAATGACTAGCTATACCGCAGGGAGTGGGGAATAGGTATTCCTGCATTCCATATGCACGGGATGTGATTCCAGCTGGAGGAGTGAAGCCAGTCTTATGCTACCAGATTTGGGCAGTTATGGATTGGGGAGAGGCGAGTTGGAAGGCTGACGAGAGAAAGAACAAGCAACAGGTAGGAACAGGAACTGAATTCATGGCAAGGAGAGAAGTGGGAGGAGGAAAGGGAAAAGTACATGGCAACAGGAAGATAAAATGATAAGCAAGGGAATGGATGTGAAGACTGAAAATTGGGAGTGGTGCTCTTGTCATGCAGCGGTCGTGTCCCTACCTCTGAACCTCCGGCCTGCATTCATGTCCCACCTGCTCCAGAGGTGTGTAATAACATCTCTGAACAGGTTGGGTTTTAAAAATTCAATCTATTTTTCTAATGTGTTGTTCAGGGCCCTCTTGTGGTGCAGTTGTACTGTCCATACCCTTGGACCAGGAGGTCAAAGTTCAAATCCCACCTGCTCCAGAGGTGTGAAATAATATCTCTGAGTAGGCTGATTCAAGTAACTGGGATATTATGGCACCCCTCTCTAGCATGTGGGACTTGACCCCAAGCTTCTCTGATTCAAACACTGGACCCCACTACCGTGCAAAAGAGCTTTCCCTTTGGAATATAGGCATAAAATGATTGTACTTCTCGTAAACTTGGAAACTCAAAGCTTTTGCGTATTGGTTTAAATCTAGTAGCTCATGAGATCTCTGTTGCTGTTGTGACCCTTCCATGTTCTTGGTTGCTCAGGATGTCGTTTCAGAGCAAAAGGCTATGTGCAGAAAGTAAATTGACTCCAAGTGTCCATTTGGAGCAGAGATGACAGAATAATTTGTGCGTGGTGCAACAAGAGGAGAAAAATCAACGTCAACTTCACAGCAATGATGTGTTTGAGACATTAACCCTTAAACTATTTGCACTGGTTTTCAAGATGGCTGTGTAGTTTTAGTGTGTGGTGACTCAGTTTTGTTGAATACCACGCAATGCTTGTTTTGGCTATGCAAGCATTTCAAAAACCCGAATGATCAAATCGAAACATTTAATTAACATCTCCAATCTTCCACACACCCTGCGTCGCTGGTTACTGAGTAACAGAGTCCTGGGAACTGCCCATGACTTCTGGACCGCACAGTCCTACCTTTTGGTCTCCCAGAACATTCATCCCCATGCTGTAACATCGACTCAATAATGAAGGAAACAGACTCCTATTTATTCACAACAAGTTCTTATGCTGGATGCCATTTATATGGAAGCATTTGCCATGTAAAAGCTGATGAACAGCATTGAGGATCATGCAACAAGAGAGTCATTGTTAGCTTGACAAAAAGAATTGGCTTAAGGATAGAGGGTAGCACTCATGGTGCTGATTATATTAGAGTATGATGGGCTTTTGTTCCCCAAGGGTTAGTGTTAAGACTACTGATTGTATTTCAAAGAACACCAAAAAAAAGTAAAATTTCAAACTTTGCCAATGACACCAACCTTGAAGGTCAGGCAAACAGTGAGGCCAATGTCGATCAACTGTGACAGAATAAGCAGACACGTGACAAATGCAATTTAATAAGAGGTTCTAGGTGATGTATTTTGACAGAAGGGATAGATTGCGATGAAAACACTTCGGCATAGTTCATGAGAGCGCCTTCAAACTGAGGGTCCCGGAGGTTCATCTGCATATGTCTTTGAAGTTCACAGAACATACTGAGAGAGAAGATAACTAAGCTTATGAGATCTTGGATTGCATAAATTGACATCTTGAATACAAAAGTACACAGGTTGTACTAAACCTCTCCAAAAAGCTTTGGTTGAGCCACACCTGGAGTATTTATTACACTTGGTTCTGGTCCCCATGTTTTGAGAGGGACGTGCGGGTGTTTGAGTGCAGAAGAGATGAGGTGGGGGCTTCAGAGGGATGAGGTGTAAAAAGTTAAGTAGGAGATGGTATGGTTATTCCCTTTGTAGCCCAGGGGATTGAGGGAACAATCAATTTGAGTGCATGACTATGAAAGGCTTAGGTAAAGTAGACAAAGACAACTATTTCCAGTACTTGATGCAAAGACAAGGGGCACCAATTTCAGGTTTTGGATAAGGGTTGCATCAGCTTATATAAGAAATAATTATTTTACAGAGTTGCAATAACCTGGAACTTGCTGTCCACAAAGATGGTGCAAGCAAAGGTGATCAATTGGTACAACAGGAAATGATCAAGTCCTAGAGTTATATAGGATAAAAACAGACCTTTCAGTTCACTAGTCTGCACAGACCAGATATCCTAAACTGATCTAGCCCTATTTGCCAGCACTTGGTCCATATCCCTCTCATTCCTTCCTGTTCATGTACCCATCCAGGTGCCTGTTAAATGCTGTAATTATACCCACCTCCACCACCTCTTCTGGCAGCTCATTCCATGCACAAATCATCCTCTGCTTGAAAAAGTTATCCCTCTGCTCCATTTTAAATCTTTCCCTTCTCACCACACAGCTATGCCTTCTAGTTGGGACTCCCCCTCCCCTGTGTAAAAAGGCCTTGTTTATTCACCCTATCCAGGCCTCTCATGATTTTATAAAGCTCTATAAGGTCACCCCTCAGCCCCTGTCATTCCAGGGAAGTCAAGCCCCAGCCTATTCAGCCTCTCGCTATGGCTCAAACCAGATTAGATGGGCATTAAACAGAAATGAACTTGAAGGGCTGTAATTATAGCAGAAGAGTGAATGGGTCTGATGAGGTCTGCTCAACAGAGAGCTATCATAGATTTGATGGGTTGAGTGGCTTTTTTGTAATAATTCTGGAAGACTTTCAATTGCCTTTTTTCACATCTCCAGTGTTTTTATATCTAATAAAGAGTGCAATTTTAAAAAAAAATGCCTTTTATTTCTCCTGGCTCTAAACTAGTCTCAGTATCCTGGAAATTGATCTTTAATTCCTTGGAAGTGCAAGACAGTCCTGTGATTGGTGTAACTAACTGGTGTTGCACCTGATATGATGTAACCTGCAGGAAGAGATTAAAAAGAAATGATCCTGATGTTATACTGAGCCAAACAACGTAAGAGGAGTCACCGTCTTCCATCCATGATTGAAATGGGCCTGCACGTGAGGTGCTGCCATTGAGCTTCTTTCAATAAAACAGAGAGAGATTTAGGTGGGATTCGTCTGTCTGGTTGGTTGCTGCTGGGTAATAATAACAAGGGCATTGAAAGAAATTGAACCTGGTTGTTGTAATTGTCATTATTACATTGTACCCCAACATTTACTGTCCAGGCTCACCTGAGCTTCACCAAGGAGCAGTCAGCAGTCACAGGGTCTATAACTGGTGATAATGAGAAGAAGCAACAAACTGGAAAAGAAATTGCTTTTGAGGCTGACCTTCCTATTAGTCAAGCAGCATAATGGATGTACTGGGTTTTTTTAAGGTATGCTTTAAGAGGAGAATCCCAACAGTTATTCAGAAAGTGCATTATAAGCAACTTTGCAGTCTCGCAACTGTCAGACACATGAAACCAAAACACATTGTTCAGCCACACTAATCATTCTTGTTTTCTCTCTGCTGTTGCTTCGCGATGCTAGTATCAGACATTGTGGACTGTTGATTACGCCTGTGCCTTGTGCTAAGCTGAGACGCGAGTGGTCTTTCTTGAACATGAATCTCCAAACTTTAGGAAATTCCATAATGACATACATTGACCAGGGAAAGGCTGAAAGCTGGGGTGTTCATTTAAACATTCTATAAATTCCCCGGCCTGGTACAGATGCATGTAGGAGAGAGGGCACATGGTGTTCTGATCTGTCATGCACGGCTATTGCCCATATCTTAAATCTTTAAAATTCAGAAGATTTGTCACTTCCTTTTCTGGTTTTCTTCTGCTTGGGTTCAGTTGTTAATACTTCCACACAGCCAGCTGTTACAATCTGGAATGTGTTAGCTGAAATTGCAGTGCCGGCAGATTCAGTAGTAACTTTCAATCGGGAATTGGGTATTTACTTGAAACAAAAAGATTCAGAGCTGTGAGGGGTTCAGCACAATTTTCATTTGCAACATATACATTTTACATTTGCATGCAAATTCTATTTCATCGACAACTTTCCTTCTTTCGTAAGCTCCCAACTGGAGATGTTTGTTGATGGTTACATAGTGAGTTCCTCTTTGTGCATCAAGACCTGGACTTCAGTCTTTTCCTGATTAGCAGCAGGTAACATTCGCACCACATAAGTGCCAGGCAATGACCATCTCCATCTCCATTTTCCACCTTCTCTGTGGGTGTACTTGCACCACAAGGACTGAAGCAGTTAGAGAAGACAGATCATCACCTTCTGAAGTGTAACTAGGGATGGTCAACAACACTGAGCTTTTCTAAAAGCACTCATGTCCCAAACAGACTTTTTCAAATGTCCTGTCTGTTGTCCATCCATATAAAGCTACAAAAGATCCCTTTATTCTCTCAAGCATTAATTCATGACATGAGTCATGTGAAGACTAAGGTGCATTCATTACTATTTCAATAACTGAAGATAACTGGAGGCCAGTGTGTGGTGTCTGTAATTTTTAAAATCATCTTGCTGGGGTCCTTTGACTTTAAATATTGAAAGACTGTACTTGTAGTTACTTGCCAGCTAATGTAATATTTCTGAATCCCTTAATCGCATGGTAGCAATTTTACAACAGAATGACATCTGTAGACTTCACTCTGGCTTACCCTTTTTCACCAGACTCTGCTGGTCTGAGTGGCATCGGATCAGAAATCTGAGCCACAGCAGTAGTGACATGTTAAAATCTGTATTTCACTGAGTGTTGAGAGTAGATTCTCAAAGAACAGACCTGGGTCTATTTAAAAACTTGACATTCTGTTTATCTGATCACAAAGAAACCTGTCAGGCCAATTAACATAAATCCAATTGTAATGACATTGTCATAGCAATAAATTCATTTTGTAGAATATTTAATTTTGAGGGAAGACTTGGGGGCACCACATTATAAGAAAGATGTGAATGCATTGGAGAGAGTGCAGAAGCAGTTGACAAGAATGAGGAACTTCAGTTTTGAGGATCGACTGAAGGAACTGGGATTGTGCTCCTCAGAGAGAAGAAGGCTAAGAGGAGATTTAATGGAGGTTTTCAGAATTATGTGTGGCCTGGATGGAATAGATAAGGCGAAGCTGTTCTCGCTCATAAAAAAGAGCAAGAGGGGATAGATTGAAAGTGATGTGTGAATGAAGCAAGGTTTTTTAAAAAAATTTCATTCCGTGAGTAGTTAGGGTATGGAATGCACCACCTGAAAACATGGTGGAGGCAGGTTCAATTCAGACATTCAGGAGATCATTGGATGTTTATCTGGTTAGAAATTGTGTGCAGGGTATGGGGAAAAGGCAGGAGATTGGCACTGGGTAATAGAACTGGTGCAGAAAATGGATTGACTGGTTTCCTTCTGCACTGTACCAATTCTGTGTTTACACAGCACCTTTCTTAAATCAAAGCACTAGGCAAGCAAAGTAGTACTTTGGAAAGGCAGTCACCATTTGTTATGTAGGAAGTAAAGCAGCCAATTTATACACAGCAAGTTCCCACAAATACCTGGGGGCTAATGGTTTTTGTCAGAGGGTAGATAATGCACAGGAGGCTGAGGAGAATTCATCTTGTCATCTTCACAATAATACCAACGGTCTCTTATGTCTACCTGGTAGAGTAGATGAACCTTCATTTAAAATTTATATGAGACAGCTTCACTCAGAGTGCTACTTCCATAAGACCATAGGACAAAGGAGTGGAAGTAAGGCCATTCGGCCCATCGAGTCCACTCCGCCATTCAATCTGGCTGATGGGCATTTCAACTCCACTTACCCGCATTCTCCCCGTAGCCGTTAATTCCTTGTGACATCAAGACATTTAGCATCCATCAGCTTTATACTAAAATGTCAGCCTAGATATTGCATTCAAGCCCTGTGAAGGAAGATCTCAAGTCCTCTAACCTTCTGAATTCGGAGCACAAATGCTACCTACAGTGCCATAGATGATGCTGGTTCACCTATGCACTAAAGGAGCTGAATTTTTGCAAATGATTTGGACTGAAACAGAAGAATAATGCTGTCATTTGTGGTTACAAAGTATTTTTTAAATTTGTATGCTGGCAACAACTTTGTTTGTCTCTGGGCCCAAGAGAGCAGAGAAATATTTCCATTGGGAGTTGACTTGCTTGCGCAGTGTGCAGGGAGTCTCATATATCAGTTAGAACTCTCTCTAAAGAGAGGAGTTCCCTGCCAGAACTTTTGGAAAACCTCCTCTATGACAAGCCTGGTATAATTTATTGGAACTATGAATGAGGCTGTTTTTGTGTTCTGGTGGCTTATATAGATGTTGACAGCGACACTGACTGGCTGTGATGCCCTTCTGGTAAATTGGATCCTGATGTGAGTATGGAGCCTGAAGAAATCGGAACAACTGCCTGGCAGCCTTTAATCAGAGATTATTTTGCAAATTTGTCTGGCAAGTATCTGTATTCAGTAGATTGTGAGGTGCTGGTGTAAGGCAGACAAATGCTTGCTGCATTCCATGACACAGCCTCACCGTCACAGGGAGAAGCTTGAAATTTTCTGCCTGAAACTTTAACCTGCATTTCCCCTCTGGTTTACCACCCATGGCCCTCCGTGCCTTGCACATTGTAGATTGCCCAGGTTTACAGATGTTCCTAATAATATTTTGGGAAAGCAGCATGAATTTCTGAGGTGGGAATGTTCTGTCCTTGTTATTGCTGCACTTCAAGGAGTTTCAGAAGGGATCAAGAATGAGACAGATGGTTTTAAATTAATTGGAAAAAGAAACAGGTGTGATGGAAGAGAAACGTGTTTATGCAGTGAGTAATTAAGATCTACAATGTGCTACCTGGAAGTGGAGTATGAATCGAGGCATTCAAGAGAGCAGTAAATGATGATTTGAGTGGAAACAACGATAGGGTTAAGAGGAAAAGGCAGGAGGATGGCACTAAGTCTGTTTGCTCATTCAGAGAGCCAGCATTGACTTGATGGGCCAAATGGCCTTTTTCTGCACTCTGATTCTGCAAGTTTACACTTATCATGCCTTCTCCTCCAGTTATATATTGAAAGCACTTGCACCATTTATACAATTGCCAACCACTGCACCATTTATACAATCGCCAACCATTACACCATCCTGACTTCCCACAGACCATCACTTAAAAACAAGTAAACGACACCATTTGTTGTCACAAACCTCTGCTACAAATGGGTCACTTAAAATGTGCTGACTCATGTACAGTTCAGCACTAACTTTTAAAACTTGGTTTTCTTATTCCTGGCTATATCTAGTCAGCATCTCACTCTGCAATATAAATAGCTAAATGTTAGAAACACAAAACATAAATAGCAGAGGGCAGCCTTATCTCTCATTAAATCTCTCTGCTGATTAAAAGCTGTCTGCAGTCACCACCACCACCTCATTTGAAAGAAATCATGCATTTCAATAGCTCCTTCCACAACCACCAGACATCCCAAAACTTACTAATGAAGGACTAGTTTGGAGTCAAGCTGACATTGTAACATTGGAAATAATGTAGCAAATTTGTGCATAGCAAGCTCACAAAAACAGTAGTGTGATAAATGATAAAACAATCTGATTTTGCGATGCTTAATAAGCGATCGATATCGACGAAGACACTGGGGAAACCTCCCCTGCTCTTCAGCTGGGTGCCTGAATTGTTTTCATAGGCCAACCTGAAAGCACAGGTAGGAGCTCGGTTTCTCATCTCATCCAAAAAGAGATCACCTCTGCTACAGCTTCCCCTCAAGCACTGGAGTCTCAGATGTGATTTTGTTTTCACATTCAAGATCTAGAGTGGGATTTGAACCGACGACCTTCTGACTCAGTGTGCTACTTAGTAAGCCACAGTTGATACGTATTGTTGCCAAGTGTACAGAGTGCTAATGGGAGGGGAGTAACGATCACATGGTCTTATCGCTGGACTGTTAATCTAGAGAGGAGACAGTGAGGACTGCAGATGCTGGAGATCAGAGCTGAAAATGTGTTGCTGGAAAGGCGCAGCAGGTCAGACAGCATGCAAGGAGCAGGAGAATCGACGTTTCGGGCATAAGCCCTTCTTCAGGAGCCTCCTGAAGAAGGGCTCATGCATGAAATGTCGATTCTCCTGCTTCTTGGATGCTGACTGACGTGCTGCGCTTTTCCAGCAACACATTTTCAGTGTTAATCTAGAGACCCAGGTAAGGTTCTGGGAACTCTGGTTCAAATCTTGCCCTGTGGGACAGGGGCCCTGTTATGGCACGATAGTAGTGCCTCTACCTCTGAGCCAAGATGACTAGGTTCAAGTCAAGCCTGATGTCTGAACAGGTTGATTAGAAAATATCCAGAGAGCTGATGGGAAGTGTAGTGCAGTGGTAGCGTCTCTACCTTTGGACTAGAAGGTCAGCCTTCAAGTCCCACTTGCTCTGGGGATGTGTAGTAACATCTCTGAAGGGGTTGGTTAGGAAAATATCTAGCGAGCTAGTGGAGATCTCCGTGTGCTTTTATTTTCTCTGCATTTGAGGTGAGCTGGACTACCACTGCCGCAGATTCTTGGCTCGCTGAGAGGAGTTTTGTGGTGGAGTGGCTAGCATTCCTAACATTGAGGAAGAAGAAGCTCCAGGGTAAAGTTGCCTACTGCAGGGCCATGCAGCAACTGAACTGCCCTAGCATGGCTAGCCCTTCTATGTGGTGGGGTCTGTAAGAACTTTGTCAGATAGTCTTTATGCCTTGTTTTCTTCCAACAGCCTTGCTGTCATTGAAGAACTGTTGGTCATTTGTTAGACAAGGCCTCCTCTCCTGCTTCGTGTGCACCTCCCTTTAATCTTCCTTTTTTTTCAGCAAACATATTCTTTGTACATGTACATTTGAACTGTGCTTTGTCTGTGGTTTTGTGGCAGAGAATTCTGCTTTCTGACCATGATCTAAATAAAGACTTTTTTTTCACTTCACATTCCCTTTAATTCATTTCTGTGGTCATCTGAGACTTGTGCCCCGTGCACTCTTGTCGTTTGATGTCATGTTACTAATTGCAGGGTGCCCGGTGTCCTCTCGGACTTTTTCCAGTGTGTCCCGACACGCACAGCCAAAAGAGGCGAAGGCCTT
Organism: Hemiscyllium ocellatum; assembly: GCF_020745735.1. Lineage (NCBI taxonomy): Eukaryota > Metazoa > Chordata > Chondrichthyes > Orectolobiformes > Hemiscylliidae > Hemiscyllium > Hemiscyllium ocellatum. Next base: position 54,586,990 of record NC_083415.1, read on the forward strand.
ACAGGAGGAGGTCATGTTTCTGGGGAGAAATCTGGCGAATTCTCAGAGCTGCTTGAGTTGTCAGCTGACCCCAGCAGGAGAGGAACAAAGCAGCCTCTGTTGTAGGCGCAGACATCTGCTGAGACCAGATCCCTGGCAGCCAGAGCTGTCGATTGCAATGGATGTTAATTCATTCCTCCTATGAATCAGGCATCCCCTTACTGCCAGGGTCTCCCTGGTCAATACACAAGCCAGCTGAACGTCGGAGGATATCCCCACCCACCGCAGTCCAGTTTAGAGTGATATGTCAGACTCAGCTGATACTTTTCCTTGCAGATTCCAGCATCTGCAGTAATTTGCTCTTGCCTTTCCTTGTGCAGCTCATATTATGTGCTTCCCCATTTAAGAGCAATTGCACTGTGCAGTCCGAACCATGCCAAACCCTTTTCATCATTTTGATCCAAACATTGTTTACACACACTGACACTTTTCTATCTCTGTCACAGCCCAATCAGTAGCACCCTTGCCTCTGAGTCAGAATGTTGTGACTTTAAATCCCACTTCAAGAGCTTGGGTTTATAATCTAGGCTGACACTCCTATGCAGCACTGAGAGTTCTGTACTGTCAGGCTGACTGTCTACCAGTTGGGATGTTAAACGAAAGCACTGTCTGTCCCTTGGCTTACTGTTAAAGACCCAATGGTGCTGATTCAAAGGAAAATTAAAGGGCATTTCACCCTGGCGTCCTGACGAATCTTTATCCCTTAACCAACATCATTAAAATAGATGACCCAGTCATTAGGTAATTGTTGTTTATGGGAAACTGTTGTTCACAAATTGGCTGTTGCATTTTCAACATTACTACAGAGGCAACATGTCAATGCTACTTCAATGATTGTAAGGTGCTTTGGAATACCCTACAGTCATGAAAGGTGCAACATACATTTATTTCAGATTATGCTGGTATGTAAGAACATGGAACAGAAATAGATCATTCAACTCTGTTTCATGTTTCATTTAGATGATAGGTTGATACATACTTTACCTTCATCAACCTACCTTAGTTCCATAATCCTTGGTGCCTTGTCTTACAAAATATGGCCAACCCATTTTTCTGGGTAAACTATTGATTGCATTTATTGAACTGTCATTCTGTTACTCCACTCCCAGGGCTGAACTAACTACCCTTAACTTCTTGGGTCAACTCAGGGCACATTTCAGGAGTGTGAAAGATCACTCTCCAGTCACCTGGATGAGTACAGCTCCAATGTCACTCAAGAGGCTCGACACCATCCAGGACAATGCAGCACATTTAATTAGCACCTCATCCATATCAACACCATATTCACTCCCTTCACTCCCAGCACATTGTGGTTTCAGTGTGAGTATCTACAAGATGCACAGCAACAACATATCAAGGCTCCTTCAACAGCATTTCCGACTTGTACTTCTGAGCAGTCGAGATTGTAAGTGCAGCAAGTTCACCTCTAAGACAGAAACCATCCAAACTGGAAATAAATCACTATTCCTTCACTGTTGTTACGATACGACAGTGAAACTTTCTGATAATTAAACCAAACACCTAGAAAAGCTCACTTTGCCTCATCACCTGTTAAAGTATGAGTGACAGAGAGCTCCCAAATTCCACTATTTAAAGAAAAAACTTTTTTCTTTAACTCTTAGAAGTGAACATTAAACAACAACTATTTACAACTCTAAGCCTCTTTTCTGTTAAATGTTTGTTATCTGCCTCCAACTCTGTAACAATATAATGTTCCTATAAATGCCCCTATTAAAATTACATCAACTTAATTTTCAAACCCTACAAGTGGCCATCATCTCTGGTATCTGTCTCCCTCTGGCCAAAGATCTCCCTGGGTCGTCTTCGGTCTTTTGCTGCAAAGATATTTCACGTGAAAAGGGTAACTTTGATAGGGAGTGTTTTGCTAGCAGATATTCTGACAATGGCAGTCGGTCACTCTCTCTGGCTAACTCTCCAAAATGTCGGTTTCTTTTATTCCCCAAACATCGGGTTATCTCATTGGTCCAGTGTTGTCAAAACAGTAAAATTCAAATTCAATTGTGTTTTAGTATCCTGGGGCATAATTTAAACTGGTTAAGTTTGAACTGTTGTAAAAACCTAGCAACCAATAATCAGGTATTTGTTTCACAGCCAAATGTTATGTATTTTCAAATTTCCAGTACACTCTGAGATTGCTCGTCAGTCACGTGACAGGTGTCTGCATTCACTCTCTCCAAAAGGTACAGTACACACCCTTCAACTTCATAACACTGTCACGGGGTCAAAATCTTGGAACTTGCTCCCCAATAGTGCTGTGGTTGTACATACACAAGAAGGCACTTGCAACTCTCTTTTCAAGAACATTTGGAATGGGCAATCCTGCAAATAAATGAATTTTTAAAAATTTCACAACATAACAGTTGATAAAACCGAGCTGTGGTTACCAATATCTCAAGATGCTGATCCTTAAGTGATTTAATTTATCAGCTTCTGATATTGATTTGAGCTCCCCATGTAGTATTGCAAAGTGAACTTGTGGATAAGATCTTCCTGATAGTTGACATTAATATCTTTACACTGTTTATTTGTTGATCATTCCACTTGAATAAAAAGGAATGGCAGTCTTGTAGGGTTAATTTTTGTTCAAATTAATCTCCCAGTGTAGTTTTGCAAACAATAATCTCTGATCTAAAGATTTCCTTTTTATTTTTAATGAATTCTGTTATGAGCAGGGAATTTCCCTCATGTCAAAGGTTGTCCTCCAAGAAATCTGCATTCCTTCAAATCTGACTTCTTATGTAATCCCCATGTGTTTGGTGTTAGTTGTGTATTAGCCACGTTTGCTTATAAGTGGGTGGTTGGCACGAACTGGGTATTCACTTGTGCTCCTATAAATCTGGGGTAAATTCCCATCTCAGATGTGATGAACACTGAGTATGTTATTAATAAAAATAATTCTAAATAGGAACTGACTGAAATGGCAGGTATTTGGTGAGGAGGTGCATGTTGTTAATATGTATCTTTGTAAATAAAAGTTTATGAAACATGTAAAGATTAGGCTCCAGTTCTATCCTTCAGGACAATCTGTAATACAGCACTTGGCTCCACCACTGGTGGCATTGTGTTCTGCCATCTTCAGCTTTAGAATTCCTTACCTAAATCTTTTGTCCAGTCCACTCCAAGCTCCTTCCGCCCTTAAAACATTGGCCAGTGGTCCACATGTCTCTTTCCTTGACTCAGTGTCAGTTCTAGTCAGATGAGGCTCCTGGGAATGTTTGCTGTATTAAAAACACCATATCAGTTTAAATAATAGAATCCCTACAATGTGGAAACAGGTCCAACAGGTCCACACCGACCCTCCGAAAGATAACCCACCCAGACGCATTCCCCTACCCTATAATCCTATATTTATCCCTGATTAATGCACCTAATCTATACATCCCTGAATACTGTGGGAAATTTAGCATGGTCAATTTGCCTGACCTGCACATCTTTGGATTGTGAGAGGAAAGCTGAAAATGTGTTGCTGGTTAAAGCACAGCAGGTTAGGCAGATTAGGTGCTGCCTAACCTGCTGTGCTTTAACCAGCAACACATTTTCAGCTCTGACCTCCAGCATCTGCAGACCTCACTTTTTACTATTGTGAGAGGAAATCAGAGCATCCTGTGGAACCCCACGCAGACACGGGGAGAATGTGCAAACTCCACACAAACAGCCACCTGTGGCTGGAATCAAACCCGGGTTGCTGGTGCTGTGAGATAGCAGTGATAACCACTGAGACACCATGCCACCCATATCATTACAATGTAGTTGTATTTGATTAGAAGCAAAATCCTGAAACAACTTGGTAACAGAAAGCAAGGAGGAGAGGGATGAGGAAATGGATTGGCATGCACATAACACAGGACTGGATTTAAATGAAATTCAATGCCTGGACACAGTAGTACAGACTAGAAATTGGATGAATTCAACATAACCATAGATGAGAAAGATTATTCAATCGCACCTTAATTCCTACATCCCCTCAACTAACACTTGGTAGAATTGAAATATTCCTTCTTCACTAATTTTTTCCTCAACTTTACCAACCATTCCAAAAAAGGACAAGGTTAGTGGGTTTTGAAAGTTCAGCCATTAACCTGAAAGACTGCAATTTTGCTTTTCCCGACCTGAACAGTCTGATCCCGTAGCTGCATGTTGGCTAACTTAACTTGATCAGTCACCCTGTTTGTGCAATCTCCAATCAGTCTCCCTCTGACAATAACGAAGGAATGAGATTACAAAGAAGAAATAAGTGGTGTATGAGATTTTTTGCGAAGATACTATGCAAGCTGATTTTATACAAATGTTGGTGTGTTAAGGAGAGTGCATTGGGAAATAAATCAAACCTTGAGATGTTGAATGACATTTTTAAGCCGGCTCTCACCATGTCTTACAATAACGCAACTTTGGTTTTCTTTGTGTTTCGGAGATTTCCTCGAAGTGATTAGAACAGTCTGGAGGAAGGGTTAGATCCAGTTTTCCACATAAATGGAATGATATTCTGTTCAAGGAAACGTTGTAAGCAGTGACTCAGTATAGGTAGTCTCTTAGTCAGGAAGTTGTAGGCTCAGCTCTCTCTCCAGAAATGTGAGCCCTTCCAGTACAATGCTGAGGGCTGCCGCACAGTCAGAGACACCATTCGTCTGGTGCAATGTTAACCATCTGCTATCTTTGATGGAGCTATAAGGTGGCACTATTTAAAGAAGAGTGGAAGTATTCTCCTTATTGTACTAACCACCAGCCTGCATCAAAACAAGCTGATAGCTTCAACATTGTAGTTTGTGGGATCTTGCTGTGCACAAACTGGCTGCTGCATTTCCTCATTACAACAGTGACATGCAAAAGTGCTTCATGGTCTGTCGTGTACTTTGGGAGTTGCAAAAACTGCCATAGAAAAAGAATCCTTTCTTTTCTCTTTTTCTCCGTTTTACCTTCCTTCTTTCCAAAATACAACAGCAGCTTATATAAAACCTTTAAGGTAATGAAATGTCCCAAAGCTCTTCACAGGACCATTTTAAAGAATAATGTGGCAAAAAGCTACGAGTAAGCAATATTAGTTTTTATGTTGTAAAAAGTGACTTAAAGCCGGAAATGGAGTGGAGGGCTGAAGTGAGTTCCAGAGCTTGGGGCTTTGAGGGACTGGAGGCAGAGTCACTGGTGGTGATGGAGATGGTCAAGAGGGCAGGATGACAGGAACACAGATACATCACGGGGTTATGGGCTGAAAGAGATTACAGAGATATGGAGGGACAAAGCAACAAGAGGGATTTGGAAACAAGTCTGAGGAATTTGAAAGCAAGATTTTACTCTTGAGTAGAGTGTAACGTGTGTAAGAGTAAATGCCCTTTAATGAACACAGACATGATGCAGGAGTTAAGATATGGACAGTAAAGTTTTAGATGACCTTAAGTTTAGGGAGGGTTGAATGTGAGAGTACAGCCAGGTGTGGTTAAGGCTAGTGAAGTCTGGAGGCAACGAAGGCATTGATGAGAGTTTCAGCAGCTGATGAACCAAGACAGCAATGAAGATGGTTATTGACGTGGAAATAGCTGGTCCTAGTATTGGCATAAACCTACAGTTGTGACGATGCTGCTCCTTTTTCAGAGAGGTTGTAAAAGACATAGACTCCGAAAAGTCTAAGTTGAAGGGTTTTAGGGTCAGTTTGATTATAGCTAACAGATGCTGCCTTAGGCTACAGGCTTTTAAGTTTTAAAAAAATTGCACAATGAACGTCAAGTGGCGAGTTCTCACAGTTCAGCTTTTCTCTGGTTTGGTTTGGTTTTACCACAGTAGTATCGTAAAAAAAAGCTGCTGGACCCAAAGAAGCAGACCCATGCTGATCTCTCTCTGACTTCTCTCTTGTAAGATCCTGTGTTTCATTTAGTACCAAGGGGTGTTCATGGGGATTGTTGCAAGTATTGGGAGCAACATCATTATATTGGGATAATCTGTTGGGTTTTTGGAGAATTTAAATTATTCTGTATTCTGTTGTCTTTTGTTTCTTTCGGTAATCTTGTAAATAAACTCTGTTTTGTTTAAAACTAAGTGATTTGACCCGCAGCATTTTTCCCTGGAATATCCTCTTTCCACCTGCTTAAAACAACTAGCAGTGTTACGGCCTGGGCTACCTTCTTGAAATGTTTAGAGGGGGTCTGGCCTGGTCCATAAAAATTCATCTCAGGACCAAACGTGACACCAAGTTTGGAAGCAGACTGGCTTCATCGCAGACTGTTGCCAGGAATAGAGTCAACATTTAAGGAATAGAGTTTGGAAGATGGGATCAAACATAATGGTTTTCCCAAATGGAGAGAATTCAATACAGGATGTTGGCGAAGCGGTCTAATAATGTAGCAGCTATGAGAGAGTCAGGAGACGTGGGACAGCAGGGTGTCGACAGGTAAATGTGAAAACTAGCACTGTACTTTCAGGTGCTTTTACAAAATGGCAGCATGTATCTGAGAAACAGGATGGAGCCAAGGAGACACTAGCTGTAATGGTAAAGGATTAGGAAGCAAAGTCACGACAAATGACTTTCTGGCTCCGATTAGCAATGTAAGAATGGAAGCAGCGAGAGCTGTCCCATCAAGCTGGAATACAATGTTCAGGTTTTGGCGGAAGAGGTGGACAAGATGAGCTCACAGACTGCACAAGGAGAGTTCCTATCTATACAAAGGTATAGGTTTTGTATGGGGGTGGGGGGGTGTATATTGGTAGATGTTTAGTCAGATGGGATAGTGCAAGGAAGGATTTGGCAGAGGCAACTCTTCAGTGACAAAGAAGTCCTCACATGTTTTGGGCACAAGGATAAAAGAGAAAGAGTATTCAAAAAGATAGTTTACAATTGATAAAAGAAGCTGGACGTTCACTTTCCATTCCACGGCAATCCTAGGATAAAGAGCTTTTGTTTTTTAGCTGAGATCAGGGCCAACTGATGTTTTAAGAGGCTTAGCCCAGATCTGGGCAGTGAATGGCTAAACCAGTTGCCCACCATATTCCACCAAGTATGCACTCCGTAGATCTGAGAGTTGTACTGGGGACTGCAGCCATGGTGTCTTGTGACAGTCTCACAGGAGAGGTTAATTTTTCTTTATAGCATGAGTTTGGAGAGTCTTGAGACATTAGCAGTGGTGTGGTGCCTCAGTAGTTAACACTGCTGCCTCACAATGCCAGGGACCCAGATGCAATTGCAGCCTCAAGCTGTGTGGAGTTTTGACATTCTCCCCATGTCTACATGGGTTCATTCCGGATACTCTGTTTCCTCCCACAGTCCAAAAATGTACAGGTGAGGTGGATTGGCCACACTAAATTGCTCATGGTGTGTAGACTAGGTGGGTTACCCATATGGGGTTTTAGGTTGGGGAATGGGACTTAATAGCCTGAATGGCCTCTATCTCTACTATAGGATTTCTATGATGTCTACTATATGAAAGGCACTATATCGATGAAAGGTGTTATTGTTACTGTACATCATTTCTTCTTCTCATCCTCCATCTGTAGACTTAAATACTATTCCTTATCAATATTGCCACAAGGCATTAATCCTGTTTAATTTTCAGCTTTATTGATGTATTTTCCACCCCAGTGCCCTGAAAAACTTTACCCAAATGAACAACTGTATCACTTCTTAAACCTAGTCACTCTCAAACAGCCTGCCAACTGTGCTTTGAATCTTTTAGTGCATAAACCAGGAATGTATGGATGTCCTCTGAAAAGAACAATCAATGCCCTTGATTTAATTAATCCTTTTCTTCTCTTCCAGTTGATATTCGGGAAATCAAAGAGATTCGTTCAGGAAGAAATTCCCGGGATTTTGAACGATACCAGGATGACGCAGCCAGGTCTGATATATCCCGGTCCGATTTAGCTCACTGTTTCGTCATTCTCTATGGAATGGAATTCCGGCTAAAGACCCTCAGTCTCGCAGGTAAATTCTAGAAGATTTGCAAAGTTCCTTTGTATGCTTGGATTCGATCCAGGATTGGTCTTCTTCCAGTTCACAGTAGCACTACATGCACTGCAATAGTTTTAGCTCCAAGCTCTTCATATTTGCGTTCTTCGTTTTATGATGATTTTTCTCATCCTCTTCAGCTCATCTTGTGACACACTGTCACACCGCGATCAGTACATGGCCTGGTCTTTATCTGACATTCTCTATGGTTACCAATTGATGGCCAAGGTCCATAGAGATGGTAGACATCAAGAGAGAATTAGGTGAACAGAGCATACTTGTAAACAAATGTTCTCTCTTGTCTAATCACCTTGGGACAGCAGAGCCTGGGAACTTGCCATTGATACGTACCAGCTTCTTGAGTACAGTATATTATAAAGTTAATGACCTTTCTGGAAGACTAATGCAATATTCTCACAGTGCCAGGAACTGGCTCCTGAGTATTTTAAACGAGTGAACAACATGTCAATGTTTATTAGTGCAGGTCTAAACTGCTGGAAAGGACAATTCTGTTCCAGTCAGCTAGCCAAGCAATCTGGCAATTGCAGAGTCGATATGAATGAGTGATTCACTGACTTATGTTCAGTCAAATTGCTTGATTGCGTGCAGATGTTGGACTAGTGGGACACATTAACCTTCTATGCTCAGCCAGTTTTCGAGAATACTACTGTTCTCCTTCTCACGCTCTCCTCCTGTCACGCTCTTCACAGCTACTTCCGAAGAAGAGATGAACATGTGGATAACGGGGCTGAACTGGCTTCTCACAGACACTATGAAATCGCCAACACCACTTCAGATAGAAAGGTAAAAAAAAACAGGCTGTCCATTTGGATCAATCACACAGGCTATGTGTTGGCACGGGATGCCTGGAGTGTGCTATTGTCTCTGTATCAGGTTGATGGAGATAATCAAAAGCATTGCATGTTTACAGCAGCTGGATTCTCCCTGGTTTGGTACCATAAGTATAGAATCGTAAGCCACAGAAGGAGGCCATTCAGTCCATTATGACAGCTGTTCGAAAGAGCTGCTCAATTATTTCCACTCTCCTCGTCTTTCCCTGTAAATGTGCACATTTATCTTTTTCAACTCTGTATCCAATTTCCTTTTGTTTCCTCTGTGCTTTCAGTAAATGTATGTTCCAGAATATCACTTTGTTAAGATGGTTAAGTGTTTAGAAACGGCTCCCAGACCCATTTCAATCCTTCACTTCACCATATATCAGTCAGTTACATGTAGCTGATTCCTGGATACTTGCAAGCTGCTCTGTAGGAGGGGCTGAGATGACTTACCCTCTGAATCTATCTTAACATTGCACAACTTGTATGCCTTACAGTTTGAATGTAAAAGTCTTTGAAAATAAGTGGTCACTATTTGATTCAAAATCAATTCAACCAATCTGAAAATTCAATTTATTTTACATTTTCATTTTGCAGCTGTATTGCTGTTACTACAAAATATAAAGAATTCAGAGCTTTTTGTTATAAAAATATCCTCAAATTATAATGAACTGATTGGTAGCCAAATTTCAATCACACGATAACAGGGTCATTATTTTGCAGTGATTAATGTACGTGTCCCCCGTATCCGCGAGTGATACATTCCAAGACTTACTGCACATGCTCGAAACCGTGGATAGTAGCATACTCTATCACTTAAATGGGAAATGTATCTCCCACCAGCCCCTTAGAAGTACTTCTGGAAGATTCAATATAATATTTTCGGGCCGCGGTAACCCGCGGATAACTGAAACCACGAAAAGTGAATCCACGGATACGGGGGTTCTCATTCCATTTATTTGGCATGGAAATCTTGGATTGTTACTTTTGTTTTTCAGAATTACGTTTCTTATAATGGGATACAATGCAAAGACATGTATAAGAAATAGGGTCAGGAGTAAACAATAGGTTCCCTTGGACGTACCTGACCATACAACAATAATATATCTGATCTTTGACCACCATTATCCACAAAGCACAACACAGGAGTATGATGGAAAGCTCCCCATTTGCCTGGATTCAGATCCAACCACACTCAAGTTCAGCACCATCCATAAAAAAGCAGCCTGCTTGATTGGCATCCTTACCACCAACATAAATATTCACTCCTCCATCAACGTAGTGGCAGCAGTGTGTACCATCTAGTAGATGCACTGCAACAATTCACCAAGGTTCTTTCAGCAAATTCTTCCAAATCCAGGAACTCTACCATCTCCTAGGACAAAGGCAGCAGATTGTGTGGGAGCACCACTCTTCAAGCCACACACTATCCTGACTGAGAACCACTTCACTGTTCCTTCTTCTTCATTGTGTCCCAATCCTGAAGCTCCCTTTCCAGCAGCATTGTTCTTGAGTAGAACTGAGTGACATGCAGGGGCAGCACAATGTTCAGTTCCAGCCTCAGGCGACTGTCTGTGTGGGATTCCTCTGGGTGCTCCAGTTTCCTCCCACAATCCAAAGATGTGCGGGTTAGGTGGATTGACCACACTAAATTTCCCACAATATCCAGGGACGTGCAGGCTAGCCATGGATTAGCCATGGGATGTGCAGGATTACAGGGATTGGTCTGGAAGGGATGTCCATCAGAGGATTGGTGTTGACTCGATGGACCAAATGGCCTGCTTCCACATTATAGGGATATTATGATTTCCGAGATCAATTAACAATCAAGCATATTCAGAGATCAGATTACTCCTGACTAATGCACCTAACATTATGGGCAGTTTAGATGGCATTCACCTGACCTGTACATCTTTGGATTGTGGGAGGATATCAGAGCACCCAAAGGAAACCCATGCAGACACGGGGAGAATGTGCAAACTCCACACAGTCAGTCGGCCGAGACGGGAATTGAACACGGGTCCCTGGCACAGTGAGGCAGCAGTGCCTACCCACTGTGCCACCCACCACCCTGCAACAGTTAAGAGTCAACCTGTTGTTTTTAGACCAGACTGGATAGAGATAGCAGATGATCCTTCCCTGGAGGATAAACGTGAACCAGATGGGTTTTGAAAGTCAAACCGATACTTGTATTCTCCCCATTCCTAATATTAGTTTGGAGTATTAATGGAGTTTGCACATTCTCCCCAGCACTGCTGCTTCACAGCACCAGAGACCTGGGTTCAGTATCAGCCTCAGGCGACTGTCTGCGTGGGTTTCCTCTGGGTGTTCCGGTTTCCTCCCACAATCCAAAGATGTGCAGGTTAGTTGAATTGGCCATGCTAAATTGCCCATAGTGTTCAAGGATGCGTAGGTTAGGTGCATTAGTCAGGGGAAATGTAGAGTAATAGGGTAGGGGACTGGGACTGGGTGGATCTCTCTTCAGAGGGTCGGTGTGGACTTGCTGGACTGAAGGCCTGTTCCCACACTGTAGGGATTCTATGATAATTTATTTAATTAATTGTATCCAAGTTCCCTAGTTGCTGTGATGAGACTTAATCTTGTCTCTGGATCTTAATCTTGTCCTGGATGACAAGTCCAATCACAATTATTATGCCATCATGCCTTTTGGTATTCAAGCCCTTAATGTCATTCAACAACAAAAAAAACACAGTAAGTCTCTGTTCTGATCATTTTCAATGGACTCTGCAGCAACAGTCACTAGAAGGTGATTTGAAACAGGAAATTTTATTGATCTTTGACCATTTCCATCCCAAAGGTTGTTGAGGTGAGATTTAATGTTCCCTGAAGCAATTCTGGCTGAGGTGAACATAGTTGAGGGGATCAAAGATGGAATCCAGTTTAACATAGAAGACTCTGTGTTCTTCATTTCTCCTTCAGAAGAAATTTTCTGAAGAAGCTTCCTGCTGAATTGTTCTAATAGTTTAAGCACCTCAATCTTCAAGGGAATACAAGCCAAGTTCATGCATCGTTTAAGCCTGCAAGTCACATTCAAATAATACAGCAGCAGAACACTGTAGATGCTGGAAATCTGAAACAGAAATGCTGGAGGAACTCATCAGGTCTGGCAGCACCTGTGGAGAGAGAAACAGAGTTAATGTTTTGAGTCCCAATATGGTTCTTCTTGAGAACTTTATTTCAAGTAATATGGTAATATTTTACTTACAGTTTGGTTTCCTTAATCAGAAAGTTATTTCCTCAGTCAGGTTTTTGATATAAAAGCATTTGGACCCACCAGAGTATTGGAATAATTAGCAGAGTATCCGTAATGGGTGAATTCAGTGTAGACATGGTGGTTTGTACAAGTTTGGACACATTTCCCTGGCTTTGAAGTAACGACTCACTAATCTGCACAGGCTTGTGTTCACTTCCTGGGAGATCTGCGGCAGCCAGTATAAGCTTGTACAGACTTCCTGTCATGCCATCAATGCTAACTTGAACCACTCACAATGAAACAGAAGGAAATCAAGTTACTCTGCATGAGCAACATTTGTGTGATTTTGTTGGCATCTTCTAAGGATTGCAAGAGAGCATATCTACAAAGGTGACATTGTAATTTTTTTACTCAACTGCAAATGTGTTGCTGGTCAAAGCACAGCAGGCCAGGCAGCATCTCAGGAATAGAGAATTCGACGTTTCGAGCATAAGCCCTTCATCAGGAATGTTTTTAACAACTGAATGACTGCTTATTGGCTTCAGTCCCACCCTTCACCACCTCCCTTTCACAAATGAAACATTCACTTGTGAATTAACATCTGCCAGGAGCTGGGATGAAATTCACAAATTTAATTCACCTCACATGCATTTTTATGCATTGTGATGGGGGTTTTGGCGGGGGGGGGGGGGGGGGTTGATCACAATAGGTGACTATCAGCAGTCACGCTGTCAAAAAACTAAGACTTGGAGATGCCAGTGTTGGACTGGGGTGGACAAAGTTAAAAATCACACAATACCAGGTTATAGTCCAGTAGGTTTATTTGGAAGCACTAGCTTTCAGAGTGCCACTCCACCAGGTAGTTGTCTCCCTCATCTCCGTCACAACCACCTAATGAAGGAGCAGTGCTCCAAAAGTTTATACTATAGTCCAGTAGGTTTATTTGGAAGCACTAGCTTTCAGAGTGCCACTCCACCAGGTAGTTGTCTCCCTCATCTCCGTCACAACCACCTAATGAAGGAGCAGTGCTCCAAAAGTTAGTGCTTCCAAATAAACCTGTTGGACTATAACCTGGTATTGTGTGATTTTTAACTTTGTCCACCCCAGTCCAACACTGGCATCTCCAAGTCTTAGTTTTTTGACAGCGTGACTGCTGATAGTCACCTATTGTGATCAACCCCCCCCCAAAACCCCCATCACAATGCATAAAAATGCATGTGAGGTGAATTAAATTTGTGAATTTCATCCCAGCTCCTGGCAGATGTTAATTCACAAGTAAATGTTTCATTTGTGAAAGGGAGGTGGTGAAGGGTGGGACTGAAGCCAATAAGCAGTCATTCAGTTGTTAAAAACATTCACCCTCTCACCCAACAACTGTTTCAGTCTGCTTCTATTTGTAGGGCCCAAGTGGATCCCCATTTACTGACCATTACCTGACCAAAACAATTAATTGAACAGTGACAGTGAGTGACACTAAGCTGTTCTCTGCCTCATCACTGTGCCAAAGTTGGTGCAGAAAATGGGAATGAAGTATTTGTCCACTAGCATTCCTAATACTTGTGATTCTTAAAGTGAGTCCATGTGCAGCACCTGAATGAGAGGCTGGAGAAAAGGCAGAGGTGGAACTAAGGGACCAATTTGCTTCTACATAGAACAAAAGCAGAAAGTACTGAACAAACTCAACAGGTCTGGAAACATCAACATTTTCCTAACTACCATCGGTTCTGAGGAAGTGTCACCAGACCTGAAATGTTGCCTTTGATTTCTCTTTGCAGATGCTGCCAGACCTGCAGAGCTTTTCCAGCAACTTTTGTTTTAGTTCTGAAAACATTTTTTTTCATTTTATTGTTTTAGGAGAAGAATTTGACGGGTTTAGTGATTGTGGCAAGGTCAGCCAGGTAGACCTCAGAGAATATGAATTCCTTGATTGGGGCTGTTACTCTGGTCCAATCTGGGAATCCTGGCTGACAGATAAGAACAGGTTCTGTAAGAGGTTCTGTTCACCCTGACAGCTGGCTCTGAGAGAGCTAGATCAATATCAAGGACTCCCCACGTGGAAGTGAAGGGTGACTTGGTGATGGGATACTGGCTTCTGTGGAGTTGCTTCAGCAGGAAGGGCAAAGATTTGAGCGGTTTGGCTACAGAGATCTACCTGCCCTCCTTCCGAAAGGTCACGGGCAAGAAAGCTGGTGAGTGATCTGGGCCCCTTCAAGAATAAATCCTTTAACTGTCCAATTTAGGCTGCTTAAGGATTTCAGGCTCTCGCGTCTCGATTTTGAGCTTTCTTGGAAGATGAGGAAAGTGAAGTTTGCTGGCCTACCTGCTGGGTTAGGTGTGGCCTCTATTTGCCCTCGTCTGTGGGCAGTCAGGACTAGCAATGGGGCTACTGAGAGCTGCCTCCCTACCACCAACCCCATCCTCCCCAGGCCTTTGCCTCTGCCCCTCTCTGTGACACTCTCCTCTTGAGTTGAGTCAGTACAGTTCCTACTTTACTCCTGTGATGTTCTCCTGAGGCTGCTGGCCTCTGAATGGCTGCCAACCCCAGCAACAAAGCTCCTGATTGCACAAGCAGTCCTCAAGATGTCATTGAAGTAACCAATTGGGGCTGGCTGCCTTGTGATTGGCAGACAGGATGGAAGTTGGGGGGAGCGGGGTTGCAGGCAGCAAGATGATTCCATGAATTCACCTGTCCCCTCACTTGGTGCGCAGAACACAGAATCCCGACCTGAACAGGTCTGCAGTGACTGCCTTTGTTGCAAATCTCCTGGCTGGCTGCGGTCAGTGAGAATCCAGGAAATGTTGTCAATCAAGGGGTGTTGACAATGCTGCTTTAGTGATGAATTGCTTACTGAGACTTGGGTTAGTGCAAAAGTTTAAAGCTTGCATTTTTATATTGGTTTTCATGACCTAACGTGCCTCCCGTTTCTGTGCTGCAAAATCAGTGTTTGTTTGGAATGCAATAAGGAACATGAATGCAGGCGAACATCCAGGTGAAAGTGTAATCTCTTTGTTCAAACTGTGCAGTTTGATCTTGAACGACAATACAAAGTAATACCTTTACCTGATGAAGGGCTCTTGCCAAAAATGTCGGTCGCCTACTGCCTGACCTGCTGTGCTTTTCCAGCACCACACTCTCGACTCTGATCTCCAGCATCTGCAGTCCTCACTTTCTCCCAAGTGAGTTGTCTGGCTTGACAAAGACAATGCAATCCCTAATGACTCTGATGGATTTTTCTTCTCAGCCCTTGCAGGTTTTTTTGTGTTAAGGATCTGACTTTCTTTGCGTTTTGGCTGGATCTGACTGCCCAGTTTTATGGGGTTTTTTTTAACCTCTTGCTGTGCAAAGCCAGAGAGACAGAGAGGCAGAGAGGCAGTGTTTTCCAGGCACTGCTTGGAGGTTGGCACCAGCGACTCCCCCATTACTGTGGGTCCAAGCATTTTTTCAGTCACCAGAACAGACTCTCAAACTGATCGTTCACCACTGCCGAGAGAGCGACACCTAAATTCACTTAATAAGGCCTTACCGACTATTGTCTCCAGAAAATTAATGCTTAATGCAAAGGATATGCAATCTCATAAAAGTTTGTCTTGTGTCATCGTTTATCCCTGCTCCTCTATGTGGGTGGACAGCGCTATTAATCTGATTAATGGAAGGGAATTAGGGACGATGTGATCCGGTTGCAGGGCCTTTCCTTGGGGCTACTTAATTGATCCAAAGCTTTAATTTTCTAAAGACAATAGATAGTTAAGACTTTAATGATTTCTCTACCCCAAGGACTGTGGGTAATGATCAATTTGTGAAGGAGATAGTAATGGTCGACAAGAACTCATGGACAAGTGAGTGGAATGGGCAGACACACAGCAGATGAAAAGGGACATGGATAGGGTAAATAGACAAGGTCTCATACCTGGGGTGGGAGAGTCCAGAACTAGAGGGAGTAGGTTTAAGTCCACATCCCTCTAAACCCTTCCTATTCATATACCCATCCAGATGCATTTTAAATGTTGTAATTGTACTAGCCCCCACCACTTACTTTGGCAGCTTATTCCATACACGCACCACCATCTGTGGTGTGAATATGTTACCACTTAGGTCCCTTATATATCTTTCCCCTCTCACCTTAAACCTATGCCCCGTAGGTTTAGACTTCCATACCTTGGGAAAAAGACCTTGTCTATTTGCACTATCCATGCCCCTCATTATTTTATAAACTTCTGTAAGATCACCCTCCATGGAAAATAGTTCCAGCCTATTTAGCCTGTCAGGAGGGAGACTTCCGAGTTATATTTCCAAAATCAGCCTCCCGGTTGTCTCCACAAATGGCTTGTTTTCTTAGGAAGGTTAGTGAATGTCCTCTCAATGCTGGCATCAATAAACACCCTGGGAGAGATGGTTACCATGGAGACAGGTCAAGGGGCATGGGACAGCGAGCGGATGGGAGAGAACAGATCCAACCTGATCCATAAATCATGTCAGACATTTTGAAGGGGCCAGATTAGTGGGCCCCTCGAAGCAGAAGGAAGCCCCTTCAACGGAAACGATTGATGTCCACAGTCTTTCTGAACGATGGCCACCTCTTTGTACCTAATGCAGCCCTGGCTTGGAGAGCCCCTCAGATTGCTGTGGAAAGGGCTGCTTGATGGAGCTGGCAGCCTTTGTACATGATGGGGTAACTCTGTTAGGGTCCCTCGCTACTGTCATATTGCTCCTGATTGGGTCTTAACATAGGGTGCCTGTCCTGCTTCATGGAGCAGAGAAGCAATCTGTTTTCCAGGCATGCATCAGAAAATTTCTCCAGTTGTGGGAATACATCAAGGAGCTATGGCAATGTTTCCCCCTTTCCCAGCTGTATTCCCCCAACTTCTCAGCCAATGTCCTCCCCAGCTCTCCAAGCCTGCTCCTCCTGGACAGAGTAATACCCCACCGCTACTTAGGCCCCAGCTAAAGTTATGGAGTCCAATTCTAGGCTCCACACTTGGGGATGGATTTGAAGGTTTGTTGAGAGGGCACAGATTTACTGAAGCTAATCCAGAGATAAGAGATTGCAGTTTAATGGAGAAACTGGTGTGCTGTTCTGCTAAGATTGGAGATGGCGAAGAGATTTAGTTGAAGCGTTTAAAGCCAATAAGTGTTTAGATCAGAATTGTTCCCAACAGTTGAAGGCTCAAAACGGCGATGTAAAGATAGTAATCATTTTATACAACATGTGGTTATAATTTGGATTGCTCCATTCAACGGAGTGTTGGAGATAAATTCAATAGTGGCCTTCTGAAGAGAGACGGAGAACCATATGAAATTTATCAGATTTCAGAAAAGAATATAAGGCTGTATCTAAATGGATTGCCTATCAGTAGAGTTAACTCTCAGTTGATGGGCTGTTGGACTGTTCTGTGATTCGATATGTCATGCTAATGACCTACATCTCTGCCACTGTTGTCGAATATGCGATTCTTTTGATCTTTTCTATTCAGTTTTGTGTTTCTTAAATGAGAGAAGCAAGTTTATAAGGTGTTCTCCATTCTACTTTCGATAATATCATACAAGTGTGACTTCTGATTTGCAGAATATAGCATTCTATCGATTGAACAGAATAGAATATGATTAACAAAACAAAGGAGCAGTCTGGAGCCACTCTGAAAGTCATCACCGTTATATGTTGCATTGCACAATTCACAGTTTACAGAAATGTGGGTGTCTGGATTAGTGGTGCTGGAAGAGCACAGCAGTTCAGGGAGCATCCGAGGAGCAGTAAAATCAACGTTTTGGGCAAAAGCCCTTCATCAGGAATATATTCCTGATGAAGGGCTTTTGCCCGAAACGTCGATTTTACTACTCCTCGGATGCTGCCTGAACTGCTGTGCTCTTCCAGCACCACTAATCCAGAATCTGGTTTCCAGCATCTGCAGTCATTGTTTTTACCTAGAAATGTGGGTGTGTTTGCACAGAGCAATTTGTAACATTTTGGGTAAATTTATTGCTCTTTGGAGAAAATTTTGTTGCTCAAAGCAGGAGCGGGAACTTATGAAGAAGACCCTGGCTGATTGAATTCTGTTTTCTTTTAATGCAGGTGGCTGAGGAAGCATTTCTACAACATGGATCGAAATCGGGAAGACCGGTAAATCCCAGCTCATGGTTTCCTTTTGGAATAGGGTATTCCTTGGAGCTGGAATTAGCATGTCAGGGATAGGGTCAGAAGATTTCTTTTCCTTCTTTCTCTGCCCCTCCCTACTCTCACAATTTCCTCATCCTCACAGTTTCGGCTAAATATTTCTGAATGATTCTTCAGGATTTTTAGATTTGCAATTGAAGAACCATCTCTCACTTCAGTCATGTGAGTGCATTCTTCAAAATAACCTGAGGTTCAAACAACACAGATTGGGAAAGGTGGAGAATAGATCTTAAACCTTACGTGGAGTCAAAGCTTTTCATCTCGCACTCATTGGGACAGGAAAGGAAACAGCAATCTGGAGAGTATAATTGCTTGCACATTTTGTTCTGGTGCTGTATAAATTGTTGTTATCTTTTGAAAGTTGGCTTTCTTTTGTTTCAGTTCTGATGAGTACAAGATGAAACTTAGTGAGACAGACATGTGTGTTGACGAGTATGTGTCTCTGCTTTTTTTTGTGTTTGAATCTGTCAGCCTGTCTGTGTTTCTATATGTTTGTGTGTGTGTGTGTTTAAGTGAATGTGTGTGTATCTGTCTGTATCGCTATGTATGTGTATGTCTGTGTGTTTCGATGTGTGTGTGTCTGAGTATTTTCCTGTCCTTTCAGACTGTTTTTAAGTGAGTGGTTTGTGGATCTTCCTCTGTAGTGTGGTGCTCTTTATTACTTTGTAGTATACAATGTCTGATGATTGCCACGAAAGGTGGCCGCAAAGACTATGATAAGACCAGACTAGGAATGTACAATGAGTTATGTGAGCCCATTTCACTGAAGTGTGTGTAATGCACAGACTTGTATAGCAATGCTAATTATTGCGCTACTTATTTATCAGAATCTGGCAGTTCCCCAGATTACGACAATTTGTCAATCCTGCTCTTGCAGGATTGATAGAGGTTTGGATTTGTATCTACCCCAATCGCGATTAGTGGGAGAACAAGTCGTAAATTCTGTAGCATAAACAGAAAGCGCAGGAACCACAGGAAGCCAGGCAGCATTCGTGGAGAGAAAAACAAGTGTTAGTATTTCAGATAAATGATCAGATAAATCATGTGGCGACCACTCAGATTTGGGGAGTGTGGGGGGTGGGATATAATGCAGATCAAAATAAATGTTTTGTGTTTTCTTGCTTTTAGAAAACCTCTTTCAAGCTCAGTGGCCAGGCCCTGTTTCTGTGCCGTGCATTCTGAGCTGCACAGCAGTCCAGGAAGTGAACATACAGTATTGAATCAGAATTAGATTTTATTGTAACGTGTACTCAAGTGCAGGAGAAGAGTGAAAAGTGAGCTGCTTAGAACAGTAGGGACTCAAGCAACTTGTGCTCTGTTAGCTGAATCTGACTATGATGATGTGTTATGGTTCACTCAGGAAAGTCTGAGTTGCCATGGTAGCATGGACTTTTACATGTATACTCTAACATAGAGCTGTGGAGCTGACTGTGGAAACACCAGATTTCTTTACTTCACACAGCTTTTGAGGAACCTCTCCCAATCTGTGTGTGTTGGAAGGATTTGCCGGCTGGTATTCTTGGCTGCAGCCAGCTTCCTTAGCCATCAAACCCGAGAATGGGATCTGAACCTAGTGCTTCTGGCTTAGAGGCAGGGGCAATAGCCACTGTGTTCCACAACCTCCATTTTACTGTGGCATTGGTATTATAAAATGGCAGATGGAGTTGAATTCAGATATATGCAAGGTGCTGCATTTTGGGAAAGCAAATCTTTGCAGGACTTATACACTTAATGGTAAGGTCCTAAGGAGTGTTGCTGAACAAAGAGACCTTGGAGTGTAGGTTCATAGCTCCTTGAAAGTGGAGTCGCAGGTAGGAAGGGTAGTGAAGAAGGTGTTTGGTATGCTTTCCTTTATTGGTCAGAGTATTGAGTACAGGAGTTGGGAGGTCATGTTGCGGCAGTACAGGACATTGGTTAGGCCACTGTTGGAATATTGCATGTAATTCTGGTCTCCTTCCAATTGGAAAGATGTTGTGAAACCTGAAAGGGTTCAGAAAAGATTTACAAGGATGTTGTCAGGGTTGGAGGATTTGAGCTATAGGGAGAGGCTGAACAGGCTGGGGCTGTTTTCCCTGGAGCGTCAGAAGCTGAGGGGTGACCTTATAGAGGTTTACAAAATTATGAGGGACATGGAAAGGTTGAATTAGTTCAGACCTTTCTCTCTGGAGAGAAGGAGGAAGAGAGGAGACCTGATCGAGGTGTACAAAATAATGAGAGGAATAGATAGAGTCAATAGCCAGAGACATTTCCCCAAGGCAGGATTGACTGGTAAGAGAAGTCATAGTTTGAAGATATTAGGAGGAAGGTATAAAGGAGATATCAGAGGTAGGTTCTTTACGCAGAGAGTTGTGAATGCATGGAATACGTTGCCAGCTGTGATGGTGGAAGCAGGGTCACTGGGGATATTTAAGCAACTGCTGGACATGCACATGGATAGCAGTGAGTTGAGGGGTGCGTTAAGTTACTATATTTTACATTAGGATTAAATCGCTGCACAACATCGTGGGCCTAAGGGCCTGTTCTGTGCTATTTTCTATGTTCTATGGATAGGGTAAATAGGCAAAGTCCTTTCCCTGGGGTCGGGGAGTCCAGAACTAGAGGGCATAGGGTTAGGGTGAGAGGGGAAAAATATGAAAGAGACCTAAGGGTCAACTTTTTCATACAGAGGGTGGTACGGAATGAGCTGCCAGAGGAAGTGGTGCAGGTTGGTACAATTAGAACATTTAAGAGGCATTTGGATGCGTATATGAATAGGAAGGGTTTGGAGGGATATGGGTCGGGTGCTGGCAGGTGGGACTAGATTGGGTTGGAAAATCTGGTCAGCATGGATGGCGTTGGACCGAAGGGTCTGTTTCTATGCTGTACATCTCTATGACTCTAATAGGCTTCCACATCACACATTTAACAATGAAGATCGAATAATCCAGACTATCGGTCCTCATTGCCGACAAATTGGAAAATGTTGTGTCGAACAAGATGGCATGGTGGCTCAGTGGTTAGCACTGCAGTCTTACAGCGTCAGGGACCCGAGTTCGATTCCAGCCTCAGACGACTGTCCGTGTGGAGTTTGCACATTCTTCCCCCCGTCTACATGGGTTTCCTCCAGGTGCTTTGGTTCCTCCCCCAGTCCAGTGTAAGTTAGGAGGATTGGCCATGTTAAATTGCCCATTGTGTTCAGGGATGCATAGGTTGGGTGGATTAGCCACAGTAAATATAGGATTACAGGTATATAGCAGGAGTGTGGTTTGGGTGGGGTATTCTTCGGAGGGTTGGTGTGGATTTGATGGGCCAAATGGCTTGCTTCCACATAGTAGAGATTCTGTGAACTGTATTTGCCCAACTTTAATAACCCTTTGATAACTGAAGATACTTGCATAGTACCTCGCAGCCAATGAACACTGTGGTGTGTATTAACTGTTTGTGTGTCAGTGCTATCTGTGTGTCAGTGCATCTTTATTGTGTGTAGGTTTGTAAGTATTGCACTGTAGACCATGCTAGACAATGGTGTCAAGTTTTCCCTGAGTAATGTGGAATTCCTCTACAAAACGGGATGCTGAACTGCATAATGTTAGACATTTGAGCAGACTTGGAACATCACTGTTTAGCACAAACCGTCCTTATAAAATATAAAGACCCAGCTCAAAAGTTACCAAGAAGTATAATAACAGGCATAGAAAATAAAAGATGGCCACATTCTAAATTTGTAAATAAAATTAAATACTTCTAACTCCTCTGTTTGGTTCCCTAACTGAGACCAGAGAATTCCCATTTCACACAACATCAGGCAGTGTTACTGGTTGACAGCAGCCTCTGGGTGAATGTTGCTTTCCCTATTCTCTTTGTTTCTGTCCAGGGAAGTGATTCATTTGTCCAGACAACCCAATTGATATGTAGTTCTGGATGGGTCAGGATGTGCAAACTTTAGAGTGCAAGTTACCACAGAATCACAGGATTTTTATGATGCAAAAGGAGTCTGTTCGGCCCATCATGCCGGTACTGGCTCTATTATCCAGCCTGGCTGGATTATCTGATGTCAATCTCTTGCCTTTTCCATGCACACTATTCATATCCAAAGAAAATGTCCAGTGCCCTCATGAATGCTTCTGTTAGCCAGCTGTTGTCTTTGGGTTGTTGCTTCAGGGGCTGGAGAAGTAGTAACTCCTCAGTAACCAACCACATTACATGCTACAAACCAAAATTCCTCATGGATAACAGTATATTTCCTGCCTTTTAGGATCACGGTGAAGGATCTGAAGAACATGTTGGCTCAAGTCAACTATCGAGTGCCCAACATGAGATTTCTACGGGAAAAGATTACAGTAATTTACTTCTTTCTGAACTTACTTCATTTCTCATAGAAATTTTATTTAATCTGTTTATCTTATTTTAAATTGTTGCTTATAACATAATGCTGCCAATTGGTGTTATCTAACACTGAAGCAACCAGACCTCATATATTCTATCTAAAATATTTATCATTTAGTTCTACGAAAACAAACGATGATTTGGTAAAGAAATCTTGCTTTTATTTTCGTTCTCTTCCCCTGCTTGTTTTTTTTCCCCAGTCCTGCTAAGCCTCCACCTGTTCAGCTTCTACATTTTCCCCTCAGATTCCACTCAGTCTCCGAGTCTAACCTGACCTCTGTTCTCTGCTCACCCTTGGTTTGACTGACTCTGTTGCCGATGCCTGAGTGCTTTTCATTTGAACATTACATACAATAGTCACCGGTCAAACTGTTTGTCATCAAGTGTCCTTATATACTGTTTGGCTATCCACTGTCACGATAGAATTTATGCACTATCCAGAATCTCCAGACATTGTTGTACTGTCTAGTGTCTCCATTCCATACAGTACCCCCCGCTGTCTCTATACCATGTGTCTATATGATATTGTACTGCCATTATCTCTACACTATACAGCACCATTCAGTGTCTCTAAATGATGCTGTACAATCATTATCTCCATACCATGCTGCACCACTCAGTGTCTCTCTATGTTGCCATACTACCCATTATCACTGTACCATACTGCATCACTCAGTGTTCCTATATGATGCTGTACCATCCACTGTCTCTATATCATGCTGCACCATTCACTGTTCTTATATGATGCTATATATAAGGTGCTCCAGTTATGTGCCTGTGTTAGGTAACTCTGTGTATAACAACCAATGTGCATGAGAGAATCCTAGACCAGCTGTAGAGAACATGAATTGACCAATGCTTGCTTTATGATCCTGTTGCAACCATTAACTTCAATGTGTTGCTGCAGCAACTGATGTCATTACTACATGATTGCATGCTGCTCAATAATGAGGTGAGGTATTATTCCTGACAGCATTATTTATGGCCTTTCATTTCCAGAAATGTCTGCTTTAGATACAAATGCAGTAAGAGACAAAAAAAACCTGCAGAAGCTGGAATCCAAAGTAGACAGGCAGGGGGTGGGAAGAGCACAGTAAGCCAGGCAGCATCAGGAGGTGGAGAAGTTGATGTTTTTGTCGCCAGTACTGAAGAAGGATTACACCTGAAATGTTGACTTCTCCACCTCCTGATGCTGCCTGGCTTTCTGTGTGCTTCCAGCTTCCTGCTTGTCAACTTTAGTTACAAATTCAACTGGAGGAAGTGAAGTTTCCTGTGCTCCTTTTCTCCAGAATGGTGCTATGTAACAGTAACATTAGATTGTATTTTGTATTGGGAATAAGGTGACACAACTTCAGTTCCCTGATGATTTCTTATGCCCTTAGGACATGGAGTTACGGAGTGGGGATGTCACTTACTGCCAGTTTGCTCAGCTCTATCGGAGCCTGATGTTCGATGCTCAGAAACATGTAAGTGCCAAGCATGATGGATGGGTTTTAAAATGAAGAACTGTCATGTTTGAAGTCCATCCCAAAGTCCTTCTGAAGGACAGTCAGTATTTCTACATCAAGTTGCTGAAAGCACTGATTGTCCTGGTACCAATAAGAAATGGGCTAAGTGCCACGTTATTTACGGATGTCTGGATGTCATTGTGTACTTGAAGGAATGAAAGATTCTTAGCTATGGTTTTGGATAATGTTCTTGCTTTAATGTCATTGTTTAGGGATAAGCTGGAATAGCAGTAAGCCAAAGAGTCCCAAAATTGATCCATTAGTCTGACTCGAATGAACTGATTCAAGTAGAAGATGGGCTTGGTGTAAGCTGAGGAAGTACTGCACTGTCTGAGGTGCAGCCTTTCAGATGACATGAAACTAGGGCCTGGTATTTCCCTTTAAGTGGGCATTAAAGGTTGTGTAGCACTATTCCAAAGAAGGACTTCTCCCTGTTAACTCTGAACCATAGATGACTCTCAACCACCTTATGAAGATTGATTATCAGGCAGAATTTTCATCTTTGGCTCAGGACTGGTGAAAGGAAAGGCTGGTAGGTATAGGGAGTGCTGGATGACTAAAGAAATTGAGGGTTTGGTAAAGAAAAAGAAGGAAGCATGTGTCAGGTGTAGACAGGAAAGATCGAGTGAATCCTTAGAAGAGTATAAAGGAAGTAGGAGTGTACTTAATGGGGAAATCAGGAGGGCGAAAAGGGGACATGAGATAGCTTAGGCAAATAGAATTAAGAAGAATCCAAAGGGTTTTTACAAATACATTAAGGACAAAAGGGTAACTAGGGAGAGAATAGGGCCCCTCAAAGATCAGCAAGTCAGCCTTTGTGTGGAGCCACAAAAAATGGGGGAGATACTAAATGAGTACTTTGCATTAGTATTTACTGTGGAAAAGGACATGGAAGTAATAAGACTGTAGGGAATTACAGAGGAGGAAGTGCTGGATGTCTTGAAACACATAAAGGTGAATAAACCCCCAGGACCTGATCAGGTGTACCCTAGAACTCTGTGGGAAGCTAGAGAAGTGATTGCTGGGCCTCTTGCTGAGATATTTGTATCATTGATAGTCACGAGTGAGGTGCCGGAAGACTGGAGGTTGGCAAACGTGGTGCCACTGTTTAAGACGGGCAATAAAGACAAGCCAGGGAACTATAGACCAATGAGCCTGACCTCGGTGGTGGGCAAGTTGTTGGAGGTAATCCTGAGGGACAGGATGTACATGTATTTGGAAAGGCAAGGACTGATTAGGGATAGTCAACATGGCTTTCTGTGTGGGAAATCATGTCTCACAAATTTGATTGAGTTTTTTGAAGAAATAATAAAGAGGATTGATGAGGGCAGAGCAGTAGATGTGATCTATATGGACTTCAGTAAGGCGTTTGACAAGGTTCACCATGTGAGACTGGTTAGCAAAGTTAGATCTCACAGAATACAGGGAGAACTAGCCATTTGGATATAGAACTGGCTCAAAGGTAGAAGACAGAGGGTGGTGGTGGAGGGTTGTTTTTCAGACTGAAGGCCTGTGACCAGTGGATTGCCACAAGTATCGATGCTGGGTCCTCTACTTTTTGTCATTTACATAAATGATTTGGATGCGAGCTAAGAGGTAAAGTTAGTAAGTTTGCAGATGACACCAAAATTGGAGGTGCAGTGGGCGGTGAAGAAGGTTACCTCAGACTACAACAGGATCTTGACCAGATGGGCCAATGGGCTGAGAAGTGGCAGATGGAGTTTAATTCAGATAAATGCGAGGTGCTGCATTTTGGGAAAGCAAATCTTAACAGGATTTATACACTTAACGGTAAGGTCCTAGGGAGTGTTGCTGAACAAGGAGACCTTGGAGTGCAGGTTCATAGCTCCTTGAAGTGGAATCGCAGGTCGATAGGGTAGTGAAGGAGGCGTTTGGTCTGCTTTCCTTTATTGGTCAGAGTATTGGGTACAGGAGTTGGGAGGTCATGTTGCGGCTGTACAGGACATTGTTTAGGCCACTGTGCAATTCTGGTCTCCTTCCTATTGGAAAGATGTTGTGAAACTTGAAAGGGTTCAGAGAAGATTTACAAGGATGTTGCCAGGGTTGGAGGATCTGATCTATAGGGAGAGGCTGAACAGGCTGGGGCTGTTTTTCCTGGAGCGTCGGAGGCTAAGGGGAGACCATATAGAGGTTTACAATATTATGAGGGGCATGGATAGGATAAATAGACAAAGTCTTTTTCCTGGGGTCGGGGAGTCCACAACTAGAGGGCATAGGTTTAGGATGAAAGGGGAAAGATATAAAAGGGACCTAAGGGACAACGTTTCACACAGAGGGTGGTACGTGTATGGAATGAGCTGCCAGAGGAAGTGGTGGAGGCTGGTACAATTACAACATTTAAAAGGCATTTGGATGGGTATATGAATAGGAAGAGTTTGGAGGGATATGGGCCAGGTGCTGGCAGTGGGACGAGATTGGGTTGGAATATCTGGTCGGGTTGGACTGAAGGGTCTGTTTCCATGCTGTACATCTCTATGACTCCAAATTTGGGATCGTTTCTGGCTCCTGGCTCCATCGGCGTCGGGCACAAGCCGTGATTTTGTGATGAATAGCCAGAAGGCGCTCTCGCCGCACAATTAAAGACCATGGTGGGGAGTGAGGAAGGGAGCTTGGGAAGTCAGAACACCAGGAGGTTGGGGTCATCACCCCTCCACAGTTTTCAAATGGCCACAGCTGCAGGACCACCATTGGAAAGCAGGAGAATCTCTGCAGTGCAGCCTGTGGCCTTGCTGGTGTAGTGGCAGCAAGGGGAACGCTTCAAGCTGATTCTGGACCAGTGGTCACCCCTTCCCCAGCCTGCAGGCATTTGCCACGTTCCAGATTGTCAGAGACCACAGTTGGCAGTTTAATTATGCCATTGCCTGCAAACACATAACCTTCACCTGGCCTGACCTCCCTGTTCAAAAATAGCCCAGAAGCAGAAAGCTGCCAGCAAACTGGCACATAGGCTACCACCAGGCATTCCCAGCTCCGCCCTCCTCGGTTCCATTCTCCAGCTATCACAAATGTGGCTAATCCAGTCACTTACCCTATTGCTTAAAATGGGAGCTTGGTGTGTGTAAATTGTTTCCCTGTTTCATACTGGGACCTGCACTTCAGAGACGCATGTTTGGTGGAAGATCCATCCTGAGATTTATGAAAGGGGTTCGGTAAATGCAAGTTCATTCTTTTTTTAAGCAAAACCAGGGCAGGTAGAGAAGGAAAGAAACCATAGTGAAACTCCTGCTCTCGACTGTCTAAACTGGTAATATGACTGTGTGGGGATTGAGACCCTCATACGGTTTCCTTATGGGTCAAGGAAAGATGAGGAGAGGAATTCCTCACTAGAAAGTCATCTGTATCAATGTCCTCGCTGCAGTATGCCGACTGGACTTTGGCACGTTGCAACCAGAGTGTGTTAAGATGAAGAAGGCTTGATTTTGTGTGCATCCATGTAAAAAGCATTTGTTTCTGATTTTATTTCTCCTTCCCTTCCTCAGATGGAAGTTCGCTTTCTTCAAAGGTAAGCGGAGAATACCACTTGTAATCATTCGGGACCAAGTATCACTTTAAAGGGTCTTCTAGATCACCAGTTACTTAGGGAGGCGATGATCTAGCGGTATTATCGCTGGACTGCTCATCCAGAGACCCAGATAATGTTCTGGAGTCCCGGGTTCGAATCCCCGCCATGGCGATGGTGGAATTTGAATTCAATTAAAAAATAATCTGGAAAGAAGAGTCTAACGATGATCATAAGTCAAGTGTTGGAAAAGCCCATCTGGTTCGCTAATGTCCTTGAGGGAAGGAAACTGCCATCCTTAGCTGTTGTGGTCTATGTGTAACTCCAGACCCACAGCAATGTGTTTGATTCTTAACTGCCTTCTGGGCAATTAGGCAATAAATGCTGGTCTAGCCAAAGATGCCCACATCCCGTGAATGAATTTAAAAAAAACAAAAGCATTTTGATGTTTTATGTTGTAATTACCACCACTCAGAATCAGTTCACTAATCTCAATATGGTTTGCTCAGGATTGGCAGTGAAATAAAAATTGTTCGTTTGTCCAAAACATGAAGAAGTATTCCCTTACTGTACCTAATTCTGATCTGGGTGGCTTGCTTTGGTGACCTGGAGGTTAAAGAGCACAACTCTCGAGCTGTTAAATGTTAGACTGAGATAGGCTAATCAGAGAACATTGTCTACCCTGTGGTGTTCCTATTGGAGACTGTACTTCATTGCTCGAGACACCCACCGCTGGTAATTGTCACCCTCACCCTTGACAAAATGGCAAATAAAAATGGTACATAGAGCAAAACTACTCAGCTCCATGCACCAATCGTTAATTGCTAATTTAATCAGCCCTTGATGAGATGCAGGAAGGCCAATGATGACTGTGCAGTCACCAAAAGCTTCAGATCAAGAGTTCAAAATGACCCGAAATATTAACTCTGCTTTCTCTCCACAGATGCTGCCAGACCTGCTGAACTTCTCCAGCAATTTCTGGTTTTGTTTCAGATCTGCAGCATCTACAGTTCTTTGTTTTACTTGTGGGTATATTAGATAAAATTACCAAAAGCTTGGTCAGAGAAGTAGGTTTTAAGGTGAAGAAAGCAAAATAGAGAAGCAGAGAGATGTAGGGAAAGTATTCCAGAGCCCAGGACTGAAGCAACTGAAGGCAATTATAATCTGGAATATCCGACCTTCCAGAATTAGAGGAGTGCGGTTATCTCAGAGAGTTGTAAAGGTAACAGGCGTAGAGAGGGCTGAGACAATAATAGGATTTAAGAACAATGATGAGAATTTTAAAATTAAAACATTGCCGATGTAGGTCAGTGAGCACAGGGGAGGAATGGGACTTGGCACAAGTTAAGAAATGGGCAGATGACTTCAGATTCAAAGAAGGTAGAATGTGGGAGATGGGATGGAAGTCTAGTGGAATAGCCAAGTCGAGAGATAACAAAGGAGCTAATGCCAAGTTGCATCACCTCACTCATTGGTTTGAGCAGCTTGCCTCAAGGCCAGACCACTCACTGAAGCACCATGTTGTTCTGCTGGAGGGTTTACAAACAATAGAAATGACATCATGATTTGGAGATGCCACTGTTGGACTGGGGTGTACAAAGTTAAAAATCACACAACACCAGGTTATAGTCGAACAGGTTTAATTGGAAGCACACTAGCTTTCGGAGCGACGCTCCTTCATCAGGTGGTTGTGGAGGACACAATTGTAAGGCATAGAATTTATAGCAAAAGTTTACAGTGAGATGTAACTGAAATTATACATTGAAAAATACCTTGACTGTTTGTTGAGTATTTTTCAATGTATAGACTCAACAAACAATCAAGTTATTTTTCAATGTATAATTTCAGTTACATCACATTGTAAACTTTTGCTATAAATTCTGTGTCTTATAATTGTGTCCTCCACAATCACCTGATGAAGGAGCGTCGCTCCGAAAGCTAGTGTGCTTCCAATTAAACCTGTTGGACTATAACCTGGTGTGGTGTGATTTTTAACTAAAATAGAAATGACAGGTTCCAGTGCTGCTTCGGGCCTGGGGCCCCCCACCAGGTAAGGCCTCTATTTTGTGTCCTCCTGTACTCCTAAATCCTCGCCCTCTATCCCAGGCTCTGCACTAAACTACTCTTTAGATTTGTGATCGTTTTTAGTTAAGTCAGGCAAACAAAAATGATCTAGTAATCACTCTCTCAAAGACAATGGTCGATGTGATTGATCACTTCCGAATCATACCGGACTTGAAAACATTCACGCTGTTTTCTCTCTGCAGATGCTGCCAGACCTGCTGAGTTTCTCCAGCGTTTTCTACACCTATTTCTCAGATTTTCAGCCTCTGTTGTATTTTGCTGTGATTGAACTGATTTGTCAGCTACTTTTGGCTATTCCCAAATAACATGTGATCTTTTTGATCCACAGAAGCTGTGACAGGCCTGAACTCAGCCAAGTCTCGCTGCAGGATTTTCAGCAATTCCTGCTGGAATATCAGAAGGTGAGTGAGATCAGGCCTCTCACAGAGTTAAGAACAGCCGTGCACTAGCCAGTTAGTGCCTGTCATCACTACATACTTTCCAGATTTAATAGAGCAAAGCTTCTCCCTGAGGGGTTTTTCAGTTAGCACTGAACTATTTTCTTTCTCCTTCCATCAAGTTAATCTCCCAAGAAGGAGGGAAGGCTGGCAACGTATTTCTTAAAGTGATAAAATGGGGAAGATGGTGGTAATGTCACTGAGCTGGTTATCCAAAGGTTAATACTGTCCTTATGTAACCTTCAGGCTCATTTTTTTTAGGGGATTCAAGTATCAGTAGACAATAGGTGCAGGAGTAGGCTATTCTGCCCATCGAGCCAGCACCACCATTCATTATGATCATGGCTGATCATCCTCAATCAGTATCCTGTTCCTGCCTTATCCCCATAACCCTTGATTCCACTATCCTTAAGAGCTCTATCCAACTCTTTCTTGAAAGTATCCAGAGACTTGGCCTCCACAGCTCACACACCCACCACTCTCTGGATGAAGAAGTTTCTCCTCAACTCTGTTCTAAGTGGCCTACCCCTTATTTTTAAACTGTGTCCTCTGGTTCGGGACTCACCCATCAGCGGAAAGCTACCTCCAGAGTGTCCAATCCTTTAATAATCTTACACTGTCTCAATCAGATCCCCTCTCAGCCTTCTAAACTCAACACATTGGTGCAACTTAAATTAAATTCTGGTTTAAAAAAAAATCTGAAATTGAAATCTAGTTCCACTGACCATGAAATTGACATTGATTGCCATATAAAAAACCCACTTGGTTCACTGATGACTTTGAGGGAAGGAAATCTACCTGCTCGGGACCCACAGCAATGTGGTTGACTCTTAACTGCTCAGGAGCAGGAGGTGGGGACAGACAACAACTGGCTTT
This sequence comes from Hemiscyllium ocellatum, assembly GCF_020745735.1. Lineage (NCBI taxonomy): Eukaryota > Metazoa > Chordata > Chondrichthyes > Orectolobiformes > Hemiscylliidae > Hemiscyllium > Hemiscyllium ocellatum. The sequence continues at coordinate 54,617,991 of NC_083415.1, forward strand.
ATCAGCAACACTCCTATTCCATGAAAGACTTTAAAAGAACAACAAAGAAAATTTACAGCCCAGGAACAGGCCCTTTGGCTGTCCAAGTCTGAGCTGATCCAAATGTACTGTCTAAACCTGTCGGTCAATTCCTAAGCATTTGTATCCTTCTGCTCCCCACCTACTCATGCAAGAAATGAAAAACTGTCCGAGGGTGGGCAGCTGGCAAGTATTTGGTATTAACATATTGGAATAGCATTCCTGCTATTTGCAGATTCTGTGCTGAGTGAAAATATTCAGTGCCAATGGATGACCAGGTGACAGTGGTGACCACTGTACATTTGGAGGAGAATTCAGACATGGCACTCTGTACTCATTGTTCTACTTCAAAATGATTTATCTAGCCTTTGATTCTGCCTTAATGATCACTATCAGTTTTCTTGACTTAATGTTCTTTAATGTGGGATTTTTGGGACGATACATCGCTCCTGAGCAGTGCTAATGTTGTGTTTTTTGGTGTCTAGGAATTGTGGGCGACAGATATCCACCAAGTGCGAGAGTTCATGTTCAATTACCTTCGCGATCCACTCCGCGAGATTGACGATCCATATTTCTGCCTCGATGAGGTAAGATTGCCTCCAGCTGTAAAGCACATCCTATTGGTTGTGTGCTTGAGTCATTTAGCTTCACCATGAAGTAACTTTACCATGCTGTCAGCAGGAAGGAAGGAAAAGCTTGCATTAATATAGCAACTTCAATGACCATAGACAATCCCAAAGTGTTTTTTACAGACACCAAATTACTTTTTGGAGGGTACTTTTGAAATGCAAACCAGCTATGTAAATGCTGTGATTATAAAAACAGATGCTAGAAATTCTGAGATGGGCAATAACTCACTTGCTGACTCTCCAGAGCTTGTCCTCCACCTCTAGAGTTGATGTCAGGAGTCTGATGGAATACTGCACACTTGCGTGAGTGCATGCAGCTCCAAGAACATTCAAGAAGCTTAATAACGTCCAGAACAGAGCAGCCCACTTAATCTACTGCCTTAAACTTTCACTCTCACTACCACCAATGCACAATAGCAGTAGTGTTTACCATCTACAAGATGCACTGCAGAAACTCAACAAAGCACCTGATATAACACCTTCCAAACCTATGGACCTCTACCATCCAGCAGGCAACTGATTCATTGTTTGCAAGCTCCCCTCACCAAGCGAGTTACCATCCAGCCTTAGAAATGTATTACCATTACTTCAGTGTCATTGGGTCACAATCCTGAACAGCCTCCCTAAGAGTTTGTACTTGTACCAAAAGGGGGATAGCAGTTCAAGAAAGCGGTTCACCACCATCCTCTCAGGGACCATTCACTGCATGTGATGTCAAGAAACGATTGAAGTCACTGGAAACTGCAAAGGCTATGGGCACTGGCAGCATTCCAACAAGTATGCTGAAGACCTGTGCTCGAGCACATGCTGCTCCCCTAACCAAGCTGTTCCAGTACAGTTACAACACTGGCATCTATCCAGCAATGCAGAAAATTGCCCCAGGTATGTCATGCACACAAAAAGTAGGACAAATCCAACCCGGCTGATTACCACTTCACCAGTTCACTCTCGATCATCAGTAAAGTGAAGGGTGGTGTCATCAGCAGTGCGATCAAGCAGCATCTCAACAATAACCTCAGTGACACCCAGGGCCACTCTGCTCCTGACCTCGTTACAGCCTTGGTTCAAACATGGACAAAAGAGCTGATTTTGATTTAATTTGATTTATTATTGTCACATGAACTGAGATACAGTGAAATGTCTTGTTTTGCATGCGAACCAGACAAATGATACCTTGAATATGTACATCAAATTAATAGAACAGAAGTTAGAATATAGTGTTACAGCTAGGTGCAGAGCAAAACCAATGCTAATACATGAGAGGTCCATTCTTAAGTCTGATAACAGTGGGGAAGAAGCTGTTTTAAATCTTGTTTTCAAACTTTGGTACCTTTTTGCCCGATGGAAGAGGGTGGAAGACAGTATATGTAGGGTGGGGGGGGGAAGGTGGGGGGAGGGGGGGGTGGTCTTTGATTATATTGATTGCTTCCCCAAGGCAGCAGGAAGTGTAAACTGAGTCAATGGATGGAAGGCTGGTGTTTGTGATGAACTGGGTTGCATTCACAACTCTCTGTTACTTCTTGTGGCCTTAGCCATAGCAGTTGCTTGACCAAGCTGTGATGCTGGATAGGATGTTTTCTACGGTACATTTATAAATGTTGGTAAGGGTCATTGTGGACATGCTGAATTTCCTCAGCTTTCTGAGGAAGTGGAGATGTTGGCGTGCTTTCTGGACTGTGGTATCATCGTGGATGGACCTGGACAGATTGTTGGTGATATTTACTCTGAGGAACTTGAAGCTCTCAACCATCTCCACCTCAGTACCTTTGGTACAGACATGGACGTGCCCTCCACTCTGCTTTCTGAAGTTGATGATCAGCTCCTTCATTTTGCTGACATTGAGGGCAAGATTTTCATATTTACACCCATGTCACTAAGTTGTCTATTTCTTTCCAGTACTCTGTCTCGTTGTTGTTTAAGATCCACACCACTGCAGTGGTGTCGTCAGCAAATTTGTAAATGGAATTTCAGAGGCAAGGTGAGAGTAACAACGTCAAGGCCACTTTCAACCGGGTATGAAAATGGGCCCTACCAAAACTAGAATCCATGGTAATCAGGGGGCAAGTTCGGGTCATACCCGGCACGTTAGAAGATGGTTGTGGTTGTTGGAAGTCAGTCATCTCAGCTCCAGGACATCTCTGCAGGAGTTCCCCAGAGTAGTGTCCTAGGCCTTAACCCTCTTCTGCTGCTTTATCTATGGTCTTCCCTCAATTGTCAGGTCGGAAGTGGGGATGTTCACTGATGATTGCACAATGTTCAGCACCATTTGTGACTCCTCAGATACTGATGTAGTCCATGTTCAAAGACAACAAGATCTGGCCTTGGGCTGACAAGAGGGAAGTAAGACTGATGCCACACAAATGTTAGTCTATGACCATCTTCAATGAGAGATAACCTAAACATTGCTCCTTGACATTCAGTGGTGTTGCCATCACTGAATTTGCTGCTATCAGCATCCTTGGGGTTACCATTGACCAGAAACTCAGTTGAACTTCTCACATAAATAGACTGACTACAAGAGCAGGTCAGAGGATAGGAATACTGCAGCAAGTAACTCCCCTCCTGACTCCCCAAAGCGTCTACAAGGCACAAGCCTGGAGTGTGATGCAATGTTCCCTACTTGTCCCAATGGACAATAACACTCAAGAAGCTTGACAGCGTTCAAGACAAAGCAGCCCACTTGATTGGCACCACATCCACAGGTATCCACTCCCCCTACCACTAACGCTCAGCAGCAGCAGTATGTACTATTTACAAGATGGACTGCAAAATTAACCAAGATCCTTAGCACCACACACACCTACAACCCATTTCCATCTAGGCGGTCTAGGGTGGCAGAATCATGGAAACACCACGACCACCTGCAAGCCACTCAGACTTGGAAATATATTGCTGTTTCTTCTCTGTCGCTGGGTTAAGATCCTAAAATTCCCTTCCTAAAGGGAAGGGGGCGGCACGGTGGCACAGTGGTTAGCACTGCTGCCTCACAGCGCCTGAAGACCCGGGTTCAATTCCCGACTCAGGCGACTGACTGTGTGGAGTTTGCACGTTCTCCCCGTGTCTGCGTGGGTTTCCTCCGGGTGCTCCGGTTTCCTCCCACAGTCCAAAGATGTGCGGGTCAGGTGAATTGGCCATGCTGAATTGCCCATAGTGTTAGGTAAGGGGTAATGTAGGGGTATGGGTGGGTTTCGCTTCGGCGGGTCGGTGTGGACTTGTTGGGCCGAAGGGCCTGTTTCCACACTGTAAGTCTAATCTAAGTCTAATCTAAAAAAGCTTTGACGGTCAACTCACAGCAAGAGGACTACAGCGGTTCATGAAGGCAGCTCACCATCACCTTCTCAAGGGCAACTACGGATGGGCAATAAATGCTGGCCCAGCCAGCGACGCTAATGTCTCGCAAGTTTAAAAAAAAAGTAGGACTAGACAATAAACACTGATCTCGTCAGTGATACCCTTATTCTGAGAACAATAAATTAAAAATGTTACAATTGAAAATATAGGAAATAGAGCACTTAGCACACAGCAATAAACATAAACCACAATGTGACAAATAATAGATAATCTGTTTTTATGTTATTCATTGAGGGATAAATATTAGTCAGAACATTGGCGATAATGTATCTGCTATCTTTTAAGAGTGCTGTGGGATCATTTACATACATGAAGCAATTGGTGCCGCCGTTTAATGTCCCAGCCAAAAGATAGCACCTTTGATCGTACAGCACTCCCTCAGTAATGCACTCGTGTATCACCTTTTTGAGTTCTGTGCCCAAGTCCTAGAGTGCTTCTTGAATCTACAGCCTTCAGGCACTAAAAGCAGAAGTGCTACCAAATGAACCCCCACACTAAAGTCAAGACAAGGAAATGGAGGTTTCATGGTTGGGAGCTTTGAAAGGAAATCTAAACAAATTGTGTCATCAATGCAGGACCTACTAAAAACAAACAAAGCCCAATAATATGCCCTCCCAACAGAAAATATGCCCAGTTACTGAGCCGCACAGACCACATGTGCCATTAATTTGCTTCCCAGTCATAGAATCCCTACAGTGTGGAAGCAGGCCATTCAGACCATTGAGTCTACAGTGACCCCTCAGAATAGCATCCCTCCCAGACAAGTGCCATCAATTTGCTTCCCAATCATAGAACCACAGAATCCTTGACAGTGTGGAAGCACGAGAGAGAGTGCAGAAGAGATTTACAAGAAAGGTTCCAGTGCTGAGAAGCTTCAGTTATAAAAATGGGAATCTTTTCATGAAGAAGAGCAAGTGTATGACTCACTCCTGGATACTGTATGCTTTATTAACTGCTATCTCACACGGTCATAGAGCTGTACAGCATGGAACAGACCCTTCAGTCGAACTGGTCCATACCAACCAGGTATCCTAAAATAATCTAGTCCCATTTGCCAGCTTTTGACCCATGTCCCTCTAAATTCTTCCTACTGATATATCCATCTCTGCCTTTTAAATGGTGTACAACCTGTCCTTCCATCTTTGACGAATTACACAAGGTCCTTCTGCTCTAGTTCCCCCCAAATCATCCATTAACCAGTGCTCTCTGTTTCCTGCCACTCAGCCAAGGTTGCTCCTGCCTCTTTAATTGATCTCTAACTTTCTCACAAGTTTCTTTGTGGAGCCGTGTATCCAGTACTTTCCAGAAGTTACATATACACCATATAACCAGCATTGCTGGCATCAACCCTCTTTGTTGCCTCTTCAAAAAAGCACTGGCAATTTAGTTAAATGTGATCGGCACTTAAGAAAATCCAGAATGGCTGTCCTTAACTAGTCCATGTTCATCCCACTGAAGACTAATTATATACTGAAATTATTGTTTCCAGAAAATTTTACCACAATAGTGAAACTGACAAATCTGTAGTTTCTTGGCATATCCTTATATTTCTTTTGAACCAGAACATAATGTCTGCGATTCTCCAGTCTCTTGGCACTGCCCTGACTGTAAAAAAGACTGAAACATTATAGGCAGTGCCTCCACTCTTAATCCTTCAACTCTCAATTCCCTCAGTATTTGCGGATGCATCTCATCTGTTCCCAGTGCCTAGACAACTTTAATACAGACAGCCTATCCAATTCCTCCACCTTCTCATTTACAAACATTCTTAGCGACTAAATTTCCTCCACTTTCACATGACCTGGGTACCATCTAACACCTTAGTATTGAAAGATGCAAAGGATTCATTTAATACTGGCTATGCCTCTGATTATAGGTGTAAATCCCTTTTTTTGGCCCTATGTTTTCTATTACCACTATTTTGCTATTTATAGGCCGATAGATGATTTTGGGGCTCCCTTTTATGTTAGCTGCCATTATCTTTTCATACTCCCTGTTTACTTTCCTTATTTGCTTTTTCACACCATAACTTTGATTTCTTATTCATTCCATAACAATGATATATTTACCCAACAAAACTTTATTGATCTCCGCCTTTGGTAAATTGCAATTGATTCAGCATCCATAGCCTATCGGTGAGAGAATTCCGGAAGTACCCATTTTTTGCTATGGATTGGAATAGTATTCCACAAAGCGCAAGGCTCAGTTGATGTACGATAACATTGTGGTTATGTTACTGCCCTATTGATCCTAAGGTCTAGACTAATGCACTGGAGACAATTGTTCAAATCCCACAACAGCAGCCGAGGAACTTAAATTCAAATAGATAGATATGGAATGAACAACTAGTCTCTGTAATCTGGTTGATATAAGAACCTATCTGGTTCAGTAAAATTCCTGAGAGAAACACATTTACCTTGCTTAACTGCTATAACTTGCATATGACTCGAGACCCATTGTGATGCTGCTGACTCTCCCTCTCTGAAATAGCCAAATCGAAAGCAAAATACTATGGATTTTGAAAATCTGGAAATAATAGCAAAAGGTGCTGGAAAAGCTAACAGGTCAGGCAGCATTTTTACAGAGAGAAACAGTTAATGTCCACAGGTTGATCAGAACTGATCTGATGAAAGATCATCAACCTTAAAGCTTAGCTGCTTTTCTCTCCATTGATCACTCAAGATATTCAAGAAAGCAGCTCACCACCATTATCTCGAGGGTAATCAAATCTTAGGTAATAAATGCCAACCTTGTCAATGATAGCCACATCCTGTGAAGGAACAAAAAAACGTGATACAGCCTACAAGAGTGATTTCACAACTCTTGCTTTGCTCTGTGTGGAAATCAGGTCATCTACAGGAAACTGCTTTGTAACAACTCCTCATCTGAGTTGTAGGGAGAGACCTGAATAGGCTGAGGTTGTTTTCCCTGGAGCGTTGGAGGCTGAGGGGTGGCCTTATAGAGGTTAATAAAATCATGAGGGTAAATAGACAAGGCCTTTTCCCCGAGGTGGGGAGTCCAGAACTAGAGGGCATAGGTTTAGGGTAAGAAGGGAATGATATGGAAGGGACCTAAGGGGCCATGTTACCACAGAGATGGTGGTGCGATTATGAAATGAGCTACCAGAGGAAGTGGAGGAGGCTGGTACAATTATAGCATTTAAAAGGCATCTGGATGGGTACATGAATAGGAAGGGTTTAGAGAGATATAGGCCAAGTGCTGGCAAATGCGACAAGATTAGATTAGGATATCTGCTTGGCATGGATGAGTTGGACCGTAGAATCTGCTTCCATACTGCACATCTCTATGACTCTATAACTGTAGGTAAATATTTCGGCATGTTTTCAGGCATGGAACAAAGGGGGCATTCATAACTAAATGGAGAGAGGGGGCTATGGTTAACAGAAAACATGGTCTAGGCAGGTTTTGAAATGGGAAGGGATGCTTAAGGCACTAAGAAGTGGGTATGGGCCAATGCTAGGGGAAGCAGTGCACGTGATTATATAACCGCAGCTCAAGTATTGTAGTGTAGACACCAATACTTCCATTTTACTGGATGGGGAGTCAGTAAAGTTGTCAGAATGGTGCTTGGGTCTCTTACTAAGTCCAATTGTAACCTCGTTGGGGTATTAAAGTGAGTTTGGGATATGGAGGTTGGGTGAGCTTTTGTTGTTGCTACTTGTAACCTTTGACTGTTTTATTCCCTTATCCTTTCAGTTCCTGACTTTCCTGTTTTCCAAAGAAAACTCCATTTGGGATTCAAGGTATGATCAAGTTTTCCTGGAAGAGATGAGCAATCCACTATCTCATTACTGGATCTCATCGTCGCATAACACGTGAGTAATCATCACTGAATGGACAGCCATGTGTAGTCTCCACTCCTTATGAATCAAATCTCTTTAAAGCACATGACTAGATTTCTAGTGGAAGTTTAAGGAACCTTGCCCAGAGCCTGCAGTTTCGTCAATGTCTCTATTTAGAATAGATTTTCTGAGTGCTGAAGTTTGTTCTGGAGGTCTTATAACCCAGCGAGTAACATCGCTGTCCCTGAGCCAGAAGCTCTGGTTTCAACCCTTATTCCAGGAGTTAAGCCTTAAGAGAGTGTTCATAACCAGGTAACTAGATTATTGACCTGTAAATCCTTCCAATTTGCATATGGCATGTGGTAAGTGAGGCGATTAGAAAAAAATGTAGACTGAGGGGGTAGACAATGTGTATGGTTAGTGTTATTACCCCAGCTAGACCTTTCCTGGAACTAGTGACAGCTTGTCACCAGAGATTCTAACTTGACTGTGTCCTTCCCCATCAAGAATGGTAATGGGGGAGGGGTTCCAGGTCAGCCTCTTCCTTCTCTCCATTCTGAACGTGCAAGTCCACAGGCACAAACTTACCAGTATCTGGCCTACATGACCTCCTATAGCAGAGTCCAATCCGCCTTTTATCCAATATCTCTTTGCAAGCACAATTTTTTTATGGGATGAGAGTGTTGCTAGGTAAGCCAGCAATTATTGCCCATCCCAGAGGGCAGTTAAGTGAACCATTTTGCTATAAGAATGGCACTTTTGTTCCCTAAAGGACATTAGTGAACCAGATGGGTTTTTCCAATAATTGGCAATAGTTTCATCATGAGACTCTTAATTCTAGATTTTTATTGAATTCAAATTCCATCATCTGCCAATGGTGGGATTTAAGACCATAAGACGTGGGAGTGGAAGCAAGGCCATTCGGCCCATTGAATCCACTCAGCCATTTAATCATGGCTGATGGGTGTTTCAACTCCACTTACCCGCACTCTCCCCGTAGCCCTTAATTACTTGCGAGATCAAGAACTTATCAATCTCTGCCTTGAAGACACTGAATGTCCTGGCCTCCACTGCGCTCTGTGGCAATGAATTCCAAAGGCCCACCACTCTCTGGCTAAAGAAATGTCTCCGCATTTCCATTCTAAATTGACCCCCTCTAATTCTAAGGCTGTGCCCACGGGTCCTAGTCTCCCCGCCTAATGGAAACAACTTCCCAGCGTCCACCCTTTCTAAGTCGTGCATTATCTTGTAAGTTTCTATTAGATCTCCCCTCAACCTTCTAAACTCTAATGAATACAATCCCAGGATCCTCAGCCTATCATCATATATTAGGCCTAACATTCCAGGGATCATCCGTGTGAGTCTCCTTTGGACACGTGTCAGTGCCAGTATGTCCTTCCTGAGGTGTGGGGCCCAAAATTGGATGCAATATTCTAAATGGGGCCTAACTAGAGCTTTGTAAAGTCTCAAACCTGGGTCTCCAGAACATTGCCCGGCTCTCCAGCAATAATACCATTGCTTCCCTATTAAAAACATAAGCAGCTGGTTAGTGATTAAGAATGAGGAATTCCAAGACAATTTTTATTTTCTCCCTAGGCCAGAGGACAACTAACTACCTAACCAGTTGAGAGCAGCTAACTCCACATAAAATATGGATCCCATTGCCAATATCAATAATAGTTTTTGCTAAAGGGTTCTATACACAAAACTCCTGGAAGAAGATGCATACTGAAAGCAAGTGGCTAGCACTGCACCAATTAGGTTGCTATATATGTGGTTCATGATCTGCCAGGCTGTTTTGCAGTTTGTCATTGTTCAAGGTGCTGGCTAGGCTGGCATTTATTGCAGATGCCTAATTGTCCCAGAGAAAGTGATGGTGAGCTACCTTCTTGAATCACTAGAGTCTTTCAAGCGTAGGGACAGTCACAATGCTGTTAGGGAGGGAGTTTAAGGATGTTGATCCGGTGACACTGAAAGAACTGCGATACAGTTCCAAGTCTGGATGGTGTATGACTTGGAAGGAAGCTTTCAGATGGCCCTGTTCCATTGCACCTGGTGCCCTTGCCCTTCTAGATGGTAGAGGTTGTGCACCTGAAAGGTGCTGTTGAAGGAGCCTGACTGAGTTACTGCACTGCACCTTGTAAGTGGTATAAGCTGCTAACACTGTGTCCATGGTGATGGGAATGAATGTTGAAGCATTGGATGCAGTGCCAATCGAATGGGGTGCTTTGTCCTGAATGGTGTAGAGCTTTTTACGTGTTTTGGAGCTACCCTTATCTAGGCAAATGGAGGGTAAAGCACCTCCCTCCTGATTTGTGCCTTGTAGATGGAGGACAGGCATTGTGGAAACAGAAGTGTGGCACTGGAAAAGCACAGCAGGTCAGGCAGCATCCGAGGAGCAGGAAAATCAATGTTTCAGGCAAAAGCCGTTCCTGATGAAGGGCTTTTGCCTGAAACATCCAGCACCACACTCTCGACTGTGGTACTCACTTTGCTCATTGTGGAAACAGGAGGTGAGCTATTCACTGCAAAACTTCCTGCATTAGTGGGCACAATATTTATATGGTTAGTCCACTTCAGATTTTGGTCAATGATAATTCCCCCAGGATCTTGATGGAGGACAATTTAGTGACGGTAATGCTATTGAATACTATGGAGAGATGTTTAGATTATCTCATGTTGGACATAGTTATTGCCTGGCACATGGGTGGCAAGAATGTTACTTATCATTTAGCAACCCAAGCCTGAATATTGTCCAAGTCTTATTGCATTTGGTAATAGATTGCTTCAAATTGGGAGGAATTGTGAATGGTGCTGAACATTGGGCAAACATCTCTGCTACTGATCTAATGGTAGAGAGAAGGTAATTTTTGAATTGCTGAAGATGGTCGATCCATCACCTGCAGTGAGGTTTTGGGAGTAAGATAATTAACCTCCAATGACCACAACCATCTTCCCTTGTGCTAGCAATGACTCCACCTGATTCCCATTGACTTGAGTTTTGCTAGGGATTCTTGATATTGTACTTGATCAAATGCAACCTTGAGGTCCAGGGCATTTACTTTCCCCTCACTTTTGGAACTCAGCTGTTTGTCCATGCTTAGACCAAAGCTATTAGGTGGTCAAGAGCTGAGTGGCCCTGGTAAAAGCCAAACTGAACATCAGTGAGCAGCTTACAACTGAAAGTTGTGAGGTGTACACTACATGAACCAAACCCTGCACCTGTTGCTGCCACTTTCAGTATCACTGACAGAGATAGGCCTGTAAACAGGAAGTTATGTGACATAGCTGTGGGCAGAAAGGTGATGTAAAGAAACTGTTTGAACTGTACATCCTGGAGCAGCAGAAGGGAAAGATGTTATTCTATCAAGCAGCTTAAACTATAATGAGGTTTGTGTCACTTTTCAAGGCATAAGAAATAATAGGAGGAATAGGCCTTTTGGCCCCTCAGATTTATTCTGCAATTCCGGTTTCCTCCCACGGTCCAAAGATGTGTAGGTCAGGTGAATTGGCCATGCTAAATTGCCCATAGTGTTAGGTGCATTAGTCAGGGGGAGATGGGTCTGGGTGGGTTGCTCTTCGGAGGGTCGAAGGGCCTGTTTCCACACTGTAGGGAATCTAATCTAATACAATCACGCTGACCCCCTGTCTTAACTACACCTTACTGTTGTATCCTCATGTGCCTTAATTTCCTCATTGGCCAAAAATCTGATTTCCTTTTAACTTCACTCAACAACTGAGCAACCACAGTTCTGGAAACCAAGTTCTGGAAAGTGTTATTGGTATAGATAGATCAGTACAGACTCAATGGGCCGAAGCACCTCTTTTGTACTCTGACTGCTGCTGCTCCAGTTCTTAGCAAGAATCATATTGGACTTGAAATTTTAACTCTCTTTATCCCTCCCAGACCTGCTGCATTTCTCCAGCACTTCCACCTTCTCAGTTCAGACTCTCTTTTCAATTGCTGTTCCAAATTCAGACTTTTTTTTAAAAAACCTGACAACAAGCCGTAACATTCCACTGCCATGCATACCCAAGATTGTCATAGCAGCATTATCACCACTTATCATCCCAAGCCTGAATATTGTCCAGGTCTTACTGCAGTTGTAAATGGAGTGCTTCGAATTGTGAATGGTGCTGAACAATGGTGATTCAAAAAGGGAGCTCACCATCACCATCTCAGTGTAACTGGGAATGTGTTTGGGTAATAAATGCTGGCTATGCGAGTGTAATTCACATTCTCCCAATCAAACAGTTAAATTGAGGCAAAGTGACCTGAACAGCAGTGACCTCGATGTCATTTACTGTGACATGAGTAGACACCATTCCACAAACAGGATCTAGAATGAATAGACTACAAGAGTGCTCAACTTTATTCAACTCCTAGTATACAAATCATTTGAGAATTCAATAAACTCAACATACCAACACAATTTTAATACTAAATGCAGAGGATTGTCGACTTTCAGTTCTAATCTGTGAATTAAAGAAACCTGCATTTCGTAGCACATTGAAATTATTTACCTGGGCATATTTGTGCAATCCCTTTATTATTTTATGTTTAGTTTTATCTCTAATTGTTATCAAAAATACATTATGAATTATCTTTATTTGTTTTGTCATCACAATTTGGCACTGACCACTCTGATGAATTTCAATAAATCAATTATCTATCTGAACAAATGATCTATATTAACAGTGTAAAACGACACTTTGCTATGGCATTTCTGAGTGGTGCATGAGATGTCTTCTGACCGGCTCATTCATGATGTAACGGTGTTTACAGTATTGAAATGAATTGAATTTATTGTCACGTGTACCGAGGCAGTGAAAAGCTTTGTCTTGCGGGCGATACAGCCAGATCACAGAGTTAAGTAGCAGATAAGTAAACAATGGGTAAACAACAGTAAAATCAAAAACACAGGTACAGGTGAAAGTTAAGAGTTTGAGAGTGCATTCAGTATTCTAGGGTAGAATTTTGTTTTGGCAGTATACAATTACCATTAGTTATAGTAAGTAAAGTTGCCAAAGTCCTGGAGGACTGCAATTTCATTAGAGAGATGACTGGTGATGGTTTAACCTGAGGGTCACCATCCCTCAGATGAAAGGAGAAGGAAGGGCCTGTATGGTAACCTCAGCCAGTGCAGGGATTGAACTTGTGCTGTTGGTGTCCCTTTGTATCACAAACAAGCCGTGCAGCCATCGGAGCTCAGCAATTCCCTTCTGTTTGTTAAGTAGCAGCCAAATAGTTAATGTCGCTGATTGCAATGGAACTGACACATAGCTCATCCAACAACAACTGTTTGGCCTTACTGTCAGAGATGGTTTATTGCCACAGTGTCTAAACTGGGCATTCTTAAGGTTTGCAAGTGGACTGAATCAGGTAGCCGAGTTCGTGGACCCTGTCAGTGCCTGTGATGAATGCAGATGCTGCCCATCCATTTTAAAACAAAGTTGTGAGTAACGCGCCATTACACCTGTATATCTATCTCCTTGGCTATCTGTGTGATATGTCTATGAGTCATGCCGTCTCTGTTGCAGCTACCTAACAGGGGATCAGTTCTCCAGCGAATCCTCACTGGAAGCCTATGCTCGCTGCCTAAGAATGGGATGCCGGTGTATTGAATGTAAGCACATCAGTATGTCTTCCTGTGACCTGTCTAAGTTACTTTATTGAGAAACGTAACCCATTGTGTAGATCTGAGGTGCAGGAGAGAGAGGGATGAGGAGATTGTAAATGGTTGGGAACATTGTCGGTTCTGCTTGGAAATGTAAACCTGAGCTTAGCCTGAACCAATGGGTTATCATATCATTTTAGTGCTCCTGTAAAGGATCACGAGTAATTGTTTTTATATCAAAAATCAGTTTCATAGAACATAGAACAACGCAGTACAGGCCCTCCGGCCCTCTCTGTTGCGCCGACCTGTGGAACCAATCTGAAGCCCATCTAACCTACACTATTCCATTCTCATCCATGTGCCTATCCAATGACCATTTAACTGCCCTTAAGTTCGCGAATCTGCTACTGTTGCACAGGTTTCCTGAAAACATGAGAATTCGGCATTCCCTAACAGCACAAAGAATGTCAAGAAATTGTCTCAGATGGCATACAGATTTTTCACAAGTTTCTAATCAACCTGCTCAGAGATACTACGATACTCCTCTGGAGCAGACAGGACTTAGACCATTAGCCGTAGGAGCAGAAATTAGGCCATTCAGCCCATCGAGTCTGCTCCACCATTCAATCATGGCTGATAAGTTTCTCGACCCCATTCTCCCACTTTCTTCCTTCAACCCTTGATTCCCTTGATACTCAAAAACCGATCTATCTCCATCTTAAATATACTCAATGATCTAGCCTCCACAGCCTTCTGCAACAATGAATTCTATGGATTCATCACTAGCTGATGGAATTTCTCCTTATCTATGTTCTGAAAGGTTTTCCCTTTACTCAGGCTGTGCCCTCGGGCCCTTGTCTCAACTTGAACCCAGTTCAAGACAGAAAAAAACTGCAGATGCAAGAATCCAAAGTAGACAAACAGGAGGCTGGAAGGAGACAGCAAGCCAAGCGTCCTCAGGAAGTGGAGAAGTCAACATTTCGGGCATAACCTTTCTTCAGAACCATTGACTTCTCCACCTCCTGAAGCTGCCTGGCTTGTTGGGCTTTCGAACCCAGGCCTCCAGGCCCAAAGGTACGCTATTGCTGCACCACAAACACCAAGAGCTGAAGTTCTTTTTTACTACCATCAAATCATCCGTGTTTCTATTTAAAGGAACAACTTACAAAAACAGCCTGTCAAGGACAGTGCAACGACACCGGAAGTGAGGGAAAGATAGGGGAAAGAGGGAGGGGGCTGAAGTAAAATGGAGTTGGAGGGAAAAATAAGGCACTGCACCCCTAATGGTGCCCACTTCCCTCTGAAAGTTTCGAGAATACTAACCGACACCACATGCTCCCTCAGAAGGACTCCCAGGCGTGAATGTAGCCTTGGAAGAGGGATGGTAGTCAGGAACTATGACATCCTCCACAGCCCATTACCTAGACATACTGGTGGCTATTTTGGGTAGATCCAGTAGCAGACCCACGGGGAGATCTGCCAACTTGCCCACCCTTCTCCATACCTGGCACCCAAAGATCAGGAGCATGAGGTTGAAGTGCAGAGAACTCAACTTTTTAAGTACAAATGTCTAATGAGAATCAGCAGCTCCAGAATCGATTGAACCTTAATGCAACCTGCATTTCTAACTCTGACATCAAACATGGTCTGGCCTGTTTTCAAAGGTATATCTCCATGGTGAGTGGTGGCTTCCTGAATATTGGAATTAAAAAGAGGAATTAAGCACAGAAATATATAAGAAAATGGCAAATTAGAAGTTTTTGTTTTAGGATCCCTACAGTGTGGAAACAGGCCCTTCAGCCCAACATGTCTACACCAAACCTTCAGAGTAACCCACCTAGACCCATTCCTCTACTCTATATTACCCCCTGACTAATGCGTCTAACCTATACATCACTAAACACAATGGGCAATTTAACATGGCCAATTCACCTAACCTGCACATCTTTGGATTGTGGGAGGAATCAGGAGCACCCGGAGGAAACCCTGCAGACATGGGGAGACTGTGCAAACCCCACACAGACAGTCACCCGAGGCTGGAATTGAACCCAGGTTCTTAGCACTGTGAAGTAGCTGTGCTGACCACTGAGCCATCGTGCCGCCCCACTGATATTTAAAGTGATAAAAATAGAAATTGCTGCACATACAGAACATGTGAAGCAGTACCACTGGAAGTAATAAAACAGAGTTAATATTTCAGGTCAGTCACCTTTAGAGAGAACTATCTTTTAATCTCTTGGAGGTACAGGCTTATGCTCTGTTGCTTAGCACCACTGGCACTTCATCAAAGTGACTGTAGTGCTTTTTATAAAAATTCATTCATGGGATGAGGGTGTATCACAGGCTAGGCCAGCATTTATTGCCCATCCCAAGGGCAGTTTAAGAGTCAACCACATTGCTGTGGGTCTGGAGTAACAGGTAGGGTAGGTAACCTAAGGGATATTAACAAACCAGGTGGGCTTTCCCTGACAATTGATGATGGATTCATAGTCAGCATTAGACTGTTAATTGCAAATGTTGATTGAATTCAAATACTACCATCTTCCGTGTGGGATTTGAACCCGGATGTCTTGATTAATACTGTAGCAATAGGACCAGTAGGCCATTGCCTCCCCAGTCTACATGGGACCAAGTCCATCATAACGCTGTGAGAAACAGGTATGGGAGTAGTCTGCTCGAGCCGGCTCCACCTTCCAGTCGGATCATGGCAGATATGACATTTCTCACATTCACTTACCTATCGTCGTAACCCATTGATCCCTCTACTGATCAAGAATCTATTTCAACCTTAAAATAACACAAGGACTCTGCCCCCAGAGTTCTCTGTGGCAAGGAATTCCAAGGATTCTCAACCCTCAGAGAAGAAATTCCTCCTCATCTCCGTCTTAAATTGGTGTCCCTTTATTCTGAGCCAGCCCATGTTTGACCCTTGAGGATAAGGATTTGAGTCTGAACTGACCTTCCACTGATGGTGTCAGTGCCCATCAAAGGCCCCTCAATGAGGGATCAGGTGCAACCACTTCTCATCCTGCATGTCTGACCTCTGTCTGGATGTCCACTGGTCCCAGCCTTGTGAATATCTGACAACAACAAAGTTCTGCCGCAATTGGCACCTGTGGCAAAATCGATGGATGATATGAATTGGGGTGTACACCTGAATATTGAGCATTTAGATGAAGCATCAGACAGCAGTTGGCATTCCATCTAGAGCCAGAATTTGCAGGACAGGTGATAGTCATGATAAAGGGGATTGTTCTACCAAAATAAACTGAAGATTGGTTTTATACCATTAAAAAATTTAGGAGAGATGTAAATAAACAGGGTGATTAATATGGGTGAATGGGTGAAGTGAGCACAATTAGTGTGTGTGGATCAGATTTGGACACACATTAAACTAACTGTAACTTTTCTTACAGTGGATTGCTGGGATGGACCCGAAGGAATGCCAGTTATTTACCATGGTCACACTCTGACTTCAAAAATCAAGTTTAATGATGTCCTGACTACAATCAAGGAACATGCCTTTGTGACTTCAGAGTAAGACTATCATTTTGTTATCACGATAACCTCTGTATGTGGTTTGCCCCCATTTTGAATATATAAGAATCCACTCAGCAACATATTACATCCGCAATTCTGTCCATTTGGAGTGAATAATGTTTTCATGCACTGTAGGCATTGGTCAAAGCGGTGAAAATCTGACACTATTTTAAACCATTCCATTCCTTTTTCCTCTCTTCATGGTGATTTACTGTCAGAACTGGGTGATTACAAAACTGAGGGAGGCCATTCAGCCCATTGTGTCTACTTACTCTCTGCAACAGCAACTCATAATAGTCCCACTCCCTCCCCTTCACCATAACCCTGGAAATTTTTCCCTTTTAGCTAATGGTTCAATTCTCTTTTGAAAGCCATAACTGTCATTTCCAGTAAAGTTAATAAAGTAGTAAGTTATAAAGACGATGAACTAGTCTGTAAATCAGAGCTTGGTCAAACTTGTGCAATATTCTGCTCAGACAGCACTTTGACTATGCCAAGTCCCAGTCAATGGGACATAAGGGAGACGTTTAAGACCTGAATGTGGTTCTTTATTTATTCTTTCTTGGACAATGGGCCTCACTGGTAGGCCCAGTATTGTTTTCCATCCCTTATTACTCTGCTTTGTTCAAGGAACTATCCTTGTCGGACTATTTCAGAGGGTGGCTACATTGCTGTGGGAATGGAGTCACGTGTAGGCCAGACCAGCTAAGGATGGTACATTTCCTTTACTAAAATCATACAGCCCCTACAGTGCGAAAAGAGGCAGTTTGGATCATCGAGTCTGCACTAACCCTCCAAAATGCACCCCACCCAAACACAGCCCTCTCACCTATCCTGGAACCCTGCATTTCCTATATCTAATTCACCTAAGTCTGCATGTGTCGAGACACTGCAGATAATTTAGCATGGCCAATGCATCTAACCTGCACATCTTTGGACCGTGGGAGGAAACCAGAGCAAACCCACACAGACACAGGAAGAACATGCAAACTCAATGCAGTCACCCGAGGCTAGAATCAAACCTGGGTCCCTGGTGCTATGCAGCAGCAGCACTAACCACAGAGCCACCAAACCATCCGAAAGGAATCAGTAAACCAGAAATGTTTTCATGATAATTAATGGTATTTTCGTGACGCCATTACTTGCTCAGGTTGATTGATTAAATTTAAATTCCACCAGCTGGCATGGTGGGATTCAAGCCCATGGTATCAGAGGCTTACCTGGCTCCTGGGATTACTAGCCTAGGGGCATTGCTGCCATGCCACTATCAGCTCCCCTGACAAGACAAGTCTGAGTGGTGACTCAATAAAGGCCTTAAACATTGTGGAAGGGTTTCATTTAGAAATGGTATTCTCACTGGTGGGAAAGTTCAAAAACTAGAGCTCACAAGGGATGAGAACCTCATTTCCATGCAGTATATAATTCAAGAAAACCTGAGTAGCTTGAATATGAAACTCACTACCACAAGAAGTAATGAAGATGAATAGAATAGATACATTTAAATTTAAAGTTCAACAAGCACCTGAGTAAGAAAGCAATTGCTGATGAAGAAGGTCACGTTGAGGCTTGCATTGAACTGTAATGTCAGCATGAACCTTTAGGGCTGAATGGCCTTTTTTGAAGGGCTTTTGCCCGAAACGTCGAATTTCCTGTTCCTTGGATGCTGCCTGACCTGCTGCGCTTTAACCAGCAACACATTTTCAGCTCTGGCCTTTTTTGAAGTTGTGCATCCTACACAAATCAATGTAAGGTCAATGCCCACCCTTGGAGATAGGCCCAGTGTAGAAAAGGTTGGGAATCCTGAACTGTTTAGCCTGGTTTATCTGAGAAGAGTTTAAATGGTAGTATTTAAGAAAATGAATAACACTGAAGAGATAAATGTCAAAAATATTTCAGATACTTCAAGCAAAAGGACAAAGGTCACAGGTTAAAAAGGCAAACTTAGAGTGAATCATGGAATATTTGTTGTCACAACATAGAGAAACTTACACCAGGACAAAGGAGTTTCAGCACCCTGGGGTGGGTACGAAAGAATTGGGTGCATAACATTGGGCACTAGGATATCGATTCCATGCCAGCTGTCTATACTTCCATCTGCAAATTTACCACTGTGGGAGGCATCAGGTGGTCCACTCACCATTGGGCCAATTGGGTGCATAAATAGCCAATCCATGGCCATGTACTAATCTCCTTCAGCCATTGTTAGGATTTTATCCACTGTAGGGGTGACCACCGTCAAGTTTCAAGCCTGTCAGATGGAACCCACACCTGACATACCACCCAGTCCCTCCCCTCCCCTCCCTTGTCGTGGTGAGGCCCTGGACTCACTTCCTTTGGTGACTGTTGCAGTCTCAGCAAAGGCCACTGCTCCTCATGGTGCTTCTGAGACAAGGCAGCTGCCAGCAGTTTGGTGGAGGCAGGAGGACTACTTCACATGGACTCGCCTCTGATGGTTACGCTGGAGAATGGAGCAGGGAGCTCATGCCCAGATTAAAATTCGTTCTTGGAGAGAACTGATAGATCGACAATTAGAAACAACAATCCTTATTGTCTGCCTCCAACAGGAGTTTAGCTGATTGTTATCGCCTGTATGTTTAAAAAAAAACTGGGCACAATATCATGGTATTGAAGAAGCTAGCTGATATTTATTACAGCTAGCAATTGTACGCAACTTTACATTCTTGAGCACATAGGTGTCTGGACTAACATTATGCTATTAGATTATAAAGATCAGATGCTTCCAGTAGAGTTTCATGCTTCAACTGATAGTCATACAGCACAGAAATAGACCCTTCAGTCCAATTCATCCATATCGACCAGACATCATAAATTAATCTAGTCCCATTTGCCAGCATTTGTTCCATATCCCTCTAAACCTTTCTTATTCATTTACCCATCCAGATGCCTTTTAAATGCTGTAATTGTACCAACCTACACCACTTCCTCTGGTAGCTCATTCCATGCACACACCACTCTCTGCGTGAAAAAGTTGCCCCTCAGGTCCCTTTTATATCTTCCTCCACTCACCTTAAACTTTTGCCCTCTAGTTTTGGACTCCCCTACCTAGGGAAACGACCATGTCCATTTACCCTTTTCATGTTCTTCATGATTTTATAAACCATTCTGAGGTAACCCCTCAGCTTCCAATGCACCAGGAAAAACAGCCCCACCCTATTCACCCTCTCCAACACCAGCTTAAACGCTCCAACCCTGACAAATCCTTGTAAATCTTCTGAACTCTTTCAAGTTTAACAACATCCTTCCTCATAGCAGGGAGACCACAACTGAATGCAGTATTCCAAAAGTGCCTTAACCAATTTCCTGTGCAGCTGCAGCATGACCTCCCAACTCTTAAACTCATCACACAGACCACTAAAGGCAAGCGTATCAAATGCCTTCTTCACTACT
Source organism: Hemiscyllium ocellatum (assembly GCF_020745735.1). Taxonomy (NCBI): domain Eukaryota; kingdom Metazoa; phylum Chordata; class Chondrichthyes; order Orectolobiformes; family Hemiscylliidae; genus Hemiscyllium; species Hemiscyllium ocellatum. The sequence goes on from NC_083415.1 coordinate 54,638,358, forward strand.
ACATGGCATCTCAACCCCGATGATCTAGGGATAAGACAGAACCTGAAACCTTTATACCCTCAGATCACTTCATGAATATGTGTATTGAAAGTATACTGATAACATGACCATGGGATATAAAAGAATAGATCATGAAATCATTTAACATTCAGCTGGATGTGGCGATGGAGAGACTTTCTGAATGGATGAGCTAAAATATGTCACATGGTTTTACTCAACCTCCCTCTCCTCCCACCCTCCCCAAGGCAGGAAAGTCAATGTAGAGTAATATTAATCAAAGCCTTGAGTATTTACTAAACTCAGACAAAAGAGATAAATGAAACAAAAAAGTTGCATACATTAATTTAAAATCTAGTTCTGTGTTGAGTCCAGCAGAAGTTCATGGGCTTGCTTTAAAGGCCAGCTGAACCCATCTATGTAGGGTTTCACCGTTGGACCATAGAGTCATAGAGATGTACAGCACAGAAACAGACCTTTCGGTATAATCCATCCTTGCCAACCAGATATCCTAAACTAATCTAGTCCCATTTGCCAGCACTTGGCCTATATCCCTCTTTACCCTTCCTGTTCATTTACCCATCCATTGACTGCTGTGTTGCGAGTGCTGGGTAGATAAGTTTAGCAGCTATGTTCAAACAGCTCAGTAAAAACATTGGTAGCAATGGGACTCAGATCCAGAAGTGTGAAATTTAGCATAGGATAAGGCGGCATTCAATGTCGTCTGAGCTGGTTAGGGAAGATATTACCATCTATCTGAGTTCATGTGTGCCAGCTCTTTGAGATTTACTGTAGTGCTGTGGATTATTTGACAGGTATCCTGTAATCTTGTCCATTGAAGATCATTGTAGTATTGTTCAACAGCGCAATATGGCTAATGTTTTCAAGAAGGTGTTTGGTGATATGCTGCTGACCAAACCAGTTGACATCACTGCGGACGGGCTTCCGTCACCGAATCAACTGAGGAGAAAATTCCTGATTAAGGTCAGTCACTGCCATTAATGTCAGCTTCTTAGATTGCTGAATGATCTTATGGAAGAGGAAGCTGTTTTTCAAATCATACTCTTTCCTCTGCTTAAGATGTGTCAAACTGATTGAGGTTTCACATTTATAGTATTGTTAGGACATGTTATAACTAAATGCATTGGCATAGAATAGCAAGTTATTGTCATGTGTATATTTACAAAAAATACAGTGAAAAGTTTTATAACCTGCCATACCACGGCATCTAAATGAATGACAGATGTCATAAGTAATAAGAACAAAAAAGTAAAAATTCATCTCAGTTAACGGCTCCTGGGTTTGGGGTACGCTGGAAAATCAGGCTGAAACCACTGTGCAGTGCTGGGCCAAGGCCAAGCCACCAACCTGGGACTAGACCTCCGTGCTGGGACTAGACCTCCGTGCTGGGAGTAGACCTCCGTGCTGGGACGAGACCTCCGTGCTGGGACTAGACCTCCGTGCTGGGACTAGACCTCCGTGCTGGGACTAGACCTCCACCCCAGGCCAAGACCACTCCTCCTGGACAAGACTGTCACATTGGGAGACTGCCCCACCAGGTTCCAGGCCTATACTACCATTCTGGGTCACTGGGCCAGGCCAGGAGAAGACACCATCCACCAAAGTCATTACAAGAAGGAATGGTATCATAATAAATGGAAACCTTAAAAAACAGTATCGAAAGAAAACATAAGAAAAACAGACAAGATCCATTCTCCTGGGCTGAGGGTCCTATATGTTATGCTATGACTCTTGCATCTTGGAAGTAAGCTGAGGAGGACAAACAGCCCTGAATTCTGCTACTACTTCCAGAATTTTCAGGTGACTCGATCATTATTTAAACGTAGGGCAGTAAATCTGTGACGCCCGGATCCAGTGAACAAATTAAAGATGTCTGTTGCTATTATCACTTCACAACAATGTGTTTCACAGCTCAAACTGCCCTCAATAGAAAAAAACTTAAGTCTTGATCTAGTTGAAGATTGCAGAAGGAAATGGCTCTTGAGTGGTGACTTTTGAGGTGATTGAAGCCCAGGTTGTCGACAGAACATACATACAGTAATGTAAACGTTGTAATTCAGTGGAAGATGTGCAAGGTTAGTGAAGGTTGCTAATTGTTTAAGAGTCCAGAAATGGAGACACTCATGGCAGCATGAGGGTGGGGATCTGGACTTTGGTAATATTGTGGAGAGCAAGCTGAAGACTGGGGACTGTAGTGTAATGGTTCAGTTGCTAAATTGCCATTAAGAGGGCTGGACAAGTTAGAGTCATAGAGTCCTACAGCATGGAGACAGGCCCTTTGGCCCAAACTGGTCCACACCGACCGAAATGTCCATCCATGCTGACCCCATTATCCTGCACTTGGCCCATATCCTTCTAATCCTAGCTAGAGACATGAGAATATGAATGAATAACAAGGGAAATTTAAATTTAATTCAATAAATCTTAGCGACTTTTGAGATTTTTGGCTCAGGTTGATAATAAGTATGTAAGTTTGCTTGCTGAGCTTAAAGGTTTGTTTTCAAATGTTTCATCATTATACCGAGTAAGATCATCAGTGAGAGTCTCTGGTGATGCGCTGGTGGTATGTCCAGCCTCTATTTATATGTCTTGGTTTCTTAAGGTGGGAGATGTAATTTCCAGTTCTTTTTTTTCAGGGGAAGGTAGATAGGGTCTAAATCAAGGTGTTTATTAATGGAGTTCTGGTTAGAATGCCATGTCTCTAAGAATTCTCGTGCGTGTCTTTGTTTCGCCTGTCCTGGGATGTGTATGTTGTCCCAGTCAAAGTGGTGTCCTCCTTTGTATGTATGTATAGAAACTAGTGGTAGTGGGTCATGTCTTTTGGTGGCCAGTGTGTGTCCATGTACCCTTTGGCAAGTTTCCTGCTAGTTTGCCCAATGTAGTGTTTTTTTTACAGTTCTTGCATGGTATCTTGTGAATGACGTTAGTTTTGCTGGTGGTATCTATTGGATTCTTTAGATTCATTAGTCGTTGTTTAAATGTGTTGGTAGGTTTGTGGGCTACCATGATGCCAAGAGATCTGAGTAGTCTGGGCATCATTTCTGCTATGTATTTGATGTAAGGTAATATGGCTATACCTTTTGGTTGCCTTGTGTCTGCTTGTTTGGATTTGTTTTTGAGGAATCAGTGGATTGTTTTTATTGGGTACTCGTTTTTCTTGAAAACCGTTGTAGAGATATTTTACTTCTGCTTTTTGTAGTTCTTGGGTGTTGCAGTGTGATGTTGTTCGTTGACATAATGCCTTGATGCAGCTCCATTTATGGATGTTGGGATGATAGCTTCTGAAGTTAAGTATTTGGCCCGTGTGTGTTGTTTTTCTGTAGACATTGGTTTGAAGTTCTCTGCTAACTGTACGTTCAAATAGGAGTCTGTTGTTGTTCTCCTCCTCTTTTGTGAATTTTATGCTGTCAGGATATTGTTGATGGTATTGTATGTTTCCTCTAATTTGTTCCATTTTGTGATGACAAAGGTGTCTTCAACAAAGTTTGGGTTGGATAGATGGGAGGGCAGCTTGTTCATGTGTCAGCATTACTGCTTCTGCTATGAGCCTTGACATTGGTGGTCCCATAGGTGTTCCATTGACTTGTTTGTAGGTTTTGTTATTGAATGTGAAGAGGATGGTGAGGCACAGGTCCACTAGCTTGAGGATGGTGTCATTGCTGATGAAGTTGGTGCTGTCTGGTATTTGTGGTCCTAGTTTTCATAGTAGTGATGCCAGTGTTTCTTTGGCCAGGTCAATGTTAATTGATGTGAAAAGGGCTGTAACGTCAAAGGAGACCATTATTTCATCCTCTACTATCTTGGTGTCTTTGATGGTGTTCAGAAATTCTTGGGTGGAGTGAATGGAGTGGTGTGAATCTTCAATTAGGTGTTTTAGTTTTTGGTCGAATTCTTTGACTAGTCTGTACGTGTAGCAGGTAGGGAGCCTGTGGGTCTGAGGGGGGCCCCTGGTTTGTATATTTTTGGTAATCAATAGCAGCATAGTGTGTTGGATCCATCTGGTTTCAATTTTCGAAAGTCTGTCCTGTTTAATTCTCCTGATTTTTTTAAGTGCTGTTAAAAAGGAGGAGATTCTGTTTAATTACTGTGGGGTCGGGTTTATCGCCTCCTGCAGGTAAGTGTCAGTATCTGCAAGTAGAGCATTTGCCTTTTTAAGGTAGATGAACATACAGTTAACGGACAGCTTCAAACCAGTGCCTGTAGAAAAACAACAAACACTGACCAAGTACTTAACGTCAGAGCCAATCATTCCAACACCCACAAACAGAGCTGCATCAAGACATTATTTTAACAAGCGACATCACACTGCAGCACTCAAGAACTACAAAAAGCCGAAGAAAAATATCTATACAACGTTTTCAAGAAAAACGGCTACCCAATAAACACAATCTGCCGACTCCTAGAAACAAACCCAAACAAAGAGACACAATGCACCCAAAAGGTATAGCAACATTACCTTACATTAAGTACATATCAGCAATGACTTCCAGACTACTCAGACCCCTTGGCATCATGGTAGCCCACAAACTTACCAACACACTTAAATAGTGACTAATGAAACTAAAGGATCCATTAGATACCACCAGTAAATCTAATGTAATTTACATGATGCCATGCAAGAACTGTAAGAAAACACTACATCAGACAAACTAGCAGGAAACTTGCCACCAGGATAAATGAACACCAACTGGCCACCAAAAGACGCAACTCACTATAACTAATTTCTATACATTGACTGGGATAACACACACATCCCAGGATAGGCAAAACAAAGACACACATGAGAATTCTAACCAGGCATGGCATTCTAACCAGAACTCCATCAATAAACACATCGATTTAGAACCTAGCTACCTTCCTTTGAAAAAAAAACACTGGAAATGACATCACCCACCTTAAGAAACCAAAACCTATAAATTGAGGGGCAGAACTTACCACCAGCACTTCACCAGACACACTCTCACTGATGATGTTACCTAATATGGTGATGAAACGTCTGAAAACAAACCTTCAAACTCAGCGAAAAAACTTACATACTTATCAATAAACCTTAGATTTGGGATTAGCTGCGAGGGGACTCAGGGTTTGCAGCACTGTAAAGGATTTTAAGACTGAGGAGCTATAATAAGGAGGTTGTAGCTGACATGGTGATTGGGAATTAGACTAACTGGAATCCTGTGGGAATGTTCCCCTATCCATTCTCCATCTCTTCCTTCCTTGCAGCACAAGAAACTGGCCGAGGGCAGTGCCTATGAAGAGGTCTCAACTTCTACCTACTCCGAGAACGACATCAGCAACTCGATAAAGAATGGAATCTTGTATCTCGAAGATCCAATCAATCACGTAAGTGCCAGGTTTGAAATGTTACTCCAGTCTTACATTCATAAGCTGATGGTTCAAGCAGCAGATTCCAATCCAGCATAAGCAGCAAACCTCATTCCTATTTAAGTTCGACATTGCCAGTTCCTTACTTTCCATCTGTTTCCAATTGCTCCCTGCTTTACAAAAGTCAGTGACTCAATCTCGTAGCTTTCTGATGTCTTAGTCAAGGGTCCAGTAACTGGTATTGGGCTGTTGGATTATGATGACCTTAACAGTTAATCATAGTCCTGGTTGTTCACTCCTGCTCTTCCAATAGCTAGCAACCAAGAGTAGAAATTCTTAGATCACTTAGCTCGGATTCAAAGTGGCCTTATCCTTATCTGTAAGAATCAATGCCACAGCTTTCATTACTTGCACCCAGTGGATGTAGAGAGCATACCAGCTTCCCCTGCAAGTCACTCAGTTTGTCTGAATTGTACACTGATATCTCACTATGAAACATAGCCTCCAAGGTCTAAATCTTGAAACTGTGTAATGAGGAGCTCCTTTTAAAAATTCTGTGCAGTTTATTTTCCAGTAAATATGGAGAAATTTATTAATTCGGACAAATAGATCTCCTTTAAATATGTTTTTTTTAATCCATTCATGAGATGAGGGCATCGCTGGCTCGGCCAACATTTACTGCCCATCCAGAGGCAGTTAAGAGTCAATCACATTGCTGTGAGTCTGGAGTCACATTTAGGCCAGACCAGGTAAGGATGGCAGCTTCCTTCCCTGACAATGGATTCACGTTCATCATTAAATTCTTAATTCCAGATTTTTATTGAATTCAAATTCCACCATCTGCCATGGCGGGATTCGAACCCGGGTCCACGGAACATTACCTCGATCTCTGGATTAACAGCCCAGTGATAATACCACAGGGCGATCACCTGACCTATGTCTTGTGCTTGCCTCTTCAGTTCCAATCTTTAGAGGTTAAACTGTTTAATTTTGGTGTTTCAGCCATTACAATGGTGCAAAATAGTCTCACTGCAAATGATTTGGATCACAGCTGGTGACTGACTTGATTATTCACATTAGCCAAAATAAATTGGACAGAGATGAATTCCACTTGAATACAATTGAAAGTAGAAATTATAAGAACATGGACTTTAACCAACATGTTAGACTGCTATTAGTTCTGTGTATTAAGATCAGATAATAAGCTGTTCATTGAATCAGGTGAATGCGTAAATTTAATTTTTGTACGTTATACAAGAAATTGTTTCGCAAAGTTGACATTCCCCAGAATAAATATCCTTTTGAAAACAAGTGTCTGCTCACCTGCAAAAGTGACAACATGTCCAAGTAACTTCTGTTTTGGAAATTAGAAAGTAGAAGACTGTTTGTATAATGAATATCTAAAAACATAAAACATTCTGTCAGCTTTATGTGTATCCCAGGTCTATTTTTTAACAAATTGTTCCCAGTCATGGGGCTGTTGTGATGTACTCACCACTTGGCATCTTGTTTGTTTTCCTGTGGTTTTTCTAGGAATGGAATCCACACTATTTTGTCCTCACGAGCAGCAAGATTTATTATTCAGAGGAGAGATCAGGGAATCAAGCCAATGAAGACGAGGAAGAACAGAGGGAGGTGAGTGAGCATCAAACGGCTTATTGTTGGGTGCAGAACTAATCCAGATTGCACATAGCAACAACTTATTACACAACATTGTGGTACACACAGCCTAAAAGTCTGAACATGCCATGTGTAGCCATAAAGGAGCACAAGATAATTTGAAGAATATGTGTGGAAAAACAGATCCTAGATAGGCCCACAAGCAAAAGGTTTAAATGTTTCTTGGTTATCATTTGGTTTGACAGTCTGGTCTGATAACTCATAAACATTTACAGCACAGAAGGAGACAATTTGGTCCATTCATATCTGTCATGAAAAACATCACTTCACTAATCCCATTCTGCAGCTCTTGACCCATAGCCCTGGAGCTAGGGCAATGCAAGCTGCTTAAATGTTTCTGACTCAACCACTCACACATTCAGTGAGTTTCAGACTGCCACAGCGTTCTGGGTGAAAACCATTCTCTTCAACTCTTAGCCTTCTGCCTCTTAGGTTAAATCTATGTCCCCAGGTTATTGACCTTTCTATAAATGGAAAAAAAAGTGTCTTCCTATTAACCTTATCAATACTTCATAAACTTACAGAGCTCTATCAGGTCCCTTCTCAATATTCACTGCCCCAAGACAAACAGCCCCAGCCTGTCCAGTCTTTCCTCAGAGTTCAGACCCTCCATCCCAAGCAGTAGCCGGTAAATCTTCTCCTGTCTCGTGTGATCACATCTATAATGTGGTGACCAGAACTGCATGTAGTATTCAATTTGCAACCTCACCATCGTATCATACAGTTCTACATAACCTCCTTGCTCTTGTATTCTGGTCTTCAACTGATAAAGGCAAGTGTCCCATATGACTTCTTCGCCACCTTATCTACCTGCCCTGCTACCTTTAGGGAATCTGTAGATGTACACACCAAGGTTCCTGTGACCTTTAATACTTCCCAGGTTCCTAACACTCTCAGTGTAATCCCTTGCCTCTCCAAGTCCATTGCTTTACATTTTTCTGGCTTGGTGTGTCTGACCAATCCGTTGATATTCTCCTCCAGTTTACAGCTGTCGTCCTCCCTATTTGCCACCTCACCAATTCTCATATCATCCATGAACCTCTTGATCATACGCCCTACACTTAGGTCCAGATCATTAATATATAACCACAAAATCAAGGGCACCAATTTCTGCAGAATTCCAGTCACAAAATCATCACTCTACCATCACCCTCTACTTCCTGCCTCTCAACCAATTTTGGTTCCAACATGCTACCCTGCTTTGGATTTCATGGGGTCTTACTTTCTTGACCAGTCTGCCACAAGGGATCTGAGAAAAAGCCTTGCTGAGGTCCATGTAGAACATATCAAATGAATATCTTCATCAACACTTCCAGTTACCTCAAAAAATGTGATCACATTTGCCAAACACAACCTCCCCTTGAGACATCACTTCTGACTATCCCCAGTTAATTCCTGTCTCATCAAGTGCAGATATGTTATAGTCTTTGGCAGTTCTGCACCCTAATGCCGATACAGTCCTCTTCCAATGTGAAGACCAACACAAAGTATACATTAAGTACTGTGTCCACATCCTGGTTACTTTAATGGTTCCTAATGGGTGTAACCTTTTCCCCAGTTCTTGTCTTCCTCTTTGTATATTCAAAACAACAACTCACCAATACTTTCCTCATGCACTCCCTAGTTTTCCTAACTTTTTAATTTCTCCCTACACTATTTATACCAGTGGAACTCTGCTATGTTGAAGTAGAATTCCTAAAGTGTGGAAACAGGCCCTTCGGCCCAACAAGTCCACACTGTCCCTCTGAAGAGTATCCCACCCAGACCCATTACACCTAACTAATGCACCTAGCCTACATGTCCTTGAACACTATGGGCAATTTAGCATGGCCAATTCACCTAACATGCACATCTTTGGACTGTGGGAGGAAACCAGAGCACCCGGAGGAAACTCATGCAGACACAGGGAGAATATGCAAACTCCATGCAGGTGGTTTCCCGAGGCTGGGTTTGAACCCGGGTCCATGGCGTGTGAGGCAGCAGTGCTAACCATTGAGCCACCATACTGCCCATGAGCGTTGAGCCCTCGATATCTGCCATAAGCTTCTCTTTGTTTCTTAATCCTAGCCTTTATGTCCTTTGATATTCAGGGTTCTTTGCTGTTGGTCGACTCTTTGTCTTTAGAGAGCATGTTTGTCTTGTACTCTCACTATTTCTTCCTTGATTGACTCTCATCGCTCGCACACATTTTATCTGCAAGTTGCTGCTCCCAGTCCACTTAGTGGATTGAACCTGTAAAAGGTTTCCACCTGAAACGTTGACTTCTCCGCCTGATGCTGCCTGGCCTGCTGTGTTCTTCCAGCCTCCTGCTTGTCTACCTAGTCCACTTAGGTCAATTCTTAACTGATCTTAGTAAAATGAGCCTTTTCCTGGTTTGTACATTTATTCCTGGCCCATCCTTATTGTTTTCTATCCTAAATCAAACTGAATTATGGACACTGTCTCCAAAATACTCACCTACAGATTAGCCTTTCCCCTGCCTGGGAACAGTTCCAAATATTAGATCCAGGACTGCCACCTCTTTGTTGGACTTCCTACTTACTGGCTAAACAAAAAGGTCTCCTGGATGCAATTTAAGAATTTTGCTCTCTCCCTACCTTACACACAACAGTTAATACTTGGGTAATTCAAATGCCGTATTGTTACCATCTTACCATTCTTACAGTTACATGAAATTAAATTGCATATTTGATCCACTATCCCTTCCTGCCTATGTAACACATTGTTTGTTTTGCCCCTATTGTGGCTTTTAGTTGCACCATGTGGTCTCATTTGATGATCCGTCTAAAATGGCATCCCTCCTTCCTTCTGTAATTGATTCCTTTACTGAAAGCATGTTCCCACGACCTCTATCACCCTCACTATTGTTTCTGATCACTCTGTAAGCAGGAATGTTCTATTGCCAATCCTGCACATCTCTCACCCAATTTTTAGTCAAACATATATGATGCCGTAGCCCCGCAGCTTTTTAATTTTCGATCTAAGTTCCTAAAGGTTCCTAAAGGCATCAATTCTCTTTCTTCCTCCATCAATGATCCCAACATGGATCGTAATCTCTGGTTGCTCACCGTCCTGCTTCTGAATACACTGCAGGCATTCCAAGACATCCTTGACCCTGGCACCTGGGGGAAAACAACAGGCCATCCTGCCTATGCCTGTCTACACCCTGCACTAATAAGTTCCCTATCATTATTGCACACTCCCTCCTCCTCTCCCACCATCCTGAGCAGCTAGACCACTCACCGTGCTATGATCTTGACTCTGATTGGCCTCCATAGAAGAGCCATCACTCTCATCATTTTCTGTGATCAAATAAGAGTTTCTGAACAAGATGCACTCTGGGAAATTCCCTCACTACTTGCCAGCTCTCCACATCTGCCTGGCAGACATCCCTGTCCTATCTGCCTCCACTTCTTGAATCTGCAGAATGACCATGTCGCAAAAGAACCCCTGTCCAAGAACCCCTCAGCCTCATGAATGTGTCTGTTGTGCCCAGCTCCAAAATTCAGAGCAGGGGTCATCTCCTGCTTACATGATCATCAGGTGGATCTGAGATTCCCCACAGAGTGCAGGATGTGCAAGCCATTGGCCCGAACTCCCCAGACATAACTACCGAGAACATGGACCATTGCTTTTACTTTACCCTTCCTCCTACTTAAGTATAGATGAGAAAAATCTTATGTCAGACAAATAGCCAGATCTTTTAACTCTATCAAGCAAAAACAAAATAGTTTTGAAGTTCTAAAATATTGATGACCTCTGTCAGGTTTTAAGCTGTACATCTCTGATCCATAGCCTTCACAATCAATAAGATATAAAGCAAAAGGATGTCTGGTCTGCAATTTATTTTGAACAGACAGGTCTTGCTGACATGTGTTTTATCCACTTCCCTTCACACTTGTCAACACCTGATGCATAAAAGATCTTCCTGGTTGTGTATTTTTCTATGAAGAAGTGTTATAACCCACTAGTGTGCAAGTCTTTTTACTTCTTTCACAATTCGTTGGCCCACATTCACCAATTAACAAAAGTATCAAATAGAACAGGTGGTAAATGTTCTAATCAGTTATCACCAAGAGTTAACGAAAAGTTTAACTCTCCAAGAAACAAAGGGTAGATAACATATAGGTGCCAATCAGAAAGACACAGTTGTGCAAAACATTATTTCATGAATATTCTTTCATCTGTCTGCTGGTTTTCGAATAAACTGAAGGTTTAATCACAGGAAGTAATCTCTTATGATAACAAAGACTTAAACCTCACAAAACTTGTAAGAAAAATTGTTAACCTTACCTGATGCACGCTTCAGTAAATTTCTTAAGGTAATCCTTCCAAATTCAGAGTAAAGATGTGTAACTCTCCCCCAATTTTCACATCCGGGTACTCTTGCTTCCTGGATCCATTTACAAATCAGTACAAATAAGGCCATGGCAGATTGACCTACATGCAATAAAATTTCAAATATCGTACGCCTCTGTTTGGATGAGTAGCCACATCCAATTCAAGGCGATGGACTGTGAAGTTATTGAGCATATTGATGTAAGAAGTCAGGAGGTGTTGGAGGTTTTGGTGGATTTAGCATCTCCAAGTCCTGATGAGTTGAACCCAGTCTGTCGTGAGAAAAGAGGGAGGACATTACAGGGGACTTGAGTCAACTTTTTAAATTGTCTCTGACCACAGGAGAGGTGCCAGAGGAATGGAGCACAGCTAATGTGGTTCCACTTTACAAGAAAGGTGTTAGAGATAGACCAGGGAACTATAAACTAGTGAATCTAACATCGGTGGTGAGGAAAAGATTAGAGAAAATAGTGAAGGAAAAAAATTTCTATTTTAAGAGGCAAGATTTGATCAGGGATCGTCAGCATGGCTTTGTCAGAGGGAGGTCATGCCTAACAAATCTGGTTGAAGTTTTTGAGGAGGTGACCAAGAGGAACCTCAATTATCTGAAGGACACAGGCGAGGAGTATTTCACTCGGTTAATCGATGCCGGTTAATATACTTGGCCACGCATTGGGACCTTGCGATCTTGCTCAGATTTTCCGAAATTTGGTTAATCGAGTGCTGGATAATCAGCAAGGAAATTGTCGAGATTCCATATGGGAAACTAATCAAGATGGTATAAGTTCACTGGATCAGGGTATCTAGGCATGTTGGATCCAAAACTGGCTTAGTGGCAGGCAACACAGGATGGTGGTAGAAGGCTGTTTGTATAACTGGAGCCTGATTTGTGGTGGTGTACAATAGGGATTAGTGCTGTGCCCCTTCTTATTTGTGATATACATAAATGATGTAAATGAGAATGTGGGGAGATGATAAGTTTGTGTAAGACACAAAGATTGGCCAGGCGGTTGATAGTGAGGAGGTAGGTATTAAGTTACAGGAGAAGATAAACAAATTGGTCAGATGGACAGATCAGTGACAGATGGAATTTAACTCTAATTGTTTGCAAAGTGATGCACTTTGAAAAAAGGAAACCCCCAAGGATTTATTCAATATATGGCAGGATAATAGGAAGCTCAGATGCCTGTCCACAAATCCCTGAAGGCAGCAGCGCAGGTTAATAGGGGAAGTAAGAAGGCATACAGGAAGCTTGCCTTTATCATTTGTGGCATAGATGATAAGAGCAGGGAGTTTATAGTGGAGCTGTACAGAACTTTGATTAGGCCACAGCTAGAGTACAGTGTGCAATCTGGTCCCCACATTATAGGAAGGATTGATTAGATTACATTCCTTACAGTGTAGAAACAGGTCCTTCGGTCCAACAAGTCCACACTGACCCTCCGAAGAGTAACCCACCCAGACCCATTTCCCTTTGATTAATGCATCTAACACTATGGGAAATTTAATTCACTTGACCTGCATATCTTTGGATTGTGGGAGGAAACCAGAGCACCCGGAGGAAACCCACACAGACACTGGGAGGATGTGCATACTCCACACAAACAATCACCCAATGAATTGAACCTGGGTCCCTGGCGCCGTGAGGCAGCAGTGCTAACCACTGAGCCACCATGCTAGATGTGATTACAATGGAGGGGATGCAGAAGCAATTCACCAGATGTTGCCCGGGATGGGGCATGTCAGCGATGAAGAGAGGCTGGTTAAGCTCAGGTTGTTTTCTTTGGAACAGAGAGGTTTGAGGGAGATCTGATAGAGGTGTATAGGATAGTGAGAGACATGGACAGGGTGGATAGGAAGCAGCTGTTCCCCTTAGCTGAAGAGTCAATAACAATTTTAAAGTCAAAGGCAGGAGATTTTGAAGGGATCTAAGGAAAATATTTTTCAGCCAGAGGATAGAGGGGGTTTGGAATGCTCAGCCTGGGAGTGGAGTTGAGGTGGGAAACCACACATCTTTTAAAATGAACTTGGATGAGCACTCGAAGTACCAACAACATTCGAGGCTCTGGGCCTAGTGTGGGAAAGTGGGACTGGTGTAGGTAGTAGTGTACTTTTGGTGGTACCGTCTCTGCGGGCCAAAGGGTCTCTTTACTGTAGAATTCTACAATGTAACTTGTCTGCTGGAGAGGGGAGGGATTGGGTGGGTGAGATAACCCCATGAATCCTCCTTCCCTCCACCAATGCCTGTATAAATGAGTATAAGGATGGCGTGTGATTTGCCACCTCCCTAGTACTAATATTCTTCAATGTTCTAGCCGAGTAGTGGCACTGACCTTCATGTGACAGAGAAGTGGTTCCACGGGAAACTTGGTGCAGGCCGTGACGGGAGGCAAATCGCAGAGAAGCTTCTCGCTGAGTACTGCATTGAAACCGGGGCTCCCAACGGCTCCTTTCTGGTGCGTGAGAGTGAAACCTTTGTGGGGGACTACACACTCTCATTCTGGTAAGTCCTGACCATATCTGTATACCTTAGATGGGATGAGATATACTAGAGGTGGATTAGTGGTGTGTAGGATGGTACAAAGTATAATATATCAGAGATAGTTGAGAATATGGAATGGTTCCAGGGGAGCTATATGGTACATTAGAGATAGTTACAAGGGGTGTGAAACTAATGGAGGAATACTATACTGGGAATGGGTTAATGGAATGCCATCATGTCAGATGATTTGGAGAAGTTTATATTTGAAGGTGACTGTCTTATGAGGAGAGGTTGAAAAGATTAGGCATGTATTCATTAGAATATGGAAGAATGAGAGGCCACTTTATTGAGACATGCAAGATTCTTAGAGGGTTTAACAGGGTAGGTGCAGAAAGATTGTTTCGCCTGATGCAACAGTCCAGGACCAGAGGGCAGAATTTCAAAATATGGGAACCACACATTTAAGACACAGATGTGGTGACATCTCTACAGTAGTAACTCTGTGGAATTCTTTACCAGGCAGGACCATTAAGTATCTTCAAGGCTGTTATTGGCGAATTTTTAATCTGCAATAGAATCAAGGCTTATGAGGAAAGGCAGGGAAATGGAGTTTAGGATTTTCAGATCTGCCTCCATGGCGTTGAATAGTAGAGCAGACCCGATGGGCTGAATGGCCTATGTTTGCTCTTATGTCTTATGAACTTATGGTTTATCTAATGTTCTTCACCTCATTGTGCTGCTGAAGAATATTCACCAAGTCACCTGAAGTAAGGAAAACATTCACTTTAGTTAAGAAACATTTTTATGGCTTCATCTGACCAGAAGGCTGCAAGATTATGTGACATTACATTGCTTCCTGTGAGATTGTATGTTGTTTTATTAGCATATCACAGTCATACTTAATCCCTATTACTACACCTCCTCCTAAGTCTTGAATTCTATCCATTGTGTTACAGTTTATGGGACAGTTGTAATATCGTTAAGGTTTATTGTGAATTATGAAATATAGGAATGGCAAGAAATGGGGCAGAAGTTTACAAGGCAGATGGTTCAGACCCACCAGATAAAAAGTCAGCGAGAAGCCAACAGCCAAAGGCCATTCAGCTCTGTAGTTCAGTTATGCAAAGCCACCTTCGCCTGGTCATTATAACAGTCCCTGCAGTGCTCGAGCCTCTCAATGGATGGTGCTGACATTGCAGGCAAGTCCAGGAAGGGTGGTTGATGGATCCCAGAGTGAGGTAAGTCAGTGCACAAGGGCAGTCTGCGACTCTAAGGAGTAGGGTGAGGCTGTGTTTTAATGACCATGTGGCTAGGAAGGAAGGGGAGAGGTGCTCTCCCGGTGCGGTGTCTCAATCGACAAGCAGCAGTCTCCAACGATAGACTCGCTCACTTGCTTCCCCCTGAAAGAACAAGCTGCCGAGTTCCACCCAATTTTCCTAACACTTTTAGAGTGTGTGCAGGGTAATACCATGGGCAATAGAGTTTGAACAAAATTAACTATCCCTCACCTACTCACATATGGTGAGGAGCTGGTATCTTTGATGTTATAGGGATGAGCTCAGGGTTGGCATGGGTAGAGTAACCCACCCTATTGCACATGCTCCGAACTGCCCACCGAAGGCACAACCAACATGGGTATCTGGTTATTTGGTTTCTATTTTGTCATTGCCTCCAGACTGGGACGTTTTTAATCCCTGGTGAACTTCACCTGTAGCTTATTGAACAGAAATGAATGTATTTTTCCGGTCTTTTCAGGCGTTCTGGAAAGGTGCAGCACTGCCGGATCCATTCCCGCCAGGAAGCTGGTAATCCCAAATTCTACCTAACAGACAACCTAGTGTTTGACAGTCTCTACGCCTTGATAACACACTATCAACAGGTGCCACTCCGCTGCAATGAGTTTGAGATGCGGCTGACGGAACCCGTGCCTCAGACTAATGCACATGAAAGCAAAGAGTAAGTATGCAGCAGACCCTCCAGTAAACTGGGAGCAAGCAGGGGACTGTGTTCAGGGCTCCAGGCATTCGGCTGCAGGAAGGAACGAGCGCCCAATTGAAATTGCAGCTGGTGTTTGAAAAGGAGCTAGAGGGGAAGGGAGGGGGTGGCAGTGAGGGGGAGGGGGTGGCAGTGGGGGGAGGGAGGGGGTGGCAGTGAGGGGGAGGGAGGGGGTGGCAGTGAGGGGGAGGGAGGGGGTGACAGCGAGGGAGAGGGAGACAGTGACAGCGAGGGAGAGGGAGGATGTGACAGCGAGGGAGAGGGAGATGGTGACAGCGAGGGAGAGGGAGGTGGTGACAGCGAGGGAGAGGGAGGTGGTGACAGCGAGGGAGAGGGAGGATGTGACACCGAGGGAGAGGGAGATGGTGACACCGAGGGAGAGGGAGGATGTGACAGCGAGGGAGAGGGAGATGGTGACAGCGAGGGAGAGGGAGATGGTGACACCGAGGGAGAGGGAGGATGTGACACCGAGGGAGAGGGAGGATGTGACACCGAGGGAGAGGGAGGATGTGACAGCGAGGGAGAGGGAGATGGTGACAGCGAGGGAGAGGGAGATGGTGACAGCGAGGGAGAGGGAGATGGTGACAGCGAGGGAGGGGGAGGTGGTGACAGCGAGGGAGAGGGAGGTGGTGACAGCGAGGGAGAGGGGAAGGTGACAGCGAGGGAGAGGGGAAGGTGACAGCGAGGGAGAGCGAAGTTGTGACAGCGAGGGAGAGGGGAAGGTGACGGCGAGGGAAAGGGGAAGGTGACAGCGAGGGAAAGGGGAAGGTGACAGCGAGGGAGAGGGAGGTGGTGACAGCGAGGGAGAGGGAGGTTGTGACAGCGAGGGAGAGGGAGATGGTGACAGCGAGGGAGAGGGAGATGGTGACAGCGAGGGAGAGGGAGATGGTGACAGCGAGGGAGAGGGGAAGGTGACAGCGAGGGAGAGGGAGGATGTGACAGCGAGGGAGAGGGAGGATGTGACAGCGAGGGAGAGGGAGGATGTGACAGCGAGGGAGAGGGAGATGGTGACAGCGAGGGAGAGGGAGGTGGTGACAGCGAGGGAGGGGGAGGTGGTGACAGCGAGGGAGAGGGAGGTGGTGACAGCGAGGGAGAGGGGAAGGTGACGGCGAGGGAGAGGGAGGTTGTGACAGCGAGGGAGAGGGGAAGGTGACAGCGAGGGAGAGGGGAAGGTGACAGCGAGGGAGAGGGGAAGGTGACAGCGAGGGAGAGCGAGGTTGTGACAGCGAGGGAGAGGGGAAGGTGACGGCGAGGGAGAGGGGAAGGTGACAGCGAGGGAGAGGGGAAGGTGACAGCGAGGGAGAGGGAGGTGGTGACAGCGAGGGAGAGGGAGGTTGTGACAGCGAGAGAGAGAGGAAGGTGACAGCGAGGGAGAGGGAGGTGGCAACACCGAGGGAGAGGGAGGTGGCGACAGCGAGGGAGAGGGAGAAGGTGACAGCGAGGGAGAGGGGAAGGTGACAGTGAATGAAATGGTGATAGTGAGGGAGATGTTGATAGTGAGGGAGAAGGAGGTGGTGACAGTGAGGGGGAGGGCAGTGGTGATAGCGAGAGAAAGTGAGATGGAGATAGTGAGGGAGAGGGAGGCAGCGAGGGTGATGGTGACAGAGAGGAAGAGGGAGATGGTAGTGATGAGTGAGCAGGGCACCATCATTGGAGAGTGTGTGCTCTGGGAAGGCCTAACTGAGTGTGTGGAAAGTAAATGACTATCTGGATTCTGACCCTGTAGCACAGCAGTAATCGGTGTTGGAGTTTGCTGTTGAGAGAACTGGAACAGGAGCACGTAGCGTCACTGCAGCACTGCCAGCTGAGAACAGATCTGAGAATTTGGCATTAGGCTGGTGATCGGACCCTGTTGTGCTCTGTTGGAAGATACCACCATCAGAGGATTCATGGAGAGAGTCCTTGCACGATTTGGTCCTTGAATGGGACGTCTATTGTACCTTTGGCCTCTGCTCTACTTATATCCTGTCTTTCCTGGTGTGTTCTCTGCAGACTGCAAATCTCTTATTTCACTTCAGTCCAAAAAGTGGCACCCAGTTATCTCTGTGTGAACGAAGCAGTTTTCTGCTGGTGCCAGTGATGGGTACTGCTAGTTTTTTGCAGAATTTACTGTAGAATGAATCTCGAAAGGAGCACCTGTCCTCTGCTGTTGACAGATCAGTCCAACAGGCAACTTAGGTTCATTTTGTAATCGCTTCTTACACAACCTGCTGCTTTATTGGTCCGAGTATTGAGTACAGGATTTGGGAGGTCAGACCATGACCTGGAGGAAGAGCGCGTCATCTTCCACCTAGGAACCCTCCAACCACAAGGGATGAATGCAAATTTCTCCAGCTTTCTCATTTCCCCTCCCCCCCACCTTTTCTCAATCCCAACCCTCAGACTCAGCACCGATGTCTTGACCCGCAATCTTCTTCCCGACTCTACACACTCCATCTGTCCTGTATGATTCTATTGTGATTATTTGTTATTCATGTGTGGGATATGGACATCAGTGGCTAGGCCAGCATTTATTGTCTGTCACTGGTTGTCCCCGAGAAGGTGGTGAGCTACCTTCTTGAACCGCTGCAGATTGACACACAATGTAATTAGGGAGGGAATTCCAAGAGTTTGACCCAGTGACAGTTAAGGAACTGTGATATATTTCCAAGTCAGGATGGTGAGGGGCTTGGATGGGAACTTGAAGGAGGTGGTGTTCTTATATATCTGCTGCCCTTGTCCTTCTAGATGGAAGTGGCTATGGGTTTGGAAGGTACAGAAAATCTTAGGTGATTTTCTGAACATTACTAGACTTAGAGACAAGATAAAATAATATACCAGAGTCCTTAGAACGAGAGACAGTTGCAGAACCCATCAACTGTTAACAAAAGGATGTAAAGATACCTTACCATGGTAACCAATGCCCGGACTGGGTTAAACACTCAGTGGACAGCTGGGGACGAGTTGTGGAGTGTAAGCACAGCAATGCTTAAATTTGTATTTGTCTTTGAAACAAATGCTAGGAACAAAATGAGCAGGTCATTTTAATGTTTCCCAATGATGACCTTTCATTTGATTGTTAGTGGAAAAATATGCTGGAATTGGAGGGACTCCTGAACAGGTTCTCCAGGCTAATACCAGGGATGGAGTGATTGACCTGGGGAGAGAGGTTGAGGAGGTTGAGACCATACTCTGAATTTATCAGAATAAGAAGCAATATTATTGACACATAGAAGAGACTTTACGGGGTAGGTGTGGAAGTCTAGGACCAGATGACATACAGGCAGTCCCCAATTTACAAATGTCTAACTTAGCTCATACTTAGAGTCATAGGGATGTACAGCATGGAAACAGACCCTTTGGTCCAACCCGTCCATGCTGACCAGATATCCCAACCCAATCTAGTCCCACCTGCCAGCATCCATATCCTTCCAAACCCTTCCTATTCATATATTCATCCAAACTCTTAAATGTTACAATTGTACCAGCCTCCACCACTTCCTCTGGCAGCTCATTCCATACACGTACCACCCTCTGCGTGAAAAGGTTGTCCCTTAGGTCTCTTTTATATCTTTCCCCTCTCACCCTAAACCTATGCCCTCCAGTTCTGGACTCCCCAACCCCAGGGAAAAGACTTTGTCTATTTATCCTATCCATGCCCCACAAAATTTTGTAAACCTCTATAAGGTCACCCCTCACCCTCCGATACTCCAGGAAAACAGCCCCAGCCTGTTCAGCCTCTCCCTGTAGCTCAGATCCTCCAACCCTGGCAACATCCATATAAATCTTTTCTGAACCCTTTCAAGTTTCACAACATCTTTCCGATAGGAAGGAGACCAGAATTGCACGCAATATTCCAATAGTGGCCTAACCAATGTCCTGTACAGCCGCAGCATGACCTCCCAATTCCTGTACTCAATACTCTGACCAATAAAGGAAAGCATACCAAACGTCGTCTTCACTATCTTATCTACCTGCGACTCCACTTTCAAGGAGCTATGAACCTGCACTCCAAGGTCTCTTTGTTCAGCAACACTCCCTAGGAGATAAATCCTCAGGACCTGATCAGGTGTACCCGAGAACTCTGCGGGAAGCTAGAGAAGTGATTGCTGGGCCTCTTGCTGAGATATTTGTATCATCGATAGTCACAGGTGAGGTGCCGGAAGACTGGAGATTGGCTAATGTGGTGCCACTGTTTAAGAAAGGTGGTAAGGACAAGCCAGGGAACTATAGACCGGTGAGCCTGACCTTGGTGGTGGGCAAGCTGTTGGAGGGACTCCTGAGGGACAGGATGTACATGTATTTGGAAAGGCAAGGACTGATTTGGGATAGTCAACATGGCTTTATGCATGGGAAATCATGTCTCACAAACTTGATTGAGTTTTTTGAAGAAGTAACAGAGAAGATTGATCAGGGTGGAGCAGTAAATGTGATCTATATGGACTTCAGTAAGGCATTCGACAAGGTTCCCCATGGGAGACTGGCTAGTAAGGTTGGATCTCATGAAATACAGGGAGAACTAGCCATTTGGATACAGAACTGGCTCAAAGGTAGAAGACAGAGGTTGGTAATGGAGGGTTGTTTTTCAGACTGGAGGCCTGTGACCAGCGGAATGCCACAAGACCCTCTACTTTTTGTCATTTACATAAATGATTTGGATGCGAACATAAGAGGTACAGTTAGTAAGTTTGCAGATGACACCAAAATTGTCAATTGTCAATTGGACAGTGAAGAGGGTTACTTCAGATTACAACAGGATCTTGACCAGATGGGCTAATGGGCTGACAAGTGGCAGATGGAGTTTAATTCAGGTAAAATGCGATGTGCTGCATTTTGGGAAAGCAAATCTTAGCAGAACTTATACACTTAATGGTAAGGTCCTAGGGAGTGTTGCTGAAAATCATACTTGCAAACAGGATCCCTTTAAAGACCCAACATGCAAACATGTGCTTGTACATAAAAATGGATATTATATATTGCACTGTGTTGTGCTCTGACTTGTATACAAAGTGACATATGAAAGTACTCGAGTGGAACCCATTCATAACCTGGGGACTGTCTCTAATCTCAGAATAGGTGTCATCCAGTTGAAACAAATTAAGAGTAGTTTCTTCTCTCAAAGGGCAGTGACTCTGGCATTCTTTACAGTAGAGGGCTCTATTCACGTCTGACACAGATTTTTAATCGAGTAAGGAATCAAGAGTCATTGGAGCAAGGCAGAAAATGGATTTGAGAATGATCAGATCAGCCATGAATGGCAGAGCAGAATCAATGAGTGGAATGGCCCACTTTGGCCCCAATACTTCAGTGTTTATAATGAGGTCAGCCAGGGGGACCTCATAAGAGTAATAGTTCCTGACTGGGGCTGTTAACCTGATCTAATCAGGGAACCCTGGCTGACAGATAAGAACAGAAGATTCAGAGGTTCTGTTCACCCTGAGAGCTGGCTCTGGTAATTCGAGTGCCTGGGGAATCCGAATCAGGGATTTTTGATAAGGGTAAGACGTCTGGCAGAGAGAGGCATGTGACTTTGGTTTAGCCCTTAATGCGATGCTGAGAGACCGTTTAGTATGTGGAATTAATTAATGTAACCTTGCAAAAACGGTTACTAGCTGAAGCCCAGCAGGACTTCAAACAGGTGCTACAACTGGCTTAATCATTGGAAAATTTGGCAAAGGGAGCATGGGAATCACAGAGTATTCCGATGGAAATGGACATCCTCACCAGTTTGACTGAGCTTGGGGAACACCACTTAATTGAAGGCAATTGCAGCGCCTCACTCAAGATATATCCCGAACAGAGTGACTCTAGGTCAGCCCACAGCAAAACCCCAAAACAAAGCCAATTCTCGGCCAAGTGGTTAACATTTTCTTCATTATCCGGGCCAGTAAGCCATTGCAGTTGCTGCTGGTATGCAGACTTGACAGCAAAAGGTTCCCACTAGACCTAAACTGAGTAAGAAAACCCATAGGCCAGTATCCAGGAGAGTGCACACCTCAGTTAAGGAACAGTTAAATTGCTTAGCAACATCCAAATCAGAACCAATCAAAATAAACATCTGGTTAAATGGTCACTCAGTTCCAATGGAGGTTGATCCGGCATGGCTGTTTTGGTGTTAGCAGAACTGGATTTTAACAAAATTCACTCTGGATTCCAACCTTTAAGTTTATGTGAGACATTGCCTAGACTGGGAACCGAAACTGGGGAATCCATACAGATTAAGGATGCAACTTTGGTTCTGGTCTCATATGAGTAACTGGTTCAGTTACTGCTGATTGTGGTAGGCCCAAGCTATTTGGGGCGAAATTGGTGAAGAAAACTTCACCTCGATTGATTCAACGTTTTTCGATTAGGAAATGGCTGCCTGTGTGAAGTCCTAATTAAACATCAAGAAGTTTTTCAGAAAGGTCTAGAGACGATCAAAGGAGCCAAGGCCACCTTACATCTTGACCAGGAAGCAATTCCTTGATTCTGCAAGGCCTGCCCAGTGCCATTTGGCTCCCAGGTGAAAGTAGAGGCAGAAATCAGAAGGCTGGAAAACGAAGGATTAGCAAACCAGTCAGGAGGCACGGTGGCTCAGTGGTTAGGGCTACTGCCTCACAGTGCCAGGGACCTGGATTCAATTCCTGCCTCGGGCGACTGTGTGGAGTTTGCACATTCTCCCCGTGTCTGCGTGGGTTTTCTCTGGGTGCTCTGGTTTCCTCCCACAATCCAAAGATGTGCTGGTCAGGTGAATTGGCCATGCTAAATTGCCCATAGTGTTAGGTCAGGGGTAAATATAGGGGAATGGGTCAGGGTGGGTTACTCTGCAGAGGTTCGGTGTGGACTTGTTGGGCCAAAGGTCCTGTTTCCATACTGTAGAGAATCTAATCTAATCTAATCAGACAAGTTTGTGGAAAGGGCAGCACCAGTCGTACTGAGTGTGAAGTCGGTTCACCTTTCTGAGGATTTCAAACAAATGGTAAACCACTTCTTGCAGCTAGATAAAAGCCCAATCACACTCAGTAGAGGACAGGATATCAATATGAGTTGCAGCATGAGTTCCAGATACTGGCAGAACTCCACTGAGGTCATCTAGGTGTTTCCAAAATGAAGCTATGTCTGATGACCAGGATTGGACGCAGACAACACAGTATTGGTAAGCCAATATCCCGAGTGCCGACAGATAAAAATTATCACCAGCAGCTCCCCTACGTCCGTGGGAATAGCTCGGTAAACTCTGGACTCTTGTTACATTTCGACTGTGCAGGTCCTTTCATAAGCTCAATACTCTCAGTCATTGTGGATGCCCACTCAGAATGGCTGGATGTGCACAGAGTTCATTTGGCAAACACTGGGATGCTGATAGAAAAGCTGTGCTCATCTTTTGCAGTACATAGGCTGCTGGAAGTTTTGATCACAGATAGCCATGGCCTTCCAGTGGGGATTTGAGTATTTCCTAAAGTCGAATGGTGCTCATCATATAAGGAGTGCTCCATACCATCCTTCATCCAATGATCTGGCAGAGACAGCAGTCCAACCCTTAAAGAAACAGCCTACAGCTTCACAGTCCCAGTTCCTGTTGATTATAGAAGCAGCCCTCATGCAACGACAGGGATAGCTCCAGCGGAGTTGCTAATGGGGAGAAGATTTCACACTGAGTTAAATCTGATCTTCCTGAACCTTGGTGAGAGGAGAGTGAAATAGTATCAGGAATATCAATGCTGGCTACAAGGCTTCATGAAGTGAGAGAGACAGTTTACTTCAGGGGATGAAGCTTGGTGTAGGAATCACGGGAATGACCCTGCATGAACAAGAGGCATGGCAGCCTGGGGTCAGGTCCAGTGATGTGTAACGTTTGGGTAGATGCAACAGGCACGTGGCCCATAGGAAAGCTGCAAACACACAAACAGCATGACACCAAAATGTGCCCAGCTCCTTGACAACCTTTTTGATTGTTCTGGACCCATGGGCTCACCCTCTCCATCAAAGTTGAAGATACCTCGAAATGTGAGATGGATACAGCGAATGTCACCACCTCAATGTCTTTGCTGCCTGAAGGGGAGAATGCATTTGTTTTGAAATGCTCTGGGCGCAAGAGATGAGCTACTATGCGTTATACACCGCCCATATCAGATGCAGGGTTGGAGGCACATGACCGGGTGCTAAAACACCCTAGGAAGAGCTACAAATAAAAGAACTGGCTATGTCCTTGGACTCAGAAGGGGGGCGGGGGCGTGTAGTGATTGTTGCAAGGTCAGCCAGGTGGGCCTCATAGAATATGAGTTCCCTGATTGGGGCTGTTAATCTGGTCCTATCAGGGAGCCCTGGCTGACAGATATAAACAGGAGTGTCAGAGGTTCTATTCACTCTGGGATCTTTATCAGTGTCAATAAAAGGTGACTTGGTCTCAGGATACCAGTCTCTGGGAGTTATTCAATCAACCTTGTGGTATTATCATTGACCTACAGTCCTGCTGAGAGTTTCCAGCATTTTCTGTCCTCATTTCAGATTCCCAGCATCTGTATTGTTTTTCTTTTGTTTGGGGTTGTCGTATGTGTTATGCTTTGATATTTACAGCCTGGGAAAATTAGCCTGGTCTTTAATGGTTAACGGACATCACTTCCACTGTACCATGTTTTACCAGCTTCACTCTTTCATACCCAGGTGGTACCATGCCAATCTATCACGATCAGAGGCGGAGCATATGCTAATGAGGGTGCCACGAGATGGAGCCTTCCTCGTTCGTAAACGGAACGAGCCCAATTCATACGCAATCTCCTTCCGGTAAGTGTTATTTGAATCGCATCCTGGGATGTGGGCAACACTGATGAAACCCTATTTGTTGATCATTCATCATTGCCCTGTGAACATTAAGTCTGGACAGGAGTCACCTCTAGTTTGGGTGTGACTGATTTCCTTCCCTGAAAGGCATTGATAAACCACGTGGGTTCCAATGACAACCTGGTGCTTCTCGGGCACATTTTCTGCAGTGCCAGGCCATAATACAGGTAGAGGATCCTTTATCCGAACATCCAAAAACCAAAAAGCTCCGAAATCCAAAGATTTTTTTCCTGAAGCTTTTTTCTCATTAACAAGGTTGTTTGGCGTGAAAACAGTTAACTCAAGTCGACACCCACTCGATGCGTGTCTCTCAGATGAGACATGGGGGGGCGTGTCCAAGCACCAACCGTCCTGTTCTTACTTAGAAGTCTGCTCCTCAGGTAACATTAGATTAGATTATATTACTTACAGTGTGGAAACAGGCCCTTCGGCCCAACAAGTCCACACCGACCCGCCGAAGCGCAACCCACCCATACCCCTACATTTACCCCTTACCTAACACTACGGACAATTTAGCATGGCCAATTCACCTGACCCGCACATCTTTGTGACTGTGGGAGGAAACCGGAGCACCCGGAGGAAACCCACGCAGACACGGGGAGAATGTGCAAACTCCACACAGTCAGTCGCCTGAGTTGGGAATTGAACCCGGGTCTCAGGCGCTGTGAGGCAGCAGTGCTAACCACTGTGCCACCGTGCCGCCCACTAACATTTTAAAAAATTTCACCATTAAACTGTCACTTATGCTGAAAACCAAAAAATTCCCAATTCCGAACTGCTGCAGAGCATTTTGGATAAAGGATCGTATACTGTATTCCCAATTGAGTGGATTCAGTTTACCGGCTAATTTATGTAGAACTGCATTGAGTATACAGCACAGAAACAAGCCATTTGGCCCAGTCAATTTATCTTGTTGTTTGTGCTCCTCTCCAGCCTTCTCCTATCTTTTCTCATCTACATCTACAATCATAATTATCAAATCCCTACAGTGCAGAAAGACGCCATTTGGCCCATCGAGTCCACACCAACCCTCTGAATACCACCCCACCCAGACCCAGCCACCCCCAAACCCCATGGCTGATCCATATGTCCCTGGACACTACGGGGCAATTTAGCATGACCAATCCACGTAACTTGCACATCTTTGGACTATGGGAGGAAACCCATACAGAGGGAGAATGTGCAAACTCCACACAGACAGTCGCCTGAGGCTGGACTTGACCCAGGACCTAGACAGGGGACAAAGCGTCTGCAACACAAATTCCCAGCTCGGCGAACAAAACCACAACAACGAGCACCCCAGCTACAAATCTTCTCACAAACTTTGACCAGGTCCTTGGTACTGTGAGGCAGCAGTGCTAACCACTCAGCCAACATGCCATCCATGTATTATCTATTCCCTTCTCCCTAATAGGATTCTCTAGTTGCCTCTTAAATGCATCTATATTGTTCACAACATTCTAAGTCTTTAGGAGTTCCATGTTCACAACACACATTAAGTCTACAAGTTTCTTCACTGCGACAAGGACTTACAATCTCTGGGGTGAATTCTCCAACTCTCAAAGCCCCCAGAACCAGTTAAGGGCAAGTGGGACCTCAGGTATACCTTGGATCCACAGCCTCGATCTCGAGAGATGACATTGCTAGGATGAAGCCTCTCCATCTCTTCCTGTCTTTTCCCAACAGCGCTGAAGGAAAGATCAAGCACTGTCGTGTTCAGCAGGAAGGTCAGGTCGTCATCCTGGGGAGTTCGGAGTTTGACAGCCTGGTTGATCTAGTCAGCTACTATGAAAAGAATCCGCTATACAGGAAGATGAAACTCCGTTACCCAATAAATGAGGAGACCTTGGAAAAGATTGGCACAGCGGTAAGTATGTACAGTCAGCTGGTAACCACTTTGAAGGAACAATGCCTTCATCGCTTGCATCTAATGTCCGTGCTGATCTGTCTGATTGGATACGGCACGGTGGCACAGTGGTTAGCACTGCTGCCTCACAGCGCCTAGAGACCCGGGTTCAGTTCCCGACTCAGGCGACTAACTGTGTGGAGTTTGCACGTTCTCCCCGTGTCTGCGTGGGTTTCCTCCGGGTGCTCCGGTTTCCTCCCACAGTCCAAAGATGTGCGGGACAGGTGAATTGGCCAGGATAAATTGCCCGTAGTGTTAGGTAATAGGGGTAAATGTAGGGGTATGGGTGGGTTGCGCTTCGGCAGGTCGTGTGGACTTGTTGGGCCGAAGGGCCTGTTTCCACACTGTAAGTAATCTAAAACTCTGATGCAATGTGTTTTTTACAATTTGAACAGCTAAAGGTCAGCTCTATAAAACCAATGACCAAGTTGAAGTCATGTGTATGTTTATTGGTGCCAATTACCTCAGTTGGCTGGGCGGATGGTTTGCAATGCAGGGCACACCAACCACCTGGATTTAATTTCAACACCAGCTGAGGTGACCAGAAAGGTCTCTGCTTCTCAATCTCTCTCACTGTCTGAACAGTGGTAACCCTCAGGTTAACACACCACCACACATCTCTCTATACTGAGAGAGAGCAGCCCCATAATCTGATATTGCTATCTTTTGAATCAGGTCAGTGATAATGAAATAAATTCTGACTTGGCCCTAATACCAATAAAGAACAACTCTTCAGAGAAAGAGAGATGTGGCATGAATTCATAAATAGAATTGAAGGTATATACCTGGATCCTAAATCCTCCAATTTTGGATAATCTTACAGATTCTTGTTTGTAATCCAAATTTTATTTGGGAACGGGTACATTACTTTGTTTCTGAGCAGTCTCCAGATCCCCTAGCTCGAAAGTCTGTAGCTTTTAGACTTCTTAAAGCTGGAACTGCTAGGCTGTGGCACGATGTGAATATTACTAGCCAGCCTCCATTACCTGCCCACCCCAATAATGCAGCAATACTGACGCCTTACCTCGACTATGGGGATTATTAATATTAAGTAGGGAAGGATTAACCACAATAAGTCTTCAGTAGAAGAAGCACATTGTTGAGCACATTCTCTCTCACATAAGACTACGAAAACAAGTTACATTAGCCTGAGACTGGTTAATTACATTAACACAAGAAACGTTATTGTTTCCTAACAGATAATAGGGCTGTAGGAACTGTCACAAAGATTAGATTAGATTAGATTACTTACAGTGTGGTAATAGGCCCTTCGGCCCAACAAGTCCACACTGCCCCGCCGAAGCGCAACCCACCCAGGTCCATTGCCCTACATTTACCCCTTCAACTAACATTACAGGCAATTTAGCATGGCCGATTCACCTAAAATGCACATTTTTGGACTGTGGGAGGAAACCCACGTAGACATGGGGAGAATGTGCAAACTCCACACAGACAGTCACCTGAGGCGGGAATTGAACCCGCCCTCTTGACCTGCAATCTTCTTCCCGACCTCTCCACCCCCACCCCCTCTCCGGCCTATCACCCTCACCCCCTTCCACCTATCGCATTCCCAACGCCCCTCCCCCAAATTCCCTCCCCCCTACCTTTTACCTCAGCCCGCTTGGCACACCAGCTTCATTCCTGAAGAAGGGCTTATGCCCAAAACGTCGATTCTCCTGCTCCTCGGATGCTACCTGGCCTGCTGTGTTTTTCCAGCACCACATTTTCAACTCCGATCAGACTAGTTTGGTACAGAGATGAAAAGGATTTTGAGAGGTCTTTTGTTTATATGTAAACAGATGAGACTTCAGGCCAGAGTGGTCATGTTTTAGAAGTGACCTGTATAAAGAAAGGGGAGTGGTCGGATCTCTACCTAGTTGAGCTGAGCAGTTTTCGTTCAGTTGTAAACTGGTTGGAAGTTCAACAGGGAGCTGTGCGGAAACTCTCTCTTTTCTGCCCTCCAACTTCAACCTGTAAGCATGTGTTCCATTTATACTGGGTTTTAAAGGGAGTTTGCTTATTTAGACTGTTGTGTATATTTAGAATAATTAAATCCAGTTGGATAGGCTGAGTTCTGTAGGGGTTCTTTATTCTGTTCTTTGTGTTTCCTTGTGTAATTTAGTGAAGAAATTTTTGTCTGTTTTAAAATCTAGTAGTCACCCTAGCTACCTCACTCTGGGTAATATTCACCGTACACTTACTGAAACAGATTGCAAAGTTAAGGTCTGAGCTGCCCGCTTAACAATGTTTTGAGTGGTCTGGCTTAGTCCATAACAGAACTAAGAGCCAAACAACTAGAACAACTGACTAGCTCCTCGCAGGTACTGATTTATAGATCAGTGAGTGAGCAGAGCTTCCAAGACAGAATCACTTTAGGCCCAATCTCTTACACAACATGAACCACGGTAGGTTCTGTGGTGATGGTGTCTCCACAGTCCTATTAGGTGAGGAATTCCTGGCCTCTGACTGAATGATATAAAGACAGGTGGATCCTGAAGGAGAGGTGTTCCACTGTTGCTTATTCACCTTGCCCATAGGAGAAAAACCAATCTTAACTATGGGTTCAGTCAGAGGTACCAACGCTTTACACTTCACCGTAGAAGAAAGACATGCCTCTATGTAGCACCTAGCTCAACCTCTGAACATGCCAATGCATTTGATAATCATTTTGAAATACAGCAACTGATGTAAAGTGGGAAGCATGGCAACTAAATACATGCACTGCTATGTCCCTGAAATAAGAATGAAACAAAGGCCAGAAGATCTATTTCAGTGAGTTGGTTGAGAAATAGATATCGACTGAGTTACCCTGCACCTCCTTGAATAAGTGGAATCTTCAATGTCTACCTTACAGGAAGACAGGGCCCTTACTTAAGCTGGGTTGTCCAACACTGCAGCACCTCCTCAGTACTGCACTGAAGTGCCAGCCTAGAGTTTGGTCTCAGGTCTCAGGTCTCTGGAATGGAAGTTCTGACCCAGGAAGCGGAAATGCTTCCCCCACGGGTACAATATGTTAAAATGAGTTGGGTTTGTTAGTGGAGTCCTGTCACTGTTGACTCATTTCCCCTTTGTATTTCAGCATTGAATATATCAGAGGGGAGATTGGGTGGGGGGGGGGGGAAGGTTGGGAAGCGGGGGTCGGGGCGGGGTGGGCGGGATGTGCAAAGAGGGAGGGAGGAAGTGAGGGGAGATAATGGAACAATACATTGCAAGCCTGAGACAGAACTGACCTGAACTTAGCAGGCAGCCCAGCGGAGTAAGAATCACCTGCAGTGAGCTGTAATCCTAACTTCGCAACCTCCTGATACATTGATGTATTTTTTGGTGGAACCAAAACTCTATCTCACCGACAACATGGCATTCAACATGGATGTAGATATTTTTGAACAGTACAAGAAAAGTCGGGCTGTAAGATGAGGATGAATTGTGAAAGATGTGCTGCATTTGTTCCACAGGTGCTTGGTTATTTTCCTACTGGCTGCAAGAAGTTCAATTAAAGCATAAAACTGGAACATGTTCACTTAATTTCTCCTTCCCTCTGTCAGGAACCAGATTATGGAGCCCTTTATGAAGGCCGGCAGCCAGGATTCTATGTCGAAGCTAACCAGATGCCTACGTTTAAGGTAAAGATTGAAAAATGCTTCCTGATCTTCAGTTAACAATAATTTGAGAGTATAAGTAATTCTGCATCTTGTTTGAGAAACTATAGTGCATAGCTTGTTCTAATACTAACAAACTGCAAGACCTCTGTAGAATTTGTTCTCAGTAGGGCACATATCTCCCATGTGTAGACATTCTCATTATATTCAAGGCTTTGGGTGTAAACTCCAATAATGTGGAAGGATCGGTGCTGGGTCCACTACTTTTCATCATTTATATAAATGATTTAGATATGAGCATAAGAGGTATAATTACTAAGTTTGCAGATGACACCAAAATTGGAGGTGTAGTGGACAGCAAAGAAGGTTACCTCAGATTACAATGGGATCCTGATCAGATGGACCAATGGGCTGAGAAATGGCAGATGGAGTTTAATTTAGATAAATGTGAAGTGCTACATTTTGGGTAAGCAAATCTTAGAAGGACTTATACACTTAATGCTAAGGTGCGAGGGAGTGTTGCTGAACAAAGAGACCTTGGGGTGCAGGTTCATAACCCCTTGAAAGTGGAATCGCAGGTAGATAGGCTAGTGAAGAAGGAGTTTGGTTTGCTTTCCTTTATTGGTCAGAGGATTGAGTGTAGGAGTTGGGAAGTCATTGTTGTGGCTGTACAGGACATTGGTTAGGCCAATGTTGGAATATTGTGTGCAATTCTGGCCTCCTTCCTATTGGAAGGATGTTTTGAAACTTGAAAGGGTTCAGAAAAGATTTACAAGGATGTTGCCAGAGTTGGAGGATTTGAGCTATTGGGAGAGGCTGAATAGGTTGGGGCTGTTTTCCCTGGACCATCGGAGGGTGAGGGGTGACCTTACAGAGATTTATAAAATCATGAGGGGCATGGATAGGATAAATAGACAAAGTCTTTTCCCTGGGGTGGGGAGTCCAGAACTAGAGGGCATAGGTTTAGGGTGAGAGGGGAAAGATATACAAGAAACCTAAGGGGCAACGTTTTCACACAGAGGATGGTGCATGTATGGAATGAGCTGCCAGTGGAAGTGGTGGAGGCTGGTACAATTGCAACATTTAAGAGGCATCTGAAAGGGTTTATGAATAGGAAGGGTTTAGAGGAATATGGACCAATTGCTGGCAAATGAGATTAGATTTAGTTGGGATATCTGGTTGTTATGGACCAGTTGGACCAAAGGGTCTGTTTCCGTTTTTATGACTCTCATTATCTTTGAACTGAGTGAGTTGCAAGGGTCTTTTCGGAGGGCAGTTAAGAGTCAACCTCATTGCTGTGGGAAGGAGTCACATGCAGGCCAGACCAGAAAAGGATGGGAGATTTCCTTCCTTGAAAGACATTAGCGTATCAGATGGGTTTTTATAACTATTGACAATGTCACTGATACATGTGAACTGCACTATCCCTGGATATTGAGCTTCTTAAGTGTTGCTATGATTGTGGTCATCTTGACTAGCATGGAGTTTTGCATTACATGCATGACTTGTGCCTTGTGGATCTGGGAAAGGCTTTATGTGGTGAATTGAGCAATGTTTTACAGATTATTCTTCCTCTGATCTACTATTGTAGACATAATGTTGTTAAGATGCTGGTTGGTGGTGATCTTCCCCCCTAGTTCCCATCTCGGTGGTGGGGAATCAACAATGCTGATGCCATTGAAGGTTATGCTGAGATAGTTAAGCTTCCTCTTGTTGGAGCTGCTCCTCACTTGGCACTTTTATGGCACAGAATCTTGTCAGCGGAAGCCTGGCATGTAAGCTATGGTGATGAGCATTGAGAAATTTAGAGTGGCTCAGTGGTTAGCACTGCTGCCTCACAATGCCAGGGACCCAGGTTCAATTCCCACCTCGGGCAACTGTCTGTGTGGAGTTTGCACATTCTCCCCGTGTCTGCGTGGGTTTCCTCAGGGTGCTCTGGTTTCCTCCCACAGTTCAAAGATGTGCAGGTTAGGTGAATTGATCATTCTAAATTGCCCGGAGTGTTAGGTGCATTAGTCAGGGGTAAATGTAGGGGAATGGATCTGGGTGGGTTGCTCTTCAGAGGGTCGGTGTGGACTTGTAGGGCTGAAGGGCCTGTTCCACACTGTAGGTAATCTAAACTAATCAGCAAACAACTCCACTCCTCAACTTGTCATGGAGGGAAGGCTATAGGTGAAGCAGCTGCAATTCGCTGGATCAAGGCCAGTTCCTGAGGATCCTCCTGTAATAATGTCCTGGAGTTCTGACACGCTGATTGTGACAACCAGAAATATCTTATTTTGTGTCAGGTGTGACCCCCATCCTTAAAGAGTTTTCACTTCAGTTCGAATTGATCCCAGTTTTCCGAGGCTCCTTGGTGGGACAGATGGACAAAGAGATGGGCAGCTTCTCCTGCCTCTGGTCTCTTCTCCATGTCAGGAATTCTTGCTTGATTAAATTATTGATGACTTTCTAACGATTTAATGATCATCAGGAGGAGTCTGGGTTAGGTTTCACAGTGGGTCACTTACATATTCCTTACTTTATGGACATGAGAGAAATTGAGGACTGCAGATGCGGGAGAGTCAGAGTCAGAAAGTGTGGGGCTGGAAAAGCACAGCCAGTCAGGCAGCATCCAAGGAGCAGGAAAGTTGACATTTCAGGCATAAGGCCTTCATGACACGTTCCTAATAAGAGTCTATGCCTGAAATGTTGTCTGTCCTGCTCCTATATCCTTAGACATCACACACAACTTCCCACTACTGTCCTTGATTGGCCCTAGTCTGATGAAGGGCCTATGCTCGAAACGTCGAATTCTCTATTCCTGAGATGCTGCCTAGCCTGCTGTGCTTTGACCAGCAACACATTTGCAGCTGGCCCTAGTCTAACTCTAGTCATGCTTGTATTCCTGATATACCTAAGGGTTTTCCTTGATCCTACTTGCCAACGACTTCTTATATCCCCTCCTGGCTCCTTACCTCTCTCTTTAGGCCTTTCCTGTCTAGTTTGTAACTCTCAAGTGCCCTAACTGAACCTCATATCTCATCCTAGTATAAGCCTTATACTTCCTCTTGACAAGAGATTCAACTTCCTTAGTAAACCACAGCTCCTTCACTCGACAACTTCCTCCCTGCCTGACAGGTACATACATCTCAAGGACATGCAGTAGCTTTTCCTTGAATAAGCTCCACATTTCAATTGTGCCCATCTCCTGCAATTTCTTTCCTCATCCTATACATCCTAAATGTTGTCTAAATCACATCATGATTGCCCTTCCCCAGTTATAACTCTTGTCCTGCAGTATATACTTACCTCTTTCCATCGTTAAAGTTAACGTAACTGAATTGTGGTCGCTATCATCAAAGTGCTCATCTACCTCCAAGTCTAACACCTGGCTGGGTTCATTACCCAGTACCAAATCCAAAGTGGCCTCGCCCCTTGTTGGCCTGTCTACATGCTGTGTCAGGAAGGCCTCCTGCACACATTGGACAAAAACTGACCCATCTGAAGTACTTGAACTATAGTATTCTCAGTCAATACAAGTATTTGGAAAGTACCCCATTACAACTACCCTGTCACTCTCCCTTCTATCCAGAATCATCTTTGCAATCCTTTCCTCTACATCTCTGGAACTATTTGGAGGCCTATAGACAATTCCCAACAGGGTGACCTCTCCTTTCTTGCTTCAAACCTCAGCCCATACTACCTCAATAGATGAGTCCTCAAATGTCCTATCTGCAGATGTAATACTGTCCTTGACTAACAATGCCACACCTCCCCCTCTTTTACTATCTTCTCTGTTCTTACTGAAACATCTAAATCTCAGAACCTGCAACAACCATTCCTGTCCCTGCTCTATCCATGTCTCAAAAATAGCTGCAACATTGAAGTCCCAGGTGCCAACCCATGCTGCAGGTTCACCTACCTTATTCTGGATACTCCTGGCATTGAAGTAGACGCACTTCAAACCACCTTCCTGCTTGCTGACCTTGCGACCTTGAAACCATATTTCTGACCTCACCCCCTGGACACTGGATTTACAATTTAGGTTCCCATCTCCCTGCTGCATTAGTTTAAACCTTCTGTGATGTTTCCTCCGGCATTTATAGTGATTTGTATCTGCTGCTTCCAGTTGTCAGTTCCAGCTGTCCGCTGCAGTGGCCGGTATATTGGGTCCAGGTCGATGTGCTTATTGATTGAATCTGTGGATGAGTGCCATGCCTCTAGGAATTCCCTGGCTGTTCTCTGTTTGGCTTGTCCTATAATAGTAGTGTTGTCCCAGTTGAATTCATGTTGCTTGTCATCTGAGTGTGTGGGTACTAAGGAAACATCACAGAAGCGCTTCACAGGAGGCTCCCAAGCACTAAGGATGTCAACTAGACAGGGGATGAAGCGTCTGCAGCACAAATTCCCAGCTCGGCGAACAGAACCACAACAACGAGCACCCGAGCTACAAATCTCCCAAATTAGTTTAAATCCTCCTGAAGAGCATTAGCAAATGTCCTGCCCAAGGATATTGGTACCCCTCTGGTTCAAGTGTAGACCATCCTGTTTGTAGAGGTCCCATCTACCCCAGAAAGAGCCCCAATTATCCGGGTATCGAAACCCTCCCTCCTGCATGACCCCTGTAGCCATGTGTTCAACTCCTCTCTCTCCCTATCCTCTCACCTCGCTAGCATTTGGATGGGCAACAAACCAGAGATAATAACCCTGTTTGTTCTAGCCCCAAGCGTCCACCCTAGCTCCTTGAATTTCTGCCTTAAATCTCAACCCTTTTCCTACTTATGTCATTACTGCCTATGTGAACCACGACTTGGGGTTGCTCCCCTTCAAGGATTCTGAAAATATGATCCGAGACATCACGAACATTGGCACCTGGGAGGCAACACACCAACTGTGAGTCTCTCTCATTCCCACAGAACGTTTTAGCTGTTCCCCCTAACTATGGAGTCCCCAATGACTAATGCTCTGCTCCCCTCTCCCCTTCCCTTTTGAGCAACAGGGACAGAGACCTGTACCCCATATCTTACCCCGGTAAGTTGTTCCCCACAACAGTATCCAAAATAGTATTCTTGTTACTGAGGGGAACGGCCACAGGGAATCCCTGTACTGCCTCCCAGTTCCCTTTCCATCCACTGACTGTAACCCATCTGCCTTTTTCTTGTACCTGAGCTGGGATTACATCACTGTAACTCCTCTCAATAACTCCTCTGAAGTTCATCCAGCTCCAGCTCCAGTTCCCTCACGCACTTCTTGAGGAGCTGGAGTTGGGTATACCTTCCACAGATACCATCAGCAGGGACACTAGCGATGACCCTTGCCTCCCACGTTCTGCAGGAGGAACATTCATCTGCCCTAACCGCCATTTCCACTATTCTAAATTTCCAAAGAGACTGTTGAAAAACAAAGAATAAAAAAAACTTGTTACCTTACCAAGCTGGCACACAGAACCTTTTTTTTTGGTTAGAGGAGGAGGATGGGTGGGAGACGTTACCTGAGTAGTGTTACAGGTAACCCAACCTCCCAAATATAATTACTTCACTTACATAGCAGTCCTGCTCAGCGTGCACTATGCCTGCTCATGAGGTATATTTTTAAAGCAGCGATTTACCTTTCTGGCAGCCTCTCTCCATCTCTCCTCGCTGCTCCCGAGAAATGGAGTTTATAAAAGGGAAAAACCACAAACTATGTCATACCATTAAAAAAATTACTTGCAGCAAATCCATTACAGATATCAAAAACATCAACCATTTCACCTTCAGTTAAACTTTACCAACAATCAAACCTCAGTCAAAGGTCCCCTGTTTCCACTCTGAAGGTCTTTATTGAGTTGGCACAACTGTAAATGGTTTTTGAAGCTTCTTATTGACATCTGAGCAAATACATGCATTTTCTTTTCACTCAGCTTCAAGCAATTTTCCAACCAGCTGTCTTACTCGTTTTGCACTACATCCTCCAATGTCTGCCACCCACAGATGCAAAACTAACTGACTTTCTTGATGTTTCTGTCTTTCTATGATTTTTTCACCCCTTTTCACTTCAGTATTGAACTGTTCACCTTAAGTTTTAGCCACCTCATGAAAACATGTATCAACAAATTTCCAGACAGCCCATGTTACTCTCAGAATTCAAGAATGAAAATAAATCTATGTATTCCCCTTAACGCACACGACACAGAAATTCAAATCATGCTTGAAGTCATCCATTGCTATTTCACTTTAGAATCTAGATTAGAGTGGTGCTGGAAAAGCACAGCAGGTCAGGCAGCATCTGAGGAGCCGGAAAATCAACATTTCGGCAAAAGCCCTTCATCAGGAATAGAGGATCCAGGTTTCCAAATAGTAATCTAGGCTATGAATCTTGATCATACTCTGCATTTGTTTTTGTCTGCGCAACATGTTTTTCCCATTTCTCTCCATCACCCCTTCTCAGTTTCTATCTCCTATATCCTTTTTGCCCATCTCTCCTTGCCCCCTCTCTTCATCTGTGCTGCCATGTTTTCTAAATTCTCTTTCTGTCTCTCTTTTTCTCTCTCAGTAGACCACAGCCCCACACACACGCACGTGCACACATAACTTTTTACTGCAACATTTTCTCAGGTTCCACCTTTTCCCTGTACAGGACAATGTTGGAGAGATTATATGGGGAAGGGGGGTTCAGTTCTACATGCCTGTGTAGAACTCCAGGGAAAGTGTAGAGAGAAAGTGAGAGAGGGTGGGCGGTCAGTCATTTGGAGATGGTGCCTGTTTAATCATTGTAAACAAAAGATATGATCACTGTTGGAAACACGTCTTTGATGTTATGTCGCTATTGGGACCTCGAGATCTCCTTCGGTTAATCCGATATTTGGAGAATTAACGTTTGGACAATTGAGGTTCCTCTGTACATTCAAGGCTGATTTGGACATATTTTGGACTGACAAGAGAGTTAAGAGTTATAGAGGTGAGCAAGTAAGTGCTGTTAAGGCCATAATCAGATCAGCTGTGATTTTGTTGACTGACAGAGCAGTCTCGATGGATCAACTGGCCTACTGCAGCTCCTATTTCATATGAAATAAAAACACAAAGTTTTAGAAAAAAATGGAACAGAAGAAATCACCAGAATCTGGGAGCATCTGTGGGGAGAAATAAAGTTAACATTTCGAATCCAAAATGACAATCAGTCTGCTCCGCCATTCGATAGGATCAAGGCTGATCAGAAACTTCACTGCTTTTTACCTACTCTATGTACCACTGGTAATCAGAAATCTACCCGTCTCTAATCATACAATATGATGCTAGCTCAGCAACAACAGAGAAATAGGATTAGAGGTTGAGTACAGTGGTGCAGCACCATCTACTGGCCAGTTTGACAGATTACTGTTATACAAGAACACAAATTATAAAATATTCTTCAACGAACTATAAAACAATACAACACAGAGGAAGACAATTCAGTCCATCCTAGCTGTGCCGGAAATGTAGGAAGCTTGCGTTGTAAATGTTTGAAAACACACATCCCTTGGCTATCATGATCACAGAGAGTAAGTTCTGTGGATGGAAAGGGCTGAAGACAGGACTGCAGCCCAGTTTTCCCAATCTCTCTTCACAGGACAGTCCCATCGGAAACAGTTTCTCTCTTCACCCTCAATGTTATCCTTAAGGTCTTGAAAAAAAATTGACTATGTTATCTCTTAAACTTCTAATTTTGGGATAAGTGCATTTAACGGGAGATAAACACAGAAGGCAGAAAGGATTAGAAGGTGATGCTGATTGGGATGAATAAGGCTGGGCAGCGGTGTTTGTAGAATATGGACCAATTGGGCTGAATAGCCTGTATTTAGCTGTACATTCTAAATGTAATAGAGTGTAATCATTTCAGTGTAGATGCTGGTTATGGCACCCCATGCTGGGAACAATTGACATTATATCATCAAAGTCATCAGTAATTTAGATATTGAGACATATATCTCATCATCCCAATCTCCTAGATCTTATTTCCAGAAATATGAGCTTCTAGACAATCATTGGCAAAGGTGCTGAATTAACTTTCAAAACTCCTTTGCCTTACTCCAGGTTACTTCCTCAGTGGACAATGTTGGTACAGAAATGGTGTGTAATAGGATTGAGTCAAAAATTAGAATTGATCAATGTACTCAGTCTTTCTGTTTAATGTCTGTGCACAGGAGAAGGATCTCACTACAATCGTGTTGCAGCTTTTTTTAGTTATGTATATTACAGACATGTCTAGCCTGCCTGTGGTCTGTATTTATAATGTGGCTCCTCACTGCTTTTGTGTTACAGTGTACAGTCAAGGCAATGTATGATTATAAGGCACAGCGGGATGATGAACTCTCCTTCTGCAAACACTCCATCATTCAGAATGTGGACAAACAAGAAGGAGGGTGGTAAGTTCAAGACATGTACGTGGAAAACTTCATCTCAACTACATGAAGGCCTAGTAATTGTCCTTCTTCAAATTGAACTATTGGTTTGGATTTCCTTGAATATAAAATGAATTTGGTATTTATGATGGTTAAAGGGGTTGATAAAGAGAAACTATTTCTTCCAGTAAAGCAATCTTGAATGAGGGGCTGGAATCTTAACATTGGAACTTGGCCTTTCCTGAGAAAAGTAAGGAAACATGCCTTCCACAAACAGTAATGGATTTTTAAAAAAATCATTCATGGGATGTTGGTACCACTAGCTAGGCAGCATTTATTGCCCATCCCTAATTGCCCAGAGGGCAGTTAAGAGTCAACCACATTGCTGTGGGTCTGGAGTCACATGGAGGCCAGACCAGGGAAGGATGGCAATTTCCTTCCCTAAAGGACGTGTTGAATCAGATGTGTTTTTGTAGAGTCATACAGCACGGAAACAGACCCTTCAGTCCAACTAGTCAATGCTGACCATAATCCCAAACTAAACTAGTCCGACCTGCCTGCGCTTGGCCCATATCCCTTCAAATGTTTCTTATTCATGTTCTTATCTACATGTCTTGTAAACAGCGTAACTGTACCCACATCCACAACTTCCTCTGGAAGTTCATTCCACACACAAACAACTCTCTAAGTAAAGATAATGCCGGTCATGTTTTTTAAAAATCTTTCTCCTCTTATCTTAAAAATATGCCACCTAGTCTTGAAATTCCCCAATCTAGGGAAAAGATACCTGTTTTCACGTTATCTAAACCCCTCATGATTTTATAAACCTCTATGAGGTTACCCCTCAACCTCCAATGCTCCAGTGAAAAAAGTCCCAGCCTATCCAGCCTGTCCTTAGATTTCAAACCGTCCATTCCCAGTAAGGTCCTGGTAAATCTTTTCTAAACCTTCTCCAGCTTAATAATATTCTTTCTATAACAGGGTGACCAGAACTGGACACAGTATTCCAGAATAGGCCTCATCAATGTCCCATACAACCTCAACATAACTTTCTGACCATCAGCAACACTTAATTCCAGATTATTTTTAGAACTGAATTCAATTCCACCACTTGCCATGGCAGGATTCAAACCCAGGTCCCCTGCATTAAAAGTCTCATGATAATACCACTAGGATATCGCCGCCTGAAACTCTGGCCATTGAGATGGAACATTTCAAAACTGAGATCAATAGATTAGTTCTATATCTTGGCACTTTTTTTTTCTTTTAGGTAATCATGGGTATGTTTAGGAAGGCAGATTCTGTTGAATCTCATTCCATGAACATTCCTTCAATGGCTTAGTTCCTTTCACCATCAGGAATGCTGGAAACGCTCAGCAGTTCAGGGGGTGTCTGTAAGGAGAGGAAGAGAGTTAATGTTTCAGGTCAATGATTTTTCATCACAAATCTCTTTAGTTAAGACAAAGGATCATCAACCTGAAACTTAACTCTGTTATTCCTTCCCAAATGTTTTCTCTATTTGTTTTAGATTTCCAGCAATTGCAGTGTTTAATTTTGTATTGTTTTATCCACATTTATTACTAAATTCTAATAAACTACTGGTTCACATCTACATCTCTTCCCTTTAGTAACTTTAACAGCTGTGAGGTTTTTTTGCTGATGTAGCACTTTCCTTCTTACATTAAGAATACCTCAATACCACTGCAAAGAATCCCTAATTAGAACCTTCCTCTCATAGCCCTGGGAATTCAAAGAGAATTCCTTTTTTTTCTTTCTTTCTTCATTAAAAGTCAAACTAAAGGGACAATGTTCTTCTAATTGCTACACGTACAATGCAAAACTCCAACTTCTCAGCTCCCCGCACCACCAGTGTCGCTTTGGTATAGACAGGCCCAAGGCTTCCCTCAGCCCATTGCTCTTTATTCAACATTTCACTGGAAGTGGGCAGCACTGGCAGGGGCCAGTAGTCATTGTGTTTTGATCCCAGCTGATGGTAATCCTGGACAAGTCAGATGCCAGTGTGTAACCTTATTTGTTAGATAAAGAGCAGAATCCGAGTGACAAGGGCCATGGCAGAATCAGAAAAACAGTCCGCCGAGGCTCATCTTGATGTCAGGAGCAACCCGCTCCTTCCTTTATGCCCTGTCAAGCTGTGAGTTGGGTTTCTCGCTCAGCAGTGGCAAGTTGCAAATTAAGGAGGATTATTGCTTATTAAACACCTTGTTAAAGGCCTAACTCGCCTCATTAATATGCAGCTTACCAAATGCACCAAACAAGCTAAACAATGAGAAATCTTAACATCGAAATGCAAACAGGTGCCTGGTGACTCCAGCTCTTCACCCACTCTGGTGGTAGTGAGATGTCCTCCGGAGGTGGTGAGATGTCCCAAACAAGTGAAGAGGCTGCACACAGGCTTGGCAGGGCTAGTGGTGCTGGGGTTTGGCAGCAAGCAAAGGAAGATGTTGCAAGCAACAGAGTGATCGATTGACTTATTGCCCTGTGCACCAAAGGACAGTGAAAAGTTTTGTTTACGAGCGGTGCAGGTCGATCAGAGTAACCAAGGATATACAGATCAAAAACACTTGGAGGCATACAGGTTTCATTACACAAGGTGTGCAACTAGACAAGGTCAACGTTAGCAAGATCAGCATGATTGGAGGCTAGAGAGTCCACTCACCAGTCTAATAACGGCTAGGCAGAAGCTGTTCTTGAACCTGTTGATGCGTGTGTTCAGGCCCCTGTATCTTCTGCCTGACAGAAGAGGTTGTAGGAGATCATTGCTGGGGTGTGGTGGGTCTTTGATGAAGGCAGCCTTTCTGCAGCAGTGAGCTGTGTAAATTGAGTCCATGGATGGGAGGTTGGTTTCCGTGATGGTCTGGGCTGTGCACATAACCTTCTGTAGCTACTTGCAGTCCTGGACAGAGCAGTTGCCGTACCAGGCCATAATACACTCGGACAGTCTGCTCCCAGTGGTGCATCTGTAGAAGTTGGTGAGGGTCCTTATGGACAGGCCAAATTTCGTGAGGCACCTGAGGAAGAAGAGGCATTGTTATGCCTTCTTGACCGAGGCATCTACATGGGAAGTCTAGGACAGATTGGCGGTTATTGTCACTCCAAGAAACTTGAGTGGTAGAGTATGATCCTTGGTAGGAGTGGTTGCAATAGCAGGGACAGAGTGGGTGTGAGGTATTGGAGAGAAGAATTGGCACTTATGGTGATGCAGTGGAGAAGGTCACTGACATTCCTAAGATACTGCTGGTCCGCTGTACTGCGGAGATGACACTGAGCTGGGTGGTGACCTCTGTCAGGCTGCTAAAATCATAGAATTATTACAGCGCTGGAGAGGCCATTCAGCCCATCTTGTCTGCCACAGTTCTTTGAACATTTTAATTTAGTGCCAATATCCTTCCTTTTCACCATAATCCTGCATGTTGTTTCTATTTAGATAATCACCTCATGCCCTATTGAATACTATCCGAGGCTGTAAGATGTAAGAGCTGAAGTAGAGCCTTTGGCCCATCAGGTCTGCTCAGCCTTTCAGTGAGATCTTGGCTGATCTGATAATTCTCAATTCCACTCCACTGCCTTTTCCCTCCAACCTTT
The DNA here is from genome assembly GCF_020745735.1 of Hemiscyllium ocellatum. Taxonomy (NCBI): domain Eukaryota; kingdom Metazoa; phylum Chordata; class Chondrichthyes; order Orectolobiformes; family Hemiscylliidae; genus Hemiscyllium; species Hemiscyllium ocellatum. Next base: position 54,680,447 of record NC_083415.1, read on the forward strand.
GATTCCCTTACTGATTAAAATCTGTCAATCATAGCCTTCAATATACTTAACAAACCCACCTCTACAGCTGTCTGTGGTAAAGAGTTTGACGACCCTCTGAGAGGAGAAATTCCTCCTCCTCGGTCTTAAACGTGCAGCCCTTAACTCTGAGGTTATGCCCTCTTGACCTAGATTTACCTACAAAGGGACACAACCTCTCAGCATCTACTCTGTCAAATGCCGTAACGTCTTGTATGTGTCACTAATGCCACCTCTCAAGCTTCTAAACTCCCGAGAGTACAGGCCCAACCTACTCTACCCCTTCTAAAGAAAAGCCCTCCGTACTCAGACTGAACCTCATGAACCTTCTCTGGACTGACCCAAATGCCAGTTTATCTTTCCTTAGATAAGGGAACTGAAGGTATGTTCTGACTAGTGCCTTGTATAATTTATCAAAACCTCCCTGTTTTTGTATTTCATACCCCTTTGTAATAAAGACCAATGGTCCATTTACCTTCCCCATTACCCACTGCTTGCTTTGTGTGGTTAATGCACAAGGACCCTCAAATCTCTCTTTGCTACTGCTTCCTGCAGTCTTCCCCCATTTTGATAATATACAGCTCTTCTCTTCTTGCTACCAAAGTGCACAGCCTCATATTTTCCCGCTTTATATTCCATCTGTCAAGCTTTTGCCCACTGGCTCAAGCTTTCATTTCTGGTGGCACAGCTTCCTCAGGTGGTCCTCTGGAAAGAGGACTTCTCTCCCTTGCGGCCTTCCCCACTCCCTCCCAGCAGGACCTCCAGGTCCCTGTCATAGAATCATAGTGCCGTCTTCCTCTTCCCAGACACCTTCTATAGACTTCCTTGACCAAGCGGGAAAACTTCGGAATGTCAGTTCTCATCCAGGGCACAGTGACATTTTAAAGATGGCACAGGGAAATGGGATACCAGTCTTTTGGCAGTCATCAGCTGGAATGGTGATTTATTTTGGGACCAAAGCATGGTAAGATGGAGCTGGAATAGGACGTGAGGGATGCCGTAGGTAGTTTATAAGGTGTGTTCAGTAAGAGATGATGAGAAGTCCTACCAGACCTGGTCGCGAGATTCACTCTAAAATGCGACACAATTCATATTTAGTCAATGATATTTGATCCAGGCCATATGTATTTCTTACACTCGGTAATGTGGTGTTTAGTCACTGAAGCATATTTACACAAGGCTGCAGAGATACTTTTGGGTTAGGTTAGGATATCTGGTCAGCATGGACGAGTTGGACCGAAGGGCCTGTTTCCATACTGGACATCTCTGTGACTCTAAAATAGGATAGAAGTTTACTCCACAAAAGGAGAAAGTAACAAACAGAGCTATCTATAGGAGACAGTTAGAGAGTCCTTAACGCAACTATCTAACCAAAGCTTCAACCTGTATCCTGACACTATCGGTTTGTATCTGTTCCTAAATATCCCACTGCCCCCATATCGACCTGCCTCAATTTTATATCACCGCTCCTATATGACTACTGTTGCCTCTGCTCTGTACAGTGATTGATGTCTTCCCAATGTATTTTTCAGGTGGAAAGGAGACTATGGAGGTAAACGACAGCTCTGGTTCCCTGCCAACTATGTGGAGGAGATAATGAGCCCAAGTACTGCAGAGCCAGAGAGATTGGTGAGACACTTTGATTTTGCTTGTCACAAGACCTGATCCCTCTTCTATTGACATTCAGTGCTATTACCATTGCTGAATCTCACTATCAACATCTTGGTGCTAGCATTTACTAGAAACTGAACAGGACCAGTCATATAAATACTGTGGCTACTAGAGCTGGTCAGAGGCTGTGAGTAACTCACCACCTTACTCCCTCATGCCTGTCTACCATCTACAAAGGCACAATACAGAAATGTGATGAAATATTAGATTAGATTAGAATACTTACAGTGTGGAAACAGGCCCTTCGGCCCAACAAGTCCACACCACCGAAGCGTAACCCACCCATACCCCTACCCACCCATTTACCCCTTACCTAACACTATGGGCAATTTAGCATGGCCAATTCACCTGACCCGCACATCTTTGGAGTGTGGGAGGAAACCGGAGCACCCGGAGGAAACCCACGCAGACACGGGGAGAATGTGCAAACTCCACACAGTCTGTCGCCTGAGTCGGGAATTGAACCTGGGTCTCAGGCGCTGTGAGGCAGCAGTGCTAACCACTGTGCCACCGTGCCGCCCACATATATTCTCCACTTGCCTGTATGAGTGCAGCTCAAACAACACTCAAAAAGTTCAATGCCCTTAAGGACAATGCAGCCCCATTGTTTAGCACCCCATCTGCTATCTTCAACCTCCAATTTTCAATACCAACACACGGTGTGTAACATCTACAAGATGCACTGCAGCAACCCAACAAGGCTCTTTCAACAACCGCTTCCAAACCAACAATTTCTACCACCTGGAAAAAGGGGGGCAGTCACTTGGAACGCCACCAGCTCCAAGCCACATGCCATCCTGTTTTTGGAAATACATTGCTGCTCTTTAACTGGCAAATCCTGGAACTCCCTTTATCAAATCACTGTGTACTTACACTCCAAGGATTGCAGTAGTTCAGGAAGGCAGCTCATCATCACTTTTTCAAGGGTAATAAAGGATGGGCAATATATCTAATTTAGCTTGTTGCACACAAACCCCTTGACGGAACTTCCAAAAAGAGTAAAGCAGTAATAAATTGTCCCTTAAGTTCACACTTTTATATCCTGTGTGTTATTACTTTTAAATTTCTTGCAATTGCATGCAGGTAGAACATACACTCCAAAGAAAGGAGGTCTTTGATTGATTTAGCACTGTGCACAACCTTAGGATGTCTCAAAGCACTCACAGCCAGTGAAGTACTTTGTAGCGACTGTTATAACCTTGGGAACATGGCAACCACACAAGCAAGCTCACAAAAACAATTGCCAGACACTCCTTTACTTTTTTAGAGATGTTAATTGTGTGACATAAATATTGACCAGGACACATCAGCAAAGTGGCTTTTCACTTCTTTGTAAGTGTGGCTGATCTTGTTGACATTCAAGACCTGTGTTCCCTTTCGTTCCACAGTGGTACACATAAGGTACCTTTAAGGTGCCAAGTTGTGCTGGAGCTGTCAGGATGCTGTGAAATTCAGAGAGAACATTGACCACCAAGGATTACCTTCTCCTCTGTTCTTCAAAGTATACCCCTGGGTCTTTTACATTTACCTGATCGGGGAGATGGTGCCCCAGTTTAACATCTCATCCGAAAGACAGAACTGTTGACAGTGCAGCAGTCCTTCAGTATTGTGCAGGAATGTCAAGTTAAATTGTTGTGCTCACGTCCCTGGTATCTGGCATAAGTCACCTTTTATTTACACATGAGAAGTCCTTGACTTTAGTATTGTCTCTTTCAGAGTCAGCTACCAGAGTGTCAGCAATTCTGACACTCCCCTTTCTATACATCAGAGTTGAAAAAGATGGTGCTGGAAAAGCACAGCAGGTCAGGCAGCATCCGAGGAGCAGGAGAGTAGACATTTCTGGCATAAACCGTTCATCAGGAATGTGGAGGGGGAAGGGGTATGAAACATAAATGGGGGGGTAGGGGTGGGGCGGGGGGAGGTAGCTGGGAAGGTGATAGGTGGGTGCAGGTGGGGGCGGTGATTGTGATAGGTCAGTGGAGAGGGTAGAGCGGATAGGTGGGAAGGAAGATGGACAGGTGGGATAAGTTAAGAGGGCGGTGCCGAGTTGGAAGGTTGGATCTGGAGTGAAGCGGGGGGAGGTGGGGAGATTTGGAAACTGGTGAAGTCAGTGTTGGTGCCGTGTGCTTGAAGGGTTCCAGGACAGAAGGTGAGGCATTCTTCCTCCAGGTGGCGGGTGGCTTAGATCTGGCAGTGGAGGAGGCCGAGGACCAGCACCCCCTTGGGAGAGTGGGGGTGGGAGGTTGTCGAAATGGCCGGCCACAGGACGATAGGGTTGTTTAGTGCATCTGTCCCAGAGATGTTCCCTGAAACGCAAGTTGGTGTCCCCTCTCCCCAGTGTACAGGAGAACCACATCGAGAGCAAAGGACATGGTAGATGTGGTGGGTGGATGTGCAGGAAAATCTGCTGGATGTTAAAAGATCCTTTGAGGCCTTGAACAGAGGTAGGGGAGGGGGTGGGGGGTAGCGTCAGAGGAGGTGGTGTGAGTGCAGGTTTTAAGCTTCCTTTGGTGGCAAATATGTCAGCCAGAGCTCCCTGATTGGACCAGATTGACAGCCCCAATCAGGGAGCTTATATTCTATGAGGTCCACCTGGCTGATCTCATCACAGCCACTGCAGAGGAGAGTGTGTGAAAAATGGAAGATACCGAGACATCCGTATGATTATCTGGCATGGCAAAACTATGCCACTTGGAGACTGTTGTTATTTTACATGCTCACATATCCTTACACCTTCCGCAGCGAGTAACTAAGCTCCTGTCTCCCCTATGCCTGTCCACCATGTACACGACACAGGTCAGGAATATACTCCACTTGCCTGGATGAGGACAGCTCCACAGCGCTCGAGAAGCTTGACTGTGTCCACTACAAAATATCCCGCTCGTCCAGTGCCCCTACGTAAGCGTTCACTCCTCCATCCCTCCACCACAAATACACAGTGGCAGCGGTGTACACCATCTACAAGATGCGCTGCAGCAACACACTGAGTTTATCTTCAATCCCCACAATTTCTAGCAACTCGAAGGACAAGTGCAGCAGCATCATAGGAGCGCCACCACGTGTAGTCCCCCTCCGAGTTACCGTGATGCTTTGCAAATATATCACTGCTCTTTCAAGAGCATTGAGTCAAAAACCTGGAACTGCCTTTCTAACACATTATAGGTGTCCCTACTCTCCAAGCAGTTTAAGAAGGCAGCTCACCACCACCTTCTCAAGTAAAATGTTAAAACAACAGGATTATTTTGGTGGATGATTTTAACTTCTCCTGTATTGACTGGGGCTCCCTTAGTGCGATGGTTTGAATGAGGGACAGTCTGTTAGGTATGTCCAGGACAAAATTTTGAAACAATATGTAAATAGTCCAATTGGGGAGGGCCATAGCAGACCTGGTATTGAGGAATGAGCCCAGCCAGTTAATCAAAGTTTCAGTGAGGGAGCATTTCGAGAACAGTGATCATAATTCTGTAAGTTCTTAAGTTACTTACGGATAAGGACAAAAGTCATTTTCAGGTGAAAGTATTAATTTGGGGAAAGGCTAACTACCACAATATTAAGCAGGAACTGAGGAATGCAGATTGGAAGTGGCTGTTTGAGAGTAAATCCATAGCTGGCAAATGGGGATCTCTTAAAATCCAGTTGATTAGAACTCAGGACCAGTGTGTTCCTGTAAGAATTGGAAGATTCAGGAATGTTGGATGTCAAGAGAAATTGAAAGCTTAGTCAAAAATGAAAAGGAGTCATACGTACCCTTTCAGAAAGTGAAGACCAACCGAGCCCTTAAAGAATCCAAATATCACGGGAAAGAATTCGATCTAGGAATTAGGAGGGCTAAAAGGGGCTATGAAATGTTTTTTTTAAGGAAAAAACGGTATTAAGGAAAATCCCATAGTGTTTCACGCATGTATAAGGAGGAAGAAGATAGCTAGAGAAAGGGTAAGTCAACTTAAAGACAAATGAGGGAATTTGTGCATGAAGAAAGAGGAGATGGGTGAGGTATTTAACTAATACTTTGCATCAGTATTCACAAAAGGGAAGGATGTGGTGGATGCTGAGTCAGGGGAGGAGTATGCTAATATTCTAGGACATGTCAATACAAAAAAAGCTGGTGTTAGGTGTTTGAAATGCATTAAGTTAAATAAGTCCTCAGTAGCTGAGGAAGGGTCACCGGACTGAAACATTAATTCTGATTTCTATCCACAGATGCTGCCAGACCTGCTGACCTTTTCCAGCAACTTCTGTTTTTGTTTCCCTGGTAGCTGATAGGATCTATCCCAGAAAGCTGGGGGAGTCAGACGAGGAAATTGCTTGTATGACATCTTTGTATCCTGTTTAGTTACAGGAGCAATCCCAGAGGACCAGAAAATAGCCAATTTAGTTCCTTTGTTTAAAAGGAGCAATAGGGATAATCCGGGAAATTACAGGCCAGTAAGCCATATGTCACTAATAGGGGAATTATTGGAGAAGTTTCTTAGGGATAGGAATTACTCACATTTGGTAAAATATGGACTTACTAGTGATAGGCAGCATGGTTTTGTGTGGGGAAGGTTATGTATCACAAATTTGTTTGAGTTTTTTCAGGAAGTGACAAAGATGATTGATGAGGTTAAAAGTCACACAACACCAGGCAACAGTCCAACAGGTTTATTTGGAAGCACTAGCTTTCAGAGCGCTGCTCCTTCAGGTGGTTGTGAAGCAGGTCCCTAAGACACAGAATTTATAGCAAAGGATTATTCTGTGTCTTATGGTCTTGCTTCACAACCACCTGATGAAGGAGCAGTGCTCCGAAAGCTAGTGCTTCCAAATAAACCTGTTGGACTATCACCTGGTGTGGTGTAATTTTTAACTTTGTCCACCCCAGTCCAACGCTGGCTCCTCCACAACATGATTGATGAGGGCGAGGCAGTAGATATTGTCTATATGGACTTTAGCAGGGCCTTTCACAACATCTCTCATGGGGGCTGACACAAAAGAGAAAGTCACGTGAGATCCGTGGTGAGCTGGTAAGGTTGGCACAGAACTGGCTTCGTCAGAGAAAGACAGAGAGTAATGTTTTTCAGACTGGAGATCGATGACCAGTGGTGTTTTGCAGGAATCCATGCTGGAACCTTTGTTGTTTGTAATTTATGTAGATTTGGAGGAGAAACTAGGTGGCTTGATTAGTACGTTTGATGAGGACACAATAATTAAGGAAGCTCCTGTCGGTAAGGAGGATTGCCAGAGAATACAGTAGAATGTAGTTAAATTAGAGACTTGGACAGACAAATATCAGATAGAGATTAATCCTGATAAATGTATGGTGGTGCATTTTGGGAGGTCTAACGCAGGGGGAAAGAATACAGTAAATGCCAGAACCTTTAGTAGCATCAACATACAGACGGGGATCTATGGCTACAGGCCCATGGTTCCCTGAAAGTGGCAATATAAGTGGATAAGATGGTCAAGAAAGCAAATGGCATGCTTGCCTTCAGCAATAAGGGTATAGAGTATAGAAATTGGCAGGTCATATTGCAGTTAGGTCACATTTGGAATATTGAGTACAGTTCTGGTTGCCACACTCCAGAAGGATATGGAGGCTTTGGAGAGGGTACAGATACAGTATTAGCTATGAAAAGAGAGTGGAGAAACGTGGTTTGTTTTCACTTGAATGTTGAAGGAGCGATATAATATAAGTTTACACAATTATGAGAGATATGGATAGAATGGAGAGTCGGAGTCTTTTTCCCAGGGTGGCGATGACAGTTACTAAGGGACATAGTTTACAGTGAGGGTTATAATGAGAGGACAGGTAAGTGGAGCTGAGGCCACGAAAACATCAGCTTTTTTATTCATTCGAGGGATGAGGGCATCACTATCTCAGTCAGCATTTATTGCCCATCCCTAATTGCCCAGAGGACAGTTAAGATAACCCCATTGTTACGAGTCTGTAGTCACATGTAGGCCAGACCAGGTAAGGATGGCACTGTCCTTCCCTGAAAGAATTAGTGAACCAGATGGGTTTTTCCCGACAATTGACAATGGATTCACGGTTACCATTAGACTCTTACTTTCAAATTTTACTGAGTTCACATTACACCATCTGCCATGGTAGAATTTGAACCTGGGTCCCCAGAACATTACCTTGGTCTTTATATTAAGAGTCCAGTGATAATACCACTGGGGCATTGCCTCCCTGCTGTGATCTTATTGAATGGCGGAGCAGGCTTGAAGGGTTAGATGGCCTACTCCTGGTTCGTATAGGTTTAAGTAAAAGGGGTAAGCATAAAGGAGATGGGAAAGGTAGGTTATTTTTACACAGATTCTAGATTAATGGTGCTGGAAGAGCACAGCAGTTCAGGCAGCATCCAAGGAGCAGTAAAATCGACATTTCGGGCAAAAGCCCTTCATCAGGAATACAGGCAGAGAGCCTGAAGGGTGGAGAAATAAGTGAGAGGAGGGTGGTGGTGGGGAGAAAATAGCATAGAGTACAATAGGTGAGTGGGGGAGGGGATGAAGGTGATAGGTCAGGCAGGAGGGTGGAGTGGATAGGTGGAAAATAAGATAGGCAGGTAGGACAAGTCATGGGGACAGTACTGAGCTGGAAGTTTGGAACTGGGGTGAGGTGGGGGAAGGGGAAATGAGGAAACTGTTGAAGTCCACATTGATGCCCTGGGGTTGAAGTGTTCTGAGGCGGAAGATGAGGCGTTCTTCCTCCAGTGTCTGGTGGTGAGGGAGCGGCGGTATTTTTACACAGAGTGTGCTGCCAGAGGAGGTGGTGGAGGCGAAAACAATAGGAATGTTTAAGAGGTATCAAGACAGATATATGGCAAAAGGTTTTTGGTTCGGAAAGGCATCATGTGTCAGCACAGGCTTTGTGGGCCGAAGGGCCTGTTCTGTTATTTGTTCTTTGTTTGTTCTTCTCAAGGACAATTCAGAATGGGTAATCAAAACTGAGCCAGCTAGTCATGCCCATATCCCATGTATAAATAAAAAAAAAGAAAATCAAGACTGGAAAAGCGTTTCACGTGGGTAGGGTCTAAGTAGGAAATTTATTTGTTTTCTGAAGCTGTAATTTGATGCCCCAGGGATTTCTATAATGGGAGAAAAGGCATGTTTGGAGTCTTAAACTTTTACAGATAAGTTGACTGGCTTGGTACTTATTCTTCCTTTTACTCCCTCTACTTTCAGCTCCTTAATGAAAACAGTCCTCTCGGGGATTTACTGGGAGGATCTCTGGATGTACCTTCCTGTCAGATTGGTGAGTAGTTTGGTAAAGCCAGAACTAACCTCCTTCAGTTAGTGCTGCTGACTGTAACTGGGACCAAACTGAAGGGCCATTTTGCTGTTGTAAAGAGAAATGGCAATGTCCCCACAGTAAACGTCTCTAGCTCCATGAACATAATCAATCCTGCCTTTGAACCTGAATGGAAATCAAGCACTTTCTTAGAGGAATTGGAGACCATTTCAATATATAAGGCAAAAGAAGAAAGAATTGCAGTTAGCGTGCTTGTCATAAACTTGGGGCATCCAAAAATGCTTTATAGTTGATTAAGTGCTTTTGAAGTATGGTCACTTGTAATTTAGGCAATTTGACAACAAATTTGCTCACAGCAAGCTCCCACAAGCAGCAGTGTAATATAGGTTAAAAGATGAAATCCAGTACATATTCATTTCCAGTCAAATGAGGCATCCAACTAATAACTTAAACCCAAAAGACAGGCATTTCAGCGTGATAGAGGACATGGCCTGACAGGACACAGTTACTGTTCATGAGCAGACCTGAACTATATAATTCCATAGAAGGTGGGAGAGATGTTCAGCTGTCCTAAATATGGCAGTTGCGTGTGAGTGGCATTGGCAAACAGCCACTCTTCAGCCTCGGTCAAATGGCTGCCTGACAATTTGAGGTAAAAGAATGGAGAATGAGTAGTCGCTAACCTCGTGTCAAGAAGATTTGTGCTCCATTCACATTTGGAGCAGTGATTTTACAAACTGAAGAGTCTTTGGAACAAAAGAGAGAGACAAAACTTAGTCATTCACTGTCTGCATTCAGCTTTGACTTTGGTTAAAATCACAAATGACATCCTGTGTGACTGTGACACAAGTACAGAGGAACCTCGATTATCCAGCATTTGATTATCCGAATATCGGATTATCCAGCAAGATTGCAGTATCCTGATGCTTAGTTAAACTATGTTATCCGGAATTCGACTATCCACAATTCGATTAACCAAATGAAATATTCCGCACCCATAACCTTTGGTTTCCTCTGTAAACTGTCCCTCCTCATCCTTCGCATTCAACACACCAGTCTCCTCCAGAATCGCCCAGTTGGATGGGACTCATCTTGCCTTGTTGCATCCTTTCATCTATTTAATCAGAGGCAGCGAATTACCACAAATGGCTTCTCTTCTCATTCCTACACCATTAACTCTGGTGTCTCGAAAGGATCTATCTTTGGCATCATCCATTTTCTCATTGACATCTGCCCCTCAGAGACATGATCTGAAAACACAGCAGTTTCCACATGTACAATGACAATATCCAACTCTATCTCACCTGCGCTTCTCTTGTCCCCGCTCCTGTCTCTAGATTAACAGATTGTTCATTTGATGTGCTGGCAATTAAATTTCAGCAAGTTTGAAGACGTTGTCTACACTTCCCACCACAAACTCTACTCCCTATTCACTGGCACCATCACTCTGTTCATCTGAGGCTGAACCAACTGCTTGTATATCTGATCTTGAGGTGAGGTTTCAACCACAAATTTGCATTCTCTCTAAGACCCCTTCTGTAACATGAACTGACTTTGCTATCCATCTCAGCTCATCTGTTGCAAGAGGGTCAGTGTGATTTCAGAAAAGGTCGAACAACTATTGACATGGTATTTGTTGTTAGACAGCTCTAGAACAAGCTGATCATTTATGACTGAGATAAAGAAAATGTCTTCACTTTATAGGACTGTTAAACCTTTGGAATTGAAAAAATAAAGTGTTATGAATACACTATCTTTAAATATAGCTACATTTTTCCGGTTTCTCAGCAAGTTATGGGATATGGCTGTGGAGAAGGAGAGGATTAGGCAAAATGGGAGGATATTTAATTGGGGAAGAGGAAACTATGATGCAATTAGACATGAGTTAGGAAGTATGGACTGGGAGCAATTGTTCCATAGTAAAGGCACTATAGACATGTGGAGACTGTTTAAGGAATGGTTGTTGCGAGTGATGAATAAGTATGTCCCTCTGAGACAGGCAAGAAAGGGTAAGATAAAGGAACCTTGGATGATGAGAGCGGTGGAGCTTCTCGTCAAAAGGAAAAAGGTAGCTTACATAAGGTGGAGGAAGCTAGGGTCAAGCTCAGCTCTAGAGGATTACAGGCAGGCGAGGAAGGAGCTCAAAAATGGTCTGAGGAGAGCCAGGAGGGGGCACGAGAAAGGCTTGGCAGAACAGATTAGGAAGAACACAAAGACATTTTACACTTATGTGAGGAATAAGAGAATGGTCAAAGAAAGAATAGGGCCGATCAGGGATGGCATTGAGAACTTGTGTGTGGAGTCTGAGGAGGTAGGGGAAGCCCTAAATGAGTTTTTTGCTCCTGTCTTTACGAAAGAACCGAACTTTGTAGTGAATGAAATCTTTGAAGAGCAGGTGTACATGCTGGAATGGATAGAGATAGAAGAAGCTGATGTGCTGAAAATTTTGTCAAACATTAAGATTGATAAGTTGCCAGGCCCGGACCAGATTTGTCCTCGGCTGCTTTGGGAAATGAAAAATGCAATTGCTTCGCCACTTGCAAAGATCTTTGCATCCTCGCTCTCCACTGGAGTGGTACCTGAGGACTGGAGAGAGGCAAATGTAATTCCTCTCTTCAAGAAAGGAAATAAGGAAATCCCCGGCAATTACAGACCAGTAAGTCTCACGTCTGTCATCTGCAAGGTGTTAGAAAGGATTCTGAGGGATAGGATTTATGACCATCTGGAAGAGCATGGTTTGATTAAATGCAGTCAACACTGCTTTGTGAGGGGCAGGTCATGCCTCACAAAGCTTGTCGAGTTCTTTGAGGATGTGACTAGAAAGGTTGATGAGGGTCGAGCTGTGGATGTGGTGTATATGGACTTCAGCCAGGCATTTGATAAGGTTTCCCATGGTAGGCTCATTCAGAAGGTCAGGAGGAATGGGATCCAAGGGAACTTAGCTGTCTGGATACAGAATTGGCTGGCCAACAGAAGACAGCGAGTGGTAGTAGAAGGAAAATATTCTGCCTGGAAGTCAGTGGTGAGTGGTGTTCCACAGGGTTCTGTCCTTGGGCCTCTACTGTTTGTAATTTTTATTAATGACTTGGATGAGGGGATTGAAGGATGGGTCAGCAAGTTTGCAAACAACACAAAGGTTGGAGGTGTCGTTGACAGTATAGAGGGCTGTTGTAGGCTGCAGCAGGACATTGACAGGATGCAGAGATGGGCTGAGAGGTGGCAGATGGAGTTCAACCTGGATAAATGCGAGGTGATGCATTTTGGAAGGTCGACTTTGAAAGCTGAGTACAGGATTAAGGATAGGATTCTTGGCAGTGTGGAGGAATAGAGGGATCTTGGTGTGCAGGTACATAGATCCCTTAAAATGGCCACCCAAGTGGACAGGGTTGTTAAGAAAGCAAATGGTGTTTTCGCTTTTATTAACAGAGGGTTGAGTTTAAGAGTCGTGAGATCTTGTTGCAGCTCTATAAAACTTTGGTTAGACCGCACTTGGAATACTGCGTCCAGTTCTGGTCACCCTATTATAGGAAAAATATGGATGCTTTGGAGAGGGTTCAGAGGAGGTTTACTAGGATGCTACCTGGACTGGAGGGCTTATCTTATGATGAGAGGTTGACTGAGCTCGGACTTTTTTCATTGGAGAAAAGGAGGAGAAGAGGGGACCTAATTGAGGTATACAAGATAATGAGGCATAGATAGAATCGATAGTCAGAGACTATTTCCCAGGGCAGAAATGGCTAACACGAGGGGTCATAGTTTTAAGCTGGTTGGAGGAAAGTATAGAGGGGATGTCAGAGGCGGGTTCTTTACACAGAGAATTGTGAGAGCATGGAATGAGTTGCCAGCAGCAGTTGTGGAGGTAGGGTCATTGGGGACATTTAAGAGACTGCTGGACATGCATATGGTCACAGAAATTTGAGGGTGCATACATGAGGATCAATGGTCAGCACAACATCGTGGGCTGAAGGGCCTGTTCTGCGCTGTACTGTTCTATGTTCTATGGGAAATTGGAGGGAGAATGCAGCTGAGACAGAAGATTGGCCATCATTCTGTTGAATAGCATGAGGAAAGCTTGAGCGACCTTATAATCTGCAAATGCATTTACTTATTGTGGTCTTATGTTTTATTGCATTAGGTGCTATATAAGTATAGGTAATTATTGTTGTTGATTTTGCCAGAAGACCATTGTTTTGAAGATGCCACATTGATTGGAATCAAATGTATAAATCTAGACATGAAAGTCGACTTGGTGTGACCGCATTTTACCGGCCCCAAAAATCTATCCTCAATGGATAAGTTCATCCCCAGTTTTCAGCCACAACATACCACATTAGCAGTTAGGCTCAATATTTCACCCCACTTCTGGCAGAGCTCCAGGGATCACAGTGTGGACACAGATTATGTTGCGAATATGCTTTGGGGTTTATCACTCGCTCGCAGAAAAAAGCAGACCTTACATGGCAAAGGACAAACACAATCAGCGACCACACACAGGCTTGCCAACAGTTCAGTTTCAAACTCAATTTTTGAGACTGCAACAATCTCTCCAGAATCAGGCGTTAACATGTACACCAACATCTAAAGTGTTTCCTTGAATTGACAAATTGTTGTTGGGTAGTTGGAGTTGATTATCTTTGGCCTACAGAACTGGAACGTAGCCATGCCATCAGATGAACAACTCCAATATTTTATTCACCCTTCTTGTCTCATTTCAGCCGTCCATCCAGATGGAAAAGGCAGTCGTCCCTATGTTTTTAAAATAAATGTGAGCTCGTTCAACCGTGCTGGTGAGACAATGGACCTGGCAGCAGAAACACTGGAAGATCTGAACGATTGGGTGGCCAAGATCCGGGAAGCAGCACAGACGGCAGACGCCAGGGTAAATTCACACACTTAAAGAAAACAGCTTGGAATTATACTTCATTGGCGGGGGTGGGCATGATGGCTCAGTGGTTAGCACTGCTGCCTCACAGCGCCAGAGACCTGGGTTCCATTCCAGTCTCGGGCGATTGTCTGGGTGTTTACACATTCTCCCCGTTTCTGCATGGGTTTCCTCTGGGTGCACTGGTTTCCTGTCACAGTCTAAAGATGTGCAGGTTAGGTGAATTGGCCATCACGTTCAGGGATGTGTAGGTTAGGTGTATCATTCGGGGGAATGGGTCTGGTTGGGTTACTCTTCCGAGGGTTGGTGTGAACTTGTTGGGCCGAAGATCCTGTTTCACACTGTAGGCATTCTAATTAGGGGATTCATTGATAGAACCTACATCCTTTTTAAACATTTAGGAACTGAGATTTCACACAATTGAATTTCATGTACAAAGGTAGATTTTTTTCCACACTGGGTTACTGTGATGTTTTCACTGACAGTAGGTAGCATGTTTCTGTTACATTTGGCTGCTGCCAGGAGAACTACTCTTGGTAACACAAATTATCTGGAAAACACATTTCAGCAAGTTGCTGCAATGTGTTTTCCAGAGAATTTGGCTACTTACTGCAATGAGGAAAGATGTTCCTGTACCCTAGCAAGAATAGGTAGCCCCGGCACTGTACCCCAGAGAGAACTGAACATCCCAGAAACTAACCCCAGCAAGAACGAGTGTCAAAGAAACTGCGCCGCAGCAAGAACAGTACCACAGAAACTGTACCACAACAAGGACAGGTATCACAGAAACTGTACCCCAGCAATAACAGGTATCACAGAGACTGTACCTCAACAAGAATAGTACCACAGACACTGTAACCCAGCAAGAAGAGCTATCACAGAAACTAACCCCAACAAGAACAGCTATCACAGACACTGAATCCCAACAAGAACAGGTATCACAGAAACTGAATCCCAACAAGAACAGGTATCACAGAAACTGTAACTCAACAAGAACAGGTATCTCAGAAACTATACCTCAACAAGAACAGCTATCACAGAAACTGAATCCCAACAAGAACAGGTATCACACAAACTGAATCCCAACAAGAACAGGTAACACAGAAACTGTACCTCAACAAGAACAGGTATCTCAGAAACTATACCTCAACAAGAACAGGTATCACAGAAACTGAATCCCAACAAGAACAGGTATCACACAAACTGAATCCCAACAAGAACAGGTATCACAGAAACTGTACCGCAGCAAAAACAGGTACCACAGAAACTGAATCCTAACAAGAACAGGTAGCACAGAAACTGTACCCAAACAAGAACAGTACCACAGAAAGTGTACCCCAGCAAAAACAGGTATCACAGAAACTGTACCTCAACAAGAACAGGTATCACAGAGACTGTACCTCAACAAGAATAGTACCACAGAAACTGTACCCAACAAGAACAGCTATCACAGAAACTGAATTCCAACAAGAACAGATATCACAGAAACTAACCCCAACAAGAACAGTACCACTGAACCCACTGATTCCCACAGCTACCTGGATTACACCTCTTCCCACCCTACCTCTTGCAAAAATGCCATCCCATATCCCCAATTCCTCCGCCTCCGCCGTATCTGCTCCTAGGAGGACCAGTTCCACCACAGAACACACCAGATGGCCTCCTTCTTTAGAGTCCGCAATTTCCCATCCCACGTGGTTAAAGACGCCCTCCAACGCATCTCGTCCACATCCCGCACCTCCGCCCTCAGACCCCACCCCTCCAACTGTAACAAGGACAGAACGCCCCTGGTGCTCACCTTCCACCCTACCAACCTTTGTATAAACCAAATCATCCGCCAACATTTCCGCCACCTCCAAAAAGACCCCACCACCAGGGATATATTTCCCTCCCCACCCCTTTCCGCCTTCTGCGAAGACAGTTTCCTCCATGACTACCTGGTCAGGTCCATGCCCCCCTACAACCCACCCTCCCATCCTGGCACTTTCCCCTGCCACCGCAGGAACTGTAAAACCTGTGCCCACACCTCCTCCCTCACCTCTATCCAAGGCCCTAAAGGAGCCTTCCACATCCATCAAAGTTTTACCTGCACATCCACTAATATCATTTATTGTATCCGTTGCTCCCGATGTAGTCTCCTCTACATTGGGGAGACTGGGCGCCTCCTAGCAGAGCATTTTAGGGAACATCTCCAGGACACCCGCACCAATCAACCACACCGCCCCATGGCCCAACATTTCAACTCCCCCTCCCACTCTGCCGAGGACATGGGGGTCCTGGGTCTCCTTCACCGCCGCTCCCTCACCACCAGATGCCTGGAGGAAGAACGGCTCATCTTCCGCCTCGGAACACTTCAACCCCAGGGCATCAATGTGGACTTCAATAGTTTCCTTCTTTCCCCTCCCCATCTTAGTTCCAAACTTCCAGCTCAGTACTGTCCCCATGACTTGTCCGGACTTGTCCTACCTGCTTATCATCTTTTCCACCTATCCACTCCACCCTCTCCTCCCTGACCTATCACTTTCATCCCCTCCACCACTCACCCAATGTACTCTATGCTACTTTCTCCCCACCCCCATCCTCCTCTAGCTTATCTCTCCACGCTTCAGTCTCTCTGCCTTTATTCCCGATGAAGAGCTTTTGCCCAAAACGTTGATTTCGCTGCACTTTGGATGCTGCCTGAACTGCTGTGCTCTTCCAGCACCACTAATCCAGAATCTGGTTTCCAGCATCTGCAGTCATTGTTTTTACCTCACAGAAACTGTACCCCAGCAAGAACAGTAAAACAGAAACTGATTCCCAACAAGAACAGGTATCACAGAAACTAACCCCTGCAAGAACAGTACCACAGAAACTGTACCCCAACAAGAACAGGTATCACAGAAATGTACCCCAGCAACAATATGTATCACAGAAACTGTACCCCAGCAAGAACAGGTATCACAGAAACTGTACCCCAACAAGAACAGGTATCACAGAAACTGTAACCCTGCAAGAACAGGTACCACAGAAACTGTACCCCAACAAGAACAGGTATCACAGAAACTGAAACCCTGCAAGAACAGGTACCACAGAAACTGTACCCCAACAAGAACAGGTATCACAGAAACTGAAACCCTGCAAGAACAGGTACCACAGAAAAGTACCCCAACAAAAACCGGTACCACAGAAACTGTACCCCAACAAAAGCAGTACCGTAGAAACTGTACCCCAACAAGAACAGCTATCATAGAAACTGTAACCCAACAAGAACAGGTATCACAGAAAATGAGGACTGCAGATGCTGGAGAGTCAGACTCGAAAAGTGTGGTACTGGAAAAGCACAGCAGGTCAGACACATTCCTGATGAAGGACTTATGCCTGAAACGTTGATTCGTCTGCTCCCGGATGCTGCCTGATCTGTTGTGCTTTTCCAGCGCCATCACAGAAACTGTGCCCTAATTAGAACAAGTACCACAGAAACTGCGCCAACAAGCATAGGTATCATAGAAAGTTAATGCCCGCAAGAATTCAAAATTATTCTGGTGGTTTGAGGAGATGTCATTTTAAAGCTTTTAATTTGTGGCTTGATCACTTTTTAGAAGGAAGAGGGGAAGATGATGGAGCGCAGAAAGAAGATTGCTCTTGAACTCTCTGACCTAGTGGTGTATTGCAGACCTGTCCCCTTTGATGAAGAAAGTAAGTGATGTTAAGGACGACGCGTGCACGCACACATTTCTCAGTGTGTGTGCTCCTTGTCCTCAGGTCCAAAGCAAATTCTCTTGTGAGTGGCCAGAGTAGGAGGGGAGAATTGGTGGACCACATGTGATATTGACAAAGGTGTAAGCGCATTCTGAATTGTATGGAATAGGACTACGAGAATGTGTACTATTATGGATTTGTTTCTTAAAGTGTAAATTTGCTGTTCTACAAACATTTCTGGTCTGGAAAATGTGCCCCAATTGTTCTGAGTCATTATAACCTTGTAATCAAAAGTATCTATTTCCAAACCTTTACCCAGTGTGGCCCCATTTTAATGCCATTGATGTTATGAGAGCTCTGGTGCGGGAAAGCTTGGGCAGCCTCAGCTGCTGAACGAGACAAGACTGCCAGTATTTAAACTGCTGAGCACTGAGAGGTGAATGCACACCTCCCCCACCCTGGCCCTGCAGTTGAAAGAAGCAGTTTCCCCCAACCCCCACCATGTCACACAAAGTCAGAAGCGTTAAAATGGAGTCACACTGTGATAAAGTTAGAAGTAAACTTAATCTTCTGAACAGATGGTGGCCGTTGGGGGGGAGGTGTGGGGGGGAACAAGAAGACATTTCAGCATAGTGTAAGTTTTTGATGGTGGGGGTCTCAAAAGAAAATGAATATCTGCCTTTGTTTAGAATTTTTTTTGCTACAGCAATCAGATCTCAAAAGATCCATCTGTGAGGTCACACCCACCAGTTACAGAATATAATCTGGAAAACTTGAAGGAACCAAGGAGCTGTTAACATTCAGTCTGAGAAAAGAACTTGTAACTTCACTCAAAGCTGCAATTTACTGTTTGTACGACTGGCTTATAATATCAGGATATTCCTAGGTTACATCTCTCGACTAGTTGCCCTAGTGGCTATTGTCTCTAGTGCTGTAAGGCAATGGTGAAATAAAAAACAAAACAGGATTTCTGATTGTTATCCAGTAAATGTTGAAGTTCTTGACCCTCAACATTCTGACCCAAACATGAGGTGTGAAGTCACAAAGTTAAAAAAAAATTAGTGAGCGATAGTGATCTGACTCTCTCACTGATCTCAGAATATAATATAATAATAAAGTTTTCACATTCTCCCTGTGTCTGTGGGGGTTTCTGCTGGGTGCTCCGGTTTCTTTGCACAGTCCAAAGATGTGCAAGCTAGCTGGATTGGTCATACTAAATTACCGATAGTGTTCAGGGATGTGTAGCTTAGGTGCATTAGCCTTGGGAAATGGAGGGTTACAGGGATAGGGTAAGGGGATGGGTCTGGATGGTACACTCTCCAGAGGATCAGCGTGGACTTGTTGGGCCAATTGGCCTGTTTCAACACTAGGAATTCTATGGTATTCAATGGTAATAGCAATTATTACCTGGGACCACTTTGATGAGTATAAGATTTTGTTGTAGGACAACGATGGAATTGTGGAATAGACCAACGTGACACACCACAGGGCAAACTGCGGAGTTCGCCTGCAATACTTTGCAAATCGTGTTTGTTTGTGACGAAGCGGTGCTCCGGAAGTTTATACTTCCAAATAAACCTGTAGGACTATAAGCTGGTGTTGTGCGAGTTCCAACTTTGATCTCCCCAGTCCAGCACCTGCACATCATTGGCAAACATTAACCTTGGAACGTTGAGTGGGAAATGTTGACACAGCAACCTACAATGCTTAAAGTTGGCAGAAAAGTGTGATCAGAAATTGTGGCAACAGGAAAGTTTGTTTGCATTCTGCATGCAAGATTTTGAAAACACTGAACGATATTAGATGGTATTTTACCTTTAACCTGCTATTGATCTGCTGGTTAGACCAAAAATGCGGGTCCAGTGGGTGTCAGTGCAGCCTTTCATTTTGAGTGGCAGGCGGTGTGAGGCAAACCTGTGAGGTACCAGAAGATGTAGAAAATATTTGCGCACCTGTCGTCACTACAGAACTACAACTAGTTTCAGAAACTCAGGTTGCGTTCTGAACTGGTCATGGCACACATGAGCTAGGAAATGAATAGAATACTGCCAGATGTTGGTCAGAACGTGCTTTTTTTTCTGAAATTGTTTCTCCCAAGGATCATTAGTTCATGCTAACCATGTGATATTGGTCACGTGGTCAACATGAAAACTTCCAGCCATGAAGCAGATGGACAGTGATTAATGGACAAGGTGGATTACAAATAATGGGAAGGACAACCCCTCCCCAAGAAGAATGAGCGAGTAGATGGTGCAGGTGAAATTGGGAATGTGTGCAAGAAGTGATAAGACAATAATCTATCCCGTTGTTTCTTTGTGATACAGAGATCGGGAGTGATCGGGCCTGCTACCGGGATATGTCATCGTTTCCAGAAACCAAGGCAGAGAAATATGTGAACAGGGTCAAGGGGAAGAAATTTCTACAGTACAATCGTCTGCAGTTGAGTCGCATCTATCCCAAAGGCCAGCGTCTCGACTCATCCAACTACGATCCCTTGCCCATGTGGATTTGTGGCAGTCAGTTAGTGGCATTGAACTTCCAGACCCCAGGTCCTTGTTACTTTTTCCTTCTTCCTGTTTTTGTCCTCATTACCACTGAACCCACCCAACCCACACACGCAGTCTTAGTGTCACAACAGTTCCCGATTCCCGATCAATGAACTGGCTTTTGTTGCCAACAGCATTTGTGCTTGTGTGGAATCTTAAAGGGAAGAAGTTGTGTTTGAGTTTGATTGAATTGGATTCATTGTTGTCACATGCCCAGAGATACAGTGAAAAGTGTTGTTTTGCATGCTCTACAGGCAGATCATACCACACAAAGTATATCAGCATAGCAGAATGGAGTGGAGAGTACAGTGTTACAGCCGCAGAGATGGTGAAGAGAGAGAGAGAGAGACAGAGAGAGAGATGAGAATTAATATTTGAGAGGTCCGTTCAAAAGTCTGATAATAGCAGAGAAGAAGCTGTTCTTGAATCTGCCCATATGCATATTCAAACATCTATATCTTCTGCCCAATGGAAGAGTGTGTAACCGGGGAGGGAGTGGTCTTTGATGATGTTGGTTGTTTTCCTGAGGCACAGGGAAGTATAGATGGAGCCAGTGCGTGGGAGGTTGGTTAGCGTGATGGACTGGGCTGTGTTTATGACTTTGTAGATTCTTGCAGTTTTGAGAAGAGCAGAAGCCATACCATCCAGATATAGATGCACCATAGAACGCATCCTAAAAATGAGTAAAAGCCTTATTGGACATGCCAAATTTCCTTAGCCTCCTGGGGAAGTTGTTGTACTTTCTTGACCATCACTTTGACGTGGATGGACCAGGACAGATTGTCGGTGATCATCACTCCCGGTACTTGATACTCTTGACCTCAGCACTATTGATGCAGAATGAACATTCGAGACAGTAGTTTCCACATTGGTGTGAAGTCATGCGCGCAGAAGGCTGTCGGTGGACAATGCTCACTGCCTGATGAGTTGACCTTCACTTCCTCAAGCACTCACAGGGTGAATGTTGGTCTAATGGTAATGTCACTGACCAGTAATCTGGCAGAGTGCAGGCTAATGCTGTAGGGATGTGAGTTCAAATCCCACTGTCTCAGCTTTGTAGAATTTAGTTAAAAATCACACAACAGCAGGTTATAGTCCAATAGGTTTAATTGAAAGCACACTAACTTTCGGAGCGACGCTCCTTCATCAGGTGATTGTGACGAAGGAGCGTCGCTCCGAAAGCTAGTGTGCTTCCAATTAAACCTGTTGGACTATAACCTGGTGTTGTGTGATTTTTAACTTTGTACACCCCAGTCCAACACCGGCATCTCCAAATCATAACTATTGTAGAATTTAAATTCGGTTAACAAAATTTGGAATTAAAAGCTTGTCTCAGGGGGGAGTTGACCATGAAAGCTATTATTCATTCTTGTAAAACTGGTTCACTAGTGTCCGTTAGGGAAGGAAATCTACCACCTTTACCTAGTCTGACCTACATCTGACTCCAGACTCAAAGCAATGTTGTTTTCTTTTAACTGCCCTCTGAAATGGCCCACCGAGTAACTGAGGTCAAGGGTAATGATGGATAGGCAAAAGCCCACTGCCCATGGAAAATAAAACTTTCCTGAAGCAATCCCACAACAGTACAAGGCAAACATGTAGACGGGAAGGAGTATGTTATGGGAACAAGGATGATGAAGCTAGTGGGGAAGTATACAGAGGTTGCCCAGTTACTGTGTCTGATAGGCCCCTGTCAAGGACTCTGTGAACCACTACTTTTGACCACACTGATTGAGCATCCCATACCGTCCATCGATTTTCCAGTGCTAACTTTTTAATTATATCTCCATCCCATCTTGCAGGATGGTGTTGGTTGGAACTGCCTTTGTTTGTGGTGGAATGGGCTTGGTTTAAGCTTTTCTGTTCTTAGTGGAGCTTAAGTCCACAGTGTTAAACTTGGCACAAAATCGCATTGTTTACTCTAGTTTTACTTGGATTGAAAAAAATAGTTATGAAACTGAATCTGATACAGACTGTAGGCTAGTTGCAAGTGGTTAAGGACTTTGATATCATGTCCTAATTCCTTACATGTTATCTCTGTCTCCCAGATAAACCCATGCAGATGAATCAGTCGTTGTTCATGTTGAATGGGAGATGTGGGTATGTTCTACAGCCATCCATCATGAGGGATGACCAGTTTGATCCTTTTGACAAACACTCTGTGAGGCCGACTGAGTCACTCATCATTCAACTCCAGGTCTGTTACACAGTCAACATCATTGTTCTGTTTCCTTATCTGTAAAGTTAGATTGAAATCAGCTTCTCGGACATTAGGCAGATTCAAAGGGCTGTTTTGCAACCACATTGTTGTGTTTCTGTATGCAGAATGTTGTGATGCAGTAATCAGTGAGGCACTGTTAGCGTAAAACACCAATAAGGAAATATCATAAGTTAAAAACAAATCATACCCTGGGTTTTACTGTCTACTGAATTAACATTTTGGAGGATGAATTATTTGAGGAAAAAAGAAGGAATACACTTATGTCAAGTCTTTACCACCTCAGGATGATCCAAAGTGTTTAATTTCCAATTACATACTTCCGTAGTGTGTGTCATCGTGTAGTAAACACGGGAACCAATTTGGACACAAGGTCCCACAATCAGCAGTGAGTAAATGGCCAGATAATTTTTTTTGTGACAGTGATTTAGGGATAAGTATTCACCAAGGTATCAGGGATAACTTCTGGGTATAGTGTAAAAGACCTTTTTTATGGATACCTTTGTGGACTGTCAGTTTAAAGCTAACAGTTCCAACAGGGCTGCACTCCTTCAGTACTGCACTGGAGTGCAGCACCTACAGTCGGACAGGAGGTGGTTTCAAAGATTTAAGGGAATGCAGTGGTGATTTGAAGTTATGTAATTGGTTAATAAGGAACCACAGTACAGTGGTGACAGTGAACGGAGGGCTTTTGATGAATTTTTTTAATTCTTTCACGGGAAGTGGGTGTCACTCATTGGGCAGGATTTATTGACCCCCCTAATTGTCCTTAAGAGGGACAACTTACAACTGCACAGAGGTGAAGTCAAGGCAATGGAGGGAGGGCACGAATTTCCAAGCAAGCTTTGGGCACAACACCACCCGTCCCACATGGGGCTGAGTATGCAGATTGTGCATTGGATAACCACCCATCCCTGAATCCATCGAACGAGAAACAAGTCCTCTTCGTCTCACAGGACCAACTAAAAAGAGGAAGGATCATTTGGGATGAATCACTGAAGGCCAGTGAGGAGATAGTTGAAGAAATTATGGACCCCATGAAGCTTTTAAGCCAAAGTTACTGCAGTGGAAGTAGCAAGTTTTGAAGATAAATTTAGAGAAATAATCAGAGCCAGAAGGAGTCAGGAATGTGAAATACCTCCACAGAGGCCAATATTCCATCACCAAATCACCTTTTATTTACATGTGCATAGTGCTTAAAGATAATTAAAAACTGCAGATGCTGGAAGCCAGAGTCAATGGATGTGATGCTGGAATCACACAGCAAGTCAGACAGCATCTGAGGAGCAGGAAAGTCAACATATCAGGCCGAAAACCTTCATCAGGACTGGGGAGGGGGAGTGGAACCCAGATGTATATAGTGGGAGGGAGGTGGAGCTGTGGGAAGGGTAGGTGAGTCGGTGATTGGTGAATGCAGGTGGCAGTTATTGTGATTGGTCAATGGGAAGGGTGCTGCGGATAGGTGAGTAGGGAGATGGACAGGTTAGAGCAGGTCAGTGAGGCGAGGAGGATGGGGAGCTGGGCATGGGGTAAGGTTGGGGGTGGAGGGATTTTGAAGCCAGTGAAGACAATATTTTGGGATGTAAGCTCCCCAGGTGAAATATCAAGTGTTGCTCCTCAAGTTTAGTTTGGCCTCACTATGACATTAAAGGAGGCCAAAGATGGACATGTCGCCAGAAAGACGCAGGGTTAGTTGATGCATGCAGAGTGCAGATGTTCCCCTAGTCCGCTGCCTTAGAGATGGCTCTCAGGGTGAGCAGATTTCTGACACTCCTGTTTATAATGTTTTATTAAATAAATTACAAAATACAGTTTACAAAAAACAATTAACATTAACAGCTGTACACAACAGCAATTTTACAAGGGAGAGGAGCAGCAAAGCCAGGCCCCAAATCCTACCGTTCAATCAGTTTACAGGGAGATGAGGACAAACCTTAAATGCCAGTTTCACATATAAAAAGACATAGTGACAATGACATTTGTACATAAAAGGACAATCCAGTTACATAAAAAATGTGCATATAATACAAGCCCAGCAAGCCCCCATCCCTCCCACCTACCTTCCGACCACTAAGGCAGCCCGCCTCTACCCACTTCTGGCTCTCGGCCCACCCCGTGCCCCTTCCAGTTCCCGGTCCGCCCTGACACACCTTTCGACCACCTCTAGGACAGCCCGCCCCGGTACCCGCCCGGGGTGACAGCAGTCAGGATGGCCTACCCACCTTTCGGCTTCACTAACCACTCTCAGCACCTTTCGACCACCTCTGGGCAGCCCGCCCCGGTACCTGCCCAGGGTGACAGCGTTGAGGACGGCTACCCGCCTTCTGGCTCTCGGTCTGCCCCTACATACCATTGGCGCATCAGGGTGGGTGAGAGACCATCCGGCCAGTGGGGTATCCTGGCACACCTTCCGGCCACCTGTAAGACAGCCCGTCCCCTTCCCTGGGACGGCAGCGTGTAGGGTAGCCCACAAGCCTTCCGGATCTCAGCCTGCCCCTACGCACCTTCTGGCTCTCGACTGCTCTGACACCTTTCGACCACCTCTAGGGCAGCCCGTCCCGAATACCCCTTATCGAGAATGGCCTACCCACCATGTGGTTCTCGGGGCAACTGGCATCAGGGTGGCCTACCCACTCTCTGACTTTCAGGACAGCTTTCAGGATGACCCATGACCCTCCCAGCTCACAGTAAGGCATACCAGACCCAGGGACACACACGACAGTGCAGGTGATAGACCCAGGAAACACCAAAATACGGTTAATTACCAAAAAAACAGAGTCCTTTCTGGTACACAGTCCAAATCTATACACAGTCTTCAAAATATAGAATCCATTTCCAGGAAGAGTCCACTCCAAACTGCAGAATCCATTGCTAAAAACAGAGTCCACTCCTGAAGGCAGCAAATGCACACCCCACAGCACACAGGTGTTCAGTCTCCATAGAGTCCTGGCCCAGCCTTAGAAAACCAGGCCCACTCACAGGAACAGTACATTGTACAGGTGCAGTTAACTCAGGGATTTGATCCACTCCTGAAGGCAAGGTGTTCTCCCAAACTCCAGGATACAGCAAGTGCTCTCCTCCCAACACACACACACAGGTGTTCAATCTTCAGAGGCCCAGTCCCAGGGCTAGGCCTCCCCACAGCTCCTCTGGTAAAATGTATGTCTTCCACAAGGGCTCAGTCCAAATACCAATAAAAAGTGAAGACACATACAAAAAAAAGAAAACTAGAGTCCAAGGGCTAAGCCCTACCACAAAATTATTATCCTTTTCTCAAAAAAAGAGAAAAGAGTAACACAGGCTGTAACCAGCCAGTGAAACAACAATCCCCGAAACACATTATGTACATCAGGAGTTTAACAATCAGTCCTCACTAAAAGGAATGTCAGTTAACAAACTGGCTAAATAATTCAACCAGTTCAGGAATCAGGTTTCCCCCTCAAAAAGAGAAGCAGGAAGTAACAGTAACATACTGACTGTAACACCAACCAGCACAGAGTCAGTCCCCTAAACTGAGGAGACTCTGAATCTCCTGTTTTTTCATTAAACAAATTATAAAACAGTTTACAAAAAACATTTACAGCTGTACACAAGAGACAGCAGTTTTACAAGGGAGAGGAGCAGCAACGCTACGCCCCAAACCCTACCGTTCAACCATTTTACAGGGAGATGAGGACAAACCTCAAATCCCAGTTCCACATATGACAGGACAGTGACAAGGACATTTGTACATTAGACATTACTGTTTCATACAGAAGTGCAGACATTACAGACCCAGCAAGCCCCCGGCCCTCCCACCTTCCGACCACTCTAAGGCAGCCCACCCCTACCCACCTTCTGGTTCTCGGTCCACCCCATGCCCCTTCCAGTTCTCAGTCTGCCCTGACACACCTTTTGACCACCTCTAGGACAGCCCACCCCGGTACCTACCCGGGGTGACAGTGCTGAGGACGACTACCCGCCTTCTGGCTCTCGGTCTGCCCCTACGTACCATTGGGCTCTCACCCACCCCGATGCGCCATCCAGCCAGTGGGCTATCCTGACACACCTTTCGACCAACTCTAGGGCCGCCCATCCCCTACCCTGGGATGACAGCGTGTAGGGTAGCCCACAGGCCTTCTGGATCTCAGCCCGCCCCTACGCACCTTCTGGCTCTCGGCTGCTCTGACACCTTTCGACCACCTCTAGGGCAGCCTGTCCTGATTACCCTTTATCAAGACGACAGTGCTCTGAATGGCCTACCCACCATCTGGCTCTCGAGGCAACTGGCATAAGGGTGGCCTACCCACCATCTGGCTTTCAGGACAGCCTACCAACCTTCAGGTTCACAGGATGGCCTACCCACCCTCCGGCTCTCGGGGTGACAGCTTTCAGGATGTAGCATGCGCCTCCCAGCTCAAGTAAGGCCTGCCAGACCCAGGGACACAAGACAATGCAGGCGATAGACCCAACAAACACAACAATACAGTTAATTACCAAAAAACAGAGTCCTTTCTGGTGCACATTCCAAATATAGAGTCTTCAAAATATAGAGTCCATTCCCAGGAATGAAGTCCACTCCAGTTTTTAAGGTGCATTGTCCAAAATGGAGTCCATTCTAAACTGCAGAGTCCACGCCTGAAGGCAGCAAATGCACACCCCACAGCACACAGGTGTTCAGTCTCCATAGAGTCCTGGCCCAGCCTTGACAAACCAGGCCCACTCACAGGAAGAGTACATTGTACAGTTAACTCACAGGGGTTTGATTTACTCCTGAAGGCAAGGTTTTGCCCAAACTCCAGAATACAGCAAGTGCTCACCTCCAGCACACACATAGGTGTTCTACTTTCAGAGGCCCAGTCCCAGGGCTAGGCCTCCCCAGAGGAACAGCTCCTCTGATAAAATGTATGTCTTCCACAAGGGCTCAGTCCAAACACCAAAAACAGTGAAGACACATAGACAAGAAACAAAGGAAACTAGAGTCCAAGGGCTAAGCCCCATCAAAAATTAACATTGTCCTTTTCTTAAAAAGGAGAAAAGAGTAACACACAGGCTGTAACCAGCCAGTGGAACAACAATCCCCTAATGATAACACATTGTGTGCATCAGGGGTTTAACAATCAGTCCTCACTAAAAAGAATGTCACTTAACAAACTGGCTAAATAATTCAGCCAGTTCAGGAATCAGGTTTCCCCCTCCAAAAAAAAAGGGAAGCAAAAACTCACAGTAACATACTGACTATAACACCAGCCAGCACAGAGTCAGTCCCCTAAACTGAGGAGACTCTGAATCTCCTGTTTATTTTTTTATATTTTATTCAACAAATTACAAAACAGTTTACAATACACATTTACAGCTGTACAAGAGACAGCAATTTTACAAGGGAGAGGAGCAGCAACGCTAGGCCCCAAACCCTACCGTTCAACCATTTTACAGAGAATGAGGACAAACCTCAAATCCCAGTTCCACATTTAACAAGACAGTGACAATGACATTTGTACATTAAACAAAACTGTTACATACAGAAGTGCAGACAATACAGACCCAGCAAGCCCCCACCCCTCCCACCTTTCGACCACTCTAAGGCAGCCCGCCCCTACCCACCTTCCAGTTCTCAGTCCGCCCTCACACACCTTTCGACCACCTCTGGGGCAGCCCGCCCCGGTACCTGCCCGGGGTGACAGCGCTGAGGACGGCTACCCGCCT
Source organism: Hemiscyllium ocellatum (assembly GCF_020745735.1). Lineage (NCBI taxonomy): Eukaryota > Metazoa > Chordata > Chondrichthyes > Orectolobiformes > Hemiscylliidae > Hemiscyllium > Hemiscyllium ocellatum. The sequence goes on from NC_083415.1 coordinate 54,708,379, forward strand.
TCAGGCTCTCGGTCTGATCCTACGTACCATTGGGCTCTCACCCACCCTGTTGCGCCTCCGACTAGTGGGCTATCCTAGCACACCTTTCGACCACCTCTAGGGCAGCCCGTCCCCTTCCCTGGGATGACAGCGTGTAGGGTAGCCCACAAGCCTCCCGGAACTCAGCCGCCCCTACGCGCCTTCTGGCTCTCGGCTGCTCTGACACCTTTCGACCACCTCTAGGACAGCCTGTCCCGATTACCCCTTATCGGGACGACAGCGCTCAGAGTAGCCTACTCACCATCTGGCTCTCAGGGTGACTGGCACCAGGGTGGCCTACCCACCCTCTGGCTTTCAGGACAGCCTACCAACCTTCAGGTTCGCAGGATGGCCTACCCACCTTCCAGCTTTTGGGGCGACAGCTTTCAGGGTGACGCATGAGCCTCCCAGCTCACAACAAGGCCTGCCAGACCCAGGGACACACAAGACAGTGCAGGTGATAGATACAGGAAACACCACAATAAAAATAAGAGTCCTTTCTGGTACACAGTCCAAATTCATACATTAGAGTCTTCAAGATATAGAATCCATTGCCAGGAAGAGTCCACTCCAGTATACGACGTATATGGTCGGAAATGAGTCCGCTCCAAATTGCAGAGTCAGTTACTAAAAACAGAGTCCACTCCTGAAGGCAGCAAATGCACACCCCACAGCACACAGGTGTTCAGTCTCCATAGAGTCCTGGCCCAGCCTTGGAGAGCCAGGCCCACTCACAGGAACAGTACATTGTACAGGTGCAGTTAACTCACAGCAGTTTGGTCCACTCCGGAGGGAAAGGTGATCTCCGAAACTCCAGAATACAGCAACTGCTCACCTCCCAGCACACACACAGGTGTTCAATCTTCAGAGGCCCAGTCCCAGGGCTAGGCCTCCCCACAGGAACAGCTCCTCTGGTCAAATGTATGTCTTCCACAAGGCCTCAGTCCAACCACCAATAAAAAGTGAAAATACATACAAAAAGCAAAGAAAACTAGAGTCCAAGAGCTAAGCCCTACCATAAAAGTAACATTGTCCTTTTCTCAAAGGAAAGAGTAAAAAGAGAAAAGAGTAACACACAGGCTGTAACCAGCCAGTGAAACAACAATCCCCTAATGAGAACTGAGTTACACCTGAAACACATTCTGTGCATCAGGATTTAACAATCAGTCCTCACTAAGAGAAATGCCAGTTAACAAACTGGCTAAATAATTCAGCCAGTTCAGGAATCAGGTTTCCCCCCTCCAAAAAAGGGAAGCAAAAACTCACAGTAACATACTGACTATAACACCAGCCAACACAGAGTCAGTCCCCTAAACTGAGGAGACTCTGAATCTCCTGTTTATATCTGTCAGCCAAGGCTCCCTGATTGGACCAGATTAACAGATCCAGTCAGTTCCACGTGGCTGACCTCATTACAGTCACTACAGGAAGGAAATTGAAACAAAGGATAAGGTACTGGTTTCAACAGAGATAGGAGCACATTGGGAGAAAGTGAGGACTGCAGATGCTGGAGTTCAGAGTCGAGGGTATAGTGCTAGAAAAGCACAGTAGGTCAGGTAGCATCCGAGAAGCAGGAGAATTGACGTTTCGGGCATAAGCCCTTCATCAGGCTTTGTAGGTATATCACCATGTTTCAGCAGTTTTAAATGGAGGGCTGGTTAGCAAGATATAACAGATGAATAACTGGTTTTGCATTCTCTTAAAATTCTCTAAAATTAATCTCACCAGGTTCTGGGTGCTCGTCACTTGCCTAAGAATGGCAGAGGCATTACCTCTCCATTTGTAGAGGTTGAGGTTTGTGGATCTGACTACGATAACTGCAAGTACAAGACTGAGATTGTTGGTAAGAAGATCGCCCTTATCTTCAACCTTGACACAGCCAAGACCCAGTGACAGTTGCAGTGACAACTTCCTCTGTGTTGTTGTTATCAACTTTTCACCATTTTATCTTCTTCTTCACTCTGTGATGGAGCTGTAGTGGACTTCCCTGAGACCAGTCTCACCAACTGCACTTTCAGACTTTAATTTGCAGGATATACAGCCATGGATGGGGATGAGATTTTATTCTCCAATTTAGTCCTGGATTACACTCAGTCAGGTCAAGGGTGCTGCCTTAAAACTGACTCAGCTTAAATACTCTCCCTTCAGTAGCTTGTTGTGAAAACTCTTTCAGCTTATCACTTGTCCCCATATTTCCAGTGTTAAGGAAGTACTTGAATGTCACTTGATAAGTGTAGGAGAAGTGGTAGTGTAGTGGTAATGTCACTGCACTAGTTGTTCAAAGGCCTAAGCTCATGCTCTGGGGACAAAAGGTTTGAATCCTAGAATGTAAATTGAAGTAAATCATAAATCCTGAATCTGTCTCAGGACCATGAAACTATTGTCAATTGTTATAAAAATCCATGTGGTTCACTTAATGTCCTTTAGGGAAGGAAGACTTCCATTCTCATCCAATGCCGCCCACGTATGACTCATACCCACAGTAACATTGTTGACTCTTAAATCCCGCCTGAAATGATAGAACAAACCACCACCCTCCCCAAATATGTATTTTACTGAACTGCTGCAGAACGGGTAAAAGTTATCTGTTTAGGGGGGTTTTGTGGCACTGTAGTGGCCCTGCCTCTGGAGGGGAAGGTCCAGGTTTGAGTCCCACAATCCCTGGAGCTCTGCCTAACCAGGTTATTTCAAAATTGTTTTTGATGGTCTGTGGCACAGTGGTAGTGTCCCTACTTCTGAGCTCGAATGTCCAATTCAAATCCCCCCTGTCCCAGAGATGTGTCACAGCATGTTCAAATAGGTTGATGACAATAACTAGTACCATTAGCCCCAATGTCCCTTGGTCAGGTCAGGCCTCAGGTTGGAATCTATCATGGAGGTAAAAACAATGACTGCAGATGCTGGAAACCAGATTCTGGATCAGTGGTGCTGGAAGAGCACAGCAGTTCAGGCAGCATCCAAGGAGCAGCGAAAGCTCTTCATCAGGAATAAAGGCAGTGAGCCTGAAGCGTGGAGAGATAAGCTAGGGGAGGGTGGGGTTGGGGAGAGAGTAGCATAGAGTACAATGGGTGAGTGGGGAAGGGAATGAAGGTGATGCACCAGACATTGGGCATGGTTCTGATTTCCTCAGATAGGTTGCATCGATCTTTCACAGTGACTATGTTTACTATGGCTTCCCCATGAAGAGGAAGTATCATAGAAAGGTTAAATTCATTTGAATACAAGTCATTCCACATTAATGTGCACTTCGTTAACACAAATCCGCTGTAATACAATTGACGAATTGGGGAACAGTTTCTAAAGCACGAACTTTTAAAAGGTTTGTTGGCTGTAACACGATTAGATCACCAACACTTTAAGCACTGTTTCTGACGTGTGATTTTTCTATAAACAGGATTGCAAAAAATGCAACCATTGTGTTACAGAAGAACGACCTGTATTCTAGAAGGGATCAATAGCATGTAGAGAAGAGGGGAGATGAAACAAAATTACCAAGCGAGCAGGCCAAAGGGCTGCTTATTATCCAGTGTGAGGCATATTATTGTTGAACATGATGACACAGTATTAGTAGCGAGTAACAACAATTTGCATTTTTATAGCACTTATAAAATAGGAAATGCCTGCAGAACTTTTACTCAGGTATTTCAACAAAACTGGATACTGAGTTACATCAGGAAATCTGAGGACAGATGACAAAAAGCGTGGTCAGAGAGGTAGGTATAAAGGAGTAGCAAAAGAGAGCTAAGGTGGGAATTTCAGAACTTTGGGTCCTGGCATTGAAGTTTGTGTGGAGCTGATGAAGGGGGAAGTTCTTAAGAGGCCAAAATTAAATGTGTAAATTGAGCCTCTTGCAGTTACCAAAAGGTCTTCTGTTTGGTGGCACACTGTAGGAATTAATGGTTCCATTTTCATTTCTTTCCATTTTAGCGGTGAATGGCTTAAACCCCACATGGACGGCAAAGCCATTTTCTATAAACATCACTAACCCAGAATTCAGCTTCTTACGATTTGTTGTCTACGAGGAGGATGTGTTCAGCGATCAGAATTTCCTGGCAGAAGCAACCTTTCCTGTCAAAGCCATAAGGACAGGTAGCAAAGAGAAACATTATTGTCTCCACATTCCTTATGCTGTGCAATGTCTCTCCAATGTCCTGCTTCACTACCCTCCTCCTTTTGCCTGCTGTCCCTTGTTAGTTCAGTTCTCGTCTCCTAACTTGTTTGACAAACCATGCCACATTTTGTCCCCATTCTGTGTTGTTTCATTGCTCGTTCCACTTTATTTCACTGCCCACCCCTCAGGCTGCATTGCTGCCCACTCCTTGTGTGAGGAAAAACTGGACTTAGAACAGGTGGGCGGCACGATGGCACAGTGGTTAGTGGGCGGCACAGTGGCACAGTGGTTAGCACTGCTGCCTCACAGCGCCTGAGACCCGGGTTCAATTCCCGACTCAGGTGACTGACTGTGTGGAGTTTGCACGTTCTCCCCGTGTCTGCGTGGGTTTCCTCCGGGTGCTCCAGTTTCCTCCCACAGTCCAAAGATGTGCGGGTCAGGTGAATTGGCCATGCTAAATTGCCCGTAGTGTTAGGTAAGGGGTAAATGTAGGGGTATGGGTGGGTTGCGCTTCGGCGGGTCGGTGTGGACTTGTTGGGCCGAAGCGCCTGTTTCCGCACTGTAAGTAATTTAATCTCAGGAGTAGGCCATTTGGCCAACCTAGCACACTCCACCATTCAATAGGTTTATTGCCAATCTGGATGTAGCCTCAAGTCCATTTTCCTGTCTGCTCCTTTCTTAATCCTTTGATTCCTGTGTCTATCAAAAATCTTTCGTCACTGACAATTCACAAGTGATTTTATCCACAAGTTGCTAGGTTCCACTAGCTGACCTTGTGTTCCTCCTCAAACCCCATCACTACCCCTAAATCCTTGTCCACTTCCTTCTATAATGCATGCTGTTACTCAGCTGATCTCTCTTGTTTTCTCAGGATACCGATCGGTGCCTTTGAAGAACAGCTACAGCGAGGATCTCGAATTGGCGGCATTAATGGTCCACCTGGAGATCTTGGAATCAATGATAAGGGTAGGACAGTTACCCTCCCAACCTTGTTTGCCTTTCCACAGCATGGGAGTGGCTAATCAGCGACATTCCTGATCCATGCTGAGTCCTGGTGTTCTCAAAGGTTGATTCCCTAGCGAGAGAGGGGCTCTGACTGAATCACACACCTTATACAGAGCCCCAGTCTTCTCTGATAACTTTTTTGAAATTAAGTTAGAAATTAGAAAGAATAGATAGGGTTATGACAAGATACAAATATAACGTTCATTGTAACTGGAGTCTCTACTCAAAAATAAATGATTTAGGAGGCCAGAGGGAGGAGGCAAGTGAGCAGGTCTTATTACCTGGGTGTTTCAGGGAGTAGACAGAGATATGGTGGTTGGGTTGCTTCCTTTTGTTCTGTTATAGAATTATATTGACTCTTTCTCCGCTCCCATGCTGCTTCTTTGTCTGCTGCTAACCCCTCCTCCTCGTTATTAATTTTAACTGTTGTCTTTGCTCAGGAAAATGGTGACACGGTTCTGTGTCCGTTAAATCCGTCCCTCCGAGAGCGCAGTGCTGATCATTCTAGCCAACTGCTGGCCTTCAGGGGTAGAGAAGGATCATTTGATGCTCGATATCAGCAGGAAGATCTAAGGCTTTTCCAGGAACAGCAGCTGGAGCACACCGAGACCAGAGAGAGGAGGTAAAGCTGTGTTATCTGAATACAGAACAATAACAAAGTGTATCAACTGAACTCAACCAACTTCAGGCTCTAACAGACGTGGTCACAATGCAGCACAACAGGGGGCTTTAGTCATTGGGCTATAGTAATCCAGCAGCCCAGGCCATGCTCTGTGGCTATCAGTTTAAATCCTGTCACAGCTACTAGTGGAATCTGAACTCAGTTAATAAATTTGAAATTATATGAAGCCCAAACTATTATCCCTTGTTGTAAAATCCCAAATAGTTCGCTGATGTCCTTCTGGGAAGGAAATCTACTGGCCTTACTCAGTCTGGCCAACATGTGACTCTAGATTTGTGGCCATGTGGTTGACTTTTAACTGCCCTCTGAAACGATCAAGCAGAAAACCACTCGGAGCAAGAGCAATGACGAAGGGGCAGCAAATGCTAGACATGCCAGCGATGTCCATCTCCCATGTCGGAAGAATAAGAAATTGCAAATGTTATAAAATCATCCAGCATGGAAGGAGGCTGCTCAGTGAAGGTTGCCTGACTGTTTGTAAGAGCTATCTAATTAATCCTCCACTATTTTCCCACAGCTTTGCATTTTTTTCCTTCCCTGTATAAATCCAATTTCGTCATCACCAACTAACTCAGCATAAATTGAGGATTAAACCTGATGCTTGTGTTGGGCAGCTGGCCCTGCAGCATAATGTGATGTATTATTGAGACAGGCTAGTTTTTTTTTTATTTTTAACAAACGTGTTGGATGAGTTGTGAAGCAGTAGCATGCTATTGTGATTGCATCATCTTGACACCATCCCCTACGCATGAAGTTACCATGGTGAAGTGACCCTTTCAATAGTAATGAAGAATTCATTACCACAGAGAGCTTTGAGGCTGGGTTATCAAGAATATTTAGAACTGAGATAAGGCAGATTTTTACTCAATAAGGGATTTAAGGATTTTAGGGAAAGGCTGGAAAGTGGAGTTGAGGATTATCACATGTATTGTGTATCTCATTGAATGGCAAAGCAGACTCAATGGGCTGAATGGCCTAACTTTTGGACCTATATCTTATGGTTTCATGGTATATTTATTCTGAATGCAGTTTTTATATATACCTCTGTGTGTACTTTGTTCAGTTTTTATATTATTATTACATTTTGAGAAGATTTGTAGCTCAGGTTGAGGTTCTGGATGTAGGTTTGCTCGCTGAGCTGGAAGGTTCATTTTCAGATGTTTCATCACCCTACTAGGTAACGTAACTAGGCTCACTGATGATGTTACCTAGTATGGTGACGAAACATCTGAAAACAAACCTTCCAGCTCAGCGAGCAAACCTACATTCATTATTATTACATTACTGATGATGAAAATTTCATGCTGATAAATGACTATTCCATCTACCAATAATTGCCACAATAGCATTCAGTCTAATGTCTATGTTTTCAACAGCCTGTCATCTTCATCCTGACTAAAGAGTTATTCTAGGCAATCATTAATATTATGAATGATCAGGGAAGTAAAAGGTATGTTGGTATTCATTTCAGAGGGTTTTGAGAAGTAAAGACATCTTGCTCCAATTATATGGAACCGAAATGTGACCCCAATCTAGGGAATTGCATGCAGTTTTGGACTCCTTACCTGGGAAGGACATGTTTGTTACACAGGCAGTGGCACAAAGATTCACCAGACTGAGCCCTGGGATGTCTGGATTAAAGCAGAGCCTGTATTCTCTAGAAGTTTAGTGCGGCACAGTGGCTCAGTGGTTAGCACTACTGCCTCACAGCGTCACGGACCCAGGTTCGATTCCGGCCTCGGGCAACTGTCTGTGTGGTGTTTGCACATTCTCCCCCTGTGGGTTTCCTCCGGGTGCTCCGGTTTCCTCCTGCAATCCAAAGATGTGCAGGTTAGGTGAATTGGCCATGCTAAAATTGCCCATGGTGTAGGTTATTAGTCAGGGGCAAATATAGGGTAGAGGAATGGGTCTGGGTGGGTTACTCTCCAGAGGGTCGGTGTGGACTTGTTGGGCCGAAGAGCCTGTTTCCACACTGTAGGAATTCTAATTCTAAGTCAAAAGAATGAGAGCTGATCCCATTGCAGCCTACAAAGTTTATATTTGACACAGCGGAGCCTGGCAGAACACTTCCTTGGATGGGAATAGGGAGGATTAAGGCCCGTCACACAGTCTTATAAATAAGAGGCCATTTCAAACTGAGAAGGAATTTCTTGACACAGAGGGTGATGAAATCTCCAGCCTCGAGGAGGCTCAATCATGGAATATATTCAAGATAGAGAATAAAGATTTCTAGATTTTTGTTTTATTCATTAGATATAGGTGTCACAGCCCAGGGGAACATTTCTTGCCAATCCCTAATGCCCAGAAGGCAGTTAAGAGTCAACCACATTGCTGTGACATGTAGGTCAACCACATTGCTGGAGTCACATGTAGGTCAGACCAAGTAAAGATGGTCATTAGTGAACCAGATGGGATTTTCCTGGCAATCAGTAATGTTTCCATGGTCATCATTAGACTCTGATTTCCAGATTATTATTGAGTTCAGTTCCACCATCTTCTGGTTGTTCTGCTATAAGGCATGTTTCGTCAGCACAAATTGGCCATAACGCACTTGACGAATTGTAGGGATGACACAGACTTTGTACTGAACGGGTGTGGTGATTTTCTATTAGCGATCTTCTACAGTGTGGTTTTCCATAGCATGATTTTCTGTAGCGTGAGGTTGCAGAGGAACACAGCTGTCGCTTTATAGTAGAACAACCTGTACCCTGGTAGGATTCGAACCCAGGTACCCAGTACATTAGCTGGGTTGCTGGTTTAATGGTCTGGCAATCATACCATTAGGCCATCAAGCTCTTGTATTTTAAAGATATCAAGGGATGTTGAGATAATGCGGGAAAATGGTGTTGATTTAGAAGATCTGTCATGATCTCATTAAATGGCAGATTGGGCTCGAGAGGGTGAATGACCTAATCCTGCTCCTTTTAATTATGTTCCTACGTTATCCTTTATCTGAGGATGTGCCTTTTGGTAGCCATTTTAAAGTTTGTTTTAAATTTGAAATAATTTATTTTGTATGATATTTTGCCACCAACTTTCCATTGCTGGTCAACAACATCATTCTGTTTCTTTCACTCAGATTATTAAGAAGAACTCGGATAAGTGGAGACAACAGATGAAGGTTGGGGGAGACGGATTGTGCGGATACTCTGTCAGTTCTAGGGACGTGGACTGCTACAATTTGGTTTCTATGGAAACTCTTGCTGGCTCTGGCCTATTTCGGACAGCCTCTCCGATTCATAACCTTTGTATTAACAGGAAAGTGACATTTTTTTAATGTGCTGTTTGGAAAAAAAAAACATTAGTTTTAAAGAAGAGAGAAAAATAAGAAAATTCACACCAGGTAGAGATGGGAACTGGCCAGTTTTTCATCTTTGTAGTTACTTTTCTGTTGAATTGTGCAGCCTGGTCAATCATTCGTGGTCTACTGCTTATTAAACTGTGAGAATTGTTCTTACTTAAAGAACAGATTGAATATACAGTGTACCTGTGCTCGTGTCATGTAATATAATGGTAATGATGCCTTTCACCCAGAGGGACATCAAGTCATAAAGTAGAGTGTGATTATTAAATACTTGTCCATGATATACAGCATTCTCCTGTGCAATTTATTTGGATATATTGGGTGTCATTAGCACTGGATCACAAGTCACTGGAGCTTCTGTTTGACTCTGTAAAAATGCTTGCTGGGAATGATTACTGGACAGCTCTTTATATCCTGGGGAGAAATCTGTTCAGAGCTCTCTGCTGGGCAATGATCTGATACCAAGGGTAACAAATTCAGGACTGGAATGCCATGAATGCAAAAGCATCCCAGCATGCAAATGAGAGAGTTCATGGAATCTTACAACAAAGAAAGAGTCAGATCCTGAAAGAGCTACCCCAATTTGTTTCACTGCACTGCATTTCCCCATTATCCTGCAATAGATTTCTTCCTCAAGCATCGAGCCAGCACTGTTTAAGGCAGTGCATTGCAAATCATAATGACTCGCTAGAGTCGTGAAGTCATAGACATGGACCCTTCTGTCCAACTTGTCTGTGCCAACCAGATATCCCAAATTAAACTTGTCCCATTTGCCACACTTGGCCCATAGCCTGTAAAGTTGAAAATGTGTTGCTGGTTAAAGCACAGCAGGTCAGGCAGCATCCAAGGAATAGGAAATTCGACGTTTCGGGCATAAGCCCTTCATCACGATTCCTGATGAAGGGCTTATGCCCGAAACGTCGAATTTCCTATTCCTTGGATGCTGCCCTGACCTGCTGTGCTTTAACCAGCAACACATTTTCAACTGTGATCTCCAGCATCTGCAGACCTCATTTTTTACCCATAGCCTGTAAACCCTTCCTATTCATATTCCTCTATTCCTGATGAAGGCCTTTTGCCCGAAACGTCGATTTTCCTGCTCCTCGGATGCTGCCTGATCTGCTCTGCTTTTCCAGCACACTCTAATCTAGACGACTCCCCCCCCCCACCTTCCTATTCATATACCCATCCAGATGCCTTTTAAATGTGTAATTGTACCAGTCTCCTCCACTTCCTCTGTCAGCTCATTCCATACACACACCACTCTTTGCGTGAAAATGTTGCCCCTTAGGTCCCTTTTAAATCTTTCCCCTCTCACCCTAAACCTATGTCCACTAGTTCTGGACTGTCCCAAAAACTTCTCCGAACAGGTCTGGCTCAGTGGTCATTCTGAACTTCAAGTCAGAAGGCTACCTGTTCAAATTCTACTCCAATGAGCACAAAATCGAAATTGACACTGCAAGGTAGTTTTGCCTTTTTCAATGAGACTTTTCAAATAAATGGATGCAACGTTTCAAACATTTCAAAGAGCAGGGTAATTCTTTGCAGTGTTCTTGATAATATTTAACTTCAACCAAAATCAATGAAATAATGGCTATTTGTGGAAATTCCAGTTGATGGAGGGATCACTGACTGGGGTATAGAATTGAGGTGAAGACTAGAGGTATAGAGGAAATGTGGGGTAAACCTTTTTCACCCAGACAGTGATGAGGTAAGAGGATGAGGTTAGAGGCAGGAACTCTCAAAATATTTAATACTTAGATGGGGCACTTGTGATGCCAAGGAATACACAGCCAAGGGCCAAGTGCTGGAAAATCTGGTTAGAATGGTTAGGTGGTTGTTTTTGACCAGCACAGACAAGATAGGCCAAAGTGCCTTTTTCTGTGCTGTAGATCTGTATGACTCTGTGTGCACAATGGCTGCAATGTTACAACCATGACTTCAAAAGCGTTTCAAAGACTGTAAAGTGCTCTGGAATGCCCTGTGACCATTAGGGCTCCAAATGACGGGCAGCCTTTTGTTTTATGATTTACGCAGCACCCTTTTAGGATAAGAATGTATCAGAGCAATTTGCAAAGGGAGTGAGGACAGAACACGAAACCAAATTTAGGAAATTGGTGGAACATCAAAAGATATCATCAAAGATTGAAGATTTGAAGAGGCAAGGAAAAACTGCAAGCCATGTTGCTTGTGGGAAGTGTTAAAATATTTTGTTTCTGACCATCATAATCTCCTTTTGTGTGCAGGCATTTCTTGAACTGGGCTGGCTGTTAAGCCCAGTTTCAGAACTGCATTGCTTTTTACAGTGCAGGCGAGGATGAATCCTCCGATCAATGATGAAATGGAGAGGCAATGGCCTAGTGGTATTATCGCTGGACTGTTTATCCAGAGGCACAGGTAATTTTCTAGGGACTTGGGTTCGAATCCTGTCACAGCAGATGGTGGAATTTGAATTCAGCAAAAATCTGGAATTAAGGGTCTAATGATGACCAGGAATCCATTGTCGATTATTGGAAAACCCACCTGGTTCATTAATGTCCTTAAGGGAAGGAAACTGCCATCCTTACCTGGTCTGGCCTAAATGTGACCCCAGTCCCATAGCAATGTGGTTGACGCTAAACTGCCAGCTGAACAATTAGGGCAATAAATGCTGGCCCACTCATCCCATGAATGAGTTTAAAAAAAAGTAGAAAAACTGTACAGAATCACAGGAGGGGATATTGCAGAAGATCATGTAGTTATTGTACTGGTTAGTCCACAATAAGATTACTGGTGCTGGCACCCATATTGTGGAAAGGATATTGAGGCACTGGAGAAAATAGAAAGAAGCTCTGCAACAGTGAATATCAACATACAAAGATATGAATTAGGAGCAGGAATGGCCTATTTGGCCCCTCAAACCTGCTCCACTCTTTGATAAGATCATGGCTGATGATGGCCATAATTCCACATTCCTGTCTGAACCCACTATACCCTTTGGCTGCCTTGTCAATCAAGAATCTGTTTAACTCAATGTTAAAAATATTCAATGACTCTTCTTCCATTTTTCATTGGGGATGAAAATTCCACAGTCCAATGATTTAAAGAAAATACCCCTCATCTTCATCTTAATGGGCAAGCCCTTAATTTTAGACTGTTTTCACTAGTTCTAGTCTCTCCCACAGGGGATAAGCCCTTTTGCATTCACACTGAAAATTCCCCTTGGGATTTTACATGTTACAATTATTCTGAATGCCAATGAGTACAGCCCCAACTTGTTCAACCTTTCCTCATAAGACAAGCCCTTTCGGGAATTAGTGGAGTGAACCTTTTTTGAATTGCTTCTAATCCTGTTATTGTCTTTCTCAAGTAAACCATCTCCCAAGGGACATGAACAGGCTGAGTAGATTATAGCTGTTCCCCTTGGTTGAAGGGCTAAGAACAAAGGGACACATTTTTAAAATGAAAGGTAGGAGGTTTAGAAGGGATTTGAGGAAGAAATTTCACTCAGAGAATGGTGAGAGTCTGAAACGCACAGCTTGGATAGTATTTGAGGCAGGTCATTGAACCTTTAAAAACTAGTTGGATGAACACTTGAGATATCATAACATTCAAGGCTATGGGTGTAGTTTGGGAAGGTGGTACCATTAGGTAGAAGTGTACTTTTGGCAGTACAATCTCAATGGGCCAAAGGGCCTCTTCTATACTGTATAGTTTCTATAATTCTCTGATTGTACCTTACAATGTTCCAGATACCACCATCACAGTTGTAGGTATGTCCTGTCCTACCAGCTAGACAGTCCCACTGGAGCTGGAAGCAGCAAGTCAGAAGGGAATTTCCCTGATAGTCCTCCACATTGACCCCAGGATGTCCGATTCCTGAAGAAGGGCTCATGCCCAAAACGTCGATCCTCCTGCTCCTTGGATGCTGTCTGACCTGCTGCACTTTTCCAGCAACACATTTTCAGCTCTGATCTCCAGCATCTGCAGTCCTCACTTTCTCCCCCAGGATGTCCCAGTCTTCAGGTAAAAAATGGACAAGGAAACAACCTGTTAATTACACTCTTAGCTCAATCTTCAGCTGATGAATCAATACACTTCAGTGTTGAACATCAATTGGAGGTAGCAAGGACAGAGAATAAACTGGGTGGGAAACTTCATTGTCCCTCAGTAAGAGACGTTCTGTAGCATCACTACTGACCAAGCTGGAAGACCCTCAAGGACATAGACACCAGCCTGTGTCTACTCGACTTTGTCCTCACCAACATACCTGACAGATGCATCTGTCTGTGACAGTATCAATGGGAGTTACCAGTGCACAGACTTGTGGAGACCAAGTCTGACTTTGCATTGAGTACACTGTCCATCATGTGTGGCACTACCGGCAATCAGAATGGGACAGACTCTGAACAGGTCTAGTAACACAAAAATGGGCATACGTGAGATGCTGTCAGCAGTTGCAAGACTGTACATAAACACAGTCTGGCCCAGCATATCCTCCACTCTATCATTACCATCAAGTTGGTTCCAACTCTAGTTCAATGAAAAGTGTAGGAAGCCATGGCAGGAGCAGCACTAGGCATACCTAAAAAATGAAGTGACAACCTGGTGAAACCATAACGCAGAGTACTACTTGCATGCCAAACTGAGGAAGGAAGCAGCTTGCACAAGACAGAGCCAAGTGATCCTACAACAACTGATCTGTTCTGTACTCTATAATCCTGTCATATCCAGTCGCAAATGATATTGGACAAAACAAATCTGAAAGCTCCACAAGTATCCCCATCCTAAGTGATGGAGTAGCCCAAGATATCAGTGCAAAAGCCTAAACCGAAGCATTTGCTTCCATTTTCAACCAGAAGTGCAAACCATACAATCCATCTCTGTCTCCTTCTGAGGTACCCAGCATCAGAGGTGCCAGTTTTCAGCTGGTTTGATTCATTCCACATGAAATCAACAAATGGCTGAAGGCACTGATTACTCCAAAGGCTAATCACCCTGACAAAGCAGAAAAAGTCCAACTGTGCTAATTACCAATTTAGGGGAGAAAGTGAGGTCTGCAAATCAGAGCTGAAAATGTGTTGCTGGAAAAGCGCAGCAGGTCAGGCAGCATCCGAGGAGCAGGACAATCAACATTTCAGGCATAAGCCTTCTTCAGGAATGAGGTTGATGAAGGGCTCCTGCCCAAAACGTCGATTCTCCTGCTCCTCGGATGCTGCCTGACCTGCTGTGCTTTTCCAGCACCACACTCTCGATTCTGATCTCCAGCATCTGTAGTTCTCACTTTCTCCTACTTGTGCACATGCACAGATCATTGAAGTTTGCAGAACAGATGGAAGGAGCAGTTAATGAAGCAGTGGCCTCAGTTTATTGATAACCGAGGGTGAGTTGATCTTGTAAAAAGGCACGTCTTAGACCTCAACTGAAGTAGTCAGCACCACATTAATGTAAAAGATGTGAATGCATTGAATATTTACAAGAATGGCTCCAGGAATGGTAAACTTCCATTGCTTCAAAATTAACCTGTTGGACTATAACCTGGTGTTGTGTGATTTTTAACTTAATTCTGTTATGAGGATAGGTTGAAGACATTGGAATTGTTCTTCTTTGAGACAAGAAAACTGAGTTGAGATTTGATACAGGTTTTGGATAGAATGGGCAGGGAGAAGCTGTTCTCATTTGTAAAAGGGACAAGTTAAAAATCACACAACACCAGGTTACAGTCCAACAGGTTTATTTGGAAGCATTAGCTTTCGGAGTGCTGCCCCTTCATCAGGTGGTTGTGGAGCGGTGCTCCAAAAGCTAGTGCTTCCAATTAAACCTGTTGGACTATAACTTGGTGTTGTGAGACTTTTAACTTTGTACACCCCTGTCCAACACCAGCATCTCCAAATCAGGACAAGAACAAAAGTGCTTTGATTTATAGTGATGTGCAAAAGAAGAAAGGCTGATACGAAAAAGAACATTTTCATACAGCAAATGGAATGCACTACCTGGAAGTGAGGAGCCAGGTTTTAACTGCAGTCTTCAAGACAGAATTGGGTGATCATTTGGATAGAAATAACGTGCAAGGGTATGGGGAACAAGCAGGAGATTGCAACTAGGTAATGTTGTTTCTTTGAAGAATAAACAGTTAAGAATAAGTGGAACCCCCGCTAATGTTCCCATTCTCAATGATGAATGTATGATTGGCTGAAAGGCCTGTTTCTACCCTGTAACAGAAGTTTGGCCACAGCTGCTCAGCTCCTGACCTCATTAGATACTTGGTTCAAGCTTGAACAAAGGAAATGAACACCAATAGTGAAGTGAGAGTGATTTGCCGTGAATCTGAAACAGCATTTGACCAAGTATGGCAGAAAGAGCTCCAGCAAAACTGGATCAATGGGAATTGAGGGAAAACTTTGTTGGTTGGAGTCAGACCTAATATAAAGGAAGGTAATTGACTTTGTTGGAGGTCAATCATCTTAGTCTAAGGACATTGCTTCAGGAGTTCTGCAGCGTAATGTCAAGGCCCAACCATCTTCAGCTATGATAGTGACAAACCTTTTCATTATCGTAAGATCAGATGTGAGAATGTTTGCTAATGGTTTCACAATGTTCATCACCATCCCCCACTTCTCAGATCCTGAAGTTGTCTGTGTTTAAATGCAGCAAGAACTGGACAACATCCAGGTTTAAGTGGAGATGTGGCAATTAACAGCTGTGCCACACAAGTGGTAGACAATAGCCACTTCAAACAAGAGAGAGTTTAACCATAATATAAAATAAAACAAAGAACTGCAGATGCTGGAGATCTGAAACAAAAACAGAAAGTGCACAATAAATTCAGCAGGCAGCATCCATGGAGAGAAAGATACAGATGTAATGTTTCAAATCCTGTGACCCTTCACAGAACAATAATTCTAATTCTAAGAACAAAGAATCTAACCTCTCCCCTTGACATTGCATGGCATGCCAATCTACAAATCTTTCATTATCAATATTCTAGGAGTTACCATTGACTAGAATCTGATCTAGACTAGCCATATCAATACTGTGGCTACTGCCACAGGTCAGAGACTAGAAAATCTGCAGGAAATAACTCACCTCCTGTCTCTCCACCATCTACAAGGCACATGTCAGGAGTATGATGGAGTACTTACTTGCCTCCAGTCGGTCCAGCTTGAACAACACAAATGAAGCTTAATATCAACTGGGTCAAAGTAGCCAACTTGATTTGTACTCAATATTCACTCACTTCACACGCAGTGGTATCAATGAGTACCATCTACAAGTTGGAAGAGCCTGGGTGAGCTGCTGCATGAGCACTTTCCAAACCTGCAATCTCCACCTCTTGGAAGTACAAGGGTAACAGATGCAAGGAATTTGCACTTGTTGAAAGTTCACCTGCGAGCCACATACTATCTGGCTTTGAACTACTTTATCATTCCTATTGTCATTGGGTCAAGTTCCTCAAACTCCCTACCAACACTATCATATAGGTAGACTCCAAAGACTGCAGTTGTTCATGCAGGGAGTTTACCATCACCTTCTCAAAGCCAGTTAGGAATGGGTGATAAATACTGACCCTGTCAGCAAAGCCCATATCCTCCATGAACGATTTTTATAAAAATCTCTGAATGTTGTCTTCCAAAGTCCCTGTTTAATCATAGCAAAGTTGTCCAACTCTTATATTGCATTTCCATTGCAGTAAATAACATCATTCAATTTGCCTTTCTAATTACTTGCTGTGCTTGCATGCAAATGTTTTGGGGTTCATGTACCAGGACATCCTGCTCTCTCTGTTTCACAGTGATTTGGGTGGCACAGTGACATAGTGGCTAGTGCTGGTGCCTCACAGCATCAGAGACTCAGGTTTGATTCCAGCCTAGGGCAATGTCTGCGCATTCTCCCTGTGTCTGCATGGGCTTCCGCCAGATGTTCCAGTTTCCTCCCACAGTCCAAAGATGTGCAGGTTATGTGGATTGGCCATGTTAAATTGCCCCATAATGTCCAGGGACGTGCAGGCTTAGATGGGTTAGCCATGAAATGTGGGGTTATGGGATAGGTTGGATGTGGGTTGACTGCTGTTCAGAGGGTCATTGCAGACTCAGTGGGCTGAACTATTCTTTAGATTATCTGCACTGTTGAGACTGTATGATTTTGCAACCTCACTCCATTTAAATAGCATACTGCTGTTCCAATTTGTTAATAAATTATAATAACCTATATTGCCCCCTGTGAGCCCCTGTAACAAAAAAAGTCAACATAAACTTCTCAATTAAGCTTATCAATTTACATTTAATAAAATATGATTTATAGGGGTGATGAGGTGATAGTGCAATCTCAACCCCTGCAATGCCCACTAACCTGGAAGGTCTATTTCTTCCTGTTCTCCCTGCCAAAGTGAACAAGTTCTCATTTTGCCACATGCTAAGTGTGTGCCCACTCATTTAACCTCCTTTAAGCTCTTCTATAATGCGATGGTTGTGTTCTTGTGCAACCCCACATTATAGAAAAATCATGCTTTAGAAACAGTGCTTAAAGTGTTGGCACTGTAATCGCGTTACAGCCAACACACATTTTAAAAGTTTGCACTATAGAAACAGCAATCCCAATTTGTCAATTGTGTTACAGTGAATTTGTGTTGGTGAAATGCACGTTATAACAGAATGATCCATGTTCAAATCCCTCTAAAGATGTTTTTATGTCCTCCTCACAATTTACTTTGTCATTAGCAAATACCAGAACACCAGAACTGAGGGGATGTAACAATAAAGACTGAACAGATTAAGACTCTATTCTTTAGGAAAGAAAATACCAGTGGATGACTTAATTGACATTTTTTAAGATGATGGAGACGTTTGACTGTGTAGCCAAAGAGATGTTTCCATTTGCAGGGTTTCTTAACTACATGATAACCCGTAATTAATCCAATGAGAATCTTCGAAGAAAATTCTTTACTCAGAGGCCAGCTAGAATGTGGACCTCACTGCCACAAAAACAATATTGTATAAGCGAATGCTAAACTCAGTCTCATCAAAGGCTAAGTGTAACAGTGTGTAATACCACTGTAGGAACTGATCTAAGACTCTGGAAGAGTACATCATAACAGAAGTTATTGTAAGGGAGTGTTCTTATAACTAAAAATCAATTACAATAACATTAGAGTGTTTTGCAGCTAGCACCTGTTATGAAGATGTGGGTTTAAGAGAGTCAAAAGCAGCAGAAGTGTTCTCAACAAGGCAACAATGTAACACTGGGTCAAACAACTCGATTAGTTCGTTGCCTGGAAACAAAAACAAATTTGAATTAGGCCAATCAGTTTAAATTATACCCGATAAAAATACTAATTCCCAATCAAGTTTGAATTGAATATATTGACAATCTTAAAAGCCAATGACACAAACCGATACTCTGGGGTATAAGACTGGAGGGAAATTTGAACAGTTGAGAGGAGAACTGCCAAGTCCTAGCATGAACTAGACTGCTTGAAAAAAATATCTCTCTTAAAAGTACCTTTCCAATCAGTAGCCTTTTCAGCAGAAATTCCTAACAAGTAGAAAAAAAGACAAGAAGATCCGAAGACAAGACCTACAGCTGCATAGTTTTGAGATAAGAAATGGTTGTCTTGTAAATTTGAATTGAGAGTTTTATCAGGCTAGTATTATAGAACAGAAGGTAAAAGATAGGTTAGAGAAAGAAATTGTAAATAGTGGTTAGTTAATTATTCTCTGTTATATTTAAGAAATAAAGTTGTTAATTTTTACTTTACATAGTTCTTGGCCACTCAAATGTTTACAGATTACTACACAGGATCAATCTTTTCTGTGTTGCTGGTTTTA
The DNA here is from genome assembly GCF_020745735.1 of Hemiscyllium ocellatum. Classification (NCBI taxonomy): domain Eukaryota; kingdom Metazoa; phylum Chordata; class Chondrichthyes; order Orectolobiformes; family Hemiscylliidae; genus Hemiscyllium; species Hemiscyllium ocellatum. Next base: position 54,727,302 of record NC_083415.1, read on the forward strand.
AATTAAGCAGAAGAGTTTAACCCATGTTGTAACACAGTCTTCAAGAATTATTGAAACTTCTAACCCAACAGAACAATAACATGTTTCCTCACTGGAAACTATATTGAAGACAAAAACAGAAGGATTTAAAATGGAGGAAAAGAACTTTACCGATTCACTAAAGATTAATTTCTCCATCCTCGAATTACATAGAAATGACAACAGAGGCATGTTCTGAGCAGTCTTTATTAGTGTATAGGCATCATGTGAACAGTATACCTAATCCCATGTTCCTAATCTGTATGATTCCTTTTCTGCAATAACTTAACGAATACTAAAAATCAACATGATCTTTGCTTCAAGCATTAGCACAAGATGTACATTCCACACCTTCACAAATGTCCATGTTAAAAAAACGGTTTATCCTGCTCCCAGCCTTTGCAATTGAGCATACATCTGTGTCTCCTCATTCTCAACCTGTTTTTTTTTGTCCAGTCTGTACATTTGATGTGATCTGGATGGAACCAAAGTGCACTTCCAGTATTTTCTTTTGAGAGTTTCCAGATTTCCAGAACCAAGTTTTATTTTTCCTTTTGCTGCCTTTTTGTTTTGTCCAACTATGCTAACAAGAAGGCAGCAGCATGCAGTTTGGGGACTCTGGTATTTTCAATGCCTGAAGCTGTTGGTGGGCAGCACAGTGGCACAGTAGTGGGTGGCATGGTGGCACTGCTGCCTCACAGCGCCAGAAACCTGGGTTCAATTCCCGCCTCAGGCGACTGACTGTGTGGAGTTTGCACGTTCTCCCCGTGTCTGCGTGGGTTTCCTCCGTGTGCTCTGGTTTCCTCCCACAGTCCAAAGATGTGCAGGTCAGGTGAATTGGCCATGCTAAATTGCCTGTAGTGTTAGGTAAGGGGTAAATGTAGGGGTATGGGTGGGTTGCGCTTCGGCGGGTCGGTGTGGACTTGTTGGGCCAAAGGCCTGTTTCCACACTGTAAGTAATCTAATCTAATCTAATCTGTTTTTGTGATACTTCTAGTAGTTTGTAGCACACTCACACTCACACGCTAAAGTTTACTGTAGAAACAGAAGATTAGCAATTGGAATGCAATTGGAACTTCCAAGTACTTTCCTTACACTTTAGTCTGTACTGTGCCTGATTATAGATTCTACTAAATTCTACACTTCAAACTGTTATTAACACTAGATTAGGACCTCCCAGCATTTTAAAAAATTTGTTCATGGGATGTGGGTGTTGTTGCATTCCTAAATTCCTAGAGGGCAGTTAAATCAATCACATTACACTGTGTCTGGAGTACCATGTAAGGATGGCAGATTTCCTTCCTTGAAGGGCATCAGTGAAGCAGATGGGTTTTTTAAATCAGCAGTCAACCATGGTCACATGAACGCCATTAGACTAACATTTATTCCAGATTTCATTGAATTCAAATTTCACCAGCTGCCAGTTATGGGATTTAAACCCACCTACCAGAGATTGACCCGAGGTTACAAGTCCATTTCTGGATTATTAGTCCAGTGCTATCACAGCTATACCACCAAAATCCCGCAAAAATCTTACCTTTTATTTACTAAACCTTCAGCTGATAAAGATACCATGAAGCACAGCTAGAATTTCTCTACCGAACAAGCTATCAATAAGTTATCAAGCTAACAATAAGTTATCTCAATATCCCTGGGAGAAGGGGAGGTTACAAAATGCAGGATTCACCTGGAGGTTTACTGATCCCAGCTGGAATGGGTTAATCCCACGGTGCCACTGCAGTTCAACATTCACTCTCTAAATTCATGTTTTGAAGAATTGTCATGTCGATGAGGTACCAGGTGCTGGAGCCTGTGGAGTCCAAGCAAAGATTTTATGACTCCACAAAAGAAGGGGATAGGGAGGTAAAGAAAATCAAGCTGTTAGTTTACTCTGCAAAAGAAAACACAAAATGCAAGAAGTGCTCCACAGAGCAAGCAGCATCTTGTTGGAGAGAAACAAGATTAACGTTTCATCAGAAGCCAGAAAGCTTAGAAATGTAACAAGTTTCAAGCAAGCGACAGGAGGGTGGTGTGAATGGGAAAAGAACAGTAGGAATGATCTGTGACAGGGTGCAAAAAACAGGAGAAATTAAATATAAATGGACTGATGGTGCAATGCAACAGAAGTGGTAATGGGACAAATAAACAAAAACTGTCTCAAGGAGGTGTGAATGGCAGAATGGTGAACATCTGCTGTGCACTAAAAATTCCATATTGGAAATATTATTCTCAATTAATTATTGAATTGTGTGCTTTAAATGCTCTCTTTAAACAACAGGGATCTAACAAAAGGCAAAATTGAGGACTGTAGATGCTGGAGATTAGAGTTGAGAGTCTGATGCTGGAAAAGCACAACAGGTCAGGCAGCATCCGAGGAGCAGGAAAACCGACATTTCAGGGAAGAGTCCTTCATCAGGAATGAGCTTATGCCCAAAACATCGATTCTCCTGCTGTGCTTTTCCAGCACCACACTCTCGACAGGGATCTTACAAAAGTTCTTCCCCAGTCATTATGGTCACTTACTTTTGTTATAATAAAACAAATGCTGGAGAGCTGAAACAAATAAAAACAGGAAATACTGGAGAAACTCAGAATCACTGGTCATGAAATGTTAACAGTTTTCTCTCCACAGATGCTGTCAGAACTGCTAAGTTTCTCCTTTAATTTTGTCTTATGTTTTTCTATTTTGTGATTCATATGGAGTGTGAGGTCTGCACACAAATTACCGGCTTTCTGTATAAATACATGGTACTGAATATATGGGAGGAAATGAGAGATGCTGCAATGACAAAGCAAACAGCAATATTCCAACATGTAAGCATTGCCAGACAGCTGCTTCTGCCCAACACAGTCACACACACACTCTCTCTCCCTCTCTCTCTTTTCATCTCAGTCATTTGGATGTGTGCTGGCCTTTGTTTCCAGCTTCTCTCTCAATGCTGTCTCTCATTTCCATGTAAGTACTTTCAGATGTTGGCACAGATGTGCACATTGTAATGCAAGGCCCATCCAGTCCGTGAGCATAAAGCCCACTCGGTTTTAAGAAGGAAAGTGATGGAAAAAGGGAAGAGGATGGGAACTGTTGTATGTCTTCAGCACTGGGGATGGAAGAGACAGGCATTTAAGAGGGAAGAAAAAAAGCTTGGCACAGAGCAAGAATTGCAAATAAGTACAGAAAGGAAATAGCACAAACCCTCAGAGTACTGCAGTTTCTGGTATTTCTTAAACCAAAGACATGAGGCTTCCTACAGCTTCCCCTTCGAAGCATGTTGGCATGATTCTTAAAGGCAAAATAATCAGCCTTCTGCATCACTTTCAAGATGAACAAGGCAAAGTTTTTTTTAAAAAATGATTTTCTACAATTTTAAAGTACTTAAAAAGTTACAGCAGTTTAAAATAGCAGTCAAAATTCAGTGGCTATCTGAAAAAAGGAAAATGGGAAAGGTTCAAGATGGGGGCAGTCTGAACAGTCTGCTGTGTTGGGCTCTGTGCCATACCCCAGGCAAGGTTGGACTGCCCCCTCCCCCTCCCCACCCCAGCCATTAGTCAACCCTGAGGAACGTCTGTAATATAAAGTAGGTAGAGCACCTACAGCCCCTTTAAATGAGGATTTGGAAGATAGAGTCATCGAGTCATAGAGATGTGCAACATGGAAACAGACCCTTCAGTCCAACTCGTACATGGCGACCAGATATCCCAACCCAATCTAGTCCCACCTGCCAGCACCAGGCCCATATCCCTTCAAACCCTTCCTATTCATATACCCATCCAGATGCATTTTAAATGTTGCAGTTGTACCAGCCTCCACCACTTCCTCTGGCAGCTCATTCCAAACATGTACCACCCTCTGTGTGAAAATGTTGTCCCGTAGGTCTCTTTTATATCTTTCCCCTCTCACTCTAAACCTATTCCCTCTAGTTCTGAATTCCCCGACTCCAGGGAAAAGATTTTGCCTATTTACCCTATCCATGCCTATCATGATTTTGTAAACCTCTATAAGGTCACCCCTCTGATGCTCCAGGGAAAACAGTCCCAGCCTGTTCAGCCTCTCCCTGTAGCTCAGATCCTCCAACCTTGGCAACACCCTTGTAAATCTTTTCTGAACCCTTTCAAGTTTCACAACATCTTTCCGATAGGAAGGAGACCAGAATTGCATGCAATATTCCAACAGTGGCCTAACAAATGTCCTGTACAGCCACAACATGACCTCCCAACTCCTGTACTCAATACTCTGACCAATAAACAAAAGCATACCAAACACCTTCTCCTCCATCATATCTACCTGCAACTCCACTTTCAAGGAGCTGTGAACCTGCACTTCAAGGTCTCTTTATTCAGCAACATTCCCTAGGACCTTACCATTAAGTGTATAAGTCCTGCAAAGATCTGCTTTCCCAAAATGTACCTCGCATTTATCTGAATTAAACTCCATCTGCCATTCTCAGCCCATTGGCCCATCTGGACAAGATCCTGTTGTAATCTGAGGTAACCCTCTTCGCTGTCCACTACACCTCCAATTTTGGTGTCACCTGCAAACTTACTAACTCTACCTCTTATGCTCGCATCCAAATCATTTATGTAAATGACAAAAAGTAGAGGGCCCACCACCAATCCTTGTGGCACTCCACTGGTCACAGGCCTCCAGTCTGAAAAACAACTCTCCACCACCACCTTTGAGCCAGTTCTAGTTCAGGCCAGTTCACCCTGTATTTCATGATATCTAACCTTGCTAATCAGTCTCCCAATAGAAACCTTGTCGAATGCCTTACTGAAGTCCATATACTGAAAATGTGTTGCTGGAAAAGCGCAGCAGGTCAGGCAGCATCCAAGGAACAGGAGAATCGACGTTTCGGGCATAAGCCCTTCTTCCTGTTCCTTGGATGCTGCCTGACTTGCTGCACTTTTCCAGCAACACATTTTCAGCTCTGATCTCCAGCATCGGCAGTCCTCACTTTCTCCTTGCAGTCCATATAGATCACATCTACCGCTCTGCCCTCATCAACCCTCTTTGTTACCTCCTCAAAAAACTCAATCAAACTTGTGAAACATGATTTCCCCCGCATAAAGCCATGTTGACTATCCCTAATTAGTCCTTGTCTTTCCAAATACATGTACATCCTGTCCCTCAGGATTCCCTCCAACAACTTGCCCACCACTGACGTCAGACTCACTGGTCTATAGTTCCCTGGCTTGTCTTTACCACCCTTCTTAAACAGTGGCACCACGTTAGCCAACCTCCAGTCTTCCAGCACCTCACCTGTCAAATATGTCAGCAAGAGGCCCAGCAACCACCTCTCTAACTTCCCACAGAGTTCTCGGGTACACCTGATCAGGTCCAGGGGATTTATCCACCTTTACCCACTTCAAGACATCTAGCACTTCCTCCTCTATAATATGGACATTTTGTAAGATTTCACCATCTATTTCCTGACAATCTATATCTTCCATATCCTTTTCCACAATAAATATTGATGCAAAATATTCATTTAGTATCTCCCCCATTTTCTGCAGCTCCACACAAAGGCCGCCTTACTGATCTTTCAGGGGGCCTATTCTCTCCCTGGTTACCCTTTTGTCCTCAATATATTTGTAAAAACTCTTTGGATTCTCCTTAATTCTATTTGACAAAGCTATCTCCTGTCCCTTTTTTACCCTCCTGATTTCCCTCTTAAGTATACTCCTACTTCTTTTATACTCTTCTAAGGATTCACTTGATCGATTCTGTCTCCCTTACAAATGCTTCCTTCTTTTTCTTAACCAAACCCTCAATTTCTTTAGTCATCCAGCATTCCCTATACCTACCAGCCTTTCACCCTAACAGGAATATACTTTCTCTGGATTCTCGCTCTCTCATTTCTGAAGTCTTCCCATTTTCCAGCCGTCCCTTTACAGGGAGTACAGCAGGTAGGGCACTTCCCCATGATGTTGGGCATATCCACAGCCATTACCTTGACTCCCGTGGTGGTGCCCTTGAACTCAGTGGAGCAACAGAATTTACGAACAGAGTTTGCAAAACTCCGTGAAGAAATCGAAGGAGCGCTGGAGCAGATTACTACCATGCTGACAATGCATGAGCAGGAGATCCAGGCTTTGGATCAGCGCATAGAAGTGGTGGAACAAAGGACCGTGGCCTTAGAGACTGCAATGGAGAGTTCCAAGGGGAGGGGTCCGAAATTTGGAAGGTCAGGTTCGGGTCCTGCAGGACCTTGAAAACCGTGGTCGGAGAAAAAAAACTGACGGATCATGGGTCTTCTGAGCGGAGGGTGAAAACCTTGCTGAAATTCTTGGGAGGTGGCCTCCGGAGTTGCTGGGGCTGAAAATTGAGTCAGGCTGAGTGAATGTGGAGTGGGCCCATCGGATCACAATGCACAGGTCCAGGCCAGCTCAGCACCCCCACCCAGTCCCACTGTGACTCCAGCATTATAAAGAAAAGCAATTAATCGTAGAAACAGCCAGGAGATCGGGAGGAGATCCACAGTCTTCGGTTTATCAAGGTTCGGGGATAATGCTTTTCATGACTTTTCTGGCGCCATAATTAAGAAAAGGAAGACCTTTGATGATGTAAAGAAAAAATTTAAACATTCAGTGTTCTCTGAGGTACCAGTGCTACATTTCAATTATGGGGGATTCAGTGGAAAAACTAAAAGAATTTTTGAACTCTCGGAAATAATAAACTTTGACCAAAGGGGAAAGAAGAAAAGATGTGCGCAGACAATGGCATCATTTATATGTTTTTATCTTCTCTTTCTTTGTTCTTTTCCCTTTTGGGGTCTCGGGCCTTATAGGCTTGGTTTTGCTTTGGTGTAAAATTTTAGACTAGATTAGATTACCTATCGTGTGGAAACAGGCCCTTTGGCCCAACAAGTCCACACCAACCCTCTGAAGAGTAACCCATTCAGACCCACTTCCCTCTGACTAACGCACTTAACACCATGGGCAATTTAGCACGACCAATTCACCTGACCTGCACATCTTTGGACTGTGGGAGGAAACCGGAGCACCCAGAGGAAACCCACACAGACACAGGGAGAATGTGCAAACTCCACACAGACAGTTGCCCAAGGCTGGGATTGAACCTGGGACCCTGGTGCTGTGAGGCAATAGTGCTAACCACTGAGCCAACATTTGATCATTATCTGTTATTCTACTGTTCTGTTTTGCTGGGTGAGGGGTGGTTACTTCTTTGATGTAAAGATGTGTGGAGTTGAGATGTGGGGCTTACATTGTTAACTTGCAGGAGTAAATAACATGTTTTCTTCCCATTGCTTGGGTTTGGGGCATGGCCTTAACTGGAAAGTGCCAGGATGGCTGTGGGGTTGGGAGTGAGTGCCCCCTATGGGCAAGGGGGGAGATCTCTGGAGATTTGAGTTTTTGTGTATTTGTTCAAATTAGGAGTAGAGGTTAGTTTCTTAGTTTTAGTATTTTAGTAGTGTTTGTAGGAATAGTTTTCAGATTTTCTGAATCAGACTTCAGATAAAGTCTGTATTTTTTTCCACTCGCTGCATTTTAAGTGGGCTTCTTCCTCTCGGGGGACCATGGGCTGTAGTGTGCGGTCATGGCTAGCGATCTGTTCAGGTGGTGCACCTGGGTGTAAAGAGGAGCCATTCTCCCAATAAAAGGAAAAAGGTGCTCTCAAATCTAAAGAAGGAAAGGGTTGACATCAGATGTTGCAAGAGACACATTTGACTGATAGGGAACATCTGAAGTTACAGCAGGGGGTATACAATAGAGTATTCTTTTCCTCCTTCAACTCCAAAAGCAGAGGAATGGCCATACTGGTACGAAGGAACCTCCCATTTCAGGTGACAGATCAAATCAAAGATGAATATGGACGCTTCGTCATTCTCAAGGCTCTGTACACAGAGAAAGGTATGGCATCCTAAATATTTACTGTCCCCCGGCACATCCTCATAAATTTTTAGTTGGCGCAGACTAAATTAATGGCTGTTTGGGTGCACTGTACGATTATAGGAGGAGACTTTAGTCATCTCATGGACCCTGGAGTAGACAGGATGCACGGGGTCTGTTGAGTACACCTCTGCAGTCTGGACAGTTAGTGGATTTATGTGAGGAGTTGGGGCTAGTCGATGTGTGGAGGTGTCTGCAGCCTAATGTGAGGGATTTTACCTTTTAGTCCAACCCGCACAAGTGCCACACAAGAATTGATACGTTCTTTGTTTTGTCGGTTTGTTTGGACTCGGCGTTGGCCTTCAGGATTGGGAGCATAATTATTTCGAACCATGGGGGCGGTGAATTGAGATGTTAAGACCAAGGGCAATGGAATAGCCACACAGTACTGGTGCATGGAACTGTTTCTGTTGAAGGATGGCAACTTTGTAAAGTATATTACAAGGGAGTTCAGGCCTTTTTGGAACATCAACTGGGGTATGGCCAGTAATCCATCAGTGCTCTGGGAGACCACTAAAGCATTCTTAAGGGGTCTGATTATTTCATACTCAACGTGAAGGAGCCAGAAAGGAGAGCAGCCGCTGATGCTTGAGGCCCGGCTGAAGGCAGCCGAGTCGGCATATTATACCAGGCCACCCGGGGTCAAATTGCAACAGGTCATGACTCTCCGGGCTGTTCTGGACTTAGCGCTGACACAAGTGGCGAAGAGAGGTGTCTCCTTAGCAAAGCAAAGCGTGTTTGAAAATGGGAATAAGCCAGGTAGATACCTGGCCAAGGACAAAAAGTGCTCCAAAGTCCATTGTGTCTATCAGGGAGAGAACTGGCAATGTCACTCGTGAACTGAAAAAGATCAATGCCAGATTTTGGGAATTCTATGCAGAGTTATTCTGGTCGGAGGGCTCTGGGGATGGATTAGCAAGAATGGAATCCTTTTTCGACAACCTGGACCTCCCCGGTATAAACACAGATCAGGTGTCCCTTTTTAATGCATCTCTGACAGTACAGGAGGTGCAAGAGGCCATTGGGCACCCAGTCCCGACGGGTTCCTGAGTGAGTTTTACAAGGAGTTTATGCACATGTTAGCTGAACCACTGCTGGAGATGTATAGTCATTCATATAGCCAGAACTGCCCTCCGCCCTCTCTTAGGGAGACTAATATCATCCTTATTTCAAAGAAAGGGAGAGACCCCGAGGATTGCACATCATATAGACCAATCTCATTGTTGAATGTAGATTTTAAAATCCTATCAAAGGAGTTGGCTCTGAGGTTGGAGAGGGTGCTGCCCGTTAGTATAAAAGAGTTCCAGACAGGTTTTATCAAGGGCTGCAACTCCTCCAACAATATCAGATAGGTACTGAAAAGTAGTGCAAATACGTCAGCAGAGAATGATTCCAGGTTCGGTGGTCTCCCTGGATGCAGAAAAGGTTTGGGATCGGGTAGAATGGCTGTATCTCTTCGCTGTTCTACATTGCTTTGGTCTGGGAGGGGCCTTTGCCAGGTGGGTGGCAGTGTTATATAGAGACCCCCAAGGCAGTGGTTATCACCAATGGGGCTAAATCGAGCAATTTTGGCGTGGGGAGGGGCAGCCGACAGGGATGTCCCCTATCGCCACTGGTGTTTACCTTGGTACTTGAACCATTGGTGGAGACTATCCAAAAGGCTATCCTGAAATAATGGCACCAAAGGTGGGAGTTGGGGAACACAAAATCACTTTCTAAGCAAGCGATGTCCTTCTGTTTTTGGCTGACCCCGTAAAGTCCATACCTCGGCTGTTACAAAAACTTAAATTATTCAACAGCTTTTCAGGATAGAGGATTAATTTTACAAAGTCGGATGTCTTGCCCGTGGAGAGGTTGGTGGAAGTATTGAAGCTGGAGGACAGAATGGAGTTTCCTTTTAGATGGTCGCAAAAATGTTTGCTCTATCTGGGGATTTTTATTACCCCTACTTCCCGGTAGCTATTTGAGAGGATAAAGCAGGGCTTGCAGCAATGGAAGGGACTACCCACATCATGATTAGGCCACGTAGCCTTGATTAAAGTGAATGTTCTTCCTCAGCTGTTATATTCCATGAGGATGCTCCCGTTGTTATTACCCATAAAAGTGCTTTGGAGGTTTGCTGGGTGGCTTGCATCATTTCTTTGGTTCTGTAGGCGCCCCCCCCTAATTAAATTCACCAAGCTCCAACTTCTGCAGGAGGTGGAGGGAAGTGGGGGAGAGCTGGGGGGTGAATCTCCCAGATCTGAAGAGATACCAAATACACGCCCTGTTGTTATATGTAGGCGAATGGGTGCGTCATGACTCAAAGTCAATATGGCTTCATGTTGAGGCCATAGACAGTGATTTTGTGCTCCCCAACTCCCACCTTTGGTGCCATTATTTCAGGGTCCTTTCGGATGGCCTCCACCAACGGTTCAAATACCAGCAGCCACGATGCCCCCTCATAAGCTTACTGTTCATGGATGAGATTTGTAGTTGAGCACTGTGAGGGCTGTCCAATTATTATAAATATGATGAAAGCATAGAGGATAATGCAGTAGGGTGAGAGCAGTTTGCTTAAGATTCGCCATTCACCCTGTTAGTGGGAGCCCCAGGATTTAGACCGGGATCAATGGACTCCAGCTTCAGAGCATGGGAGGGTAAGGGAATCTTCTGTCTGGGGGATTTATTCGGGGGAGAGGTCTTGATGTCTTTCAACTAATTAGGTCAGAAATGCTGAATCGCTAATAGGGGTCTTTTCTGATACTTCCAACTTAGGGATTACATTCAGAAGAACACCATATTCTTGGCCCAGCCCCACAAGTCAGATATAGAGAGTGCTCTGGTGCAGGGGCACTCTCTCAGTTAGTACCATATATTATCTGCAGAGAGGGAACACCTTGGGGGATATGGAGAGATGCTGGAGTAGAGTGGTGCTGGAAAAGCACAGCAGTTCAGGCAGCATCTGAGGAGCAGGAAAAATCGACGTTTCGGGCAAAAGCCCTGCATCAGGAATGGAGAGACTCCATGAGATTTGGAATCAGGAGTTAGGGGAAGAAATCTCATCAGAAACATAGGAGGATATATGGGAGAATGCAAAGAAAAGCACAATATGCAATAAGGCACAAGCGACGCAATTGAAGATTCTCCACAGGGCCCAATTGGCACCAGAGAGGTTTGCAAAGTTTAAAAAGGATCTTCTCCAAAATGTCCCCAATGTAAAATCAGCCTTACCATTGCTTTTAGTTCCAGCTACAAGATTCGCGGATACTGGGGTGCCATAGTGAGTGAGCTGCTGAGAATCTTGGGAATGGAAGTTAAGGAGGATCTGAAGGATTCCCTCCTTTTGGGAATACTGAATCTGCCCTCTTTGGGTGAGCATGGGAAGAGGTTATTTAACATACTTACACACTCTGCGAGGAAGAACATCCTCATGAATTGGAAATCAGAAAAACCTCCAGGTCTTACGGGGTAACGCAGATTTGTGATGGACGACATCCCTCAAGATTATCTGATTAGTGCCACGGAACAGAGCAACTTTATAAAACATGATGGCCCTTTCTAAATTACATAGACATTGATCTGTCGGCGTTACTGATTAGGGCCTTTATATAGACACAAGGGCCATATATGGTAGTCTGGGGAGCCCAAGGGGGTAGTTAGTAAACATGAGTATAATAAAACTGTTGCTCCCATGGATGGGAGCTTCAATGGAAGTGCGGCGAGTGGAGTAATGTAATGTAATTTAGCTTTAGTGGATTGTAATTTTATTTAATGCTACTTTATTTAATGTGAGTTTATTCTAATTTGGGTTTAGTTAAGTGAATAGGAGATGACTTATTGTTAACGTTACTGCTAATGTAATAGTACGATGCTACTTCCACTTTTCTGTACTTTTGTACTTTTATAACTTCTCAGTTTTTTTGTAAGAGTGAAACATTTTTCACTAAATATATACATTTAAAAAAAGAAAATAATAACACATCTATATGGAGCCTTTCAGCACCTCAGGACATTTCAAAGCTGTATGCAGCCAATAAAACAGTTTTTAAAAGTTTTGCAATGTAGGAAACTTCTGTACATATTGCAAAGTTTCCAATTACAGCAAGGTGATTGTGACCAGATTATGATTTTAATGAGGCCGTTTGGAGGTGTAAATGACAAGATATCAGAGAACACCCCAACTTTTCCTTAAAATGCTGCCAAGGAATAGTTTAAATCCACACAAGTGAGTTTAAACATCCCACTGAAAAGATTTCCTCAGTACTGCAACTGGACGGGCAGCCTGGATTATGTGGAATTCTTAAATCTCCTAATTGGCTGAGAAGAAGAAGAGCTATAGTCACTTTAGAGATATAAGACATGTTTGTTGTTTGTATAATTCGTAATTGTACATTTATTTTATTCTGTTCCTCACTGGCCTCTTAAAGCATGAACCTAGTCATTGTTTGGCAGTCAACAAAATACGGCTTTGTGTACAGGCAGGGAATGTGTCAGCAGCTATCCTTATCAGACCAGGTGATGCAGCTCAGCAGATTCAGTGAGCAAACTCTGATTGGCTGGGATGCATTGCTAGCAGCTCTGGGACTATAAAACCGTACCTTGTGTACACTGTGATTCATGGTACTACGAAATTAATTGCACGTTATCAAAAAAGAACTTTGTTTTAAACAGACTAGTTATTAGATCATGTAATATTTAGCACCAAGTGATTTACAGCAACTTACAAAGTAGTTTAGACAGGATCTGTGAATTTGAGTCCTTCGGGTGTCGTTCATCAAAACCTGGAATTTACAAATGGGAGGAACATCTGTTCCTTTAAAACATCTTAAAACGTAACTCTGAATTCGGACAGTATTATCAAGACCCATTTTCTTCTAATGTTACAGGGGAGGAGGGGTATGTATAATAGAAATACCTGTGCATAATTATTATTGGAAGAAAGACACACTGTAGACCATTCAAATGTTTGGGGCAAGAGTTGTGTGAATCCACTAGGTCCTACAAACATTTTATTGAGTTTCAACTCAGTTTCATCTTCAAGGAAATATATCGTGGTCTCTGCCTTTAAAACACAATGCATATTTATTAATTCCACCTATTCGTCATTCCACCATGCTATACTCGAAAATATTTCCCAGGTACAACTGTGATGAGTTCATTCAGGCAGTCAAGATACTGCGTGAAGCCACTTGGAGCAGTGCATGGGCGAACCAAGTCTCCGGAACAACCCTCCCAGATTTATTTGCTCTCCAACGTTAGTATCTCATGCATTCCCTTTTTAAAAAAAGTCAGAGGCTGCTGCATCAAACGCCCTAAGGCCTGAAAATTTCTCTCTAACCACTGTACTTCCCTTTTAACATACAGTACCAATAAACGCACATACGAATTATGAGAGAACCATTCAGTCCCTCAAACTTGGTCTGCCATTTCATACAATTATGGTTCACCTGTTATCCCTGCTTTCATGTCTACCCCCATCTCTGGTCTGTCAATAATCTATCCAACATAAAATCAAAACACTGCAACGCTGGAGATCTGTATTAAAAACAATGTGTTGGAGAATTTCAGCAGGTATTTGAATTGAATTTATTGTCACGTGTACTGAGGCACAGTGAAAAGCTTTGTTTTGCGAGCGATACAGGCAGATCACAGAGTTAAGTGGCTTAGATATGTAAATAATGGGTAAACAGCGCAAAAACAAAACACAGGTATACAGGCGAATGTTAAGAGTTTGTGAGTCTGACACGCAAACAGAAAGAAGCAAAGTTAACTTATGGAACTTATCTTGGCCAAACCTTTAGTCACCTACTCTAGTATCTCCTTATATACATATCCATGTCAAAGTTGTTTGGTAATTGCTCCTGTGACATTTGGACATTTTACAATGTTAAATGTTGTATATAAACATAAGCTGCTGTTAATTTAGTCACCTTGTTCCACCTGCCTCAAGAAATAGTGATTATGGATTGGAAATAGAGTACAGGTACTCAATCCTTTATCCGAAATCTTTGAGGCCAGTTGTTTTTCGGAATTTTTCAGATTTCAGAATAAATTACATGTTCACAACAAAAATTAATTACCTAACAGCGGATGCAGGTGTGAATAGTACGCGCACTGAGACACAGTTGATGTCTGCCCATGCTGGGCCACCCCAACACGTCACATCTGAGTGACGTGGTTCAAGTGGGTGTGGAGTGGGGTCACCTGTTCGCATGCCAACATGATGCTCCACCACTCCATGAAAAATGTTTTTGATTTCGAAGCTGTTCAGATTTTGAAATTTCGGATAAAGGATTGTGTACCTGTATTGGGTACAATTGGACTTCTTTTTTGTCATTTTGTGGATAGATGGAATTTTATTCTCCAGATAATAGGTGACATGAGAAAGATAATATTTATTACCCCTTGACCTAACAAGGTTTGATGGGACACCTCCCTTGAAGCAGGTGTGTAAAATAAATATAATACATGTGGAGCGGCTTCCTCATTCATTTCATATCGTTATTGCCAGTCATCTCTATTACTGAGACGGCTGGCAGCATATCAATGCAACCTTTCCCAAACCATGAACAGACTGCTACTAGGAAGAGAATGTATACTGGATGGCACACAGTTCCTCGTGGGCTCCATCAACACATCTGTTCCCTTTGTGGGCTCAACAATGCACTGGAAGGAAAATACAAAAGCAAATGCAATAATTCAAACAGAAACTTGGAAAATTAAAAAAAAACAGTCAAGGTTTATTTGAAAATTTTAATCAAATAATTTAAGTTTTTTTTCAATTTAGTAAATCAAAGTATACTAGTCATATAAAATACACAAACACAGCTGTTGGAGGATGCATTTTACAATTCAATGATGACCAAATCCATTTGAGGGTAAGATTCACTACAGACTGTTTTTGCTGGTTGCTACGGCTTGTAGGTTCAGCCTCAGCTCATCATCAAAGGGGAGTTCCAAGGCCTTGGGAATACATTTTGCTTTAGCAGCTTCCTGGGGTTGGCAGGGTGGGGAAGGTGCAAGTGTCAGCTTCAGCCCAGGATTGTTTTATTTAATAATTTACTACAAAGAGTCCAAGTTAATATCCCCAGAATCTTTTCTTCTATTAAAAGTCTGTACCAGAAACATTCAGTGAAATAACTGTGTGCAAAGGGCTTGAACATTGGAAGTGCCTTCTTTTTCCCATGTTCCTTTTCCTTCCTCGCTCTTTCTGGGATGAGAGTTCTTGCCTTTAGGAAGAAGGAGCTCAATATGTAGACAATTAAAACTCAGTGTTAATGAAAAGTAAATCATACAGAAAAAGGTCAAAAGTCATTCCATCTGGGTATAATGCCACTACCAAGTGCAAAAGAAAAGTACCCAGTGAAGTGTGCCTTGATATCATCCTATGGGATTTGTCCATCTCTGCCACAATGTAGTCGACTTGATAATGCCGTCTCCTGGTGGCTGCACCCTCTCTGGCATAAGAAGATATTGCACCACAGTTGGTAAACTGACAGTCCAGTCAACAGTCATCACACAAGCAGTCAAGCTTACGAGTCCAAACAGAAAGCTGACTGGCAGAGCTCTAAAATGCAACAATGGATTTCAAAAGAAGTTGTGGAAAAATACCAAAGTTAACAGCATAACTTTTATTACCGAACTAAGAGTGGTAAGGGAGAACACTGTCATCAATGATAGATGCAGGTAAGACTAGAATGAAAAGCTGCATGAAATGAACGTTAATGTCCAATGAGGAAAGAACAAATTGCCAAACGTTCAAAGGGAACCTAAAAGTGTGGCCTGGGGAGTAATTTATTAATTTAGTATAAATTTTAAAAGTGTAACGGGTAAAATATTAGGACTTCAGATAAATTACAGAAATTGAAGGAAAAGGTGCAGCAATTGTAGATTCATTGGTCAGAATTTCCCAATGTAATCTAAATTTGAATATTAGTGGCTTCAATTTGAAAAAGTGTAAATTCCCACTCAACTATGTATTAATGAAACTACATGGACCAGTTAATTGTGGAGAGATTAATGGAATCTATTATCAGAGACACAACAAAAGAATCAAGGTGAACTGGTAAAATAACTGTCTAATTTAGATGATGTTATCTCAAGAGTTCATTATAATCATCGTCCTCTCTTTCTATCTTGTTCTTTTATTGCTACACTGTCCCTCATGAGTAGTCCTTGTTATCTTAATTAGTCACAAAAGTCATTTGGTGGTGGCTTATACAGAAAGAATAAAAGATAGAGAGTTCATTATTACGGTGGACTGACACTTGAAAAGATTGTGCAAAATGTGTAAACAGAAATAAAAGCTCACTAAAATAGAAAGTATCTCATAGAACAGGCTGCTGGTTGGATATGAAGCAGGCAATTTTTGTATAAGGATCTGATCTTAGGAAGGAGATATTGGCATTGGGCAGGATATAGCACACCAGAACGATGCTAATGGTTGAATGATAAAGTGATTAGGAGGCATACAATCACAACCTACAAGCTCTTGAGGTTAGATAGTTGAGGGCCGATCTCATCAAGTGTTCAAAATAATTAAGGAAGCAACAAAAGGGAAATTATATTCTCTGGTGGGAGAAATCAACAGCAGGGGGCAATATTAAAATTAGAGCTAGAGTGAAATCAAGAAGCACTTTTTTGTCCACACAAGAGGTAGTGGTAGTGTGGAATTGTCTCCCTCAAAAGGCCATGGATTCTAGCACAATTTATGTTCTCAAGACAGTGGATTTTTACTAAGTGAGGAAGTAGGGATGAACATTTTTAAGAGAAATTGAGGTGCACATCACCCAGGATCTAGCAGGTGGGCAGAAGAAACTAAACTATTTCCTGTTCTGATACTCCTACGTAAAAGGCTTGTATTAGTCTGGTACATATTTATTTCCTAGAACTGCGATGTTGCGGCTAACGTTCAAACAAAACAGACAGAGGGGCAAATATACTATGCTAAATTAAACCACTACATTACCATTGTCATTGTTGCAAATAAACCTAAAAGACATTCAATATATACAGTATGCAGTGCTGTCCCGCACCCCACACTCCATGCAACCCAACAATTTAAATCCTATGAATCACGACTTTATAAGGCTAAATGTCACAGTGTTTTAATACTTGGATTCCAGACAAATAATACTCAAATAAAATCTTTCAGGCTTGTTTAGGGGTATGGGAAGGGAGGTGTTCTAATGCAAGGAGGAAGGGTTTGTGAGGCCATCATTGTCTCCCTTAACAGGTTGAAGAGAGAATGAAACAAAACAGTGGTATCCACAGCAACACAGTTTTCAGATTCAAAACTCAAGTTCAAAAATAAAAATAAAAGCACATCAATGATCAAAAGGCATTTGGATTCATACACAAGAGCAATGCAACATTCTAGCCATTTGGCATTGGAGAACTGCACAGTTGCTATTGGACCAAAGTTGGCTGTCAAGTGAGACTGAGCAGACACTCACACAATGATACAGTATACAGACACCAGGAGGAAGCTGGCAGAAGTTTCTCTCCCTGAAAACGCAAGGCAAATGCTCAGCTATAAGTACAAATCCAGACCATTAGCATCCTGGAGCAGAACCCAGAACATGCATGCTTAACAACTTGAAATAAAAAGTATAAAGTTTCATATTCCACACCACCCCCTTTTCCCTCCCCATTTATCCCCCCTCCCTCACTACTCATCCATTTTATTGTACAGCAGTATACTGCTGCTGAAGTGTGCTATGCTGATCTACAAAGGTCATCTATTTTTGGTGAGCCAAAATGTCCATTTGGTGTCTCAATAAAACCATTTTCCATTTGCTTAGGCCAACAGCTTGGGAATTCCCTCAATCTTACTACTTTCTTTCAGATCCTTCATAAAGCCCATCTATTTGACCAGACTCTTTGGTCACCTGTTTGTCTTCATGTGCCTTGGTGCTACGTTATGTTTGGTTACACTCCTGTGAAGGGATGTTTACCTACCTCATAGACATTACACAAATACAGTTGTTGAGATCGGTTGTTCAGCCAGAGAGGGAAGGTGAATTAACGTTGAACTCATTCTAATGGCATCTGCATGTCAAAATGTTCCAGCATAGGTAACTGGAATCAGGCAGGAGAAACCTGGAAAAAGCTGTTTCCCTGTCCTTGTTCAGGAACATCAAGGCCAATTGCAATATCTCGCTGAGATTACCAAATAGTGTTGGATCAAGGACAAACGCTGCGGGAACATTTAGCTGAGTGTAATTTACCATACCAAAGCTTAACTGCACTGAATAGTCTATTGGAGAAAGGCCTGGCTTGAGGTTGATGATTTTCAGTTCAAATTAGTGAAATTTTAAAAATTCGATCTGTAAAAATACTGTGTAGCACAGCAAGAATACAGTGACAAAGGAGTGAGATTTACACCAGTATGCTTACTACAGTAACAGGCATAATGTATCTGTTCATCAACAGTGAAGAACATTTCAGCACCTCTTTATTTGCTAACTTTTCGAGGAAGCTATTGCCTCAGAGTTTAAAATAAAACTGCTTTGCCCATGTTCTCATTTATATTTGTCCCAATTCCATACCATCAGATATGGATAAGAAGAAAAATGGCCACAAACCACTTATATAGAGACAGCATGTGGCTTTTCCCCATTGTTGTGAACATTGTAGTGTGCATAGGATCCATCAGAAATGTGTCAGTAATCATTTTCCAGTTAATGAGAAGGTGACAATATGATGGCATTGACTGTTTCCTCTACTCCAAATAGCCCTCGCTAGCCATTGAGTTGTAGTCAAGAATTAACTCACCACCAACTTCTCAAGGGCAATTAGGAATGAGCAATATGTCCAATCATAAAAGGATCTAATTCCGTTTAGAAGGAAATCTGCCATCTTCACCTGGTCTGACCTACAGGTGGTTCAAGACCCAAACCAACTGAAGAGAGAATGAAACAAAACAGTGGTATCCACAGCAACTCAGTTTTCAGATTCAAAACTCAAGTTCAAAAATAAAAATAAAAGCACATTAATGACTCGTAGCTGACTCTGAACAGTAGCCACACGGTTCAAGGGTAATTAGGGATGTGCAACAAATGGTGACATTGCCAGTGATGCACACTTCACATAAATGTGGTTGTCAGAACAAATGTGAAAGAAACAAAATTCTGGGAGGGATAAATGAAAACTTGTTTTTTTCTTGATCACTGAACAAGTCAAGTGCTGGAAATTAATGTCAGGCTTCAATGGAGGTTAATAAATGTACATAAACCAAATACCCTAATTAGCCTTCAGCTTTGCAACTTACTCCCAAGCATTCTCTACCTTATTTCTCTAATATATCACAGAAGGCTTTACTTTCTCCTATAAACTAAATGCCATGGCATACTATGTCACTTCCTCTGATGATAATACTTCCCTTCAGCGTTGAACTATGGGGCTGGAGGCAAAATGTACCTCCTTCACCAAAATCCACCTCAGACAGCCAATTCGATTAATTTCTCATGTATGTCTAAGTTCTGGGAGATAGTGAGTGTCACTTTGAAGTGTAGTGTGATTTCCTGTTGACTAGTAGGCACCTCCTCCATAATCTGTTACGTACCAAAGGTTGTAAATTGCACGACTGCCTGTATGCTGCTTTATATTTCTGTCAGTTCATTCTCAGCTTACAATAAGACCGGTTGATTTGATGTGCCTGCCAAGACTTTGGTCTTTCCTTCCCAACTTCTCCCCTCCCGCCTTGAAGCGAGTGACTCTTCAACAGACAGCATTTCTATGGTTGAATTGTAAACTTTGCCAAGGTGGCCATTTTGGATTATTTGAATCACGTTTGGCATTGCTAAGCAGCAAGCATTTTATTGTCTATCATTAGATGATGCCAGAAGTGGGCACAGTGGTTAGCACTGCTGCCTCACAGCGCCAGAGACCCAGGTTCAATTCCCGCCTCAGGTGACTGATTGTGTGGAGTTTGCACATTCTCCCTGTGTCTGCATGGGGTTCCTCCGGGTGCTCTGGTTTCCTCTCACAGTCCAAAAAAAAATGTGCAGGTTAGGTGAATTAGCCATGCTAAATTGTTCGTAGTGTTAGGTGAAGGGGTAAATGTAGGGGAATGGGTCTGGGTGGGTTGCGCTTTGGCGGGATCAGTGTGGATTTGTTGGGCCGAAGGGCCTGTTTCCACACTGTAAGTAATCTAACTTTGTAAAAAAGGTGATGGTAATGGGGTAGTATGTCCTTAAGTGAAACAGATTGACACAACAGTCTGTGAGGCTGCTTCGGGGGCAGTTAACTGACCCAGGACTGGAGTCACACAGTGGCCAGAATGGGTAAGGATGACAAAGTTCCCTGCCCTAAAGGACATTTTGTTTTGTAACTAAGTGAAATACTTATGATGGCTTTTACTGATATTAGTATGTCACCATGCCTGCCCCATTGGTCTCAGCAGATGTGTGGGAAGGAAACAGGAAAGAACATCTTAACGGAATCGGCCCTCATCTGAAACCTGAACTCATTTGCTACTGACAGGGAATCACTCAACAGCAATCCAGATGTGAAACACTGGGTGTCATTGGGCATCAAACTGTAGCTATCTACTAAAATCCCAGCTTTGACTGGCTGGTGTGAGGAAAACTTTGAGCCTTGTTCATCTGTATGATTAAGTTAGCCATTCCACAACCTCACTGTCTTTGAAGGAATTCTTATTGTTTCAGGTTAAGTTAATCCTTAATCCAAAATTGCATGGAATTCAAAATTGGAATTGGGTTTCTGATAAAAGGAGCTTTAAATTCCAATCGGTGTTGTTGATGACAGAATGTCAACAGTGCTGCGATTCTAGCATTAATCTTGATTGCTATCTTGATAACTTTCTCACTGTGGATTAGATGAACTGCCGGTTCTCTAAAAGGATGTGAAGGTTTACTCTACCAACAACTAAAAGCAGCATCAAAATAATGACCAAAGCTTCAAATCAAATATTGTCACTGAATTTCACAGAAGTAGAAGGGAATTGTCTTCATCCAACACAATCACATAGCAACAGACAAAGACAGCTCACCAAGAAATTCTGTCAGCCTTACAATAAAACATTTAAAGATGGGCAACAGTTCCATAATTACTATTCCCATTCCATTGTCTAGAAAGAAGAAAGGATCTGAAAGTATAAGGATTACTTTTGAAAAGACCAGATAATTTCAGCCAAAGTGAACAAATGCTGCATCAGCAACAACGATCTTCAAATCATTTGAAAATATAGGCTGGTAAATTAAGGGTTCATGGTGCAAAGGCCCTACACATACCTGCCTCCCCCTCCAGTTTCTTCACAGAAACAAGATTTAGTGTTGCATCAAGGCAGGGTTCTCTCTCAGTCAAACACCTACCAAGGAATACATTCAGCAATCGGTAGAATGGGCTAGCTGTGTACAATAAGTCTAGAACCATCTTTCCCAGTTAAAGCTACTCAGTAGCGCTAGTCTGATAATCCAACAGGAGGAAATTGCAGTTCTGCCTGAATACCTGCCCATTTTTCCATTACTGTTACCATAACCCAACCAGATCCAATTCTCACAGATCCTTCATTTCTTTTGCAGATCATCTGATGAAGACCTGCCGCAGGCAAAAAAATTATACCTTTTTGGTTTCTCACAGCGATAATAACTGCTTAATATATATACACACATACACACACACTCTCACATACACACACATATATATATTCTTTTTTTAAATTAGTACAGTCCTGCCTGCATGCCATATCCTTGGCAAATCCTACTCTGACGAGCACAGATCCAGCCCCTCGTTCATGCCAGTGAAAACATTGTGAACGTAGTGTTGCTACTTAAATACTAAATGATTAACTGGACTTCCAAGTGCATCCAGTTGCATAGTAAATTACTTTCCAAAGTAATGCCATTTTGGTATGAACTGTCCCACATAAAGTGAGTGGCATAAAGCTCCAAAAGAATTTGCGACAATGTTTTTTAGGCCCAACTCAAGAGCTCTGCTGACATTAAAAGATGTGACTGAGATCAGGGAATCTATCCACCTCACTTCACAGTCCTTGCACTATCGTGCCCTGCAAGGTTGCTTTCTACTTCATGTCTGATATTTCACTTACCGGTGCATGCTCTACTTCACCACACAGCCATTAATTGCCATTGCTATTCATTGATGGGAATTGGTTCAACTGTCCACACATAAAGTGCCATCTGAAGCACAGATACAAAAAATGAGGGGGAGTGGGAGGTTTGAGGAAAAAATGTTTCAGGAGATGAAAGTAGGAAAAAAACAGGTTAAATATCAAGAAAGTAAAAATTAAACAGATACTGGTCTCACTCCTTGTGCAAGCAGAGATTTATGAAATGATTTTACTAACAGGTTTCTCCCTGATGAGGAATGATGACTCAATAATATCTCATAGTGCTTGGCTCTGTTTCAAACATCAAACGTCTGTATCACCACTTTCACTATTATCTCAATATGGATTCAACTGATAAAAGACATAATTTTACAAACATGTCAAAAAATTGCTCTTTGACCTGTCACTTACAAAGAGCTTCGTGCACTGAAGTGAATTCCTTGACTGTGGCAACTGCTGGGCGCTAAAAATGCAGGTGGGCACCTTCTCCTTCCTGTGTCAGTTATGTCACTGTCTATTTACAGTAATGGTGCCATGACTCACACGCACACACACATAAAACCAAGTGTTTGAACCACAGCTGCAGCCTCCCAAAACAGCATCCGATCAGTCAGAGTAGCAGCTAGAGGCAGCTTTAGGCCCCAGAAGAGTCGAAGACTTTCTTCAGCCAGAAATAAACCACAGCATCATTCCTTTTCTTTAAAGGTGCTCAACTCGCATCATTCTGCTTCTGCAACAGGAAATGGAAAAATAGCATTGTAAGAGACGCTTGACAAGGCATACATGAATGTTGACTATTACCAGATTTTTGGAAGTCAATGGACAATGTTTTTCTTTCTTCATTGAGCACTCAACATCCATGAGGCTAGGAGGTGATGGCCTAATGGCATTATCTCTGGACTGATAATTTAGAGATCTGGGAATGGTCTAGAGGACCTGGGTTCAAATCCTACCACAGCAGATGGTTAAAATATTAATTCATTTTTTTTTAAAATCTGGAATTAAGAGTCTAATGATGACCATGAAACCATTGTTAATTGTTGGAAAATCCCATCTGGTTCACTAATGTCCTTCAAGGAAGGAAACTACCATCCTTACCTGGTCTGGCCTACATGTGACTCCAGAATTACAGCATAGTGGTTGACTCTTAACTGTCTCTCTAGGTAATTAGGGATGGGCAATAAATACTGGCCTAGCCTCATCCCATGAATAATTTTTTTAAAAACGAAGATTGCTGAAGTTCAATAAACAACTGGAACAAATGTATCACCGGGTATGATGACTGTTACCAGATTTTTGAAAGTCAATGGACAATGTTTTTTCCTTTGTTGAGCACTTCCTCAACTTCTTCATCAGATCAATATAAAGCTTGCCAACTGTTCAGGATTAACCCTAACTCCACCAGATGGAATTAAAAATTGATATATTCTTTAATGGAACATGTGTGTCACTGGCAAGTCCAGCATTTTTAAAGTCATAAAAGTCATGGAAATGTACAGCACGGAAACAGACCCTTCAGTTCAACTCGTCCCTGCTGACCAGTTATCATAACCTAACCTAGTCCCATTTGCCAGCACTTGGTTCACTCTTCCTATTCATATACCCATCCAGATGCCTTTTAAATGTCATAATTGTACCAACCTCCACCACTACCTCTGGCAGCTCATTCTCCTGTCCTGTGAGCTCTCCCACACAGGTTCCTCCAAGTTCAGCTGTGAATTTTGCTGTTCTTTAATTTTTCCTGGATGCACTCCAATATCCAGAGGCACTTGGACTCAAACAGCAAAGGCAGTAGCTGTGCAGATTCACTGCTGTGTCCGACAGCAGTGCAGGTTTCACTCTCTGACCATGTGGTCGCTGCCTTTGTCTGTCTTCCTCCTTTTTAAAGTGTCGTTGTTTTGATCTTTCTTCCTCCAAAGTTCCAAAACAACGCAACAGAATAAAACAGCAATTGCTGTTCCTGGAATTCGAGATGTCCATCCCTAACTCATTCATTGATGGCCCCTCGCAGACAACAATGACTTTCTTCCACTCTCAGGGTGGGTCCATAGGTGGCTGTACAGACTGATGCAGCTACTCCAGGCTCAGTTACACTAGAGGCAGGTGGTGGTCATGGGAAGGGGATGGGGCATTGGTGTGGCAGCATGCTATTAGGGACCGACTTCCATTTTTTCCCAACAGCAAGTCTTGAGGTGCTTGACGCCTTCCCCGATGGTGCTCTTCCACTTTGGATAGTCTTGGGCCAGTGATTCCCAGATGTCTGTGGGAACGGCGTATTCACCAATGAGGCCTTGGGGGTATCACTGAGAGCGCTTCCTCTGTCCACCTGAGGCTTGCTTGCGGTTTCGAAGCTGGGAGAAGAGCACCTAGCTGCCTGTCAATTGAGTGGCTTACTAAGCTATTTCAGTTAAAAGTCAATCACATTACTCTGTGTCTGGAGTCATGTGTGGGCCAAACCATGGAAGGATGGCAGATTTCCTTCCCCAACAGTACATTAGTGAACCAAACAGTTTAACAACAGTTGATGATAGTCCGTATGCTCATCATTCCTTAGTCTAAAATTATTGGCCAAGCTTCATCAACTTATTTGAAATTCCACCATCTGCCATTTCGAGCTCTACAGCATGGAAACAGACCCTTTGGTCCAACTCGTCCAAGCCAACCAGATATCCCAAATTAATGTTGTCCCATTTGCCAGCATTTGGCCAATATCCCTCTAAATCCAGATGCCATTTAGATGTTGTAATTGTACCTGCCTGCACCATTTCCTCTGGCAGTTCTTTAGATTACTCAGTTGTCACATAGAGTCATAGAGATGTACAGCATGGAAACAGACCCTTTGGTCCAACCCGTCTATGCCGACCAGATACCCCAACCCAATCTAGTCCCACCTGCCAGCACCCGGCCCATATCCCTCCAAACCCTTCCTATTCATATACCCATCCAAATGCCTCTTAAATGTTGCAATTGTACCAGCCTCCACCACTTCCTCTGGCAGCTCATTCCAGACACACACCACCCTCTGCGTGAAAAAGTTGCCCCTTAGGTCTCTTTTATATCTTTCCCCTCTCACCCATTACCAATGCCCTCTAGTTCTGGACTCCCCAATCCCATGGAAAAGACTTTGTCAATTTATCCTACCCATGCCTCTCATAATTTTGTGAACCTCTATTAGGTCACCCCTCAGCCTCCGACACTCCAGGGAAAACAGCCCCAGCCTGTTCAGCCCCTCCCTGTAGCTCAAATCCTCCAACCCTGGCAATGTCCTTGTAAATCTCTTCTGAACCCTTTCAAGTTTCACAACATCTTTCCAATAGGAAGGAGACCAGAATTGCACGCAATATTCCAACAGTGGCCTAACCAATGTCCTGTACAGCCGCAACATGACCTCCCAACTCCTGTACTCAATACTCTGACCAATAAAAGAAAGCATACCAAATGCCTTCTTCGCTATTCTATCTACCCGCGACTCCACTTTCAAGGAGCTATGAACCTGCACTCCAAGGTCTCTTTGTTCAGCAACACTCCTGAGGACCTTACCATTAAGTGTATAAGTCCTGCTAAGATTTGCTTTCCCAAAATGCAGCACCTCACATTTATCTGAATTAAACTCCATCTGTCACTTCTCAGCCCATTGGCCCATCTGGTCAAGATCCTGTTGTAACCTGAGGTAACTCTTTTCGCTGTCCACTACACCTCCAATTTTGGTGTCATCTGCAAACTTACTAACTGTACCGCTTATGCTCACATCCAAATCATTTATGTAAATGACAAAAAGTAGAGGACCCAGCACCGATCCTTGTGGCACTCCACTAGTCACAGGCCTCCAGTCTGAAAAACAACCCTCCACCACCACCCTCTGTCTTCTACCTTTGAGCCAGTTCTGTATCCAAATGGCTAGTTCTCCCTGTATTCCATGAGATCTAACCTTGCTAATCAGTCTCCCATGGGGAACCTTGGCGAACACCTTACTGAAGTCCATATAGATCACATCTACCACTCTGCCCTCATCAATCTTCTTTGTTACTTCTTCAAAAAACTCAATCAAGTTTGTGAGACATGATTTCCCACGCACAAAGCCATGTTGACTATCCCGAATCAGTCCTTGCCTTTCCAAATACATGTACATCCTGTCCCTCAGGACTCCCTCCAACAACCTATCCACCACCGAGGTCAGGCTCACCTGGCTTGTCTTTACCGCCCTTCTTAAACAGTGGCACCACAGCCAACCTCCAGTCTTCCGGCACTTTACCTGTGACTATCGATAATAATATCTCAGCAAGAGGCCCAGCAATCACTTCTCTAGCTTCCCACAGAGTTCTCAAGTACACCTGACCAGGTCCTGGAGTTTTATCCACCTTTAACCAGCACTTCCTCCTCTGTAATCTGGACATTTTGCAAGATGTCACCATTTATTTCCCTACAGTTTTTAACTTCCATATCCTTTTCCACAGTAAATGCTGATGCAAAACACTCATTTAGTATCTCCTCCATTTTCTGTGGCTCCACACAAAGGCCACCTTGCTGATCTTTGAGGGGCCCTATTCTCTCCCTAGTTACCCTTTTGTCCTTAATATATTTGTAAAACCCCTTTGGATTTTCATGAATACAGCTGACCAGAACTGCAGCTCTCTGTGTCAAAGGCAAGGGGACAACTCTAACCAAGTTGTACGCTATTTCAAAGCTCACACATATGAAGTTCCCAACTGGCACACTGGGTAGGAATGAAGAACAGAAACCAGGGATTTTTACCCCTGTTCAGAGTCTACAGATATTGAAGAAACAAGGCAGTTTCCAATTCCCAACATTGAGACGTTACTTTAATAGAAATTTGGCCCTGAATCAGAGTCTATAGGACTTGGTGCCAGCATCACTGCAGATAAGGGTGCTTTTCTCTTTCAACGTAGCCATTACATTTATGGTGTTAAGCTGAATTACTATGTGTCTTAACAAAATATCTCCACAGTCACCATTTGTTACACAATCAGAGTGCCAATCCTCCATCCTTAGGTCTACAGGCTTGCAAAAACTATTTCCAGGACATGGTTACCAGCAGCCGAAGGGGAAGAAAGGCAAAGGTACAATAAAACATATTTGGATTCTTTGAACATGTCCTTTGTTTGTTGTAAGAAATGAAGGAAAGATGTTAGAGTTACTGTCAATATTCATCCAACCAGGTCATGAAGACAGCATCCACATTAGATTGTCTTGAAAGGACTGTGTGAATGTGGCACGACATGTCAGCTGACCCAGTGAAGGAATGTTGTAGAAAAAGAGGAAAATGAGAAGGTCATGTAATGACCCTAAGAGCAATATATCCAACCAAAGTTGGCAATTGTAAGGACAATACTTGTCACATTCACGCTCAAAATGAATTTACAGGAAAAGACCAAGTGTCCTTGTAAATGCTGGCAGAAATGTTAACCTTTTTTTTAACAAAGGGGAAATCATAACTTACTGTTCTATAAAGTAGGCACCATTCTGCATGATCACAGTGTTTTACAAACATTAAACCTTTTTATGGCTCTGTTACACTTATGCATTCTTGGCATTACACATGGATGACAGGAGACTCAGAGTGACTTACAATTGAAAATAAAATGCATTTGAAATGTGTAAAAAATTTGGTTTAATTCATTAGCAGTAATCTAGGGCGGTGCTTTCGAACTGTGTGCAGAGAGATGGTAAGAAGTGTTCCATGAAATGTCAGGGAAGGAGCACCACCTAAACTGAGCATCAGGGCCGTATCTGAGCTTCTGATCTCCTCTGGAGACTCAGTGTCTGTTACTGAAGGCAATATCTGCTGACATTGGGCACACCTATTAACTGCGCACACGTAAATGTCCAAAGCTGCATGTGCAGATTTCCGATTCTATGCATGTGTAGAAATTTGACACGTGTCCCAGAATTATTTGTTTCATTGAAGTGTGCCTTAAATCATAAGACCATAAGACATAGGAGCAGAAATTAGGCCATTCAACCCATTGAGTCTGCTCTGCCATTCAATCATGGCTGAGAAGTTTCCCAACCCCATTCTCCCACCTTCTCCCAGTAACCCTTCGTCCCCTTGACAATCAAGAATCTATCTCAGTCTTAAATTTACTCAATGAGCTGGCCTCCACTGCCTTCTGTGGCAATGAATCCACCATTCTCTGGCTAAAGGAGTTTCTCCTTTTCTCTTTGATACTGAAAAGGTTGGGAACCATTGATCCATACTTCATGTGAAGAGTTGCATCTCCATTATTTTCATAGAGTATAGAACAATATAGCACAGAACAGGCCCTTTCACCCACGATGTTGTGCCCAACATTTATCCTAGATTAAGCATCTATCCATGTACCTATCTAATTTCCACTTAAAGGTCACCAATGATTCTGACTCTGCCACTTCCACAGGCAGCGCATTCCATGCCCCCACCACTCTCTGGGTAAAGAACCTACCCCTGACATCACCCCCCCATACCTTCCACCCTTCACCTTAAATTTATGTCCCCTTGTAACACTCTGCTGTACCCGGGGAAAATGTCTCTGGCTGTCTACTCTATCTATTACCCAATCATCTTATAAACCTCTATCAAGTCACCCCTCATCCTTCACCGTTCCAATTTTCCTCTAAATATCTGTACTATTGGTACAGATGCAATGCTTAACCATCCCGTAGTTGGCCTGAGAAGGTGGTGGGGCCTTCCGAACCAGAAATTGTTTATCCCCATTTAGTGGATCACTACTGCAAATGCAACCCTAAAGCAGCAACCAGTGAGGACTGAAGTCATGCATAATTTTTGCATTATAATACTGACCATATATCAAATCTATTTAATTGGTTGTAAAATGCCGAGATCGCGAAAGGCAGTGTATGAGTATGATTAAAAGCAAAATACTGCAGGTGCCGGAAATCTGAAGAAATACAGAAAATGCCGGAGAAACCCAGCAGCTCTGCAGCATCCGTGGGGAGAGAAAAAGAGTTTAAATTTCCAATCCGACATGACTGCTCTTCAAGAAAATTAAGTAGGTCAGTTTTCACTCATTCTCAGGATGTGGGAGCTGCAGAAACCGTCATACATTGGCCATCCTCCGAGTTGCCCTTGAGAAAGAGATTGTGAACTGTCTTCAAGTACCACTGCGTTGTGTGTGGTGAGTACACTGTTATATAGAAAATTCCAGAACTTTAACCCCCAAAAAATATCAACTTAGGTATAATTTGTGCATCTTGGAGAAGAAATTGGATAGAGGATTCCCATGAGCACTGTCAGGAATGCCAGTACTACATTCAAGGACAATTTGATTAGATTCCCTACAGTGGGGGGACAGGCCCTTCAGCCCAAAAAGACCACACCGATCCTCCCAGACCCATTTCCCTCTGAATAATGCATCTAACACTATGGGCAATTTAACATGGCCAATTCACCTGGCCTGCACATCTTCGGACTGTGGGAGGAAACCCACG
Source organism: Hemiscyllium ocellatum (assembly GCF_020745735.1). Taxonomy (NCBI): domain Eukaryota; kingdom Metazoa; phylum Chordata; class Chondrichthyes; order Orectolobiformes; family Hemiscylliidae; genus Hemiscyllium; species Hemiscyllium ocellatum. The sequence goes on from NC_083415.1 coordinate 54,756,751, forward strand.
CAGACACAAGGAGAATGTGCAAACTCCACTCAGACAGTCGCCCAAGGCTGGAATCGAACCTGGGACCCTGGCGCTGTGAGGCAGCAGTGCTAACCACTGTGTCACCGTGCCACCCCATCAAGTAGATTCTTCACCACGACCTTCCCAAGGGCAGTTAGGGCTGGGTGATGCAAGTTGGTCCATCCAGTGATACCCAGCTACATTCCATGAAAGAATAATTTCAAGAAAAGGTACTCGCACAGACTTGCCACTACTCTTTTTTATGATTAAGAGGTATCAGGATCTGATACCCAGAGGAGCAGCACCTGAAAAACAACTGAAAGCCCACTGGGGTCAATACAGTAGCTTCAATAGCCATTCCTCTCCTGCAAACGGCCAGTATATCGAGCTTATGTGCTGCAGCAGAATCTGTACACACACAGTCTGGTTTGCTGGTACACTACCACGATCACTACATCACCAGACACAGCATTGCACAACTTATTGCTAGTTCAAAACTGAGAGTAAGCAAAGAACTGAGAGTAACCTGTAATTCCAAGATGCCAAACCTCCATGCAAAATGAGGAATGGATTGCTTTGTACAAACTTCATGTACAGCAACTCCTAATATTCAGCTCAATGAAAAGCCCTCAGAATGGAAGGGGACAATCTCTATGAATTTGTTGATAGCCATCTTAGGTCTCCATTCTAAAAGCTTGGTTAGGAAACTGATTATAACAACCTATCATGATCTGGAATGCATTGTGTGAAGAAATGGTGGAAATAGATTAAATATTAACTTTCTAAGAGGGGATAAACAGCAAGGTCACTGGACTCGTCTCGCTAACTTTTGTTTCTCTCTCTCCACAGCAGACCTGCCGAGTTTCTCCAGCACTGTCCGATTTTGTGCTTTTTGAGGGGCTCATCTCAGAAGCATCCCTCTCTCCTGTCTCGAGCCACACCTTCATGAGTGGTTCTATTCTCACCATGGCAAGAGACTGGCCCCCTGTTTTAAGTCTGCCTCAGATCTTTTTTTAAACCTAGCCTCGTTTTTAACGGTAAACCGCGCTGCTCCGTACTTCAGGCCTCACCGGAGACGTTCTCGGCATCGAACTCGTTCAGCTCGGCCTGGCCCTCGCGCGTCGACGGCACATCCCAGTTGTCGCTGTTGTCCGTCACGTCCGAGTAGGCCTCCTCCACCGCGGCGGCAGAGGAGGAGGAGGCTGCCAATCGCAGTGCGCCGCGGCCCTTCTCCGCCTTGTCAGCCTCGCCGTTGGTCGACTGCTGGTCCTCGTTGCTGAAGTCGGACATGTACATGGCGTCCTCAGTCTGCTTCTCGGCGAACCAGTCGCGGACCTGCTCGTAGCTCATGCTGGAGCGCTCGCAGAGGCGATCAAGGTCCTCCTCGTGCAGTGCACGGTGCTGCGTGTAGTACTCAAACAGTACCGCCTTCCCGCCCTTTCTCGAGGGCGTCCGCTTGGGCCGGTAACCGTCACATGGTAGGTCAGTGATCAGGCTGTTGCTGCCCGAGCGGATGGCGTAGATCCCCTTCTTGTAGTCGTCGTACCACTTGAGTTGGCCGTTTTTGAGGGCGTAGCGTGCGTCGCCGAACCAGCGGACGACCTCAGTGCGCGGCAGCCGCGACTTGATGGCCAGCTCGTCATACTCCTCGACGGTCGGCCACTGGGTCCGCATGAACTGCAGCTTCATCAGGTGCAGCTGGTGCACCGTCTTCTTGTTCTGGCCTTTGTACTTGACGGGGTTGGGAGGCGAGCTGCCTGGAGGCTGTGAGGCCTTGCTGGCCTTGGGCTGCTGCTGCTGCTGCACGCACAGGCCCAAGCCGTCCTTCACGTTGACCTTCATGGGGCTCCCCTTCAATCGCTCCGGGGCCATGATCAGCCGCTTCATGTCCACCGAGCTGCTGTCGCTCGGCGTCCCCTCGCCGTCCGACTCCTCCTCATCCTCCTCCTCCTCGTCATCCTCTTCGTCCTCATCCTCCTCACCGGAGTCGGCGTCCGCCCGCCGCCGGGCCTTGGCGGCCCTGTCGTCCGGCTTGGCCTTCCGCCGCTCGGAGAACCAGAGGTCGATCTCCCGGCGGGTCATCTTGGTCTCGGCCCGCAGCCGGTCCACCTCCTCCTCGGGGGGAAAGGGGTTCTGCGCGTAGCTGTGCTCCAGGGCGCTCAGCTGCTCAGCCGACTTGCCCTTGAACTTGGGCGGGGTGAACTCGCAGCTGGTCTGCCACTGGCGCCGGGCCTGGGGGGCCGGTGAGGACTGGGGTCCGGCCACCGCCGTCTGTGGTGGAGGAGGGGGTGTGGACGTCTCCTCGGGGACCGTCTCGGCAGACGCGCAGGCGTTGGCAGTGCTGGTGTCGAAGGCCTGATTGCACTTGAGGTTCTTGTAGTTGTAGCGCCGGTCGCTGAACCACTTGCGGATCTCTTTGCCCTGCAACCCGGTGACCCGGACCAGCCGGTCCACCTCCTCGTGCTCCGGGAACTGGGCCCGCAGGAAGCTCTGCTTCAGCGCTGCCAGCTGCTCCTTGGTCTTCTTGTACTTGTAGGTGCTGAACTCTGAGACCAGGCTGGCGGTGGACGGGTGACTGGACGTGACGGCGACTGCCCCCGGTTGGAGACCTGTCACAGAGGGAGCCGCCAAGATCTTGACACTGGACCCGACCGCTGAGCCCACCGCTTTCTGCGGCTGAAACTTGGGGGAGTTCTGCGGCTTGGGGAGGGTGGCGAGGCTGACAGCGACAGGGGTGCCCGACATGGTGGCTCCCTTCACTATCCCGCCTGGCTGAGTGACCACGATGTTCCCCCCTTGGGTCAACAGCTGGCAGGGGAAGTTGGCCTGCAGGACATGCTGGCCGCCATTGGCGTTGGTCACCTGGGTGGGCAGCACCGTGATGGTCTGCTGAGGCACGCTCTGGATGATGGTGTTGAACATGTTCTTGCGGGCGTCCTCGATCTCCTCCGGCGTCCAGCTGATGCCGTGCTTCAGCCGCTGGGCAGTGAACCAGATCTTGAGCTGCTCCTCTGGGTACTTGGTCACCACTGTCAGCCAGCACAGCTCAGCCTTCGAAGGGTAGGGGAACTTGTTGAAGGAGTTGTTGAGGAAGCTGTTGGAGTCCATGGCAGCGTTGTACGAGGGGATGCTGCTCAACGGGATCATGACTTTGGGCAGGGAGCTTGAGCTGTTGCTGGATGCTGACCGTTGTATGACAGGGACTATCTGTGCCATGCCTGCCTGCAGGACAGGCACAGATACCACAGCCGTTCCATTGACAGGATGGGAAGGTGCTGTCAGACCATTGGCAGACAGAACCTCCACTACATCCCCACCCTCAGTTTTTTTCACAGCCTCATCAGCCGCCCCTCCTTCATCATTGGACTCTTCCCTTCCAGCATGAGAGACTGTGATCCGCTTGCCTTCCGGCTTGGCCTTCAGCATCTTCATGATGGGCGTTTTGCTGATGGAGATTTCCGACTGCGTTTCCGCTTCCTCACCGTTTTCCTTGCCATCACTGTTTTTGGTCTCGGTGATGCTCTGCTCAACAACTGTCTGGCTGTTCTTTTTGATGACACTCACTTTCAGGTTGGCCTCATTCGGGTGGCTGAGGGTGTTGTGCACTGTCAGGGACTCCTGACTCTTGGCACTGAAGTTACACTCAACACAGACATAAAGTTGGTCCACACTTGCATCAGAGTGCTCTGATTCTATGTGCACAGTAAACGTGTGATAGTCCTGACTTGTGTAATTGCAGTACTTGCATTCAAATCCACCACGTTCTGCAACATCATTATTATTGATCACTGTGAATGCCTCCTCGCTGGCAGAAATATCCTCAACAGGAAATGCTTGTGGAGAGGCTTCATCGTCATCATTGTATTCTGGAGTAATGTCCATTTCTGCTTCGTGCATGGTCAGGGATTTGGCTGGTATCATACAAGGAGTTGTAGACTTTCTCTTGCTGGCCATGATGAATAGCAACAGTGTTGAAGAGGGAAGTGGGGGCAGAAGTCTTCAACCTCTACAAAGCACCAACCCCACCCCTCAGTTCAGAGTCCTCCTTCCGCCATTAAACTTGTGCGGTTTCCAGTGCCTCCAGGTGGGACAGTTCACCAAACACTGGATATTCAGAACTGCTCAAGGAAGACCCTACCTGCAAGACAGAAGCAAAAACAAAAGTTAGAAATAAAAACAGAAAAAGCTGAAGAAACTCAGCAGGTCTGGCAGCATCTGTAGAGAGAAACAGAGAGTTAATGTTGAGTCCAATTTGATTTTTCAAGTAAACATTGCTCAAGTCCTTACACTTTCCCAATGAATTCCTTTTGTGAAATTTTCAATAGCTTCTTTTTTTCTGGAAAAGAATGGACAGTTAGCATGAAGGGGCTATGAACATGATACAAAATATTCACTGAAATGTAAACAAAGTGCAGGAGAAATTCAACAGGCCTTGCAGCATCAATGGAGAGAAACAAGAGAAAACATTTCAAGTTTAATATGATTTCTGTTCCAATCATAGTGGACTCAACATTGACTGCATTTCTCTCTCCACAGTTTTGCAAGATCTGCTGAGTTCCTTCAGTAATTTCTGGTTTTATTTCAGATTTCCAACAATCAAAATGTTTTGCTTTTATTAGTAAAATGTTCATAATTCTCAGTAGCTATATTGATACCAATGCAGTGGGGGGGGGGGGGGGCTAGCACTGCTGCCTTATGGTGCCAAGGATCTGAGTTCAATTTCAGTGTTGGGTAAATGTTTTTGTTGAGTTTGCATGTTCTCCATGTCTGCGTAAGTTCCCACTGGGTGCTCTGGTTTCCTCCCAGAGTCAACAAATGTGCAAGTTAGGTGGCTTGGCCATGCTAAATTGTCTAGAGATGTGCAGGCTTGGTGTATTTGTCATGGTAAATGTGGGGGTACAGGGATAGAGTAGGAGACTGTGTTTGGTGGGGTTCTCTTTGGAGGATCGTTGCAGACTTAATGGGCCGAAAGGCCTCTTTCTACACTATATCGATCCTATGATTTTACTGTTGGAAAAATCCATGCTATGTTAAACTTATTTCATTCATCACGTCAATTTGCTCCTCTCCCTCAACGTTGAACTATTCAATTTAGTCATCCCTGGCCCAGCAGTAGAGCATTGGTGCTGAGCAAATTAGCTGTTTGATTATCCTACATTACAGCAATGTAATCCAAAAGTAGCAAATTGGATTTGGACATCCTCTTTTATTTTAAATATTTTGTTTTAATTTGACCTAGCTTAAAATACTCTTTTCTGAGACAAAATCTTAACTTCTGAGCTCAGAATGAGAAACTGTAGAGTTGGCTGTTTCTTACAGAAATAATTTTTCATGGATCTTTAAAATGTTACAGAGGCGCTAGCAGATGAAAAATACAGTCTCAAAGCTAATTGATCGGAAAATGAGATACGCACAAGAGCATTCAGGGAAAACAACAAGGACACTACCTCCAAAGGAAGAGACTCTTCATGGGGTCAGGTGTCTTTGAATGTATTTGAAAATACTCTTGCTGCCACCCAATGGTGCTAATCCATTAACTAGGTGAGCATTTAGTGCTATGATGGAGACAATACAGGGGGCACTTAGTGACATGATATATTGGTAACATCAGAAGTGAGATGAGGATATAAAGAAATTCACAAAACACTGCAAAATAGATTGTAACATATTTGGACCTCTGATTCACAAAATACACAACTATGAGAAATTCTCCTCGTGCCAAAGCGGGTCAGTATAGGGTAACTAACAGATGTTGCTTTCTACAATCAGTGAATAACTTCATAAATATTGTATCACATAATTGGGACGGTAGATGCTAAACTAGATAGCCCTGTATCTTCTTTCATATTTTTGGATTAGATTCCCTACACTATGAAAACAGACCATTTGGCCCAACAAGTCCACACCAACCCTCCAATCGTACATTTACCCCTAACACTACGGGCAATTTAGCATGACCAACTCGCCTGACCTGCACATCTTTTGGATTGTGGGAGAAAACCCATGCAGACATGGGGAGAATATGCAAACTCCACATAGACAGTCACCCAAGGCAGGAATTGAATCCAGGTCCCTGACACTGTGAGGCAGTAGTGCTAACCACTGAGCCATCCTGCCACCCTTAAGTTCATGGAATGTCAAACCTCCAAAAGCCAAATAGATGCATTGACTCCCAACATGTCCAGAAGTTGCAAGTGACATAAAAGTAAGGGATCAATGACAAATATTGCATTGACAGTACTCTGTCACTTGTGACTTCCCAACCATGAGGACTGGGCGGCACGGTGGCTTAGTGGTTAGCACTGCTGCCTCACAGCGCCAGGGACCCGGGTTCAATTCCCGCCTCAGGCAACTGTCTGCGTGGGTTTCCTCCCACAGTCCAACAACAAATGTGCATGCTAAATTACCTGTAGTGTTAGGTGAAGGTGTAAATGTAGGGGAATGGTTCTGGGTGGGTTGCTCTTCGGAGGGTCGGTGTGGACTTGTTGGCCCAAAGGATTGGATGGCATACTGTTATAACAGCCTATGCACTATATGTTAACATCCATATACATTGGGAGAAAATGAGGGCTGCAGATGCTGAAGATCAGAGCTGAAAAATGTGTTGCTGGAAAAGCGCAGCAGGTCAGGCAGCATCAAAGGAGCAGGAGCAGGAAGGGCTTATGCCCGAAACGTCGATTCTCCTGCTCCTTTGATCCATATGCATTGGTCTTTTCTCAAGCAAAGGTGTCTGAGTTCAGAGAGTTGTGTGCCCTTTATTTGGTATGCTCCAAGACCAATTTGTTCCCTGCAATGTACCCACCTAATGTCAGTTACACAAAATGCAGAACTGGCCTCTCTCAACATCTGTTAATTGCCGTGATACCGATTCATAATCTCTTTGTTTAAACTCCAGGTATGGAAGGGTACCTATCATTAATGCTCATTATCCAGTTTCTTTTTGTTACATAAGTACAGGTCATTTCATTAATGCAAATTCACTATAACACGATTGATGAATTGGGGACACTGTTTCTAAAGCGCAAACTATGAAAGCATGCATTGGTTATAGCGCAATTCCATTTGTTAAAAGGGGCTGCTAGTACACGATGTTCTTATAACAGAAGGTTGCACGAGAACGGAACTACCACATTATAGCAGAACCGACTGCACAAGTTGCTATCGTTTCAGAAAGTTAACACTAAGCAGAGATATTGTCTGTCATTGTTCTTCTCTGTTTTGCATTGCTTTCCTCTGCATCTATGATTTGTTGAAATGATAAAGAAGGTAGTCATCCTGAACCTTGCGCTAGGGTAAATAAACAAATAACTTATTCATTGATTGAATAATTGGAAGGTTTTAAAAGAGAAAATTAAGTCATATCTCACAATTTACCTGAAAGGGCTTTAATATTTTGCGGTTGCTGTGAAATTGAATTTATTTCCCTGAATCACTTGAGTTATTTGGGATATTGTTCAGCACAAATAACCTGGAATTCCAGATGTGTTATCATCATAGTGATCACCTACCAAACGTGTTTGACAGAATGGGGAAAATTCAGTAACTGAAAGATAGTGGTGCCTGTTGAATTGATGTCCATTCAGAGTTGACAACAAGTGTGTCAGCTAAACCCCCATATCTCTCTTACCAGAGTTCTCTCATTCAAAGCGGTTTGACAGCTTGTCAAGCCAATTTCCAACGCATGGAAGATGACGATATTGATAGATTTTGCTAAAATGTCCGAACAAGCATATTGACAGACAATGCTATTTGACTCATTATGCTAACATGATCAACTTCACTTAAAACTATGCACCATTCGTTCATATTCAATGTAAAAAAAGACATTTTTTTATGTAATACAAGTAAAACAAATCAGTTCATTGATTCACAATTAGCCTGGTCTCACTTGAATGCTCATTGGTTCACATTTCCAAAGAAATGAGGAATGTACATGGAATTGCATGAGAGATCATAGGATTCAGTGGACACAATGAGAGGCCTTTAATAGCCCTTGCATCAGGCTGTTCAGATGTTGAGCAGCAACCATAAATTCCAAAATCTTGGCATTACTGGACTCACTGACGGTACAACAAATGACATGGAATTAGAGACTATCTAGTAAATAAAGGACATTTGGGAAAAGAGAAATAGAACAAAATAAAAGCACTAGAACAAGCAACCTGATTGTTTTTTTTAAGGGTCATTATGAGAATTATATGTTTAAGGACCAAATGCATGTGCAATTATTTTCACAAGTTAAGGCACATGGAGTCACAAATGCCAGTGTGCTATTTGCATCATTTCAAGGAACTCTTGATGTACAATGCCAAGCTAATGATTAACACCATTTGCATTCATAGGTTTGAGTGGCAGCAGAAGCTGATGGCATAAAAGGTCAGAATGACCACATAAATCAACGCTATCTCCAAAATCAAAAAGGCACCTTGGGCTGTTTGCTGCTGTATACAACAAGCTGCAGCCATGGGTCCCCAGACAGAAGGCACTAATCCAAGGGCAATGCAGCCAACAACTTCATTGTTATTCCTGCTTTTTCAGAGAGCTCAAACAGCAACCTCCAACAGCTCCTTTCAAACAAGGGTAAATGTCTTCATCAGGACCAGTTTAAAAATTGAAAGCAAATGGGATCATAGTATACTTTTAAAAAACGTACAGCAGCAAAAACGAAATACCAAGTCTCTACAAATCATTTAATAAAGTTACAATTAGAATTTACAACTCTGAGCATTAGGAAGGATGTTCCAGCCTGGAACGGATGCAGAAGAGATTGACAGAGACAATCCCAGGGTCAAGAGGCTTTATATTATGGTGGAGGAACTTGAAAATTTTTAATATTATTCATAAATGGGAAGTGTAAGACACTAAGACACGTGGGTGTCACTAGCTAGACCAGCATTTCTTGTCCATCCCCAGCTGCTCTTGAGAAGATGCTGGTGAACTGCGTTCTTGGAATTACTGCAGTCCATTTCATAAAGGAACAAGTTTCAGAACTTTGACCAAATATCACAGAAGGAATGACATTTTGCGAAGTCAGGATAATGAGTGGTTTGAAGGGGAACTTGTATCTGATGCTCTTGACCTTCTGAGTCATAATGGTTATGGGTTTGAAAGATAATATCAAAGGTGTCTTGGTGAGTTCCTGCTGTGCATCTTGTAGATGGTACACAGTACCAGTACAACGCCTCGATTGCGGAGGGAATGAATGCTTGTGAATGTGGTGTCAATCAAATAGACTGCTTTGTCCCGAATACTGATGAGTTTCTTGAAGGCTATTGGAGCTGCATTCCTCCAGGCAAGTGGGGAGTATTCCATCACACTCCTCAACTGCTCTGTAGCCACATTATTTACATGGCTAGCCCAATTTAATTTCTGGTCAATAATAACTCCCAAGATGTTACTTGACTCTTGTAGACTCAAACTTTGCTATGATTAGATTAATTTCCTACAGTATGGAAACAGGCCCTTCAGCCGAACAAGTCCACACCAACCCTCCAAAGAGTAACCCACCCAGACCCATTCCCCTACCCTATATTTACCCCTGACTAATGCACCTAACACTATGGTCAATTTAGCATGGCCAGTTCACCTGACCTGCACATCTTTGGACTATGGGGGAAACCCACGCAGCCACAGGAAGAACGTGCAAACTCCACATAGACAGTCACCCAAGGCAGGAATTGAACCCAGGTCCCTGGCACTGTGAGGCAGCAGTGCTAACCACTGAGCCACCGTGCCGCCCATTATTATTGTGCAGGTCTTGCTACATTTGGACATTACTTCAGTTCTTGAGTCATGAATGGTGTTGAACAATATGCAAATATCAGCGAACATCCCCACTTCTGATCTTAAGATGGAGGGAAGGTCACTGAAGAAGCAGGTGAAGATGGTTGGGCCAAGGACACTACTCTGAGGAACTCCTGCAATAATTATCTGCAGCCAAAATACCTGCAGGAATCACAACCATCCTTCTTTCAGCCAAATAGGACTCCAACCAACAGACAGTTTTCCTTCTGATTCCCACTGACTCTAGTTTTGTGGTTCTTTGCTCCTTAATGCCACACTGTCCCATGCAGCCTTGATGTCAAAGACTTCCACCTCACCTTTGGAATTATCTCTCTTTTCTCCGGGTTTGAACAAGGTTATAATGAGGTCATGAACTGAATGGTGCTGGAGAAGCACAAACTGAGCATGAGTGAACTGAGTGCAGCTTGATAGCACTATTCATAACCCTGTCCATCGTGATCTACGGCAGAACATAGGTGGCACAGTATTTGGCTGGGTTAGATTTATCCTGCTTTTGATGTACAGGACATGCCTGGGCAATTTTCCACATTGTTGGGGTGTAGCTGTACTGGAGCACTTTCGCTAGGGATACAGCAAGTTCTGGAGCTACTGGTACTACTGGTGTCAGGGCCGATAGCCTTTGCAATATCAAATGTACCCTGCCATTCCCTGATATCACATGGCACATCACAAGTTGATTTGGCTGCAGACTGGTATCTCTAATTCTGGTGACGCAGTGTTGATTCCCTGTCTCGCTGGGTAGCGTCTGTCAAAGGATATGCCAGGTTGTATTGGAGTACAATTCTGATGCAACTGATGGCCCACAAAGCCTCATGGATGCCAATCTTGAGTTGCTAGATCTGTTGTATCTACCCCATTTAGCACAGTGATCGTGCATGATGGAGGATACCCTCAAAGCAAAGATGGGATTTCACATCCACAGGATCGTGCAGTGTTCTCTCCTATCAAGACTATCATGGACTAATGCATCTGTGGCAGGCAAACTGGCGAGGATGAGGTCAAATATACTTTTCCCTCTTGTTGGTTCCCTCACCACCTACTACAATCCCAGTATGGACTCAAGACATGTTGCTGCCAAGCCGCTCTTGGTGATAGACCTTGAAGCACCCCCACCCAGAATACATTTTGTTCCCTTGTCACCCTCTACTTCCTCCAATAGGTGTTCAACATAGAGGAGTACTGAAGAAGAGCAGTAGTGGCTCTTCAGCAGGTGAATTCATCACCCAGGTTTGACCTGAAACTTGTGGAAATAGGCTTCATAAAACACAGGAACAGAAGTAAGCCATTAAGCCCAACAAGTTTGCTCTACCATTCAATGAGGTTATAGCTGATCACATAAACCTCAACTCAACTTTTCTACTTTTTCTTCATAACCCATTGATACCCTTAAGTCTGTCTAAATCAGTCTTGGATATATTAACAGCCCAGCCTCTACAGTCTTCTGCGGTAATGAGTTTCACAAGTTCACTGCACTCAAAGAAAGCAATCATCCTCAGCTCTATCTTAAATATACAACCACTTATTCTGAGATGATGCCCTCTGGTACAAGACTCTCTCATAAGTGGAAACAACCTTTCTCCTTCTACCCTGTCAAGTCCCCTAATAATCTTGCACATTTCAATAACATTGCTTCTCATTCTTTTTTTTCATTGAATATTGGCAAAATCTAGACAACCTCTGTTCATAAGATGATCCCTCCACATCCAGTATTAACTTAGTGAACTTTCTCTGGACTGCCTCCAATGCCAGTGTATCTTTCTTTAGGTAGAAGATCCAAAACTGTTCAAAGTACTCTAGCTGTCGTCTGACTAGAGCCTTGTATTGTTTTAGTAAAATTTCCCTACTTTTGTCGTCCATTCTCTTTAAAATAAAGGCCAATGTTCCATTTGCCTTCCCTATTACCTGCTGAGCTTGGATGCTAGCATTTTGTGATTCATGGATGAGGACTCCATGATCCCTGTGTTCCATCACTTTCTGTAGTCTTTCTCCATCTGAATAACATTAAGTTACTTTATTCTTCTTGCCAAAGTGCATAACCTCACATTTCCCCACATTGTATTATACCTGCCAAGTTTTTTTGCCTATTTGCTTAACCTGTCTGTATCCCTCAGCAGAGTCTTTGTGCCAACCTCACCACTTGTCTTTCCACTAGCTTGACTATAATGTAGTCACTTTCCTCATTCAAGTTCATTTATATTGTAAATAGTTGTGGACCTAGCACTGATCCTTGTGGCACAGGTTTCCATCCTGAAAATGGTCCCCCATTGCAATTCTTTTTCTTCTATAGTTAACCAATCTGCAATCCATGCTAATATACTACCTCCAACACAATGGCCTCATCTTATTGAATTGACTATTGTGTGGTACCTTATCAAGTGTTTCCTCAAAAATATATATCACATCCACTGTTTACCCTTTATTTATTCACAGATCAGAGCTGGCTGGCTAGGCCAACATTCGTTGTCCATCGCAGAGGTTCAATTAAAAGTCAACCACATTGGGGTGGGTCTGGAGTCATATGTAGGCCAGACCAGGATGGCAATTTCCTAGTAAACTGGATGAGTTTTTCTCCCAACAATTGGACAATGGATCATCATTAGATTCTTAATTCCAGACTTTGTTTTTACTGAATTCAAATCTGCCATGGCGGGATTTGAATTTACGTCCCCAGAACATGACCTGGGTCTTGTATTTAACAGTCCAGTGATAATGCCAATAATCCATCGCCTCCTCTTAATTCTACTTATTACTATCTCAAGGACTTCTTGTAAATTTGTCAGGCATGATTTTCCCTTCATGAAGCTATGCTGATTCTGCTTAGTCATATTCTGTATTTCTAAATAGAACAAAGAACAAAGAAAATTTACAGCCCAGGAACAGGCCCTACAGCCCTCCAGGCCTGAGCCGATCCAAATCCACTGTCTAAATCTGTCGCCCAATTCCTAAGTATCTGTATCCCTCTGCTCCCCACCTACTCATGCATCTGTCCAGACGCATCTTAAATGAATCTACAGTGCCTGCCTCTACCACCTCTGCTGGCAAAGCGTTCCAAACACCCACCACCCTTTGTGTGAAGTACTTGCCGCATGTATCCTCCTTAAACTTTCCACCTCTCACCTTGAAAGCGTGACCTCTCGTTATTGAATCCTTCATCCTGGGAAAAAGCTTATCTCTATACACCCTGTCTTACCCTTGAGTTTGTAAACCTCAATCAGATCCCCCCTCAATCTCCTTTTTTCTAATGAAAACAATCCTAACCCACTCAACCTCTCTTCATAGCTAGTACCTTCCAAACCAGGCAACATCCTCATAAACATTCTCCACACCTTCTCCAAAGCATCCACATCCTTTTGGTAATGTGGCGACCAGAACTGTACACAGCATTCTAAATGCGGCTGAACCAATGTCTTGTACAATGTTTTGGTATTGCACCTTTTATAATAGACTCTAAAATTTCTGAGTAACATGTTAAGCTAACTGGCCAATGGTTGCCTGTTTTTCTTTTGCCTCTTTCCCTTCTTAAATAAAGATATTACATTGGGAATATGCCAGTCTTCTTGAACCTTCCTGGAATCTAAGATTCCTGGCAGAATACTACGAGTGCATTCAATATGTTTGAGCTACTTCCTTTCATATGCATCCCCTCAGGGAACCTATTGGTCTTTAACTCTTTCAGTTTCCCAAGCAATTTGTCTCTAGTGCTTTCATGGGTTCCAGAATCAATGCTGAGGACATGTATGAAAACTCCCAGCAACTGTTTAATACTGTGCACCATCTCTAAGCTAGATTTAACTGAGCTAACCAAATGAATAGGACATACCCAAGGATGGTGATGGTGTTACTGGTGTAAGGTATGACTCCATGACTATGACTGCTTCAGGCTATTGCTTGTCTAGTCTGTGAGGCAGCTTTCAATTTTGGCACTAGCTCCCAGATGCTGGTAAGGAGGACTGTCAAAGTGGTTTCCTGTGCATAGGTCAAAACCGAGTGACCTACCCAGTCTCATTACTTTTTTGAGACTTGCGAGCAATTGGTACAACTGAATGTCATCCTAGACCATTTCAGAAGGCAGAGCACAGCATCTGAGGAGCAGGAAAATCGACGTCTTGGGCAAAAGCCCTTCATCATCCTGATTTTCCTGCTTCTTGGATGCTGCCTGACCTGCTGTGCTTTTCCAGCACCACTCTAATCTAGACTCTGATGTCCAGCATCTGCAGTCCTCTCTTTGGCCCATTTCAGAAGGCAGTTAAGAGTCCACCACATTATGGTTCTGGAGTCACATGTAGGCCAGGCCAGGCAAGACAGTTTCTCTTTCACAGACATCAGAGAACTAGATTTTTTTTTTGACAATCAGTAATGATTAATTTGATTTATTATTGTTACACATACCGACTTACAGTTAAAAGTATTGTTTTGCGTGCTGTCCAGGCAAATCATACCTTGCATAAGTACATCAAGGTAATAGAAGAGAATGCTGAATATACTGTTACAGCTATAGAGAAGGCTCCGGGAAAGATCAACTCTGATGTATGTTGATTTCACACTCATCATTAAATTTTCAGTTGTGGGTTTTTTTTTTACAAAATTGAATTCAGATTCCATTTTCTGCCATCATGGGATTCAAACCTGACTCTGCAGGACATTTGCATGCACCACAAGAGCCCTCTTAGGTTGACATAAGCCTGAGGACTATCATTATATGTTTTGTGCTATACATGTACTTCACAACCTTTTACTATCACAGTACTGGTTCATGGTTGAGAGTGTGGTGCTGGAAAAGAACAGCAGGCCAGGCAGCATCCGAGGAGCAGGAGAATCAACGTTTCGGGTACTGGTTCATGTCAGTTCACAGATTAACTAACATCTCCCAGTGATTATAAAATCTTTAGTGTGGGGCGATGAATATAAATGCTTGTTTCTTTCAAGGGATTAAGTGGTTGAAGGAAGTAAAATGCAGTGGATGGATTTTTATCTGAGTATGTTTTTAAAAATATTGAGTGTATCAGTTGGTACTTAGAACTTTGTTACATCTCAGCATGGTTTCTGATATCTGCCCATAAGAGATACTTAAAGAAATAAGGGCAAAGGATTGTAGTGAGAGAGTTAACTGGCTTCAGTTGGCATAGGGACTGTAAAGAGCCATGGGATCGGGTACAGGGATATAGGTTGGCATAGAGGACATGAGGATCCATGTGGGTATGAGAAAGGATGGGTTCACATGCATGGGAATGGTGGTTGAGGGCTGTTTTTGGTAATTTTTCCCCAGACCACTGATCCAGATGTTTCAAACATTTTTCCTCCACAGCTGGCAGCTCCTGTGTTCACCTTTGAACTCTTTGTGGGGATAGCAGCCCTTCTCCAGTTAACACGCCTTCACCCCCAGAATAAGGATTAGAATATCTGGGACACTTCCTGCAAAGCTGCAAGTTTTCCCAACTTCAGATTGTCAGGTCATTGTAACGCCCCAGCACACAATCGCTAACTCAGCATTAGCTGGTAATCAAATCCACTGCGTTTGGATTCTGCCTTTCACAATGAAGCCATTGCAGGAGATTTAAATTTTTATAAACATGCTCCTGCTACTCTTTGAAGGTGGTCTACAAAAAATTGTAAATACACATCTCCCTTTGATACGTTAGGTTAGTATGAACGTTCAGGCCCAAGCCTTTAAAGAAAAGCAAGGAATAACTCAAGTACGCAGTTTCTTTTTATTATGTATTGTCTATACTAATGATTGAGTGATACATGTTAATTCTTGGAGACTCCAGAAAAATCCTCTCAACCGTAGACAATGCTGCAAGAAGAATAGCCCATGGCATCATGCTAGTTCATTCCAATGATGTGGGCCACCAAGACATCAATCTATAAAGCGCTCTTGGTACAGGTAAAGCTAGGATCAGTCTGGATTATATTTGGTAACAGAGCATTGTTATGGTCAGACCTTGATTTCCGCTCAGTACAATTCCAGAGATCCACTCGTTTCTTCTGTAACAGTACATGTTAATAGTCAGTCTCCAATCAGGGTCTATACTGTAGGTTCCACCTAATGTATTATTTCACCCACCACAAAGACAAAGTCTACTGTTGAAGGAGAAAGCCAGCTATAATCTTATTGACACTCTGCTTTCTGATGTCCTTACTAAGATATTTGTCAATCAGACGATATGCACTGACAACATATATTTTTGGGGGTATGCGATTGGACAAATGTTTACCTGCAGTGGCAAAGGCTGGTGTGGCATCAGAACCGAACACTCTTCCTGTTCATTTACCAGTGAAACAGAATGAGATCTGCTCAGTTCCATTCTCCTAACTTCAGATTGTCAGGTCGTTGTAAGGCCCCAGCACACAATCGCTAACTCAGCATTAGCTGGCAATCAAATCCACTGCGTTTGGATTCTGCCTTTCACAATGAAGCCATTGCAGGAGATTTAAATTTTTATAAACATGCTCCTGCTACTATTTGAAGGTGGTCTACATAAAATTGTAAATACACGTCTCCCTTTGATACATGTTAGGTTAGTGTGAAAGCCTTGGGGGGGTTTGGGGATTTGAGGATTTGGGTGGGAATTTAATTTAAAACCACTGAAGTCATCATAAAGCAGCTGCTGCATCGGCATGTAAATTCTGCCCAAATATATCAGGTTTGATATATTGTTTCCAACAGTGACTGCAAGAGAATTGTATGCGGATCAGAAAAAAATGCAGTCTTTAAAAAAACCTTCCAGCAGACAAGCCAGTCTTAACAGTCTCACTGTGGTCTTCACAGGCAGTGGAAGGTGAATGTGCTTTAACCACAGACTGCCTTGGGGAATTAGATTAGCAGCTTGGTACTGCACTGCTTGGTGCTGCAACAGCAGTCTATCAATTTTTTTGCTCTCTCCACTTGATTGAATTGCTGCACTTATTAATAGGTGGACAACAGCTGTCCTCAGGAAAAGAGAACACATTTCTGTTTGCAGCTTGTCTCCACATCAAGCAGCCTGGTTGATGTGGTCTGTATTTATCTGGAGGAGCCAAAGTAAAATAACCTCTTAATGGGCCAAACACAATTACACCTTGCTACAGTGTGGAAGTAGGCCATTTGGCCCATTGAGTCCACCATGACTTTCCAAACAGCATTCCATCCAGACCCATGTCCCTACCACATCCCTGTAACCTTGCATTTCCCATGGCTAATCCACCTAGCTTGCACACCATAGAATCCCTACAGTGTGGAAACAGGCCCTTCAGCCCAGCAAGTCCACACTGATCCTCCAAAAAGAGTAACCTACCCAGAACTATTCCCCTACCCTATTATTCTACATTTACCCCTGACTAATGCACCTAACCTACACATCCCTAAATACAATGGGCAATTCAACATGGCCAATTCATCTAATCTGCACATCTTTGGATTGTGGGAGGAAACTGGAGCACCCGGAGGAAACCCACGCAGACACAGGGAGAATGTGCAAACTCCACACAGACAGTCGCCCAAGGCTGGAATCGAACTTGGGTCCCTAGCGCTGAGGCAGCAGTGCTAACCACTGAGCCATCATGCCGCCCTGGACACTGCGTGGCTAATCCACCTAACCTGGACTTTAATTGAGATTGTGTTGACATCTGGATTTTTATTTTAAAAGAAGCTGGCCTAATAGCAACTGTGTAATCACTGTCAATTGTCATAAAAACACAAATATCCTGGCAGTCATGTGACTCCAGATCCACAGCGACAGGGGGGTTGATTCTGATCTCTGCCCTCTCTGGAATTAGGATTGAGCAATACGTGTTGGCATAGTTAGTCACACCCAAATTCCATGAAAAAACTTTTAGTAAGCCAACATTTCAATTAATTTAGAAGCCTGACTGCGTTGGTACTTTGGGAACAGGAGAAGAGGATAATCCGGTATATTGCTTAGGGAGGAATCAAAACATCCAGTGGCATTAAGAAGTGCTCATGAGTTTAACAGATGCAAAGTAGATGGAGAGATTGATCCTCCGTTTGATGTGTTCTGCATTTGATCTGGGAGTGACCAATGTCAGCATGGTACAAAAAGTGGAAACGTTCGGTTCCAAACTACCAGCATCTTGCACCATGCCAAATCCAAGTTAAGGCTGAAAGGCCATATTTTTACTTTATCTGATATTTATCATGAGTAAGTGGAATAAACAAGGAAACAAGAATAGAAGGAAGCAATAATGCAACTTGAGCTCTGCTCACAGTCGGCAATCCTTCTCAACTGATAGCACTCTTAACTGGAATCACAAGTTGCTCGTTCAAGTCCAGGGTTTGAAACCGACACTCCCAGTGCGGCATTTAGGAATGCTGTACTGTCACGGGTGTTGTCTTTCTCATGAGATGTCAAACTGAGGCTCAATGCACCTGCATCGATGGATGTAAAAGAGGAGCAGGGTAATACTGTACTGGCCAGCATTTACGTTAAATCATCAGAAGAACAGATTATCTGGTCATTGCCATTTGCAGGGTCTTCCTATATGTTAATGTGCATATTGGCTGCCATATTTCCTAAAGGTATAATCGCTATAGTCCCACAGAACGATACACTGTTGTCTCATTGCAACCGATTGGTGATGGCATAAGCTGAGGGCCACCATACCTCAGGTGAGGGGACAGAGTCCTTCATGGTAATCTCAGCCAGTGTGGGAAATTGATGGTCACATTGTTGACCATTACTTTACATCACAAACTGACCATCCAGCCAACTGAGCTATACAACCCCATTTCCTCCGATACAACTCAGTGGCTCAGTGATTACACTGCTGCCTCACAGCATCAAGGACTCAGGTTCAATTTCAGCCTTGGGTGGCTGCGCAAACTCACACAAACATTCTCCCCGTGTCTGCGTGAGTTTCCTCCAAGTGCTCCGGTTTCCTCCCACACTCCAAAGATGTGCAGGTTAGGTGAATGAGCCATGCTAAATTGCCCACAGTGTTCAGGGGTGTGTAGGTTTGGTGCATTAGGCAGGGGTAAACGTAGAGCAATAGGGGAATGGGTCTGGCTGGGCCAAAGGGCCTGTTTCCATACTGTAAGGATTTGATTCTATTCTATTCTTTTCAACAGTAACTACAGTTCAAAAATATACTTCACTGGCTGTACACTGCTTTGAGACATCTGGTGACAAAGACAAGCATTGCTGACTAGAAAGGTACAGTTACACACACGCACATATGCCAGTGCAGTTAATCCCACCACCGTTCTGGGTTAATGCACTCAATAGCAGGTTTCCGTGTGCAGCTGCCGAATGGTTGAAATGAAAGAATCATAGACCGTGTAACTGTAATTGATGCTGTATCTGTACAGGAAGTGCTCTCCCTTGTGCTGTTGTGCTGCAGAGAATGTTTGTGAATCTTGCGAAAATTGCACCAGAGTAAAGGAATAAAAATGAAAATTGACCTCAGAGCTTCTGACCAAGTTTAGAACGCCATAGAAATGCCTTAAATCCAATGCCAAGTGCCTCATATTGTAGCAGGCCAGGCCTCCATAAGTTCAGGGCCTTAGCAACATAGGCGTAGTAGAACAAATTCTTTTGAGGTGAGGGAAAGATCATGCTTTATTAGGTACAATTGGATCTGAAAGAAGCCCAAGGGGAAGAGGAGGAGGAAAAGACTTGTGACTAAGGTGCTCCAACTGTGTCTTAATGGAGCAACTGAAGATTTGGAATGAACCAGCAGACGTCACCACTGTTTTCAACATTAATACCACAGGGTCCCATCAGACATCTGTAAAGGATATCAAAAGGAGTCAGTCAATGTACACCAAGGGTATAATTGGATGCCTGGTTTCACTGCACACATACACCTAACTGTGACTGCTATCTGCAGTAGACGAGGCAACTACTGACTTAGCGAGGTTTTGCCGACACAACTGTAACTACCAACAAAGCTATGACAGGCTTACATTGGGAGTAATAGGACTCTACAAACATGCAACCTGAATGCAACCACTGCCACATTTTTGATGGATGCCCGAAGCACATTTTCATGGAGAAACACAATCACTTTCATTCTGAGGTAGTCAAATGTGACCCAGCTCTTTAAAAAAAGACAGATGAATGAGCAACTGGCTCCTTGTGAGTTACGTGCTGCCTGGTATAACTGGTGAAGACTTTGTACTTTCGCCCAACAGTATTCAATCTGTACAAAGAATAAATATTCAGAAGCGTTTCCCGGGGTGGAAAATTGACTGCAAGTATATCACTAACTTGTAATACATTGACACAGTTCAACTCGTAGAATCAGAATGGCCCTGTAAAATATCACAGTTTAAGTAAAATCAAGAAGATTAGAAATATAAAAAAAGCTGGAAAAACTCTGATAAGGTCACTGACCTGAAACATTAACTGTTTCTACAGAGGCTGCTGGACTTGCTGAGGTAAACAAAATAGAATTGGAAAACCTTTCAGATTTCCAGTATCTGCAGTATTTTCTTTATTAGTGAGTTTTGAGAGGATTTGTAGCTCAGGTTGAGGTTCTGGATGTAGGTTTTCTTGCTGAGCTGGAAGGTTCATTTCCAGACGTTTCGTCACCCTACTACGTAACATCTTCGGTGGGCCTCAGGTGAAGCAATGTACATGATTCCTGCTTTCTATTTATATGTTTGGGTTTCACCACAGGAAATGACATCACCAACTCAAAGAAACCCAAACATATAAATAGACAGCAGGAATCATGTACAGCGCTTCACCTGAAGATGTTACCTAGTAGAGTGACGAAATGTCTGGAAATGAACTTTTCAGCTCAGCGAGCAAACCTACATCCAGTATTCTGTTTATGTTCTAGAAGCTTAAAATATGGATTAACTGTGAACACTGAAAATATGTAAACAAACAATGGCATTTAGAAGAATAACATTAGAAGAAACTAGAGTGAAGATTGAAGTGGATGACATTGCATTACATTGTGCACTTAGTACAAATGGTAACAGAAGATTGGGGTGTGATGCAGAGACAGTCAGAAGTAATTCTGTGAAGATGAAGAAAGTTTTAACAACACGAAAATTCCAGTTTGTCAAAAGGAAACGTGCCATAAGTTGATGCATTTTACCCACTTTCCTCAGAAACCAGGACAAAAGCAAAGATCAATGGAAGAAAAACAGAGGTTTGAAATGTGGATCCTGACATACATGCTTCGAATTCAGACCATGAAGCAAGTGAAAAGGGCTTGAAACGGCACACAGCAACTCTAAGAGGAACATTCAGAAAAGAAAATGTCAGTAATTTCAAAAGCTACCAAGATTTCATCCAGATGGTAACATGGAGGGAACACAGAGTCACAGTCACACAGCACAGAAACAGACCCTTCGGTCCAACCAGTCCATGCCAAACTAAACTAGGCCTACCTGCCTGCTCCTGCCCATCTCCCTCCAAACCTTTCCTATTCAGGTACTTATCTGCCCACATCCACCACTTTCTCAGAAAGTTCATTTCACATTTGAACCAAACTTGTGTGCAAGAAAAGTTGCCCCACATATCTTTTTTAAATCTCTCTCCTCTTACCTTTAAAACATGCCCCCAGTCTTGAAATCCGTCATCCTAGGGAAAAGACACCCACCATTATCCCTATCTGTACCCCTCATGATTTTATAAACCTCTATAAGGTCATCTCATACACTCCAGTGAAAAGAAGTCTGAGCCTATCCAGCCTGTCTTTGTAATTCAAATCTTCCGTATCTGGCAACATCCTGGTACATCTCTTCTCAAGCTTCATAATATCCATCCTGTAACTGGGTGACCAGAACTGAACTCCAGAAGAGCCCTCACCAATGTCCTGTAAAACCTCAGCACGACTTCCCAACTCCTGTACTCAAACAAACCGAAGGAGTTGCTGTATGATAATGTCTCAAAGCATTTGCAGCCTGTGTTGCAGTGGGTGTTTGAGGATGGTGAGAGACAGGCAAGTGTGATATGTGATGACAGCTAATCTCCCTGGCAGGAATAGCTATAAACACGATGGGACTGGGGGGGGCGGGGTGTAAACCTGACTGACAGCACCTGTGCTCAAATCCTCAAACACGAGGAGAAATCATATACAAGAAATACAAATGAACCACAGGCAAATATTTGCCGATGACTGCAGTTTAAAAGAAATCCATTAGGTAAGATCAGAGGTCATGATAAAATAGTCCAGACCATCCGATAGCAAGACAGACAGTCATTTCTGCAGCAGAGATGGGAGTTGCCCATTGGGACCTGGAGGAATCTCTGATGTAGCAGAATGGAAAGTGAAGGTTCTGCTCGGTTAACTCCTTTTTTGCCTGAAACCCCCTGAAAGTATCTAATCAAATCTGAGAAACTAAAGATTATTCTGCAGGGTATTGACAGTTACTAGGAAAAGTTAGACAATTAAAAACCTAGTTGCCTGGTAATGTACCATACATAACCCCAGACTCTGACCCAACAGCCCCTCTCCTCCTCCATCTCCAACTGGACCCTACACTATTTCCTCTCCCCTCCGGGAGTTGACATATTCCCCTTCCCCGACACCAGTCCCAGCAAACAGCCTTCCCCTCTCAACCTTGCTGAACTAAACATGCCCCTTTCCCCTTTACCAAACCCGAAGCTCACTATCTCCCTTATCAAACATGGCATCCCACTCACTGGACTACCACCATCACTAACCCATCAATCCTGACCCACCCTACCCACTCCACCTGGCACTCTTCCCACCTTGCACTCTGGCTCCCTACCCGCCTAGCACCCGAACCTCACACTTGGCTCACATGCCCTTTCACAGCAGCTGTCCAGTGGCCAGTGCTGCTGGATCTGTAAAAGCACAGAATATGGCAAATACTGCCATGAAAAAGGCAGTGTGGTTCAGTTTCTCAACCCTGCCACCTTGCACTACAAGGAACCCATTACAGCACAGTTCATATTTCTGAAGGAGTTGTGATCAGAATTTCCTGTTAAAAATGCACAACGTTAATTTAGTATTTGTCATTAAGAGCAGAGTGGGATTCTGACTGCAACTGCTACTCGTCAGAAAATCCCTCGCGATGTACCACGATCAATGCAAGTTATAAAGCCATGCTTCAGTTACTGAAGGTGTTCAGGATGCATGGGGAAATAAAAAGGTGTTGTTGTGTAGTGGAATGTGCTACAGGGGAAAGCGATGGACTGGACTACTGGAAAGATGGCTTTTGCCCGAAATGTCGATTTTCCTGCTCCTCGGATGCTGCCAGACCTGCTGTGCTTTGCCAGCACCACTCGTATCTAGACTACTGGGAAGATGGGTTCAATTCTCACCAGGGCAGGTGGTGGAATTTACGTTTAAATTAAAAGACTTGCTTTGATTTCCACGTTCCAAGTGACGATGATCATGAAACAGTTAGCAATTGTCACAAAAACCCAGCTGCTTCACTAACATCCTTTAGAGAGGGAAATCTGACATCTTCACCAAGTCTGGCTTCTGTGTGACTTCAGATACAAAGCAATGTAATGTGGTCACCTCCCAACAGCTCTCTGAAAACGTGGAGCAAGCCACTTATTTCAAGGGAAATTAAAGGTGGGCAAACAAACATTTGACTGTCATCAAGACCCACATCCCACGAAAGAGTCAAGAAATATGCTGTCGACAATGATCTCAAAACTGGATGAAACAAAGAACGTCAGGATTGGAAATCAGACGAGGCAACACTATGCAAAAGTCACCACCGGCTATAATGCCCCCAGAGTAAGAGAGATAGATGCACAGGAGTGTTAATAACTAATTGGTAATAGGATCGGACTGACCATGTTGGCAAACTAGCAATCCAGAGAGCACATATGTAAATCTGATTGTGGCAGCTACAGAATTTAAATTCAGTTTAAAAAAAATCTAAAATGCCCTCAAGGTTATTGCGTTTTAAAAAAAAAAGCAAGTTCCATGGAAATAGACCCCAGCAACAAAAGATGGAGTAGCTACATATTGAGGACCTCTGCCCATCTACAAGTGAAAATTCATCCATACCAGTACTGTGGGTTTGAAATTGCTCTTCATTTCCATCATTACATGTGTGTAATAAATGCCTGTATCGGGGATGATGTTTATCGATGCAAGATTGGGGTAGTGTATGTAATGATGGTTGGTGCTTTCAACAACCACTCTTCTGTGGTATGCACTGAAGGTCACTCTGTGAAGACAGAAGACAGGGTATAATGAGTACACAGACAAAATTGTCTTTGGGAACTGTGTTATTTGATAAATTAAGTTCTGGTATACAGAGTGTAAAGGACACATGGAAGGAGTTGCAAATCATAGAATCGATTACTCGTGTCATATATCAGGTGGGTCTTTAATCTTTTTAGGATATGTAGCTTTGATAGTTTCCAGCTCCATTCAAATGATAGAATGGTTATGACAAAGAAAAAGAGAGACCACTCGGTTTGTTATATCCATGCCAGTACTCTGCAAGAGCAACTCAGCAACTCCTACCTTTTCTTATAAACTTGCAATATTTTTCTCTTCACATAATTATCTAGTTCCCTTTTGAAAGCCACTCACAGGCATCCATTTCCAGATCTTAACCATTTGCTGCATAAAGAAAAATGTTTCTTCACATCCCCACGTTTGGCTCTGTTGTCCACCTCAAATCAGTGTTCTCTGGTTTGTGATCCTTCAGTGAAAGAGAAATTTCCATTTACTCTGTCCAAATCCCTCATGATTTGCAGCTCATCTATCAAATCTCCTCTTAACCACCACTTCGGAGAAGAACAGTAGCAAATTTGAGATAAAAACATGTTACAGTCTGTTCTAATTCACGGTTTTTGTTCTGTTCAATCTTGAAACAAGAAGTGATGTACTTTAAAGCCAGATGATTTCAAGTCATGAAAAGGTGTCCTTGCAAAACATTTCTGTAGCCATTATGGATCATGTCCATAATATAGATCATGTCATTTGCATTAAATTGGTTTAAATTAAACAAACTTACCACCTCTTCCTGACTTTTCAGTCTGTGCGGTGTTTCTTACATTTAAAATCTAAAATGCCCTCAAGGTTATTGTGTTTTTAAAAAAAAAGACAAGTTCCACGGAAACAGACCACAGCAACAGAAGATAGAGTAGCTGCTTATTGAGGACCTCTGTTCCCTGTAACTTCTTATCTCACGCCGATCACTCATCTCTACATTTTAGTGCACACACAGCACTTTAAAGATCTCTGCAGTGTTCAGACTTCATTCTTCATGTGACGTTCATGTGCAGATTAAGACAGGAACATCTCACTTTATTAAGGTCCACTTTTCCAAGTCACGCTGTTGCCCTCAAGACTTCTACCCAGATTTTAAGAGTATTGGGTTAGCTTGTCCTCAGTGATTTGCTGCTATTTTTCATCTCCAAGATTAGTTAGCACTTTTAAAAATCCTGCTCCAGGTCCATTTTAGTCAAATCACAATTGCAAACATTTTTCATTTGGATACCCACTGACAAAAGATCAGGAAACAGAATTGTGTTGTTTGCAAAAGAAATAAATGAACAAAAGCAAATGTTTTTCCCAATTCACTCACAGGATGCAGGCGTTGTTGTCGGGCAATCATTTATCGCCTGTCCCTAATTGTCCTTGAGATGATTCCTTTCTGAAATACTGCAGTTCATTTGGTGTGGGTAGACGTAAATTACCATTAGGAAGGGTATTGTAGGATATTGACACAGCGACAGTGAAGGAACAGCAATAAATTTCCAAGATTGTGACTCTACGGTTGCCACTAAACCACCTAAAAGCCTAACTACTTCAACAGGTTCCAAACAACCTCTTTTTCCAGGACATTCAACGTAATGGGGTTTACTGCCTCAATAGGTTTTCCAAATCAGCTGCCTTGCATATTAGTTGCTCCAGCATTGTAATAACATGTAGGTCATGAGGATGCTAGGTTGTCTTGAAACAGACGGTCTTCAGGGAAGGAGTAATTAAATCTATGAAGACAATGTAATCCTTAACTGGACGTGGTGCGTGCCAAAAATAAAGTGTCCCAAGTGAGTACACTAATCGTATTAGTTAATTTTCAAATGCCTCTAAAAAGTGCCCAAACTAATCCATGAAACATGCCATAGCCCAAACCATGGTCTATAGCAGCAGTTCAAAAAGTGTGATCTGTGGACCACTGCTGTCTGCAAGAGCCCAAGGGACCCCCAAGCTGGCCTGACTCCCAAATAAGGAGACAGGCAACACCACAGCAGAGAATATACATAACAACCAGCTAGAATCCTCATTCTCACCACTCACATGATAACACACAAGGCCACTCATGTGCATGGCATGTTACCGTAAGCATGAGCAGTTTCGTTATCTGGGCGGTGTGGACGGGTTGGACTGAAGGGTCTGTTTCCATGCTGTACATCTCTATGACTAGAGAAAGTGTGCATTATTGGCTGGGCCAGCACTTATTGCCCATCCTTAAGTGACCTGCAGAGGGTGCTGGTGAGCTGCCTTGATCCACTGACTATAGTGCACCCAAAATGTTGTTTGGGAGGAAGTTTCATGATTTAGTGGTGCTGGAAGAGCACAGCAGTTCAGGCAGCATCCGATGCTGCCTGGACTGCTGTGCTCTTCCAGTACCACTAATCCAGAATCTGGTTTCCAGCATCTGCAGTCATTGTTTTTACCTAGTTTCATGATTTAGATGCAGTGACAGTAAAGGATTGTGATGAAGTTCCAAATCAGGATAGTACTTGGTTTGGAGGAAAATTTGTAGGTAGTAGTGTTCCCATCTAATAACAAATACTGAAGGAAACTCAAAATGTCTCCCAGCACATGTCAAGAGAGAAACAGAGTTCACATTGAGTTCAGTGAGCCTCCTTTGGTTATATCAGATCCCCAATACCAATACCCACAGTACTTTCCTTTTATTTTATATTCCCATGTATTTGCTACCCTTGTCCATCTAGACAGTAGAGGTCATGGATTTGGAAGATGCTACCAAGAGATTAGTTACTGCACTGCATTTTGTAGATGTGATGTTCTGCTGCCCACTGTGCATTAGCAGTGCAGGGAGTAAAATGTTGAAGGTATTGGATGAAGTGCCGATCAAACTTCTGTTTCCGAGGTGGTGTTGAGGTGTGAGTGTTCTTGGAGCTGCATTCTTCCAGGCATTGCAAAGTATTTCATCACATTGCTGGCTTCACTTTGTGGCCAGGCTACAGGCAAACAAAAGAAGAAATACTCACTACACAATTCCTCGCCTCTGATCTGCTCTCACAGGCAGTGTTTATATGACTGGTCCAGTTCAGGGTCTGGTCAGTGATCACCATCGAGGAGGTTATAGTAGGCAATTCAGCAATGGTACTGCTATGGAATGTTAAGGACATAAAAAACCTGCAGATGCTGTAATCCAAGGTAGACAAGCAGGAGACTGGAAGAACACAGCAAGCCAGGCAGCATCAGGAGGTGGGGAAGTCAACATTTCACATGTAATCCTTCTTCCTGATTGAATGCCAAGGGGCTTGTTTTTAAGCTTCTTTCTAGTTGGAGATGGTCGCTGCCAGACACTGGCAGCAGAAATGTTACACGTCACTTTTTAGTATAAGCCTGGATATTGTTCAGGTCTTGCTGCATGTATGAGCTGCTTTAGTATCCAAAGAGTCACAAATTGTGCTGAACATCGTACAGATCATGAGCAGACATCCCCATTTCAGATCTTATGATGGAGGGAAGGTCATTGACGAAGCAACTGAGAATGGTTGGGCCTAGGATACTACCCAAGGACACTTGCAGCCATGTTGAGCCAAGATGATTTGCTCCAACAACTACAAACATCCTCCTTTGTATGAGTTTGACTCTAACCAGTGGAGAGTTGCCCACAATTTTCACTGACTCCAGATGTTAGGGTCCCTTGATACTCCACCTGGGCAAAGGTTGTCTTGACGTCAACTGCAGTCACCCTCACCTCACATCTGGAATTCAGCTTTGTGTCGATGGGATCCGGGCTGTAAAGAGGCCAAGAGTTGATCGGCTCTGGCAGAACCCAAACTGAGCATCAGTGACCAAGCTATTGCGACACAAGTGCCAATGGATAGCACTGTCAATGACTCTTGCACCAGTTTGCTGAGGTTGAGAGGGCAACAATTGGCCAGGTTGGAGTTTCCTGCTTTCGTATACATGGGCAATATTCCACACTGCCAGGTGGATGCCGGTGTTGTACCTGCACTAGAACAACACGTCGAGGGGAACAACTAATTCTGTGGCATAATACTATTGTCACAGTTAATTTGGTTTGACCTGTAGGGATGCAAGTATTAGTTTTTCAAAATAATTCTGATGGTTTTACAACATGCTTGAATGTTTCAAATATGTGTTCTATATTATTGTTTAGAACGTGTAAACTTATCTACTTTAGTTTCCAGCCTGAATTATTAATTCACTTACATTTCATAAAGAATACAAAAATTTATTACATTAGTAGTTCAAGAAAAATATTTAGAGTTTCTTTATCGTTTACATGATGGATATTCCACCCATTAACTTCATATTTAATTTACAGAATCAAGTATAAGAGAGCAGAGTAGGACTGGTAATAGTCAGCAGATGAATGAGTTGAGAAAGCAGTACTTCTCAACAATGTCATGTGTATTTAAGATTCTCTGGATTAAATATAGAATGCATCCTCAAGCAGAACAGAACTGTGGATATTGCAAGAGGACATTGAAACCTTGAACACCAAACAGTTTATATACCATAGCCCGTAATGAGTCATACAAAAAAAAATGTGCAAGACAAACGCAATGGCTGTGGAATAATATAACACACTATCACATCTGCTAGCTCTCCATATTAACTGGAGCCCAGCAGCAATTTGCATGACATCACAATGTGGTAAAGAAAAGGTCAACAACAATCTTCCAGAGGCTGCTCACAGCTGCTTTGGTAGATTGGAAACTGGTTTGGGACAGTGGAGATTCAGTCATAAGGAAATAAATTTTTAAAAAAAGAGCTGAATAACGGAGAAGT
Organism: Hemiscyllium ocellatum; assembly: GCF_020745735.1. Taxonomy (NCBI): domain Eukaryota; kingdom Metazoa; phylum Chordata; class Chondrichthyes; order Orectolobiformes; family Hemiscylliidae; genus Hemiscyllium; species Hemiscyllium ocellatum. Next base: position 54,785,473 of record NC_083415.1, read on the forward strand.
GCATTCGTGTACGTTCCCTGGAATGTATCTCAAATGAGCCAAGAGTCAGTTTATTGGCGACACAATGACCTAGCAACTCCTGCACAATTCAACAGTCAGCCTTTCTCCTGTGATGCAATATGAATCATCTCTCCAGCATTCAGACCCTTTCCCTCCACCAACACTGCCAGTGTATAGAGGAAGAGAGTGCAGGGAGAAAATGAGAGAAGGGAAAAAAGAGACAATTGTGGGATGCAGATAAACCAGATCACTAAAGAAAGAGAACGAGATGAATCATAACATACCAGAGAGAGAGAGAGAGAGAGAGAGAGAGAGAGAAAAGAGGCAAATGTGCACAATTCATTACTGACAATTGATGTTGTTTCTGTGCTTTAGCTTTATGGATAATTCAATGTGAATAAGGCAGCAGAGTAGGAAATTCAGTGCTAACAAAATTGAATGAAGAAACTTTAAATTAAGCATAAACAGCAATGTGCAAACGTCAGGAGAATCTGTAATTTAAAATAATCCTCAAAACCCCCATCACTGCATTCAACCAATCCTCAAATCAGACACAAAACGGTCAACACGCTCAGGATGTCTGCACATTTCAAAAACTGCAATTCATCTGTGTGCTCAGCAAACTTCATTTATATAATGAACACAAGTGAACAAATCCTTAATTTCAGTTTTGGGTATAGTCCTGGTCATGAGTTTAGTGCCTTATTCACAAAAGGGTAGCATTTTCTGGTAAATTGCAGAGGGACTGTTCCAGTGTAGATACTGAGGCTAATTTTCAACCACATAAAGATTATCATTTCAATACAGGATCTCCTCAATGCTAACAGAAACCCTGTGATTACACAGAGTAGGTCATCTGCTGGCATAATTATAAAATTATGAAAGATGAAATAAAACTGGTCGAGGCAAGTGAGCCTTAAGTTTGTTTTGTAGTAATTCACAGTATAAGTGTAATTTTCCAAGCACAGAGCCAAATTGCAGATTTTACAATGAGCAGATGCCCTTTATCATGTTCAACAAGCATGCAGTTGATTCAAGGATTGGTTAAACGCAGTGCATTATGTCAATGCAGACCTGCAGTGGATGCTGAATAAGGGACAGAGTTCTGAAGGTGATTTGAAATTATAGATTCTTTTAACATATGCACAGGAGGTTGACGCTTAAAATTGCTTAGTTCAAACAACCCAGCTTTGAGAGCAATTCAATTTGCCATCTTATTTGCAATAAATTGGCTAATGATTTAAATCAAGCAAATTTTAAACACAAGTAAGCTGTCAGTGATGGGCTGTGTACAAATGTTTCTGTGTTTGTATGTCTGTCTCTCGCTCTCTCCCTCTGCCATTGCCACTCTCTGTAGCTTTGAAGGATAAGCTGGGGTCTGGACTGCAGCCTATACCAACCCCATGCTATCTTTGTACAGGGTGCCTGCTACTTGGAATGCTCATTGAAGACGCTGCATGCCTGAACTCACTCCCTGGAGGCCGACAAGCCATTTTGGAGCAGCTCAGTTCACATGAAACGCTCTGCTGAGGCCCCAGAGTTGGAGAGGAAACTTCAGGCATACCACAATCCCTCCCCCATCCCCCACCAACCATCCCCCCCACCCCAAGAAGCTGTAACACAGCTGTCCCTGACCACGAAACTGAAGAACCCCTCTTCCACCCCCCAACCCCTTCAAACTGCACCCCCGAATGGAACCTCCCCTTCCCACCACAGCCTCCACTCCTATCCCTCCTTCTGCAACCCCTCCTAAAAGGTCACCTCTTCCCCGTATCAACTTAAATATAGAAGCCAAACAAAAACTTTAAAAGCCACGTTGTACTTTTCAAAATGGAAACCAGGGTTTAATAAAACGTTTCACTACCAATCTTAAGTGATTTGTCATCTCGATACAACAGCAACTTAAAACATCCTGGGTTCTCAGGCAACTAAAGACAGTCGTGGCATTTATTTCTAATACATTAAAGAAACGCGTGGCCTCCGATTTGAACACACATGCCAAGCTGCGTGGCACTGAGCTATTTCGATGTGGTCGAGGTGCCCAAATCTGATCTCTGACCGTGCAGAGTTGGCTGGTCTCTGGCACAGCGCTGACAGATGGGCCTCACCATCAGGCCAGTGGGGAATATCTGCTCAGAGTGCTGCAGTGGCTGTAACTTTAGCCAAGCATGTCATTAAAAAGACGAGAGCACTGGCAAAAAAAACAACCACACACACACACGCGCGGCAAAGCATTGAGTGCATAAAAAAAGGCCCAGCAATTAAAAATGAAACCACTCATGGTGCTCATTTCCAACAGCCATTCAATGTAATGGTGCTGGAAGGTGCAGGGATTTCAATTTTGGGCAGGATCAGGACTGTAATGTCCCTACCACTACACTATACCCCTCCCCCAAACCATCAACTAAAGCCCCCACCCCCTGAAGTCAATTAGTTTGCTGATATTATGTTGCCGGGCTCCAGTACCGTGGCCAATCAGTAGCCATGGAAACAGGGCACAGAAGGAGGTAGGACCTTCAGGGAGAGGAGGTGAGATATTTGGACAATGTTGAAATTTTTAAAAAGGACAAAGGAATGAGAATGCTTTCACAGGCTGATTCACGGCAAATCAGGACTTGTGTTTTTTTTATGGTCTGACAGGAAAAAGGAAACTTGTTTCCCGTTTTAGAAAACCACACATTATTCTTCCGAACATGGATTGCTGGTAATTTAGTTAGCCTCCCAGTCCTAGAATTCTGAATTGGTTGTTAACCAAATCTCCTTTGAAGGAATAAAACCCAATTTCAAAAGGAGAACAGCTGACCGCTCAGTTCTTCAGTTCGAGAACAAGTTAAAATGATCATCAGCCAATGCAGCACAAGTTTTTAATTCTGGGAACCGTTTATATTTTCCGGTCTTTTACCATTTTGAAGCAGGGATGGAACAATTTGTTTGATTTTTTAAAAATAGTTTTTGTTCCCCATAGTAAAGTACAATTTTAAAGTCGCAGGGGTTTGTTGTGAGCAGAATAGGATTGTAAACCATAGGAAGACAGACTGGCATTTATATAGTACTTTTCATGTGCTGAATACTTCAAAGCACTTGGCAACTATTTGAGTATTTTAGAAATGCAGTCACTGTTGTAATGCAGGAAATGTAGAAGTCAATTTGTACACATCCAAATCCCAAAAAACAGCAATGTAATAATGAACAGTCTGCTTGTGTATTGTTGATCAGGTAAAATATTGGACAATACCACAGATAACTCCTTAATTGTGATATCCAATTTTTATATGCACTCCAACAGGCAGTTGGGACATCACAGGACACCTCCAACACTGTTTCAGTCTTCATATTTTTGTTCTGAAGAGGTGGAACCTTGACCCTTGTGCAGACAAAATGCTAGCATCTGAGCTATAGCTAATCCCTACCCAAGTCATCCAAGGGTGAATTTCTTAGCAGAACTGAAAATGTGTTGCTGGTTAAAGCACAGCAGGTTAGGCAGCATCCAAGGAACTCTCCTCATTCCTGATGAAGGGCTCTGGCCCGAAACGTCGAATTTCCTGTTCCTTGGATGCTGCCTAACCTGCTGTGCTTTAACCAGCAACACATTTTCAGCTCTGATCTCCAGCATCTGCAGACCTCACTTTTTACTTGAATTTCTTAGCAGTTGAGCACAGAGCTTCCACAAGTTGATATGTTGTATGGCCTTTGGGGTGAGGGGCAGGCAACATGAACACAGGACAGTATGGTCAGGCAGCAACCGAGGAGCAGGAAAATCAACATTTCGGGCTGGAACCCTTCGTCAGGAATGAGGCTCCGGTCTGAAACGTCGATTTTCCTGCTCCTCGGATGCTGCCTGACCTGCTGTGCTTTTCCAGCAACACACTCAACTCTGATCGCCAGCATCTGCAGACCTGTCTCCACAGGACAGTGTGGTTTACAACGAACATCCAACACTGTACGTTCAGAAGTGGAAAACTCAGTCATCATTGAACGCTGTCACCCCACCCCCGTAACTGCGGAAACAACTGCTTTGGCCAAGATCAGATGACTCTGCAAGGTCTCTACACCCATGATCTCGATCACCCAGAAAGACAAGGGCAGTAGGAACACCAGCTCTCCTCCAAGTCACACACGATCCTTCATTATCAATTTAAGTCAAAATTCTGGAACTCCGTCCCCAGCAGCATCCAAGTCTATCTGCACCACAGTGGCTCAAGAAGGCCACCTTCTCCAAAACAATATGGGACGGGCAACAAAAACTGGCCCAGCCAGTGGCACCCACACCCTGGGATTGAATAAAAAGAAGTGGGGTTTCAGCCTGGAATCCTCGGGTACCACATGAATGCCTGCACCACTTCTGGCTGGAATGGAGTGGGGATGGGAGTAATGCAGGCTGAGAGTTAGGCAAGAACATGCAGTCGTGGTTCAATTAAAGATCTCCCACTGGGAATTCAGGAGGAGTGCCGCTGTGCTGAGATTATCCAATCTGACATGCAATGAACAACCTGCAAACGTGAGAGAAGGAGGTGCAGTGGACAGCAAAGAGCGTTACCTCAGATTACAACAGGAACTTAACCAGATGGGCCAATGGGCAGAGAAGTGGCAGATGAATGGGTTCAGCTCAAGGTAAAGAATTTGTGTGGCTTTTCTTTTAGAGACAAGTGTTTAAAAATCTTCACTTCAGCAGATTCGATGTCCACCATACTCAAGTAAAGCATCCGCTAAAAACTCATTTCCAGAACCACCCTCACCCAATTTAATGAAAGTGGCATTGTTAAACAGAAAATAAAACTGTGGATCAGGCATTCATTAACAAGGAGACAGCTCTACAAACTGGCCAGGCCTTGCAGAAACCAGCAGCCTGGACTACAAATCAGTTCCTGCCTGCTCATCTGTATGTCAGTGTCAAATAACTCACGCTTTCAGGATTGAAAGCTTATCGTGTTGAATCAGGATGCCCACATTCCAGAATTACTTTGAAGTTTCCAGGAATTAAAGTATTTTTCTTTCCTGTTGCATTAAATTTTTCATCCAAAGACTCTTGTCTATTAAATGATTAAAACGTTGCTCTCTTTGGGCCAGGAAAAAAGATTGTTCCCTCGGCTGAGGTAGTTGGAGGGAGGTCAGTGACGAAATCACAAGGAGTACATCCACAGTTGGCAGCCTGTATGCTTGTGTACGTGTGCACATGCATGTTGATTTTATCTGAGTGTGTCTGCTTGCATATACACGTGAGAATTAAAGACTCCCCTACACTGCAGGAGTAGCCCATCCAGGTCATCAAGTCCACATTGACCCTCTAAAGAGCATCCCACCCAGATCCACCCCCATCTGTGTAACCCTGCATCTCCCGTAACTAATCCACCTAATCTGCACACCCCTAGACACTGTGGGCAATTTAGAACAGCCAATCCTCACAACCTGCACATCTTTGGACTGTGGGAGGAAACCAGAGCACCCGGAGGTAACCCACACAGACACAGGGAGAATGTGCAAACTCCACACAGACAGTCGCCTCAGGATGGAATTGAACCTGGATCCCAGGCACTTTGGGACAGCAGAGTTAACAACTCAGCCACAATGCCACCACAAAGAACATTTATGTAGTACTTTCATGATCGCTTGTCACCCCAAAGTGCTTTATTTACAAGTACTCCTAGCCAACAGTAAGGGCATTTAAAGGGGCATTGGACATACATATAGATAATAATGGAATGGTATAGGTTAGATGGGCATCAGATTAATTTCGCAGGTTGGTGCAACATCACAGGCCGAAGGGCCTGTACTGCGCTGTAACAATCTACGATCTATGTAATTAATTGACTGTAAAGTACTTGCCATCACAGTTGGGTCAGATGGTTAATTTGCTCACAGCATGTTTCCAATAACTAGTTCTTTTTTGGCAATAAATGCTGGCCAGGTCAGATGCAATAACACATCTACCTCTTCTTCCAAAAGTGCACTAAGTTCTTCTATGTCCACTTGAGAAGGCCTTTCTTTAATGCCTCATCTGAATTAGAGCACTGGAGTGTTGGCCTTGAATCCTGCATTTAAATTCTGCAGTAGGACTTGAACTCAACTTCCTGACACCAAAGCAAGAATGCTACCTACGTATACCAATGGAGCCAGACTGGGCAGTTGGCGCTGTGAATGTGACAATACCAGCAAGCTGGTAGACTGTGATCAAGACAGGACCAGAAGGATAATGACGGGAATATGGAACTACAAAATGTACAATCCAAACCAATGAGAGTGAAATCTTAAACAAAAACAGATATTGCTGGAAAAACTCAGCAGGTCTGGCAGCATCTGTGGAGAGAAATCAAAGATGCTGAGGTTTCCAGCAATTTCTGTTTTTGTTTCCGATTTCCAACATTCACAGTTCCTTTGGTTTTTTTTGGGAGAGCAAAATTGTCTCCATTAGCAGCCAGTTGGCCAGGGTTCTTGTTATTTAACAGATTTTTATCAGCTACCTATTCAAAGATGTTATTACACACCTCTGGAGCAGGTAGGACTTGAACCCAGGCCTCTCAGTTTGGAGTAGAGACTCTACCTCTGCACCACCACAGTCCCTTGTCCAGGTTATTAAACTTGCATATGAATTAGGAGAAGGAATGAGCCAATCCATTCCTTGAGTCTGCTGCACCATTCAATAAGGGCATAGCTGATCTGATTACTCCTCATTCTCATCAATAAACAGTAACCTTTCACGCCCTTCCTCATCAAGAAGCTACAGAAAAAAAGGTGTTGTGAGAATTGAAAAGGTTCAGAAAAGATTTACAAGGATGTTGCCAGGGTTGGAGGATTTCAGCTATAGGGAGAGGTTGAGTAGGCTGAGGCTGTTTCACCTGGAGCGTCAGAGGCTGAGGGGATGACCTTAGAGGTTTATAAAATCATGAGGGGCATGGATAGACAAAGTCTTTTCCCTGGGGTGGGCGAGTCCAGAACTAGAGGGTTTAGGGTGAGAGGGGAAAGATATAAAAGAGACCTAAGGGGCCACTTGTGTGTATGGAATGAGATGCCAGAAGAAGTGGTGGAGGCTGGTACAATTGCAACATTTAAAAAGGGATGTGGATGGGTATATGAATAGGAAGGCATTAGAGGGATACGGGCCAAATGCTGGCAAATGGGACTAGATTAGTTTAGGATATCTAGTCAGCATGGACGAATTAGACCAAAGGGTCTGTTTCCATGCTGCACATCTCTATGACTATCTCCCTTTGAGCAAGACAGAGTTCAAATGATTTGTGACATCCAAGAAAGAAATCCTCCTCATCTTACCATTAAATAGGCAACCCCCATCATGTCCTGGATTCTCCCATAGAACAGAATAACCTTTCCATATCCACCCTGTCAACACACCTCAGAGTCTCCGATGTTTCAGTCAAGTCACCTCTTGTCCTTCTAAACTCTGGAAGATAAATAACTACAACTGGGACCCATATATCACTCTGCATCTCAGAACTCTGCAATTTCTCACCATTTAGATAATAGCTTCTTCTGTGTCCTTCCTGCCAAAATGGACAATTTCACATTTTCCTCACATTATATTCCATTTCCACTCACTTACCCTATTAATATCTCTTTCTACCTTCTTGACAATTACTTACCACTCTTGGGTGTCATCAGCAAAACATACGTTTCAGTCCTTTTGTCCAAGTCATCGTATAAATTGTGGGGGTCAGTTGGCTGGTGGGCGATGCAGAGTGACACCAACAGCGTGGTTCAATTCCTGCACTGGCTGAGGTTACCACAAAAGATCCTGCCTGTCCCCTTGCCTGAGGCATGGTGACCCTCAGGTTAAACCACTTGCAGTCACCTCTCTGTTAGAGAGAGCAGTGCTCTGCAACTGTGGCAAGTTTACCTTTATATAATTTGTAAAAAGAATGAATGCCTCAGCACCGATCCCTGTAGCACACCACTCATCAAACATGCCAAGCAGATCATCAAAACTTATTTCTGTGTACTCTAATTCCTGCTAGCTAGCCAATCATCTAACCATGCCAATACATTACTCTTTATCTCATGAGCTTTTAATTATTGCTATAACCTCTGAATTTGTTCAAACCACCCTCCCAAGTACACATTTGATCCTGAAATTTTAATACAAGAGTACATGCCATGAAAAAAAATCCCCCACCAGCTCTCCCTTCCTCTTCTCGTACCCTCCTCCTAATCTCCTTCCTCATCAAGAAAAGTCACAATCATTTCCCTGAGCCTTCAGTGAAGTCAGTATTTGAAACACAGCCTGGAAATAGCACAAAACATCTTTCAAGAACAAACCAGCTCAGTGGAATCCATAACAAGCACTCACCAGAAGAGCAAATGGTGGCCTAGTGGTAATGTCAGTCAAGTAATCTACAGCTGATACTCTTGGGGCCAGGTTCAAGGTTGCGGAATTACAATTCAATGAATAATATCTGGATTAAAAACTAGTCTGACTAAGGGCCAGTGATCGTGCAAATATTGTCAAAAGCATCCTTCTAATGTTCTTTAGTCTTCTTTACAGGCAAAAGAAAGTATGTGTACATGTTGTGCCTGTTTCAATTCAACAAAATAGGTGACAGCCATTGTCTGGCTCATTTCTCAGGACATTGTCCTGATCAATCACCGTCATCCTGTCTGATCTGAAATCTTAAAGCCTGGCAGTTAACAGCCAATCATTAACTGTTGCACTCTCCATGTCAACACTTGCCAAATAATCAACACTCTCCTCTCATACCATACAAATATTGTTTCCCCCCTTTATTCTTGAAAAGTGTCCTGAGGGGTGCAAGACAAAACATGTTTCTCAGCAATACTCAAGTTTGAAATGACCAAATGACTAAATGTCCTTTACGGAAGGAAGTCTTCTATCCTCACCTGATCTGACCTGTAAGTAATTCCACATCCATAATAGTGTAGTTATCTCCTTTCTCCCCTCCAAACAGCCTACCAAACCATTCAAGGGCAATTAGGCACGGAGCAATGCTTGCCTTGAGAGAGAGAGATATCCATATCTCCTGAAAAAATAATTAAGAAAAAGTTTAAAATTGCAATCAATCTGAAAAGTAGACCATTGCGAATGAAATTGTTCCATGTAGTTCTTGCTGTCAAATTCATCTGGACTGCCCATCCCCCTCTGGAACACAAAGACTCCCTCCACTGGGTGGACGCTGGTATGCTACAGACTCCCATTTAATTACAGACAGGATTCATCGTGGCTCACATTCTCATACATAGCATGTAGTATTTCCAAAAAGGGTGGATTTTTAATTAGCTTTCTGGAAATGATATAAAAAGAAGAACCAGAGCAGAAAATTGCCTAACAGCTCACGGCATCACAAAATACCAGCGGGAATGCGGACTGCAGAAATCAAAGTTACAGCAAAATTAGAGGCTAATGGGAAAAAAGAGTTTTCAGCTGCAATATTTGCCATCTTTTCACTTAGATATAACTGTGGGACTGCATTGGCATTTGTAAAGGGCACACAGCAGCAACATGTGAAGAAACCCAAATAGGCAAGTGTCAGCAAGCTGCTTAGATACACACAGTAACTGAGCCCGGTTATATCTGTCCTGTATACATTGGCACACAGAGACAGCAACCAGACACACCTACAGGCAGGCACTGTTCTATTCTGGAAAGTCAGTTGGTGAAGGATAATGCTGAAGCCAATCTTAAACATATCTACAGAGTGAAACGTTACAACTATGCACCTCATAAATCAATTTCATTAGCTGCAACAAGTCAAGCTCTATATGTGCTCAAGTAGAAACCCCAATTAATGTTACCCCATGTTCAGACATAATTTAAAAATAATCGACGGCACTCAGACAAACAGATTATGCCACACCGATGTGCATTTGCAGACGGACAATCTCATTTGAGTGAATACATTAGCCAAGTATTTCTCTTTAGTCCGGGTGCACTGTGACCAAGTGTTATTGCCCTTCTTGCAGACCCTGAGCTGATAACAGCCATCTGATATCAAAACAAACCAGAGAGATTCATGTCGTTGCGAAGCCTGCTGGGAAGAAAAACATTTCTCTGCTTTCACACACATGCAGAATAGTGAGACAAGCTGAGACAGTTTTTAATTCTCAGAGTTACACTGTAGAAATTACACAGCTAAAAATAAAAAGTGGGGCAGCTCCCTCGTTACACAGCCTCGGAAATACAGGCAAGGTTCAAATCCCTGTCTATGGGGACCAGGCTCATCTCAGTACGGGTGTACAATAGGCTTCTGTTCCCCCCCACCCCCCCAGGCCAAAATAGAAAGAGAACCAGCGCCAGAATTGCCAGCCCCAATTATCATGTAACCTTTGCTAATATTTCACAGACAGAACGGGGCAAATTTAGCTGTGATGCCACCACAAACAAATATCCAGCCAATATTTGCTAGTCACACTAAGGCCAGAGGCCCAGTAGTTGGATAACCATCAGCAGCATTCACTGAAATGGATTGTTAGTTTAAAAAAAAACACAGGAGGCATTATCAGTCAAAATCAGAAGCCACTAACATTCAAAAGGTGAGACATTAGACCAAATCATAAGCTTGCTTGTTAACAGGTACATAAACAAGGAACACCTCGAGGGAGGACTTGACAGAGTCCAGGGCCTAGGCTGCCAGTGCGAATAATGAACTCGAGGATGCCTAAGGGACCAGAATTAGAGGAATGCAGTTTTCAGAATGTCGTCAGGCAATAAGACAATTCAAAACTGGTGCAAGCCAAGCAGGATTCACCTATATTTTGTAGACTATGTTGAATTCATGAATTTGAAACATGGTGCCTTACAAATGACCTCATTGCTCAGAGTTAACGGTGTGTGTGTGTGTGTGTCTCTGAGATAAAGCCTTTCTCAAATAATTCCTACTTGAATTGCAGGACTGTAGGGGAGAACTTGTTACTTGCTAGCCTGCCCCAGTCAGAAAGTCACTCAATATGGTACTGAAGGAGGCCATTCAGCCCTCTGTGTGTACACCAGGATTTACACTTGGACAAAGGTACCAATAGATTTCATTGTTTGGGCTGCTACAATAACCAAAAGATTTTGGAAAATATTTCTTTCAAAAGAAAAATGCATTTTGTGCTCCCACAAACATTGTTTACACTGTTGCCATAGTAATGAAGTGGAGTATAACAGAAGAGTTTAATACAACTCTGGAGGCTTCACTAGAGGGCTGACTAGCAGAAACAAATGAATTCGTGCTCAGGCAGCTGTACAAAGAATAATCAAAATGAGCAACATCAATCTGTTCTTGATTTAGTTGAATCACAACTCAAATGGTTTTTTTATAAGGAAGGGATTACATCTGGGCAAATGATACTTGGACTTAAAGAATTATCAATTCCAGGGAAGGAGGAGTCACAGGAAGGTCTAACTGCTAATAGGTTTTTATTTTTAGGAATGGGGTGGTGGAATACAGATGGCATTTAGGGTAGTGCAGCTCCATAGAATGAACAGTTGGGCAGAGAAACACAAAAAAAAGGTGGAGGGTAACCATAATCACAAATGGTCAATACCACAAAAAGGCAAGAAAATTCCTTTGCTTCACTCACCTCCTTTAAGATCCTTTTTAACTGCCAGCTCTTTGACCAAGCTTTTTTCAAACCCTCCAATAACCCCTTTCGCACACTACATGGAGGGTGGTGTGTATTTGGAACGAGCTGCCAGAGGAAGTGGTGGAAGCAGGTGCAATTACATTTAAAAAGCTATTATGACAGGTACATGATAGGAAATGTTTAGAGGGATGTCGGTCAAACACAGGCAAATGGATCTAGTTCAGTTTAGGGAACCTGGTCATCATGGACGAGTTGGACCGAAGGCTCTGTTTCCATGTTGTGTGACTATGGATTTTTGTCTAATTACACTGCTGTTAAAAACCTGGATGTTTTTTATTCATCTATTCCACGGAATGGGAACATGTTTGGCCGTTCCTAGTTACCCTCAAGAAGGCAGTGGTGAGCGGTCTTGGTGAACTGCTGCAATCCTTGGGGGTGTAAGGATACACACAGTGCCAATAGGAGGGACATATTCCAGGATTTTGACCCAACAAAGGGGAATGAACAACAATATATTTACAAGTCAGGATAGTGGATGGCTTCAAGGGGAATTTACAAGTGGTGTCCTCCTACAGGAGGGATCCTCCTTGCCTTTCCCCATGCCTGAGGCACAGTGACCCTCAGGTAACTCTCTCTCACGGGAGAGCTACCCCATGGCCTGGTAAAACAAGTCTGTCAACTTGACAAAAGAAAGTCAGCTGTTATAAAGCACATAGCCTGCAGATCAGAGTGGTTAAAGTGTTCTGAGGATGTGGCCTCAAATCCCAACATAGCAGCTGGAGGAATTTGAATGCAATAAAAATGCATTAACTAAAATTTTGGAATGGAGAGCTAGTCTCAATAACAATGAAATGAAACCATCACTGACTGTCATTAAAAGAAAAATCTGGCTCATTAAAAGACTTTTCTTCAGGAAATGAAATCTTTTCTTACCTGGCCTACTCCTGACTTCACCTTTGGACTCTCAACTGGGCTCTAAAAAGGTGGAGAAAGGCTCACCTTAGAGATGTGCAACAAATCTGGTCTTTTCCATTAAATTCTTATTTCATTAAATTTATGGTTTTATGAAAAGAAAAATCAGGGTTAATCTCCAGTGGCAGAAGGATCAGAGTGAGGGGGCAGGGACTGTACCATCCCATTCGGAATCACGGGCAGTGTAAAGGAACAGTTAGAATTGTCATTTATTGTCACATATCTTTTACGGAAAAAAATGCAATGAGAAATATTCAAGTCGCCATACCACAGCACCATGATTAATAACAGATGGCACTGATAAGAAAAAAAAACTTTTTAAAAAATTAAGACAAAGTCAATCTTAGTTCAATTCCCAGGCCTTGGGTTTGGTAAAAGACACTACCGCTGCAAGACTGAAACACCAGGCCATTGGAATACCAGGTTGGAAAGCTCCACAGAAGTCACCCCAAGGACCAATCCTGTCGCTGACCCATGAAGGAAAGCGTCACAAAACTGCCCAAAGTATTCTCAGGCCTCCAAACCATCTCAATGCCTCCAGTGATGTAGCAGCTGATTCCAGAATCCCCGTACTCACCCCTCCTCAACCCAGTCCCGATCCCCCATACTCACCCCTCCTCAACCCAGTCCCGATCCCCCATACTCACCCCTCCTCGACCCACAGTCCCGATCCCCCGTACTCACCCCTCCTCAACCCAGTCCCGATCCCCCATACTCACCCCTCCTCAACCCAGTCCCGATCCCCCGTGCTCACCCCTCCTCGACCCACAGTCCCGATCCCCCGTGCTCACCCCTCCTCGACCCACAGTCCCGATCCCCCGTGCTCACCCCTCCTCGACCCACAGTCCCGATCCCCCGTGCTCACCCCTCCTCGACCCACAGTCCCGATCCCCCGTGCTCACCCCTCCTCGACCCACAGTCCCGATCCCCCGTACTCACCTCTCCTCGACCCACAGTCCCGATCCCCCGTACTCACCCCTCCTCGACCCACAGTCCCGATCCCCCGTGCTCACCCCTCCTCGACCCACAGTCCCGATCCCCCGTGCTCACCCCTCCTCGACCCACAGTCCCGATCCCCCGTGCTCACCCCTCCTCGACCCACAGTCCCGATCCCCCGTACTCACCTCTCCTCGACCCACAGTCCCGATCCCCCGTACTCACCCCTCCTCGACCCACAGTCCCGATCCCCTGTACTCACCCCTCCTCGACCCCGATTCTCGGATCCCCGTGCTCACCATATGCTACCATGCTCCAGACCCCGACAATGACTCTTTACTCCCACCTTCCACCAGAACGAAGCAATAAGAGAAAAAGAAACATAAAAAGAGAGTAAAAAAGAATAAACAAAAATAAAGCGAGAGAGAGTGGACAAGCCCTGAGTACAGGAACCTGGATGCTGCCTGCGTCCCTTACAACTGTTGGTGGGAGCTGTGACTCAAGAAGAATTGAGAAGAACACCAGGCAACTGGAGGCAATTTAAAGCTGAGACAGAGTCTGGGACAGCACCCAATATTGAAGTTGGCCACGCATTGGCAGGTCCTCGGGTTGATTCGCAGCATTGGCTTTTGGAGAGCAGCCATCACTATAACAAAGCAGAGAGTCGAAGGAGAGCCAACGATGCAGATGGGTGTTGAGTCCAGAGTGACCAGTTGTTGGAAAAAAAAGCAAGAAATTTGGTAGGGCTGGAATAACAAGGAAATAATGCAGGCAGGAGAAAAGAAGGTACAAGAACTTGGGCTAGGATAGAGCTGAGCTACAACCTACATTAGGAGGCCTTGTGGAGCTGAAATACAGGCCAGATCACCAGGACAATTCTACCTTTGCTTGGAATCTGCACTGCATGATAAGTATATGGGAATTTGAGGCAGGATTATATCTCAATCTGTACTTAGATAACTCTCTTTAGTAATGTTACTAAAATGGAGCAAAAATATTCCAACCTCATCTCAGCAAGTGAAAATACCATAAATCACAAATTACAGCGAACATAAATAGGTGAAATTTTCAAATATAGTTGACATTTGGAAAGGGAAGGACTGATTAGGGATAGTCAGCATGGCTTTGAGAGTGGAGAATGGTGTCCCTCAAACTTGATCGAGTTTTCTTTTGAGTTGACCAAGAAGGCAGATGAAGGCAGAGCAGTAGACATTGTCTGCATGAACTTTAGCAAGACCGTCCATAAGATTCCACATGACAGACTGGTTAACAAGGTTACATCACATGGGATCCAGGGAGAGCTAGCAAATTGGATAAAAAAATTGGCTCAACGACTGATGGTAGTAAAGAGTTGTTCTTCAGACTGGAAGCCTGTGACCAGTGGTGTTTATTCCACTGTTGTTTGTCATTTATTGCAAGGATTTGGATGAGAACATAGGATGCATGGTTCATAAGCTTGCAGATGACACCAAAACGGGTGGTATAGTGGACAGTGAAGAAGGTTATCTAAGAGAACAACCGGATGTTGATTAACTGGGCCAGTGGGCCGAGGAATGGCAGATGATAAATGCGAGATGCTGCATTTTGGGAAGACAAACTGGGGCAGGACTTACACAGTGAATGCTAGGGCCCTGGGGAGTGTTACCTAATAGAGAGACCTAGGGGTGCAGGTACATAATTCCTTGAAAGTGGCATCACAGGTAGACAGGGTTGTGAAAGCTGTGTTTAGTATGCTTGCCTTCACCAGGTACAGCTTGGGCACATGTTACAGTGATAAAAGATATTGGTAAGGCGACTTTTGGAGTATCGCACACAGTTCTGATCACCCTGCTACAGAAAGGGTATTATTTAACTGGAAAGGGTACAAAAATGATTCGCAAAGATGTCACCAAGTCTAGAGGGTTTGAGTTATAAGGAGAGGCTGGATAGGCTGATGCTTTCTCCCCTGGTTTGAGTAGCCGGTGTTGGACTGGGATGGACAAAGTTAAAAATCACACAACACCAGGCTATTGTCCAACAGGTTTATTTGGAAGCATAAGCTTTTGAAGCACTGCTCCTTCATCTGGTGGTTGTCCTGATGAAAAAGCAGTGCTTCAAAAGCTAGTGCTTCCAAATAGACCTGTTGGACTATAGCCTGGTGTTGGGGGTTTTTTAACTTTTTTCCCTGGAGCATAGGAAGCTAAAGATTGACCTTACAGAGTTTCATAGAATCATGAAGGGTATAGAAAGGATGAATAGCCAAGGCCTTTTGCCCAGGGTATGAGTGTCTAAAACTAGAGGGCAGAAGTTTAAGATGTAAGGTGAAAGGGAAAAGATTTAAAAGGGATTTGGGAGGCAATTCTTTTCTCACCTATACAAAAGCTGCCAGAGGAAGTGGTAGAGGCAAGCATAATTACAATATTTAAAAGATGTTTGGACATGTACATGGATTAGAGGGTTATGGGCCAATACAGGCAAATGGGACTGGTTCAGTTTAGGACATGAATGAGATGGCCTGAAGGGTCTGTTTCCATGCTATAACTCTATGACATCAACCATCACATTATATGGGTAACATTCATACAGAATTTTACCAACATGCCCATGAGGTCATTACATTTTCATGCAACTAGGCTGCTTTTATTTAAGAAGCAAATTTTGAAGAAGTTAAATTAATTTGGACAACAAGATTTTGCTGAAAGATCTTCCTTTTTCTGTGTCCAGTACACTCTCAGATTTCCAGCACTTTGTAGGTTTCCCTCATTATCTTCAAGTGCTAAACCTCTTCTGATCAAAACATGACGAAGTGGGTTTCAATGAGTTTGCTATCTGTGCCTCGGTCAAGCAGGATATTGTCCAAACACATTGTTGTCTGAAAATTATTCAGCTCCTTTGCTAGAGTATTCCTTTAACCATTCACAGATGAGAGGCAGGATTCCTGACTGCTGCTGACATTGTCACTAGCTAAAGTTAACATTCGGCAGCAAACAGAGTTAAGGAGTGAGAAAGGTAGTGTGCAGTGCAGCATTTGAGCATCAGAGTCAGACACAAACAAAAAAAAAAGTCTCCACCATCACACAGACAGCCAAAAAGTCACACAACTCAGTGCTGGCTGCACCATGAAACACATGCTCCCCAGCCCATGTAGCCACCAGGGAGACAGACAAAGAAGAAATCCTAAAAATTTCCGGGTCAATTAATGGAAGCAGAAAAGAAAATCTTCAAAGTATCTCTCTCCAATCCCTTTAGATGATCAAAAGCCTACTATTTATAAAGTTATTGTTTCCCCAGTTGCCAAATCTGGCATGAAGTCCTTTAATGGAACAGCATTTCAAACATAAACCAGTAGCCTGTTGCACAGGTCCAATATTGACTGTGCCTCGCATCTTAACATTCAGTGGTATTACCATCGCTGAATGCCTCACTATCAATATCTTGTGGATTACAATTGACCAGAAACTTAACTGGCCTTGCCACAACAGCCGGGCATAGGCCAGGAATCCTGCAGCAAGAAACTCACCTCCTGTTTCCCTGTCCACCAACTACAGGAGACAAATCAGGAGTGTGGCAGGGTATACCCCACCTGCTTGGATGAGTGCAGCCCCAACATTACTCTAGAAGCTTGACACCATTCAGAACAACGCTGAATGCTTGAGTGGCACCACACCCACAAATATTCATTCCCTCCACCACCAATGTTCGGCAGCAGTAGTCCATTTACAAGATGCACTGCAAAAATTCACCAATGCTCTATTGGCAGCACCTTCCAAACTCTCAAGGTCAGCAGATACACAGGAACACCACCACCAGCAGATTTCCCTCCCAGCCATTCACCATCCTGACTTGGAAATACAAATCACCATTCCTTCAGTGTTACCGGGTCAAAATCCTAGATTTCCCGCCGGAACAGCATTGCAGATCTACCAACAGAACATGGACAGTAGGTGGTTCAAAGAAGGCAGCTCACCACCACTTTCTCAAGACCAAATAGGGAATGGGCTACACCTGCTGGCCCAGCCATCAATGCCCATACCCCATGAATAAATGAATGAAAAAAGTAGCATTAACAGATTATATTCACATTCATTTACACATTAAAGTTCTGGCAACAGGTAAAATGGTGGCAGTGCATGGCCACTGCCATTTGCACCCAACCTCAACAACATCCTGCAATTGCATAGCGCCTTCAATGTTATAAAACACCCCAAACACTTCCCAGGAGTTTGATCAAACAAGATTTAACAGACTCAATCTGGAGCGACTATACTGAAACAAGAAAACAAAAACTTCTTCAAAGTGGTAGGTTTTACAGGAGCAGGAAGTTGCCGAGTGCGGAGAGCTTCAGGATGGGAATGCCAGAGTTTAAGCTTAGGCAGGCATGTGTATGGCCACCAAATTCAGAGCTATTAGACCATGGGGGCAAGGGGGCAGTCTGGTGGCAGCCAGAAGGATGGCAGAGGTCTCGATGGTTATAGGGCTGAGAAAATTGCAGAAATAGACTTATTGAAAATGCATCAAGGGATCCAAAATAAATAAAAGAGAGTTTTTAAACTCAGGTGTTGCCAGACCAGAGACAACATAGGTCAGTGGCACAGAGGGAAGGTAGAAATGTCACTTGACAGTTAACATACCGTTGACGCCATGGCAGATAGCAATACATGAACTCAAACAAAAACAAGTCTTTTATATAAAAGTCTTTACATAAGGCATCTATTGTTGATGGGTGTATAAACCCAGCTGAATCACCAATGTTGTTTACACGAGGAACCTGCCATCCTGACCTGTCCTGGCCTACACGTGACTCCAGACCTATAACAACGCTGTTGATTCTTAACTGCCTTCTGGGAAATTAGGAACTGGCAATAAATCCTGGCCTAGCCAGTGACACCCACATGCCACAAGTGAATTTAAAACATAATAACCTTTGAAAGCAAATAAGTGAATTTTAGAATCTAGTTGTTGGTGGACAACAATCTAGTTGTTGCTGAACGTAGTTCAGCAAGCACAGAAGGTGAAAGGTGAAGCAAGGCTTGTACATTGATCAAAGTACAATTAGGCTGCGCACCTGCACTGGAATGGTTCGAATCCCTGGCATAAAACAAGAAGTCACTTGTGAGATTCAACTTTAGTTTGAAGACCAGGGAGTTATCAAATGTAGGTCTGCTTCTGTGTAGAAGTAGGGGATACAGAAGGGTGTAACAAGGAAAGGCCAAGCAGCTCCCAATGATACACGAGGAAGAAGAAAAATGTGGTAAATCATGTTCCTATACTTACTTATGAATTACTCAAAATGCAAAAGTATGGGGGATGTCTGCATTCTGGACTATAATTCAGTGTTTCCTAAATTCCTTCCCCACTAACTCCAGTTTGAAGATTGAAAAAATGCCAACTTCCTTCAGTGAAACACTGAGGGCAAGGGGCTGTTCGAGCAACAGCATTGCTGCTATAACTTCGTCCAAACTTGACAGCGGCCATTTCTGCCTCTGACCCTGTGACCCCAAAAATCTTGACTCTCAACCCCATTTCCTATTCTGCTCTTCTATAAATGTATTATTTAACATTTGTTTGCTTTACAACAATAGAAGGATATTAGACAGAACATGATCTTGTAACCTCTGACTAACACAAAGGGGCCATTGTGCTGCTCTCTTATTGGAGAGAGAGAGATGGCTGGTGGTGGTTTAACCCAAGGGTCACTACTCCTCAAGTGAGGGGAGAGGTGGAGAAGGACAGTCCTTCATAATAACCTCAGATGGGACAGGAATTGAACCCAACATATTGGCATCACAAACCAGTTATCCAGCCAACTAAACTAACTGATCCACTCTGCTTCAAAGCAAAAGCTACAAAATGTCAGTGCAGTGTGGACTCCACGCAAAACAGACCAACTGAGGCTACCTAATATACACAACTCAATTAATCTCATTATGCAAAATAATAAAGCAGCCCTCACATTTCATAGATTGAATCATTTTACCACCATCAGGATCGTTTGTATGTGAGTCATGTATTAGATTTGAATTTGGGCATTACCAAGAGCATTCAGGCAAAGATCAGGATCACACAGAAGGCAAATGGATGAATAAATAACAATTCCAGGTGATCTCGGACTGGGTTTGATTCCCCGGTGGAATCAGTAGGATTTTCCAGGTGCATTCTAACCTTTTACCGCATGAAAGTTTCCTGTTTTTCTCTTTATCCCAGACTGCAAGAGCAGCCCCAGCCTTCATGATAATGCAGGCTGAAAGTGGACTAGTCAATCTTCATCTGCCTGGCACTTGTGTATAATTTGAATTTTCCTCCAAGCACATTCACAAATTGTACATCGTTCCTACTCATTGTCACTGCATGACTGAAGCAAGACTATCCCTTGCCAAACATTACAGGATTTGTATCCACAGAGACTAGCAATCCCAACCAAAACGTAATCACTGATGAGGTGAAAGAGGTTCCCCGCTCCCCACAGTGCCCGACCCCAGCCCAGGCTTGCGCATTCTGCCACACACAAACTGGTCAAACTGCTTGCTGTGCACAATTACCCCCATGACGTAGACAACGCCAGCTTAGCACGACGTCTCATCTCAACAAGGATGGGCACAGCTGCCCCTTTCTCACCCAGACAGTTCCTTAATTCAGACTTTCGGCATTTACTCTCCTCCACCTCCTCATCTGTGAAACAAAACAAAGAACATAAGAAATAGGAGCATTCAGCCTCTCGAGCTGGCGCTACCTTTCAGAAAGATCCTGATTGATTTTCTCACTCCATTCCACGTTCCTACCTTATCCTGATTCTTTTGTTGCCCAAAACATATAATAGCTTTCATCTTAAATATCCACAGCCCACTGCAATATTGCATAATAAAAGATGTACAAGCTTCAAAATTAATAAAGTTCTCCTCAGTACCATCATACAATGGTGACCCCCTCATTCTGTGACCATAACTCGGCTTTCTGGGCCTGGGAACCAACCTCTTATTATGGACCCTGTCAAACCCTTCTGTGTCTCAGTGACATTACCTCTCCTTCTTCGAAACCCCAAAAGAAGTATAGGAGCTGGGATGTCATGTTAAGGCTGTACAGAACATTGGAGAAAGTGAAGACCGCAGTTGCTGGAGATCAGAGACGAGAGTGTGATGCTGGAAGAGCACAGCCGGTCAGGCAGCATCCGAGGAGCAGGAGAATTGATGTTTCGGGCATAAGCCCTTCATCAGGAATAAAACATCGATTCTCCTGCTCCTCGGATACTATGTGAACAGAACATTGGCTAGGCCATTTTTGGAAACTGTGTTTAATTCAGGTCTCCCTACTATGGGAAAGATGTTGTTAAACTTGAAAGGGCTCAGAAAAGATTTACAAGGATGTTTTCAGGGTTTGAGCTATAGAGAAAGGCTGAATAGGCTATGGCTGTTTTTCTCTGGAGTGTCAGAGGCTGAGGGGTGGCCTTAGGGAGTTTTAGAAAATCATGAGGGGCATGGATAGAGTGACTAGCCAAGGTCTTTTTCCCAGTGTGAGGGAGTCCAAAACTAGAGGGCATAGGTATAAGGTGAGAGAGGAAAGGGATCTAAAGGTCAACCTTTTCACTTAGAGGAAGGCGTGTGTATAGAATGAGCTGCCAGAGGAAGTGGTAGAGGCTGGTACAATTACAACATTTAAAAGGCATTTGGATGGGTTTACGACTAGGAAAGGTTTAGAGGGATATGGGGCAAGTGCTGGCAAATGGGACTAGATTAATACAGGATATCTGGTCGGCATGGATGAGTTGGACCAAAAAGAGTCTGTTTCTGTGTTGTTTAACTCTATGACTCTGATACAGGAGATATAATTGTTCATTAGCTCCCAGACAGTGGAGATCAGAGTGAAAAATAACCAATGGAGAAATCATAGGATTGCCTTCCCCAGGGCAGGTTCGGAGAATTGCTTAATCAGATTCGAAGCTCAATGTCCGAATCCTTGTCAAGACAACAGCATCTAAAATGTCCTTCACACTCAGTTTTGTGATAGGGACCCTATCTTGGGAAGCTTTTGGACAGCTGGTTTTCAGAGACTCTAGATTTTATGAAACCACAACACACTGTCAAGTGCGTTTGACTGACAGCAGGAAATAATACTTCTATTGATAACAGCTTTTTCTTTATGATCCCTTTGAAGTCCTGTTTCCCCACACTACCCCTTCCTGCTGTGCGGAAACACTGCCCAGGGTCAACAATCTGCTGGTTCGGATGCCGGGATTCTGAAAGGGAAGGGATGAAAGCTGCTTAAATATTTGTTCCTCGTGCCAAGCAAGTGGTTTTAAAAAGGTCCATCAGTCACTATTTGATATGATCCAGAAGGTACTACCTAAAAATAAAAAGGGTGTTGAACATGGATTCAAAAAAGAAAGGAGAGTGGATAAATAGTTTGAAAAAAAAAGGAACTTTGTGAAATGTGTGTCATATTTGTAGGACGGAGAGAAAATATAGCAGAATGTTTTGGTATAAAATGGGAAGAAATGTTCGAATATTGTGGTCCAGGGGGTTACTGTGATCTTGTACAGAAATATCAAAGCAAGTTAAGGAGTATGTCATTCAGGATTGAGATGAGGAAGAATTTCTTCACTCAGAGCTGTGAACCTGTGGAATTCTCTCCCACAGGAAGCTGTTGGGGCCAGTCCGTTAGATATATTCAAGAGGGAGCTGGACGTGACCCTTGTGTGAAAGGGATCAAGGAGTATGGGGAGAGGGTGGGAATGGGATACTGAGATTGCAAGATCAGCCATGATCATATTGAATAGTGGTGCAGGCTCGAGGGGCCGAATGGCCTACCACCTGCACCCATTTTCTATGCAGTTTACATGATGTTAGAGCCAACAAATAGGAGGACAAGTTGGTTCATATGGAACTGCCAGAGGGAGTGTTAGATGTAGGTACAGTGACAACACTTGAAACACATTTGGACAGGTGCTTGAATAGGAAAGGTTTAGGGGGATATAGGCCAATCGCAACTAGTTTAGTTTAGGAAACTTGGTCAGCATGGGTGAATTGGACTGAAGGGTCTTTTTCTGTGCTGTATGACTTTATGACTCTGTACTTGCAGGTCTGAAGAGTAAGAGAGTGGATGGTATTCTCATTGATCCAGTTTTTCATGACACAGTTTGCACAAATCATTACATTTGTTGGCTCTCTTTGCCATGCAGTAACACACCCAAAAAAAGAAAGGCACTTCATAGAAGTGTTTTTTTAAAATTCCTTCACGAGTACATCACTGGCCAGGCCAGCACTTATTACCGGAGTCCTAGGTGCCCTTGAGGTGGAGGACAAGGTGAAACCTTTTTGAACCACTACGCTCCATGTACAACACTGTTGAGAGAATTCCAGGATTGTGACCCAGCGACACTGCAGAAACACCAATATTTCAAAGTCAGGGTGGATTACAAAATACAAACTATATATTAGGACTATTCTATGTTTTTAAGAGGTCATTTTGAAAGAGGTAACAGAGAGGGGAAAGAGAAAAATTGTAAAGGTTGGGATTCAATTAAAGGCATGGATACCAATGGTACAGCAATTCAAATCTCCTCATTATGTTATCCCCTGACAGTAATGAGACAGAATCATAGAATCCCTACAGTATGGAAGCAGGCTGTTTGGCCAATTGGGTCCACACCGACTCTCCGAAGAGTATCCCAGCATCTCCCATCCCATTTCCACAATCCTGCATTTCCCATGGCTGATCACCTAACCTGCACATCTTTGGACTGGGGGAGGAAACCAGAGCACCCAGAGGAATTCCACGCAGACATGGGGAGAATGTCTGTGCGGAGTTTGCACAGAGTGGAATCAAACCCAGGTCTCTGGTGCTATGAGGCAGCAGTGTGAACCAATGAGCACCATGCTGCCCCTAATCTAGACAATGACCTAGAATTGCTGGGTGCTGGTCCAGCTAACCAGGGCATGGTGAAAAGAAAGGTTCACAAGCCAAGGAAGTGCAGTTGAGAGGCTCTTTCAGCCCAATTATCCATTCCCCTGCCTCCCCCACCTCCCAAACACAGCCACATCCATGCCTGGGTATCGCAAAAAGGTGGAACATGTCAGCTGTCAGTATGCTCAAGGCTGTCTTCATTAGTGGGCATTGGAGTGACAGGAATACATCACACTGGGAACAAAATCCCTTTCCAAGGGGATGTAAAGTGTAGCTTCAAGCAGTAGTATAAGTTGCAGTTGCAGCTCAACAGAAAATTTGGAACAAGCTGTGCACCATTGGCACGCCGTTTATGTCTGAGTCTTTTTGAAAAATACAGTTTTAAAATTGGATTTCAGTTGGTGATACCATTGATTGGGCAGTTGAGAGAGGCAAATGGGGAAGCAGAGCAACAAGCACAAAGATATTGCTCTTTTGTTAAAAAAGGAAATATCAATGCTTTGCAAAATCGATTCACAATATTTATCAATTGTTGACTCAGTCGAATAGATTTGCCTTCAATAAAACATTTAATGAGCTGCATCAAACCATTTTGCTGCACAATTAGGATTATGATTGAGAAATTTAGGTGGATACACTTTCTTTTTAACTTCATCTCAAAGTAATGCAATAAAAAAGGCCATCGTATCAAGCACACATTACTGGAAAAGTTTTCGTTTTTTTTTAAACTGTTCATAGCATTTGAGCATCAATGGCAAGACCCATCATTTGTCACTCTCCTTAACTGTCATGTACATCTGGATAAATTGTTGGTGAGACAAATCTCTTGAACTGCTGTAGTCCACATGATGTAGGTGCACCCATAGTGCCCCTAGGGAGGGAGCTCTGCAATTCCGACCCAGTAAAGGAATGGTGATGTACTTCAAAGATTGTATGAAATTTAGAGAAACTTCTTGATGTTGTCTTTCCTAGGTATCTGTTGCTATATAATTATACAGCACAGAAACAGACCCTTCAGTCTGGGTAGAGGTCGCAGGTTTGGGAGATGCTACCAAAGCACTGCATCTCATTAGATGGTATGCATGACTGCCTCTGAGATTTGGTGGTTGAGACCGCAAATGTTGAAGGTGAAAGATGAGATGCCAACCAGGGTTCTGGGTGGTGTCTAGCTAAAATGTTGTTGAAGCTGCATTGGCAAGTGGAGGATTTTATATCTTGTGCCTGACTTATAATTGCTTGTAGATGGCATAAAAGCTCTGGGGAGTTGCAAGGCAAGATATTTGCTGTCAAATAACTAGCTCTGACTTGCTCACATACCCAGAGTATTTACATTTAAGGGGAAATGATGTCCTACTGGTAATATTGCTGGACTATTAATCCAGAGACCTACATAATATTCTGGGGACATAGGTTCGAATCCCACCCTGACAGATGGTGGATTGTAAATTCAATTTTTAAAAAATTAAGCATCTAATTATGACCATGAATCCATTGTTGATTGTCCACAAAACCCATCTGGTTCACTATTGTCCTTTAGGGAAGGAAACTGCCATCATTACCTCCTCTGGTCTACGTGTGACTCCAGACCCACAGCAATGTGGTTGACTTTTAACTGTCCTCTGGGCAATAAGTGCTGGCCTAGCCAGTGTTGCTCACATCCTGTGAATGAATGAGAAAAAGCTTGGAGGTTGCAGTTAGGTTTCTGGTTAAGAGTAACCCCCAAGAAGTTGATGGTGGCAAAACCACTGAACCTCAAGAGGAGATAATTGGATTCTCTCATTAGAAATTATCATTGCCTGGTCATTAACGTGACGTGAATTGGTGATTACAACTCTACCAATGGTGCACAGCTTGTTCCAAATTTTCTGTTGAGCTGCAACTGCAACTTATACTACTGCTTGAAGCTACACTTTACATCTTCCTCATTTTGACCTGAACAAGTAACTGATCCTTGGTATACACAGCACCCAGCATAGAAGAGACTTGGCAATATTCCGACTCCAATAAAAATACCCTATATTTCATTATCTCTCCCATTCCTTCCTCTCCTACATGTCTCTTAAATAGGAGCAATATCTGAGAAATAGACTATATGATCAGTGTGCCTGCGTCTGTCCGACAGACAGTGACTAAACAGATGACTAGCAGATTCAATCAGATTTACAGAGAAATTGTTAAAACTTACGAGGATCAAATGGTTTGTTTCTGTGCTGTCTGACTCTATGACTATTATTGCCCAAGCAACATTTTGCAACACAATCAATAAACAACTGATCTTTAGATCAACACTGCAAAAATTCTGATAAACCTAGAAGCTTCCTTTCCCACATGCATTCAATACAGTAAGCGGAGAATTGCTCCGTGAATCATTGGGTCAGATCCCTCACATTTAAAATCAAGTAGATTTGAGATTGCCATCTGCACACTAAAATCTCCACCACAAGCTGCTCAGTGTGATATCAATAGGAACATGCAACAGCACAATATCCTTTGAAGAAAAGTACTTTCCTCTTAAGACCCATTTATTTTATAGAAAGAAATGAACAGATGCAGGATTTATCGCAGTGAATAAAGACAAGTGCAATGCAGTGCCAATGTTGAACAGCAGAACAGAGTAGGTGTCCACCATTCCAGATATTGAAGTTGGGAGTGGTGGGAGGGGTGAGAAAGGTCATCAAATTCATGCCACAAGAATACCACAAAAATGAATAAAGCTCCTCCTCATGCTCTATTCAGTTGTACTGCATGTTCTACAGATGCTCAAGGGCAGGTTCTCCACTTAACTTGAAGATATGTCCATATCTCAAAAAAAAATCAAATCCTTCATCATGGTGGGCTCCACAGCACGAGCAGCACGTTCCACACAGGTCAACCTAGCCAGGCAGGCCAGGTCTTGTTCGTGAGTGACTACAGAATCCCAAAGGAGTTCTTCCATAGGGAACTGCCCGAAGGCAAAATGTTACCAAGGTGGTCAATTCAAAATGCTACAAGGTCGCTCTTTTAAAAAAATAAGTCTTATAAGTGCATGTGTTGCAGACTCTCGCTCTCTTGCAAGAATACGCCAGGTGACTAGCTCAAGTGGAAGAAACCAAAGGAGTTTGGGTCAGCAGAGTATCAAGGGCCATTATTGTTCACCAAAATCACAACATCAGAGGGGTCCAGAAGATTCCCCAAGAACTAAACAAGGAACTGCTGATTCTGCAGGCATCCATGTCAGACTCTGCAATTGTGACAAGACCCACCCCAAAAAACAATGAATTCACTTTGAGCTTGAAATGGTTTTCAAATAACAAGGAATATACTACCATTCCCATTCCAGTTGCATCCAAGTCTGTGGGATCAGTTGTTGGAGTAACAGGCAAGACAAGCAGGTTTCTTAATTATTTCCACCAAGTCTGATTTACTTTCTTTAACAATTAAATACTTCTGCAACCTGAACACATTTAAACGGGTGAACATGATGATGTATGCTGAAGTGACAGACATTGCAGTTTACATGAAAGAAGGGATTTAAATTTACGTAGCACCTTTCACAACCTCAGGACTTCACAAAGAACTTGCAGCTAATCTGAAGTATCATAGTTTTTCGCCAAGAAATGATTAGGGATGTTTGTTGCAAATTGCCACTAACACTCACGAAATACATGCCTACGTTACCTGCTTTAATGATGTTGGTTCAGGGATAATATTGGCCATGACACCAGGGAAATAGGTGAGCCCTGTTTTTCCTCAAGATATGATTATTTACGTCCAGCTGAGCAGGCAGTTGGCCTTCTGTTTAATGTTTCATCCAAAATGTGGTTCCTAACAATGTAGCACCCCCTCAACACTGCGCTGAGATGTCAGTTTGAATTCTGTGCTCTAGTTTCCCAAACGGAATTCAAGCCCTCAACATTCTGACAAAGGGGCGATGGATGGCACTAGCACTATAGTTTACACCTTAGGGAACATGCCTTTTAAAAACAAGTTAATTTAGTTTTGATGAAAAGATGATCATTTGAAGGTCACATATGGTTGGGGAAATCTTGAGAAGCCAGTAAATTGATCGAGCCACTATTTTAAATTTACATTAGGAATAATATTCATATTGCCAGAGAACTGCAAGACTAAAAATAACAAATTTAGATACCACCCATGAAAAATCTCATCACACGAGGAACTGTTTTTGCAATGTAGCAATCACTTATGTAAGCAAGCTTAATCTATCAGGAATATTCCAGAAATACTAATACAATTTACATGTTTGATGTTCTGATGGATGGTCAATGACCTGAAATATTAACTTTGCTTGTCTATCAGAGAATGCTGCCTGACCTGCTGAGTGTTTCCAGCCAGCACGGTTCTCAGATGCAATTAATGATCAGGTCATCATCTTTTAGCCAGCACTGGTTGGAAGGGGAATGCTGACTAAGATATGGCCAGAAATCAGCTGCTCTGCTTTGTATAACAGCTTAGATTTCCATATGGCCTCTAAAAATGTAACAAAAAGTCCAAAGCTTAATATTTTGACTGATAAAGAAAATGCCTCTCAAAACATAAACAATTAACTAAGACAAACAAAGTTATTGATGGAGGCACATTTAGCCTTCATGCATTGCTGAACATGGGAACAAATTCTAATTTGGACTCAAATCTCTTTTGCACTACTCACCTCCCTCTCCAATTTCTCCCCAACCAACACCACCCCATCCCAGACAAACAAAGGTTTCCCATCAAGCCTGGATGGAAATTAAAGCTGGTCAGTGTTGTATAAATAGGAGCTTACATCAGCTTCCAGCATATAGTCCGCAGCTTAGACACTGACAGCTCATGTGAAAACAGCAGATGGAATGGTTTACTACAGTAGAATCTGTCCCCATAGTCCCATCCAGGTGGAGAGAGAGGAGGAAATCTAACAGTGGTCACAGCATTTAGGAATTGTAAATAAATCAAACCTTTAAATAGAATTGTTCATTCCCATTTTAATTAACCAGCTTCATGTAGCCGCAGCAGCTTTGAACAATCCCTCTGTTTAAACGTGAAAAAACAACAAAACCAGAAAGGCTTTCGGTTTTAGGTTAATGCGGGAATAGTGTAATGATTCCACACAAACAAAAGATTGTGGCTGACACCCAGCCAGATTCCCAAGAGCCAGGGCGGCGAGCCAATCAGGAAAGGCCTCTCCCATCCTCACCGTGTGCGTTCCCAAACCTGACCCAACACGACGGCTGCAATAACCACCCACCACCAGCTACAGCTCTTATTCTTCCTCAACCTCCCCAGGATATTCAAAATGCATTATAACTATGAAGAGTTATTGCAGAACTCTTGGAAAGCTTGTCCTAACACTGTACTTTATTCAACCTTTTCATTGTTCATGTGAAGTCATGAGGATCACAGACACCAATATTAAAAACAAAATAAAAAGCACCACATATGTACAAGCTGTACAGTTCACATCATTCTCATCAATAAAGCCCACTGACGTTTAAACAATATGAAACTTGGAAGTGCGTGGCCAAGATATTTCAGTTTAATTTTGTTGAAAATGAAAAAGGGATGTGCACAGCCCAGAAACACACAAGTGACAAAACAAACTGAAACAACTTACTTTTCTGGTGACATGAGTAGGTGGCCATTTGGCCCCTCTAGCCTACTCTGTCATTCAATGAGATCATATTACACCCAAAATGTTGACTTCTCCACCTTTTGATATTGCCTGGCTTGCTGTGTTCTTCCAGCCTCCTGCTTGTCTACATTTAATGAGATCATAGCTGATCAGATTATGGTCTCAACTCCTCATTAATAGAATCCCTAGTGTGGAAACAGGCCATTCGGCCTGACAAGTCCACACCAATCCTCCAAAGGGCATTCCACTCAGACCCACCTCCCCTACCCTACATTTCCCAAGGCTAACACACTTGTCCCACTAATCACCGATCACTATGGGCAATATAACCATTGACTCACTTGTTAATCAGGGATCCAGCTCTGCCTTAAAAATATTCAATAACCCCACCTCAACTGGGCTCTGCGAAAGGAAAAGAGTGTTCTAAAGACACATATTCCTCAGAAAACTGTTTCTCCTCAACTGTTATAAATGGAAGGCCCTCCAATTTGTAAGTGGTGTTCCTTAGTTCTAATCCTTCCAATCAGGGAAAACATCCTTTCTGTATCCAACCAGTCAAGTCCATTCAGGATATTATGTTTCAATAAGATTCACCTCTCGTTCTCCAAGACACGCCTACCAAATAGTTTTCCATTAGACCTCCAACCCCGATATCAGTCGAGTTAACCTTCACTGAATCAGTTTAACACATTTCCATTCCTCAAGTGCCTTTAACTTAGTCATATGCTCCAAAATGCATCATAAGAGGGCAATCAAATATGACACCAAGCCATGCAAGGTGGCCAAAAGGTTTTAAGAAGCATCTCAAAAGGAGGAGAGATCTGGGGAAGTTTGAGAAGGAAATTCCATGGCTTAGGAGCCAGGCAGTGAGAAGCATAAGGGCTGTGCAAAAGGTCAGAACTGAAAGCATGAAGAAATCTCGGAAGGCAGTTGCAGGAGTGGAGCGGAGAAGGTTACAGAGAGGGACAGATGCTATGGAGGGATTTGAAAATAAAAGTGGGAATTTTTTAAAAAACACTTGACTGGGGGTCAAGTGGATGAGTGCAACTTGGTACATGCTGAGACACAGGCAGTAGAGTTTTGGATGAGTTTAAGGGGCTGGGGGAGGGGAGAATGGTTGGAGGCCAGCCACATAAACAGGTATTGACGAAAATCGTATTCCAAGGATATGCCAAGTACAGAGTGTGCCGTGATACTGAGCCACACAAAAATGGAAAGCTTCAGGTTCTACCCCTCAGAGTTAAGCTGCTGCATCTGACTGGGTTTTCAATGAAGAGCCAGTTTCAAAATATCAGCATTGGCAAATCTGGCCATTGCATTTCTCTAACATCACTGTTGTTGAAGAGCCTAATGTTGGGGTTCAAAGCTTCAGCTGATGGGGGCCTGGAAAGAGGCTGGGGAACAAAACACCAAAGCAAAAAAAAAGTACCTGAAATTCCCATTTACCCCTTAATGATGGTGAATGTGTGTGAAGATGATTTGTCAAAGTTGGGCAGAGGCAAAGTCCAGTAATCTACAATACCTGTCATTCCTGAAGAAGGGCTCTGGCCCAAAACGTCGAATTTCCTGTTCCTTGGATGCTGCCTGACCTGTGCTTTAACCAGCAACACATTTTCAGCTCTGATCTCCAGCATCTGCAGACCTCACTTTTTCCAATCTGTGATACCTGTAAAGCCACTTACCCTGCTGATCGGAGTTCCATATAAATGACTTTCTGAGTGAGGTGGAGGCCTATGAACCTGGCCTTCATGCAAATCACGGCTTTCAGGGAGACTAATGTCAGCATGAATGCAAAGCCATTATTGACTATTACAACAGAAGTTTCAAGTTTTTTTTTTAAAATGTAAACTAATTTTTCTAAGCAATCTAATACACACCTCTGGGGCAGGTGGAACTTGAACCCAAGCCTCCTAGTCCACGGGTAGGGACAGTACCACTGTGCAAAAAGAGGGCTCCTGGTGTGTGTGTAAGTCTAAGTACTGATCACTCTCAGGCAACAAGCAAGCTGAAAGAGGAATGCCTCCTGCCCTTAAAATGCTTTTCTTGCAAATTGATCAATTTGAACATCTCAGCGATTTACTAATGGTGGTTAAGAAATGAAAAAAATACCTGGAGTGATTTGATGAGGGATGGGGTTGGGAGAGGGAGGGGAGGGGAGGGGAGAGGGAGACACTCAGTTGTGTAGAAGAACGCTCCTGGATGCAAAAGAGAAAAACAAGAGTCCTTGTCTATGTTCAAACCCCCAAGCAACATCAATTCATAAACCCATACACAAATCAAACTTATTTTGAATGCAAAGTTTTAGGTTGCAGATGTGATAATAATTTCTGTTCAAGTGACTTCAGAGTGACAATGCAGGAAACTAATTTCTGTGATCCATACGTATTTTTGCCTCAGAGTCAAGAATACAATAGTACAATACCTCTGCTGACGTATTGATATTGGTTTCTGCAGTACTTTCAAGTAGGGAAAACACTGTGGATATGTAGCCATGTTAAAAGTTATAGGACCCAATAACTCCTGTGTATAACAAATAAATACAACCCCTGGATAACTCTCTTCACCCGTTTACTCAAAACGAGGCTGGAGCTGAAGGTGCACCAAATGGGGACCTTAAGTTTCCTGCCCCCATCCCCCCCAAAAAGGAAAAGGACAACAGGAACCAAATTGTTCACCTCCTCCCATGTCTGTTGACGTTCATCTCAGAAACAACAGCAAAGTCACCCAGCCATTCATCACACCCGAGCCTCTGCTGAGGCTGGCAGCTGGATGTATAGCTTGCAAGCACACTCCACCATACGTCCACACATCCACAATTCCCACATTCCCAGCTGGGAATCGGAAGTGGTGCTGGGGTAGTTTTACTCCACTGTGGAACCCTGATCAAATTCTCACCCTCTCCAGCCCACAGTGAGGAGGAGTAGTGTGCTTACCACCGTTCCTGCTATGCTCAGCTAATTCAGCAGAAAGCAGCATTGATCAGAAACCCTTTGTTCAGCTCCTGCATAAAGGCTTTTCTTTTGGCTCTCCACATACTGACTGAAATTGAGAGAGAATTTGCATTTATCTAGCATCTTCTTTAGGGCCTGAAGATCAATTAATTACATTTTAAAGTTCAGTCACCACAACAGAAGCAAAGGAGCAGCCAAATTACACTCAAGACGGGTGTCAGCATACAAGATTTTAAATATTGCATTTGAATGGGAAGGACTTAGAGGGATATGAGCCAAATGTTGGCAAATGGGACAGGATTAGGTTGGAATATCTGGTCAGCATGGACAGGTTGGACCGAAGGGTCTGTTTCTATGCTGTACATCTCTACAACTCTATGACAAAATGAAACAGGCACTCGGTCTTAATGAAGGATTTTTTTTTAAAATCACTGGAGAAAACCAGGAGCTCTGCCTCAGGAAGCAATGGGATATTTCAAATCCACTTTGGCCTTGATTTTAGGCAATTAGCGAGATTTGAAAGATGTGAAATGATTCTTTCCATTTTAGGACAGAACATTTTGGGCAGCACGGTGGCACAGTGGTTAGCACTGCTGTCTCACAGCGCCTGAGACCCGGGTTCAAATCCTGACTCAGGTGACTGACTGTGTGGAGTTTGCACGTTCTCCCCGTGTCTGCGTGGGTTTCCTCCGGGTGCTCCGGTTTCCTCCCACAGTCACAAAGATGTGCAGGTCAGGTGAATTGGCCATGCTAAATTGCCCATAGTGTTAGGTAAGGGGTAAATGTAGGGGTATGGGTGGGTTGCACTTCGGCGGGTCGGTGTGGACTTGTTGGGCCGAAGGGCCTGTTTCCACACTGTAAGTAATCTAATCAAGAAGCTTTTATAATAACAGTCGCTTTTTAAAACTTGTTTGTGGGATGTATATACCATAAGCAATGCCAGAATTCACTGACAATCCCAAATTGCCCTCAAGGGCAGTTCAGAATCAACCACTTCTCACAGAAACACTGGAGCAAGAGTAGGCCATTTGGTCCTTCAATAATATCATGCTGGATCTGATCAGGGTCTCTGCTCCACACTTCTGTCTGCACCCCATAATCATCTACTCTCTCGTCTATCAAAAATCCAACTTGATATTGAACAAATGTAAAGACATAATCTTTTAAAAATGCAGAAACTATTAAAGCACAAGATACAGGCCACTCAGTCCATTGGGTCTTCTTTGAATGTTCTCCCTATCCAGTCCCCCTCAGAATCTCATGTGTGTCATTAAGTTGAGACAGAGAGAGACAGAGGCAGAGAGAATTAGCTGCACTGACAGCCGAAGTAGAGTGGAGCTGCTCAGATTCTGTGTGGACCAGTTGGCGGAAGCATTTGCTAAAATCTTTAACCTCTTCTTGCTACAATCTGAAGTCCCCAGCTGTTTTAAGATGACCACCATCATCCCAGTACCAAAGAAACACATGCACCGTGCCTCAATGACTATTACCCAGTTGTTCTGACCTGCATATTCATGAAGTGCTTCAAGAGATTAGTCACCGCTCAGATTCTCGCCTGCCTCAATCCCCTGCAATTTGCCTACTGGCAAAACAGGTTCACAGCAGATGCCATTTCCCTAGCCCAACACTCATTCCTGGAACATCTGGACAATAAGGGTATCCACACCAGGCTCCTACTTATCAACCACAGTTCTGCCTTCAGCACTATAATCCCAGCCAAACTTATCTCAAAACTCCAAGACCTTGATATTGGCTCCATGCTCTGCAACTGGATCCTCAGCTTCCTGACACACAGACATCAGTGAAGATAGACAACAGCATCTCCACCACAATAATGCCCAACATTAGCATTCCACAAGGATGTGTATTCAGCCCCTTACTGTGTTCCCTAAACACAACTGTGTGGCCAAAATTTCACTGAAAGCCATCTGCCGACATCATCTCTGTTGTAGGCCGGACATCAAACAATGATGATTCAGAATACAGGAAAGAGGTAGAGTGCTTTGTGTCATAGTGCAATGCTAACAGTCCCTTGCTCAATGTTAACAAAATAAAAGAACTAATCATTGACTTCAAGAACAAAGAAGAAGGACACACCCGTATCTACACCATCAGAGCTGAGGTGGAGAGATTGAAAGGGTCAAGTTCCGAGGAGGGACGATCACCAACAATTTGTCCTGGATGACCCACGTTGATGCAACAGTCAAGGAGGCACAACAATACCTCTTCACCCTCAGGAGGCTAAGGAAATTCAACATGTCCATAAGGACCTTTACTAACTTATTTGGATTCACCATAGAAAGCATTCTGTCCGGGTGCATCACGATTTGGCATGGCAATTGCTCTGCCCAGGACTGCAAGAAATTACAAAAGGTTGTGTGCACAGCCCAAGCCATCACGGAAGCCAACCTCCCTCTGTGCTGTACATCTCTATTGACTCTATGACTCTCAACCATAAACTCCATTTACACATCTTGTTGCCACGGAAAGGCTGCCGTCAACATCAAAGATCCCTCCCACCCCAGGATACTCTCTTCCACCCTCTATCAGGCAGAAGATACAGAAGCTTGAACATGTACCAACAGATTCAAGAACAGCTTCTTTCCCGCTGTTATCAGACTGATGAATGTTAATTCAATGTTAATGTTAAACAAGAATAGAAAAATTGCTGGAAAGGTTCAGCAGGTCTGGCAGCATCTGTGGAGAGAAATCAGAGTTAATGTCTCAGGTTGAGTGACCCTTCCTCAGAACCATTGATCTTGCTTTTGTACACCTCCTGTGCAGCCTAAATCTATATGCCTCACTCTATCTAAACACCCTATGATCCCTATGTCCTTTTCTCACTGTATTCAGGTCTGACAATAAATCAATTCAGCCATTTGGTGAATCCGTTTCTTGTGGAATCTTGCTATATGTGAGTGACTCTACAACATTTGACTCTATAACAGGGAGTGTATCTCAGAAAGTATATCATTGGCTATAAAAGGTATTAAAGCCTGGATTTTCATGGGATATGAAAAATATTATTAAAAATAGAATTCCAAACACACAATCATTCAATGGCAGACTCACTTGAAGCTCTCCCATTCTAGAGCAGCTTTGTCCATCCCTGTATTTTCATGTCTGACTTATTTATTCAGGACTAGTACAATAAAGAAAGTAGCTTGTCCAGTACCAGTGCAGTCGACAAAGAGCCTGGCACAGCCCAGCTGCAGCAGGCTGTTTGAGAAGACTACATAGCACGATCCCATTTGCTTGACCCTCCAGCTTCCTGAAGGAAAAATCAGGAGCAAGTTGAGATCAGGGAGTGGGATTTCCAAATGCTGATGATGTTAGGGCGGCACGGTGGCACAGTGGTTAGCACTGCTGCCCCACAGCGCCAGGGACCTGGGTTCAATTCCCACCTCAGGTGACTGACTGTGTGGAGTTTGCACGTTCTCCCCGTGTCTGCGTGGGTTTCCTCCGGGTGCTCCATTTTCCTCCCACAGTCCAAAGATGTGCGGGTCAGGTGAATTGGCCATGCTAAATTGCCCGTAGTGTTAGGCAAGGGATATATGTAGGGGTATGGGTGGGTTATGCTTCGGCGGGTCAGTGTGGACTTGTTGGGCCGAAGGGCCTGTTTCCACACTAAGTAATCTAATCTAATTCAACCCTGAAAAACAAAACACTAAGCTGAATAAATAGATGGGGTGTGGTACAAGCCCTGCAAATGTGCGAGAACATCCAGCACTTACTGAGGAAATCCTGGAGCAGCTCAAGTCTCTATGCAAATAAAAGCCCAATATGATTCAATCACTACATAATCATCACGGCTCACTTGGATTACAAAGAGTTGCACGTATGATTTAACTTTGTTTTGAGAAACAGAGCACATAACTCTATTCTAAAAGTCAATGAATTGATCTCAATATCGGGGTATTATAAGTGTACAATCACAAGACCTTTCCCTTCAAGTTTAAACCTTCTGGGCCTAGCAGTACGTAGTCTCCACCAGTGTTAAATGTTCACGTGGTATCCTGGGTAGTAGTGATTTGGCTGGGCTTCAAGTTTTTTTCAAAAAGGAGACTGAGTCTGTAACAATTCGCCCTGGTCCCACTAAATGACACAACCCCACCTCCACCCCAAACAACCAGTGATAAAGCCACATTAGGGAAGGTGGAGAGTGCGTTACCTGCCTTTCAGTTTAGCTTGACTGCGGTATAAAGGAAGACAACTACCTTCCCTTCCAGCACCCCTGCCTGAAAACGGGGTGCAGAGACATGGATTGATAGCCTTGTTAACCAAAGTTATTAAGGGATCTGGGTCAAATGCAGGCATATGGAATTGAGTCATCAAAATCTATGATCTCATTGACTGGTAGAATAGGCTTGAGGGACTGAATAGCCTACTCTTGATCTTCCCTCCATATCCAGCTGGTCAAGAGATTTGCAGTCAGCACAGGGAGTGGTTGAGTTGTGGGCATGATTTGGAGGTGCTGGTGTTGGACTGGGGTGGACAAAGCTAAAAATCACACAACATCAGGGTATAGTCCAACATGTTTATTTGGAAGCACTAGCTTTTGGAGCGCTGCTCCTTCATCAGGTAGTTGTGGAATAACCACCTAATGAAGGAGCAGCACTCTGAAAGCTAGTTATAGGTGAGCATTATAGATTTCTCAGATTTAAAAAAAAGAGAGAGGGAATGAACTCTGTGCAATAAGGTTATATGTGTCATAGATTTAATTTTAACTGCTTCACAATAGAATTGCTTCCACCAAGATACACCACTTCATAAAATATTTCCATGCACTTGAAATGAATGACTCACCTTGGCTCATCCATCTGGAAAGGGACATTCCAAACTTCTTGCCCATTCACCTTCTCTTTCCTATCCGTTAATTCAGGTTTAAAACAATTTTGCTACCAGTCCTAAGTTTGTATTTGTATCAATTCTCCTTGGTCTCAATATTATAACTTATCCAAAAACAGCAGTCAGTGATTTACATTTTCTATATGTTTCCATACAGCCGAGAGCACAAAACAGGCTATTTCGGCCATTTGGTCTGTGACAGCATTTATACCTCAAGTGAGTTTGCACCCAGTCTACTTTATTTGACCCTATCTAATTCCTTTATCCTTCATGTACTTAAACAATTTCCCTTTAAATGCATCTAAGCTGCTTTCTTCAACTAGTCCTTGTGGTAGCAATTTCCACAATCTAATCAATCTCTTCAGGAAAAGGATTCACCTGAATTTCTTATTGGATCTATAAGTGAAAAAGTTTGGAAATCTGCTGAAAAGGACACATTGTGTCCAAGTGCCAATATTTATTGAAGAGCCCCACTTAGTTGCTCCTTCGAGCCTAAATAGCCCACGTTTTTCCAGCCAATTTTGAGAAGTATTCGAAATTCACCACGCAGATTATTGTTACCACAAGGGGAGCAACAAACGCAAAGGCACACCGTGTAATCTCTAACAGCAAACACCAAGTAGTTGGGCACAGAGTGTGAAACAGTTGGAAAACGGACACCGTATAAACAGGAGAAATACGTAAAGTTGAACAAATGTCTTCATGGCTGGTAATCAGCATTGTTAGAGCAGCATACAACTTTACATGGACATTTGAGAAAGACATTTAACAAACATAACTTGAAATTTATCAATCATAAATTGACAGAAATGCTAGCATCGAACAGCTACAGGGAAATCAGAAAATGTGTAGCTTTTCCCTGATCAATGACACAGAAAGGCAGACACCCTATCCTGTCCTGTCCCCAACCCATGTCCCACTTCCCTTCCTCTCCAGCTCCAAGCCTGATGCTCAGTAGCCTCTGCAGCACCTACTTCTTGGCCAAGTTTAAAGTACTGTAACATTAAATACAACAAGCAAAAGGTAAATGTTTTTACAATTGGTTCACTCATTAGCAATGTAGCTGGTTGAAGATATTTGGCATAATTCCCATCTTCAGGGCACAGTATGACCCTGTGTACCTACAGGATATATTTTGTACAATAACAATTTATACATGGTTAAAAATTTACAGAGCCCTGACCAGAATTGCCTTGAATAAAACACAGCTGTAAATGGGCTCTTCCACTTAATAATAGTGATTACAGGAAAATAATTACTTCAGTGAACATGGTTAAAGATTTCAGCGAGGACATATAGCATCAACTGCATCAAATTGAATAGTAACAGATGTCTGACAGAGGAAATCACAGAAACTGGGGGCAAGGGCAATCTGAACTGAGTATCGTGCTCCTAACCCTCCCAATGGAACAAGTGTTTCAACTCATTAACATTGGCTCCTTGGCTATTTAAGATCCTGACAATTTTTAGCCAGAGGCACACGCGAAACAAAGCATCTCCAAAAAGATGTCACTAGCTTCTTGAATGGATTGGTGGGTAAATGAAATACAGGCTTTACAGTGGAGTAAAAAAAATCCAAGCCTCAATCCATGGTCTGTGCTGACCTGAGCTCATGACAGCCAGAGGGACAATGGAGGCAGCACAATCAGCCAGTATCCCAAGACTGTACTGGGGCGGGGGAAGGGGCCAGGGAATCAGCCTGTTAGTTGTTGTCCAGGCATTTCCATTGGAGACGAGGCAAGTGGACATGATCTGACTGGGGCAATGAGGTCAGCAAGCTGGCTCAGTGGTTCGCACCACTGCCTCACAGAACCTGCGACCTGGGTTCGATTCCAGCCTTGGGTGTCTGTCTGTGTCTGTGTGAATTTCTTCTGGGTGCTCCCCAGTTTCCTCCCACAGTCCAAAGATGTGCAGGATAGGTGGACTGGGGAATTTTAAATTGCCCTGTAGTAAGGTGGGTTGACTGTAGTAAATGTGGGATTGCACATATAGGGTGGGATGCTGTTCAGAGGGTCGGTGTAGACTTGGTGGACTAAATGGCGCCGATCTGCACTGTAGGGGTTCTATGACTCTAGGAAAAGCTTGACATATTCACCACCAAGGCTTGTAAAGTGAAGACTTGGCAGTGCTATGTGATAGTGAAGAGCAAGCAAATAACCACAGCAGATTTGAGGTAAACCAGCAAAGCAGAGAAGAATGAATAACTCCGCCCCCCCCCCCCAAAAGAAATGAAACACATTATTTTCTTAAAATCAAAATGAAGTCCCTCCTCTTTAAAAATCTGAAAATCACTGCTGGTGAAGCAACAATTTGCTTTTTTTCCCCGATCATTTGCTCAGTGATCTATAATGCTTCACAAAATGCAAAACAGCTGGAAGTGTGTTTAATTAAGTCCCTGGAATGCATCAGTAAAAAGTACATTAATTGAAAGGACAGCGTGGTTTTGTTTGAAGGACAACTCTTGTTTTCAATTCAAAACCAGGCCACAAAAGCAGGTAATAGGCCTGAAAACAAAACAAATGCGTTGCAACAGTGCGATTTTTCAGAAAAGCCTGAAAAAGACATTGTAGCATTTTGGAGGAATTACATAGTTAATAGTGTACTCAGCCTAGCTCAACACTTGAGATTCTCAAAGAAGTCCATTAAAACAGTGCCTTTGGTATGCAGGTAGGGAGCCGGAGGAATGTGACCCAGACATAAGCAGCCAGCAAAATGATTCAGTTCCTTAAAGTCATTAAAATCCATCACATCAGGTTGACAGCAAGTCATAGCCAGATATACCTGCATGCACACAGTTCACCTATCCACCTCATCATATGTTTTATGGTTCACCAATACTTCAAAAATAAATCTGCTAATCAGAGGCAAATTAGGACCAGATATTTTGTTCCAAATCCTCTGAATGGTGGTATTGTGCAGTTCTGTTCCAATAGGAATATCAACCCAAGGGCAGGGTGGGAAAGGGTGAAGCTGCCCACAGCAGGAATACTGCACGATGTCACTGTCAGCAGGAGGTGGGGGTGGTGGGGTTAGGGGAGGAGGAGGAGGATGGTTGGACCCATACAGCCACCCGTAGCTATCCCAAGAATAGCCAATATAAAGCACTATGTGGCAATAACAATAGAAATGGGCAGAACTGTATTACTGCTTATAAATACGTACAAGCATGTGGGAGTGTAGCTGAAACCCATGACTGAATACAGGCGCAAGTCGCTAAATTATTTAGGATTCTGCAACAGCACAGAAGGTGCAAAATTCAATGAGCTACCACACCATTGGTGTCCAGGTTTATCACCTAAAAACTGAAAAAGAAATCTGAGTTGTAAGTGAATTTGCAGTACACCTCTATGACTCTAAATGCAGTTGCTCAACGCAATAGGACAATCACAGCCACCAGAATCCTGGCGTCTTATTACACACTCACTGCTGGAACTATCTGGAAGGAACTTTATAAGGGGGCACAGAGGCTTCTCCTGGGGGATTTTGGGGGGGGGGGGGGAGACAGAGAGGAGGGTGAAGGAAAGGGGGGGTATCAGGGAATCTGGGGTGCAGGGAGAGTGAAGGGGGTGTGGAAGAAGGGGGGGGGGAAGGAGAGAGAGAGAGAGAGAGAGAGAGAGAGAGAGAGAGAGAGAGAGAGAGAGAGAGAGAGAGAGAGAGAGAGAGAAAGAGTGAAGGAGAGAGGGGGGAAAAGAGTGAAGGAGAGAGGGGGGAAAAGAGTGAAGGGGGGGAAGAGTGAAGGAGAGGGGGGAAGAGTGAAGGAGAGGGGGGGAAGAGTGAAAAGGGGGGGAGAGTAAAAGGGGGGGAGAGTGAAAAGGGGGAGGAGAGTGAAAGGGGGGGGAAGAGTGAAAGGGGGGGGAAGAGTGAAAGGGGGGGGGAGAGTGAAAGGGGGGGGGAGAGAGAGAGTGAAGGGGGGGGGAGAGTGAAAGGGGGGGGGAGAGTGAAAGGGGGGGGGAGAGTGAAAGGGGGGGGGAGAGTGAAAGGGGGGGGGGGGGGGGGGGGAGAGTGAAAGGGGGGGGGGAGAGTGAAAGGGGGGGGAGAGTGAAAGGGGGGGGAGAGTGAAAGGGGGGGGGAGAGTGAAAGGGGGGGGGAGAGTGAAAGGGGGGGGGAGAGTGAAAGGGGGGAGGGGGGTGAAGAAAAGCAGGGGGTGAAGAATTGCACGGGTTAAGAGTGGGGGGTGATGGGAGTTGTGAAGTGGCGGTGATGGAGGGGTGGGGTGTGGATGGATGGAGGGAGGTTGGAGGGTTTGAAGGAGGGGAGGTGATGGGGTATGTGTGGGCGAATGTAGGTAGTGTGCAGTTGGAGCTATTGGGGTGGTGTAGGACAGGCATGTGGTGGGAGCAGTGAGGGGGTATGTAGTGTTCTGAGAGGGGCACAGTGGGAGTTCGGTGTGGCATGGGGGAGGTGGGGCAGCATCACTGGGCATGCGGTGTGTTGGGGACTTGAGAGGGTGTGTGATAGCACAAGTGGATGGGGCCTTGGAGGGGGGGGGGGCAGCGTGTGGGACTTAGAGGCAGAGAGACAGAAACAGAGAGAGCAGTGGACCATATCAAGAAGCACACGCCCCTTATGCCAGTGGAATTGCAGATGCACTGTAATGTGGTCGGTGAGTTTACAGCAACAATAATGATGTAAGTTTTAACAATGTAATGCGAGAAGCTGGTATACAGATGCTGCTCTCCTGTATCCAGTCTATGAAGCATTAATTATAAAAGTGCTGCTGTAGTGACACAGAGACGCAAGGAGAGATGTTATAGGCAAATCAGTGCTCCTCCTTCAGGACAGAGGTAGTGGTTTGGACTCTAGTGAACTCTGAAGTGTACAGCCCTATCCACAAGCTGCTGTCTTTATACTATATAGGAGGTGAGGCGGGGGAGGGGGCGAGCTGGGAAGAAGAGTCGGGGGAAGGGGGGAGAGAGAAAAAGGCACGAGTGTGGAGATCGTCATGTACAAGGAACAGCTGGTTGGTGACTCAAAGCTCGGGTGGCAAGGGGTGGGGGGGACAGAACAAAGCAGAAGTGAAAAGGCATGAATGGGAAAGAAAGAGGAAGGACAGAAGATGTGGGAAGTCAATGGACATAAAAACCAAGGAATACAAACAGAACGAGACAAAAAAAAGCATACGGTGGTGAATGAGAGGGGGGGGGGGGGGAGAGAGAGAGAGAGAGAGAGACAGACAGACAGACAAACTCATATGGACCCTCCCTCCAGGAGTAGCCTCGAATCTCAGGATTTGAAAATTG
Organism: Hemiscyllium ocellatum; assembly: GCF_020745735.1. NCBI lineage: Eukaryota > Metazoa > Chordata > Chondrichthyes > Orectolobiformes > Hemiscylliidae > Hemiscyllium > Hemiscyllium ocellatum. Next base: position 54,827,436 of record NC_083415.1, read on the forward strand.
ATCCGCTATTCACTACTATAAGTAGCCTTGGAGAACTGAAGGAAAAAAGATGCCTTAGAAAGTGCACACTTCTTTCATTAGCTGCTTTCACTTATTCATACAGAAATGACTGGAGATGGGAGAAAGGCTGGTAGACCAGGAGAAGTGGTTGGATGTAGAAGGTCATGTGATGAGAGCTTAGGGGATCAGTCAGCTAGAGTAGGCAACACCACATACAAAAGACCGCAGCATAAATGTAATAGACAAACACATTCACAGAGCGGAGCAAAAGTGAACTTCAGAAGCAAAGACACTGGCGAAGGAAGTAGGGTGGCATATAAAAGGAGCAAGAGGAAGAGGAGACCGAGACATACAAGTGATGGAAAAGTCGGAAATTTTATAAAAGGGAAAACGAGAACATAACAATGTGTCATCAGTATATTCACCTGTACCAAAACCACCTTTATTCTTTCAAGCTTCAAAAAAGTGGAATTATCCCCTCCTCTAAAGCATGGTTAATACCACCTCATACACACCTCTGACTAGAAAGCAATTGAATGGAATCTGGAAAAAATTTACATCAGGTTAAAATTTTCCAATGGAAACAGGCTTGGTTTTGGGAATGAGATCAGCACTCCCAACCACTTCCCACAGACACAGTGTTTTGTTAGTTGCTCCTTAGCTGAATGGGTAGTGGTGGGGTGGGGCTGGGGGTTGGCTGGGGGAGGGAAGTGTGAAGAAATACACGATGAGAGGCAAGCTTGTCAAAATCAAGTTCCCAACAGCTCCATATCCCCATAACTGTAGCAACTGGCCAATGTTGCACTGGCATTCTGCCTGACGTGTTTGGGGGAGGGGGTTAAATTATGCAGTATAGTATGGAGTGGGATGGCCAAAAAAACTTTAAAGGTCGTTAAAACTTTATCCTTCTAAATGTCAACACATTAATGATGGCAAAACTAATTACTCTCTTCTGTGTAACTCCATGTTATTGCCAATCTCTAAGATCTGTTGGATGAATCAGAGCTGGTACTTTGACTCAAAATGAAACAAATGTGTTTCTGAGAAACAGGGAAACACTGGTTAACAGCAAATAAATGCATTTTCAGAAATTTTAAGCTCCATATTTTAAAAGATTGCAGAATTGCAATCGTTTCCGAAAGCCTTTGTACAAGTCATTAAAACAGTATGCCTTGTCATACTTCAAATGAGAGTTCCAATCCTATTGCCAACATCCGTTCTCAGGCTTGTTTCCAAGGCTCAGCGTCCCCAGTCTACCAAACACCCATGTGAGTCATTCGTGCTTTAAGACGCATGTGCAGTCAGGAAATCCTTCCTAGTCTTGATTTACAGTAGGCCAGACGCAAACAGAAAACAAAGAAACAGCCCTGTCCCTTTAAAAAAAAGTAGCAAATCAGATGCTGTCTATTTGAAACATTTACGGGAACGGGCCTCTATTTTTAAAGTAAACAAATTATGCCCAATCTAACAATTTTTATTTGCATTTTTAAAAAGATTGAATCGTTTAATTTTTTGAAAGGAAATGACAAATGCCTAGATTAGAGCTACGGTTGTTTTCATAGACAGCCCCTGTCATCCAACTATTACAATGTTAAACAGTAACTGTAGTTTGTTATATGGTTGCGATTCCGTTTAAAAACAGTGTTGGGTACAGCAATATAAATGACATGTGTGCACTCGAACATGCTAATAAGCCACAGACTGGTCCCTGCAGGGAAACGCTGAACGGACAGAGTCAGCAGAGCGCTGCTTGGTTCCAGTGTGGTCAGCTGCAGCCTCAATCAATATCAGTGCGATCTATTTCTCCCCTCAACTCCATCCACCTACCCCAATTCCAAGAGGTGTGGTGAGGGGGACCAATACTTCTCGGACAGTCAGGGGTAAAGTCAATTTACTTCGATAACTGCGATTTAATCTATTATTTTGCTTCACCACCTCCTCCCCCTCGTTTTTGAGTGGGCAAGAGGAGGTTGGAATAGAAGTCAGTTGTGTTTTGGGCACCCTCTGTCAAGTTAGAGGGTAGTGGGAGGGAGAAGGAAAGAGCACCGTGCTCAACAGAGCGGTTCCCTAACACCACCAGCACCCCCACTTCCCATCCACCACCCCCACCCCCCAAATCATTTCACCCCTACCCCCCATTCGGATCGTTACATACACCTCCGGTTGTGGCTGTGCCGCCATTTTTATTTGGTTACTTTTCTCCTTAGGTCTGAGTCGCCACATTTTATGGTTTTTTAACCAAAAAAAAAGTGGACTGAAGGCAGGAGATGTGTTTGAGAGTGTGTGTGTGTGTGTGTGTCACACAGACGGAGCCAAGTGGGACTGGGACTGGGGCGCAGGCAAAACTGGCAACATTGTAGCGCCTTCTAGAACGTGACAACAGCCGAGTATCAATGTTAAAGTAGCAAAGCAGCTCTCGCAGCTCAAAACACAACTTACCCCCTTCCACGATCCAGTTGCAGTCTCCTCCTCCTCCTCTTCACCCAGCTCGGACTGCCTGTCCTACAGCTATATCTATAATTAACTCGCTCCTTCAAACACCGAGAGAGACAACCCCTTTTTGCACGATCGTTGCTGAAATTGCTTCTTGCCTGTGTGTGTGTGTGTCTGATCTTGTCGTGGGAGATGAGTAATGGCTTTCCAATGCTACTTTTTTTTCAAAAAAAAACGGGGAAAAAACCCTCCAAATGTAAAAGCACATACACACACACAGCGAAAGACGAAACGAAAACGATACGGATTTACATATACCACCAAAAAAAACCATCGGACGCCAGAACGCTGACACACGTGATGGATAACGTCACCAACCCTTACGAACGATGCAAAACACTTCGGAAGTTGTCTGCACTTTCGGGGGCTTTAAATAGAGGAGGAGTTGTGGACTCTACTCACTGCTGTCAGGGGTAATTACAAGGGATAAGGGCACAGTGTCTTGGAAACCAACACCTGCCTGTCCATTATATATAGGGGTTCAGTGGTTCAGGGCTTTTAAACCCTGAAACACTTCTTTAAAAATTGTCAATGATAAATACAATCCACTACACTTGCCACCCAATCATATACACAAAACATCACAACTGTCCTGACAGCTGTTCCTTTCCCAGTACATCTTTCTCTGCTCAGACGCATCAAATGTTGTGGAAATCTAGTGTTTTGTTTTGGAAAAGTAATGTCACATTTTTTAAACAAAGACAGTCGGGGTTTTTTTGGTATTTCTGGGGTCGGTCATGAATTCTGACGGCATCCTGCTTTCTGTACGACCAGACCAGAGCCAAAGGCTGTGTGTGTTTGTGTTTAAAATGAGCGCCTTTGTACCTGATATTCTTGCTCCTGTTGGTCCCTTTCTGCTGAGTGGCTGCTGATCGCTTTCTCTCCAAGTGGCTGACGGTCATGTCTCTCTCTCTCTCTGGTTGCCAGGGTATTGTTTATTTCGAAGGGATTCCCCCTCCTCCTGTCTTTAAAAACCTCATACTAGCCTTGGGAATTCCCTCTCACACCTTGATCGTCTTACACATTCCTCAGCGTAAAAAAAACACAGAAGTAATCTCGAAAATTGAGTGCATTTGCGCTTCGCCGTTGAGAGGTCCCTGAGATACCACCCTCCCCGGTCGCTCCAGTTCGCTTCGCTTCCTGCATTAACCTTGTAAATTGTATCTGTTGGTGGAAAGGGCCAGGAAATCGTTATCAGGCGGGAGAGAAAATAAAATGTTGTTATAAGCTTGTGGTGTGTCAAAGTAAACACATTTAGTAAAAGCGAGAGTTTTGTTATATTTACACAAGACTGAGATTTTGAGATAAGCGACTGTACCTCAGTGCCTGGTGGTTAATTAGAATGTCATTGGCAGTGAAATTAAAAATAATAAAGTTAAAGAGCGGAATAGTAATTGGCTACTATTGAGCCACAACGCGATTATCTGATGCCCTTTGCCCCCATCAGAAGTACAGAGGAAAAGTAGGCGACTTTAATCAAATCTTAATATGGCAATATCGCCTCCTAGCTTTGTAATTCCCTGTGCCGAAGTAGTTTTGCTGTTTCAACACCAATCCCCTGCGGATGCCGCAGATCTGAAATAACAACAGCTAGTGCTAGAATTGCTCGGTATCTGTGGACGACCAAGCTTAATGTTTTAGGTCAATGACCTTTCACTTAGAGTTCAATTTTTCAAATTAATCCTTGTTTTCCTTTTCAAGTTACGATTATTCACCGCAGCAAAGAACTGTGGACGCTGAAGATCTGAAAGAAAAAAACAGAAATCGCTGGAGAAACTCAGCAGGTCTGGCAGCATCTGTGGACAGAAAAACAGTTTTAACATTTCCAACCTTTAACTCTTTTTTGTTTTCTCCGCACATTTTTCCCTCCAGCAATTTCGCTTATAATTTTTTAACTCTTGGGAATTTACATTTCGCAAGTTTTGCCGAGCCCATAGTTGAGAGGAAGCTCCCACCACCATGATCAACTGGGAAGTTTGATTGTACGTTTTATAACGCCATAATATGTAGGACACACTGCTCTTTGGGACTGCTCCATCGTTCGATGACTTGATGATAATCCTCAATTCCATTTTCCTGCCTTTTCCCATAAGCCTTACTGATTGAAAATCTGTTTTGTCTCAGCCTTGAATATGCTTCATGGGCCAGTCTCAGCAGGAAAGAATTCCACCAATTCACTATCTTCATAGAATCCCTACCATGGAAGCATACTACTTGGCCCTTTGAGTCTGCACAGACCCACCCTCTCCCCATAACCCTGTATTTTCCATGGCTAATCTACACATCCCTAAACACTATGGGCAACCTAACCTGCCCATCTTTGGAAATCAGAGCACCTGGAGGAAACCCACGCAGACACTGGGAGAACATGCACACTCCATACAGTCATCTGACGTTGGAATCAAACCCAGGTCCCCAGTGCTGCAAGGCAGCAGTACTAACCACTGAGAAGAAAACCCTCCTCACCTAGTCCAGGACTCTCCCACAGGGGAAACAACCTCTCCACATCTATCTTAACAAGGCCCCTAACAATCTTATATGTGACAATAAGGTTACCTCTTATTAGCGTAAACACAAGTGCACATATGTAGCCTGTCCTCACAATAATATCCTTCTATACCTCAAATCAACTTCGTGAACCTCTAATGCCCATTGTATGTTTTCTTAAAAAAGAGGACCAAAATTATTCTGTGTCCCAGGCGTGGTCTGACTAGTGCATAGTGTAGTGTTAGCAAGACCTCTGTATTTTTAAACTCCAATTCCTTTGAAATGAAGCTAATAGTCCATGTGCCTTCCCTATTACCTGCTGAACTTGGATATTATATAGTTTTTATAGTTCATGCACAAGATCTCCCAAATCCCTCCTTGCTGCATCGTTCTGCAGTCATCCCCCGTTCACATAATTTTCAGCTCTTTATTCTTGTCAAAGTGCATAACTTTATATTTTCCCACATTATATTTCCCATCCACTTAAGTTTGTGTCAGCCTCAATACTTGCCTTTCCACCTTGTTTATGTCATCTGAAAACTTGCAATAGTATCTTCACTTCCATCATCCAATCAATTTTTTTTAAGTAATTGTCATCCCAAAATTGACCCCATGCCACCCCACTTGATACAAATTGCCATTCTGAAGCTAATTTGCACATAGTTCAAGTTGTTAATTGCTGATAGATCACTGGAATACCCTCCCTAAACCTCTCTGTGTCTCTCATTTAACTTGTCACTTGACACCCACCTTCATGATCAAGGTATTTCGATTAGATTACTTACAGTGTGGAAAAAGGCCCTTTGGCCCAACAAGTCCACACTGACCCTCCAAAGACCGCCCCACTCAGACCCATTCCCAGACAGTTGCCTGAGGCTGGAATTGAACCCAGGTCTCTAGCTCTGTGAGGCAGCAGTGCCATCGTAATGTTCTTTACAAGCAACATTTTTGTGCAGAAAGATTTGCTAAATGGGAACAAGGTGGAAATGGAGAACAAATGGATAGAAAGCCAATTAAGCAGACAAAGAGGTGGATAATGGTAAGCTAGGAAGAAAGAGAAGGTGCTAACGGTGACCATTAGTCGGTGAAAATGGGCTGGCTGTGCTGAAAGCAGCCAGGAGTGATGCAATGACAGAGCCAGGAGTGTGGGGGTAGTAAGGGACATGGTAGGAGGTGTTCAGGTTCAAATATTATTAAACTCGATATTGAGTCCCGGAGGCTGCAGGGTAGCCAACTGGAAAATGAGATGCTGTTCTTCCAGCTTGCGCTGAGCTTCACTAGTGTTTTGGGCAGCACGATTGATCACTCAAGATTTGACCCTTCCAGCCTGCACTGCCGTTTAGTATGATCATGGCTGATTTGGTTATGGTCTCATCTCCACTTTCCACTCTGTTCCCAGAAGCCTTGCCTCCTTTGTTCTACTGTCACCTATCCTAGAATCTCTTTATCTAACTCAGTGTTAGATTTAGTGTGATTCTGCTCCCAAAGAAGTAAGTTTTGTAATGTTCAAGGTGTTATACAAGTGCACATTATAGTTGTTGCGCTTAGATTTAAGGTAACAACATTTTCTGTAAGATAACAGCACTTTCCAACACTTCCCACCTCCCACCCAAAAGCAAGCCAATCTAAGTAAGAAACATGAATGTGAATGATGCCTGGGCTTTCAGAGCTAGTCTGCCAAGGCTTGTGAGCAAGTGTCATCTAAATGCCAGAATCTGAAGCACTGGATTCTTACGTCACTGATGAAGAGTAACACATTCTGAATGAACATTCATTGTCATGGATAGGATGTTGACCAAACCAGCTGCTGTGTCCTGGATGGTTCTGTGCATCTTGAGTATTGGAGCTACATTCATCCAGACAAGTGAAGAGTATTCCATCACACTGATAAATCGTGACTTATAACTGATGGATGAGCACTGGGAAACCAGAAGGTATATTACCTTCCACAGAACTCCCCTCTGAGCTGCCCTTGTAGCCACAGTATGTACAATGACCAGTGCAGTTCATTTGATCAATGGTAATGCCCAGGATGGTGTTCAGAGTGATTCATGAACAATACAAATCATTTATTTAAACTCATTGATTTAAAAAAAATCATTTATGAGATGTGGGTGTCACTGGCTGGGTGTCAAAAGCATTTATTGCCCATCCCTAATTGCCCTTAAGAAAGTGATGGTGAGCTTCCCTTCTTCAATCACTGCAGCCCACTTGCAGTAGGTAGACCCACAATGCTTAGGGAGGGTGTTCCAGGACTTTGACCCAATAATACTGAAGGGATGGTGATATAGTTCCAAGACAGGAGGGTAAAAACAGAGGGTTAGAGAAACACAGCAGGTCTGGCAGCACCTGCAGAGGGAAGGACAAAATTAATGTTTCAAGTCTGATATGACTCTTTGAGATTTGCTGCTGTGCATTTTGTAGATCGGACAATCTCCTACCACTGTGCACTGGTGGTGGAGGAAATGAATGTTGAAAGTGTTAGATGGGGAATAAATCAAACAGGCAAATTTATTCTGAATGGTGTTGATTTTCTTGAGTGTTGTTGGGCCACATTCAGTAAAGAGTATTGTGAACGTCCTGACTGGTGCCTTCTGGATGATGGAGAACTTTTGAGCAGTCGGGAGATTGTATTCCCTCCAGACTGCCCATCCTTTGACTTCTCTTGGAGACATTGCATTTTTGTGGCTGACCCAATACAATTTCTGGTCAGTGGCAACTCCCAGGATGTTGATAGTGATCATTGATTTACTACTCCTGACCGTTACCTAGTGACTCATCCATAATACCAAAGATATAGAACAGAATTAGGCCATTCAGCCTATCAAGTCTTTTCTACCACTTGATCATGACTGATATCATGGCCAACGAATAATCCATCAGGAAAATGTACATCTGGGAGGTAGGCAATGATAGATTTGAGGTTCTCACATAATCTGCATTTCCCATGGTCAAATAACTAGCTGACAAGAAGACTGGCATTCAGAGAGACTTCATGGAGTGTAGCTTGATGAATTTGGAAATATCAATGCATTTGTTGACGAATTTGAATTTGCTGATCATTGGGTAATATTTAGTTTGTGCTCTAGAAAGAAAACATATTGACAAATTCTGGAATTTCAAAACCTCCGGTGGATACTTGAAGCCAAAAGATCAGCCACCAAATATTTGCAGAAATGTTATTTGTTGATTTAATTAACTTCTAGTCTATTGATATTATCAATGGAAGTAACTGGCATTTTAAGCATATGAGCATGTTATTAATTAATACAGAGATTTTATTGATGTACTGTACTTACATAAATAAAGTTATCCAAATCAATTACACAATGTTATTGATATTTGAAAACTGGTACCTCTATTGACACAAAAGTAGCCAATTCATAATTACACCTTATGACTATTACCACCAAAGCAGTATGGTGTGTAAATGAGATAAACACAATATAGTAAGGGAAGCAACTTTGATAATGACCTTTGGGGAAAGAAATTCACACCAAAACTCTGGAGGCTTGTGACTTCATCTGATTCTTCATCAGATCTTCTTTATAGATTGGAAGTTCCATCTGGTTTAACCAGCAAGGACAATGAAGTGATCAGAGTTACAACATATGACCCTTACTCCAGATGGACATTTTATGAGAACCCTTCCAAATTGAAAACTCACTCCATCACTCAATTAGTAAAGGTATTGTTTGTTGGGGAACTGAACCACACAGGTTAAGATATTCCTGGAGACTTAGGTCATCCAAAGGGGCACTATAAGAGTTTTTAAGAGGAAAAATAACATGGATAACGTAGGAGGAGGCCATTTGGCTCATCATAATTATTTAATCCCACCATTCATCTTCTACCCCCTAACCCCACAATTTAGTCCAATTCAAAAACATGTTCAACTGCCTTTTGAAAGTCTCTGTAGAATTTGCTTCAGAGTTTAACAGCCCCCTGTGTGGAATAAAAACCCCTTTCCAATTCTGTTCCTTTTGCTGATGATTTTAAATCTATGATTTCTGAGTTCTGACACATTTGTTAAGGTAGACGATTCTTGCTCTATTAACAGGTTTGTTCTATCAAAACCGCTCATAATTTAAAAAATTTTCTTGCTGTTTGGCGGTTCCTCAGCATTAAGAATGACTCGATTTCATTCTGGTTCATTGGGTTCTGCAATGGTTGATAATTTCAATGTCCAATCTGCAGACTTTGCCACAGTTGAAAATGTGTTGCTGGTTAAAGCACAGCAGGTTAGGCAGCATCCAAGGAATAGGAAATTCGACGTTTCGGGCATAAGCCCTTCATCAGGAATGAGGAGAGGGTGCCAGGCAGGCTAAGATAAAAGGTAGGGAGGAGGGACTTGGGGAAGGGGCGATGGAGATGTGATAGGTGGAAGGAGGTCAAGGTGAGGGTGATAGGCCGGAGTGGGGTGGGGGCGGAGAGGTTAGGAAGAAGATTGCAGGTTAGGAGGGCGGTGCTGAGTTGAGGGAACCGACTGAGACAAGGTGGGGGGAGGGGAAATGAGGAAACTGGAGAAATCTGAGTTCACTCTCACAGACCTGCAAAGGACCTCTGCTACGGAACAGACTTTGCCACAAGCAGAGCAGTCGGTCCTTTAAGCTTTTGGGTAGATGAGGTGTTTGGAAGTTTATGTGCACTCACTGGTGCCTTGACTTCACTTCTGCATATTCCTCTTGATGCTTTTTGGTGCCTTCCCAAATGAACAAATTCATGATTTTAACACCACTGTTGGGCATCCTGTGACCTTCTCTGCTCGAAAGGAAATGATCCCAGTCTCTTTAAACTGTCCACATGAGATCAGCCAATACTTCTCTGCTAAGTGCAGTGACTTCTAGCAACTGAGTAGGTAGACATAAAGTATGGACACACAAGGATTGATTAGATTAGATTACTTACAGTGTGGAAACAGGCCCTTCGACCCAACAAGTCCACACCGACCCCGCCAAAGCGCAACCCACCCAGACCCATTCCCCTACATTTACCCCTTCACCTAACACTACGGGCAACTTAGCATGGCCAATTCACCTAACCTGCACATTTTTGGATTGTGGGAGGAAACCGGAGCACCCGGAGGAAACCCACACAGACACAGGGTGTGCAAATTCCACACAGTCAGTTGCCTGAGGCGGGAATTGAACCCAGGTCTCTGACACTGTGAGGCAGCAGTGCTAACCACTGTGCCACCTTGGCTGTCATATTCCATGAATTGATCATTGTAATTTTAATATGCTGGTCACAGTTATGACAACTAATTTGATAGAACAGACCAACATACATATGGACAAGGAGTATGAATAGGCCATTCAGCCCCTTGAGCCTGCTTTGCCATTCAAGGAGATCATGGCTGATCTGATTGTAACCTCAAATTCACATTTTCACCTATTCCTGATAACCTTACTTAACAACAATCTATCTACCTCTGTCTTTAAAATACTCAAGGACTTGGATTCCACCAACTTCTCAGGGAGAGAGTTTTAAAGACATGATATTCCATTTGAAATGGGTAACCCTGATTTTTAAACACTGATCTCTACTTCTAGATTCTCCCACAAGAGAAAATATCTTCTCCACACCTGACAATATCACACATGATCTTATATGTTTCAATCAAGTCCGCTTTAGCTCTTCTGAATTCCAGCGTGCAAATGCTTAGCCTCTCCAACCTTTCCTCATAAGACAATCCACCCATTCCAGGTCTGAGTTTAGTAAGCTTTCTCTGAACTGCCTCCAACACATTGACATACTTCTTTAACTATAGTAACCAATACTGTGCAGAAAGTGAGGACTGCAGGTGCTGCAGATCAGAGTTGAGTGTGGTGCTGGAAAAACATAGTACCACAGGAGAATCAATATTTCAGGCATAAACCCTTCATCAGGAATGATTCATAACTAATACTGTGCACCATACCTCAGGTGGGATCTCATTGGTGTCTTGTATAATTGAAACCTTAATCTCCCCATTTTTGTATTAAATTCCCTTGGCAATAAATTAGATTACTTACAGTGTGGAAACAGGCCCTTTGGCCCAACAAGTCCATACCGACCCGCTGAAGCGCAACCCACCCATACCCCTACATTTACCCCTTACCTAACACTACAGGCAATTTAGCATGGCCAATTCACCTAACCTGCACATTTTTGGATTGTGGGAGGAAACCAGAACACCCAGAGGAAACCCACACAGACACGGGGAGAGTCTGTCGCCTGAGTTGGGAATTGAACCCGGGTCTCTGGCGCTATGAGGCAGCAGTGCTAACCACTGTGCCGCCGTGCCGCCCACAATGATAACATTCTATTAGCTTTCCTAATTACTTGTTGTGTCTGCACTCTAACCTTTTGCAATTCATATTATTTGCTTCAATACCTTCAGCTTCATAAAGGAACTAAAAATACCTCAAGGTTTTCTGAAAATCAAAAAGATAAAGAAAGACTTGTATTTATATAATGGCTTTCTTAATCAGAATGAGAGCATATTAAGCATTGTTTGAAGTGTAGTCACAATTTGGAAAAGGCAGCAGTCAGTTGAGTCTGAATGAGTAGCAATGCGATAATGATTAGATAATCTATTTTAGCGACATCATTTGATGGCTTAATCTTGACCAGAACACCAAAGGGAACCTCCTTCTTTTTCTGCACAATAGGAGCATGGTTTAGGCAAGCAAGGGCTCAGGCAGAAGACAAGCACCTCTGATAGGGCAGTGCTAGACCTTTTTTATTTGTACTTAAGTCCTGAAGCAGGACTTGAACATGGAACTTTCTGAGTCAGATAGGAATGTTCTCAACAGAACCACAACCGATGCAGTCAAAGCAGGATCTCCTCATTGGATTAAGCAATGTCTGTTGGGAAGTAGACCTCCCCTTTTCATCCCCACAGAAGGTCACCACTTCTACATAAATGGTCCATCTTGATTTACTCTTATCCTTTCACAAGTCAAGGATGCCCCAGCCCGTCCTCAATTGGGCATGGTAAGTTGTTTTCTTGAACGACTGTAGACACACACACAGTGCTTTCATGGGGTTTTGACTGAGCAACAGTGAAGGAATAGCTCAATGCCAGAATGGTGTGTGGTTTAAAAACAAAACATTTGGAGGAACTCAATTGGTCTGGCAGTATCTTTGGAGAGAGGAACAGAGTTAATGTCTTGAGTCTGATAGACTCTTCTTCAGAACCGGAAGAGGCTGGAAAGTGATGGCTTTTATATTTTTGTCAGAGGCAGAAGGGGAGAAAGTGGAATGAATGGCAAGGGTGACCTGAGCAAACGTCAAAGGCAGTGCTAATGATGGTAAAGGAGCAATCGAGGTACAAGATTGTGTAAGTGAAGATGTGAAAAGAAGAACATAGTTCCACTCTGCTAAGATTTGGTCTGTGTTTTGGAGAGAAACTTGCAGCCAGTGATGTTTCCATGAAGGTACTGTCTTTGTCCTTCTTTATGGTAGGGGCCGTAGGTTTGTAAGCTCAAAGGAGCTTTATGTGTTTCTGCAATGCATCTTGTAATTATAACACAATATATCGCCTAGGAGGAAGTGAGGACTGCAGATGCTGGAGATCAGAGCTGAAAAATGTGTTGCTGGAAAAGCGCAGCAGGTCAGGCAGCGTCCAAGGAGCAGGAGACTCGACGTTTCGGGCATAAGCCCTTCTTCAGGAATGAGGAGGGTGTGCCAAGCAGGCTAAGATAAAAGGTAAGGAGGAGGGACTTGGGGGAGAGGCGTTGGGAATGTGATAGGTGGAAGGAAGTTAAGGTGAGGGTGATAGGCTGGAGAGGGGGTGGGGGCGGAGAGATCGGGAAGAAAATTGCAGTTCAAAAGGCGGTGCTGAGTCCTCCCACCCTGCCCCCGGTAAAAATGCCATCCCATATTCCCAATTCCTTCGCCTCCACCGCATCTGCACCCAGGAGGACCAATTCCAATACCGAACAACCCAGATGGTCTCCTTCTTCAAAGACCGCAATTTCCCCCCAGACGTGGTTGACGATGCTCTCCACTACATCTCCTCCACTTCCCGCTCCTCCACCCTTGAACCCCGCCCCTCCAATCGCTACTAGGACAGAACCCCATTGGTCCTCACCTACCACCCACCAACCTCCAGATACATCGTATCATCCTTCGTCATTTCCGCCACCTCCAAACAGACCCGACCACCAAGGATATATATCCCTCCCCTCCCCTATCAGCGTTCCGGAAAGACCACTCCCTCCGCGACTCCCTCGTCAGGTCCACACACCCCACCAACCCAACCTCCACTCTCGGCACCTTCCCCTACAACCTCAAGAAATGCAAAACTTGCGCCCACACCTCCCTCCGCACTTCCCTCCAAGGTCCCAAGGGATCCTTCCATATCCATCACAAATTCACCTGCACCTCCACACACATCATTTACTGCATCCGCTGCACCTGAAATGGCCTCCTCTACATTGGGGAGACAGGCCGCCTACTTGCGGAATGTTTCAGAGAACACCTCTGGGACACCTGCACCAACCAACCCAACCATCCCGTGGCTGCACACTTTAACTCTACCTCCCACTCCGCTAAGGAAATGTAGGTCCTTGGCCTCCTCCATCGCCAGACCATGGCAACATGACGCCTGGAGGAAGAGCGCCTCATCTTCTGCCTAGGAACCCTCCAACCACAAGGGATGAATGCAGATTTCTCCAGTTTCCTCATTTCCCCTCCCCCCACCTTATCTCAGTCCCAACCCTTGGACTCAGCACCACCTTCTTGACCTGAAATCTTCTTCCCGACCTCTCCGGCCCCACCCCCTCTCCAGCCTATCACCCTCACCTTAACCTCCTTCCACCTATCGCATTCCCAACACCCCTCCCCCAAGTCCCTCCTCCCTACCTTTTATCTTAGCCTGCTTGGCACACCTTCCTCATTCCTGAAGGACTTATGCCCGAAACGTCGATTCTCCTGCTCCTTGGATGCTGCCTGACCTGATGCGCCTTTCCAGCAACACATTTTTCAGCACAATATATTCCCTCCAGGTACACATAAGCTTTCCAGCATGCTGCCTGGCTTGCTGAATTTCTCAAGGACTCTCTGTTATTATTTCAGACTTCCAGCATGCACAGTATTTTGTTTTTGTTACTTCCCTCGAATATATTGCTTTGCTGTGATATACACCATAACCCTCATTACTTCACTTCATAAATGAGCGTGAACATTGATACACTATTCAACTGAGTGAGGAACTACAGTTCATCCCATAGAGGAGGCAGATATTTGGAAGATACCTTGTTCAAGTTGTATTCAGGTCTCATCTCTCTCTTCCTTGTCAGGTACATTAGTACAGCACTCTATCATTATGTTATCAATCTGCCTTGTATCATTGTTGCTGTGTATACTGTATCGTTATTGTATCAGTGTATTTACTACTCTCATCATGAGCTGGAAAACTTCAGTAACATTGCTCCAATTTTTAACCTTCCTTTTCTTATGAAACAGACAAAATTCCCTCAAGATATATTAAGAAGATAGCATAGAACCTAACTTTTCCTTATTTTAAAGGTAAGTGTAAGATGTTGCATTCCAGATGCAACTCAGTTGGTTAAACTACTCAACTTTAAGCAAAACACCTTTTATTTTTACACAACAGTTAAAATACAGACAAAAAAAAGTTAAACTGTAACTCCAGTGAAATGCTTCACAAAATAATATCTATAAACAACTGTGTCAATATTAACAACATCCCATAAACACACCCTTGACAAAAGCAAATTCAGTAAAATAGATTGTCTCACCTGCAATTCTAGCAGCTTTAAGCTGTAACAGAGAGTGGAATAAGAGCTTCCACATCCAGCTTCAAGGCCCATCAACTACAGAAAGCTAAAACTAAAAGTCCTGTTCCGTGGGAGCTTGACCCCACCCATTCAGGCTGCTTCTATTGTTTCAATTTTAAAAAACTCTAAGGCCTCACAAGCTTTACTTTATTGGCTTTGAGCAGACTGCTTGACACTTCTGTCTCAGCCTTTCTTTATAAAAAATACTAGAGCAAAATACACCTCTTAAAGCCATTGTATTGTAACACCTCACCTTCACATTATCCAGGTCTGACTCATAGAGTCATACAGCATGAAAATCCTTTGGTTTAACTTGTCCACACTGACCAGTATCTCAATCTGACCTTGTCTCATTTGCCTGTATTTAGCCCATAATCTTCTAAACCCTTTCTATTCATGTATCCACACTGATGTCATTTTAACATTATAATTGAAACTGAATTGAATTGAATTTAATTTATTGTCATGTGTACTGAGGCACAGTGAAAAGCTTTGTTTTGTGAGCGATATAGGCAATCACAGAGTTAAGTAGCATAGATAAGTAAATAATAGATAAACAGCAAAAACAAAAACACAGATACAGGTCTCCACCACTTCAGAGTTCAAGGCCACCATGCTCCTGTGAGGATGAAAGACAAAGATGGCAAGATTTGGGAACCTTGGATAACAAGATAATGAAAGTTTAGTCAAAAAGAAAAAGGAAACATATGTAAGATTCAGGAAACTGAAAACAACAATATCCCTTGAGGGTTATAAAGAAAGCAGAAAAGAACATAAACAAGAAATTAGGAGAGCTAGAAGGGGCCATGAAATGTTCTTAGTGAGTAGGATTAAGAAGAATCCCAAAGCATTTTATATTAAGAGCAATTGGGTAAATAAGGAAAGGTCCGCTCAAGGACAAAGAAGAGAATTTAGGCATGGAGTCAGAGGAAGTGGGTGAGATCCTTCCCATCGGTATTCACTGAGGTGGAGCATATAGATGACAGTAAGATTAGGGAGAGGTATGTTGATATTCTGCAGCATATCAATATTAAGAAGGAGAAGCTGTTGGGTGTCTTAAAAAGTATTCAGGTAGATAAGTCCCCAGGGCCTGATGGGATCTACCCCAGGTTACTGAAAGAGGTAAGGAAGGAGATTGCCAAGGCCTTGACAGAGACCTTGTATCCTTCTTAGCCACAGGCAAGGTCACAGAAGACTTGAGAATAGCCAATGTCATTCCTTTGTTTAAGAAGGACAACAGGGACAATCCAGGAAATTATAGGTCAGTGAACCTTAAATCAGTGGGAGGGAAATTTTGGACAAGATTCTGAGGGACAGGATTCACTCACATTTGGAAAAGAATGCATTTATTTGGGGTAGTCAGTATAGCTTTGTGTGGGGGCTGTCTTGACTCACAAATTTGAGTTTTTTAAGGAAAAGATAAAAATGATGGATGAGGGTAGGACAGTGGATGTTGTCTACATGGACCTCACTAAGGCATTTGACGAGGTCCGTCATGGTAGGCTGGTCTAGAAGATTAAGTCACGTGGAATCCATGGTAAGTTGTAAAGAACAAAGAACAAATAAAATTTACAGCCCAGGAACAGGCCCTTCGGCCCTCCAAGCCTGAGCCAATCCAAATGTACTGTCTAAACCTGTTGGTCACTTTCTAAGCATCTGTATCCCTTTGCTCCCCACCTACTCATGCATCTGTCCAGACGCATCTTAAATGAATCTACCGTGCCTGCCTCTACCACTTCTGCTGGCAACTCGTTCCAAACACCCACCACCCTCTGTGTGAAGTACTTGCTGCGTGTATCCCCCTTAAACTTTCCACCTCTCATCATTATTGAATCCTTCACCCTGGGAAAAAAGCTTGTCTCTATCCCACCCTGTCTATACCCTTCATGATTTTGTAAACCTCAATCAAGTTCCCCCCTCAATCTCCTTTTTTCTAATGAAAATAAACCTAACCTACTCAACCTCTCTTCATAACTAGCACCTTCCATACCAGACAACATCATCATAAACCTTCTCCGTACCCTCTCCAAAGTGCCCACATCCTTTTGGTAATGTGGCGACCAGAACTGTACACAGTATTCTAAATGCGGCCGAACCAATGTCTTGTACAATGTTAGCATGACTTGCCAGCTCTTATAGTGAATATCCTGACCAATTAAGGCAAGCTAAATATATGCCTTCTTGACCACTCTATCCAACTGTGCAGCAACCTTCAGGGTATAATGGACCTGCACTCCCAGATCTCTCTGCCCACCAACTTTTCCCAAGGCTTTTCCATTCATTGTATAATTCGCTCTAGCATTAGTCTTGCTTAAATGCATCACCTCACATTTGTCTGGATTGAAAACCATTTGCCACTTTTCTGCCCAACTCTCCAATCTATCTATATCCTCCTGCTTTCTGTGACAGTTCCTTATGTTTTCTACTACTCCACCAATCTTTGTGTCATCTGCAAACTTGCTGATCATACCAAAAGCGCTCTCTTCCAGATCATTTATGTCTATTACAAACAACAGTGGCGCCAACACTGACCCCTGTGGAACAGCACTGGTCACCGTTCTCCATTTTGAGAAACTCCCTTCACCTACTACTCTGTCTCCTGTTGCTCAACCAGTTCTTTATCCACCGAGCTAGAACACCCTGCACACCACGTGACTTCACTTTCTCCATTAGTTTACCATGGGGAACCTTATCAAACGTCTTATTAAAGTCCATGTATATGACATCAACAGCCCTTCCTTCATCTATCAACTTGGTCACTTTTTCGAAGAACTCTATTAAGTTGGCAAGGCACGGTCTCCCCTGTACAAAACTATGCTGCCGATCACTGTTAAGCCCATTCTTTTCTAAATATAAATAGATCCTATCCCTCAGTACCTTCTCCAGCAAACGTCCCACCACCGACGTCAGGCTCACTGGTCTGTAGTTACCCGGAATATCCTTACTACCCTTCTTGGACAGAAGGACAACATGAGCAACCCTCCAGTCCTCCGGCACCTCACCTGCATTTAAGGATGCCACAAAGAGTCTGACAGGGCCCCAGCTATTTCCTCTCTCACCTTCCTCAGTAACCTGGGATAGATCCCATCCAGTCCTGGGGATTTGTCATCTTAATAACCTCTAGCCTACCAAACACATCTTCCCTACTTATGTCAACGTGATCCAGACTAATCAAACTTCTATCTCTAATCTCAACATTCATCATGTTCTCTCTTCAGTGAACACTGATGCAAAGTAATCATTGAGAATCTCACCCATTCTCTCAGGTTCGACACACAGCCTTCCTTCGTTATCCTTTAGTGGACCAGTGCTTTCTCTAGTTACTCGCTTGCTTCTCATATAAGAATAAAATGCTTTAAGATTCTTTAAAATGCTTTGAGCTGGCAAATTAAATACAAAATTGGCTTTGTCATAGAAGACAGAGGGTAGTTGTGGAGGGGTAAATTTCTGACTGGAAGTCTGTGATCAGTGGTGTTTCACAACAATCAATGCTGGGACCTCTGTTGTTTGTAATACATGAAAATGAATTCATGATTGAGTAGGTAGTCTGATTAGGAAGTCTCTAGATGACATGAAAATTGGTGAAGTTGTGGATACTGAGGAAGGTTATCAAAGGATACAGTAGGATATGGATAAGTTGGCCATTTAGGCAGAGAAATGGCAAATGGAGTTTAATCCAGACAAGTATGAGATGATGCATTTTTGGAGGTCAAATACAGTTAATGGCATGACCCTTCGGAGCATTGATTATACAAAGGGATCTTGGGGTCCAAGTGCATAACTCCCTGAACACAAGTTATTATGACATTAAAGAGTGTGCACGGTTTGCCTCCGTTGATATGGGCATGGAGTGTAAGAGTTGTCAAGTCATGTTAACGTTGTATAAAACTTTAGTTTGACCACATTCAGAGTATTGTGTGTATTCCCGATCCCCATGCTATACGAAGGATGTGGAGGCTTTGGAGAGAGAGCAAATGAGGTTTGCCAAGATTTAAGTAAAAAATGAGGTCTGCAGATGCTGGAGATCACAGCTGAAAATGTGTTGCTGGTTAAAGCACAGCAGGCCAGGCAGCAAAGATTTAGCCTGGATTAGAGTGTATTAGCTGTAAACTTGGACTGTTTTTGCAAGAGAATTGGAGGCTGAGGGGCAACCTTAGAAGTATATAAAATTGTGAGAGGCATGGATAAGGTGAATACCCAAAGTCTTTTTCCCAGCTGGAAATGTGGGCATAGGTTTAAGGCGAGGGGAAAGATTGCTTACACAGAGGATTGTCAGCACCTGGAAAGCTGTGTCAAAGGGAGGTCAGAGAAGCAGATACAATAGCAAAGTTTTGAAGGCATTTAGGCAGACACATGACAGGCAGAGAATAAAAGACTGTGGATCATGTGCGGGTAGATGGGATTAGTTTAGAATGGCATTATGGTCAGCACAGTCATAGTGGGCCAAAGGGCCTGTTCCTGTGTAAATACTGTTATATGTTCTATGAATCACAATACCACATTGCATTGCAGTGTTTTAGAAATGGTTTTTCCTCAGTCAAGGATTTCTCTTCACTGCATTTGACATGGCCCTTGACCATGTCTGGGCTATTTCTCTCACATCTGATCCCACCCCTTACACAACAGGGCACCCTTTGTCCTCACCATCCATGACGCCAGCCTCCCTATTGTTTCAAAGGCCACAGATTTGAACATTTTTTTCGTCCTTATGGAAAATGGGGAACCTTTGGAACTGTTCTGCAAAATGTGGTGTTAAATATAGATTCTGGATCAGCAGAAAAGTACAGCACTATTTAAGGGTCATCACCCACCATTTCAACCACTTCCAGCATAATTGTGTTACCGCTAAATATATCTTCCCTCCCCTGCCCTTTCCATTCCAAAGAGGTGCTGTCCTCTGCGATAACCTGGTCCATTTTTTGAATACCCTCCAACACACACTTCACTTTCTAAAGCAACTTCCTAACCAAGCCCACAGATGCAAAACCGTCAATATTCCCAGGCAAATAGCCATTTAGCTATACGTTTTAAAATTCAGTATACCGCATTCATCACTTATAATATAACCTCTTCATGGAGGTGACCAAACTCAGATTGGGCAATTACTTTGGTAGTCACCTTCACTCAATTCCCAAGCATGATCCTGTGCTTCTGGTCTCCTGTCATTTTAATTCTCCAGCCATTTGCTGTCTATGTCCTCAGGCTTTGGACTGCACTAACAAGTTCAACATAGGCTTGAGGAAAAGGACTTCAACTTTTGATCAGGAGGAACCCCGTCTCTTATGGAATGGTTGGAATGAATATTGTCAGTGCATTTAGTAAGAACTTATACATTTGAGGGAGAAGGGGAAAGTGTGTTCCAATGACAGGAAGATGGGAGGAGGCTGAAGCAGAGCATAAATGATAGCATGTACTCATAGGGCTGAATGGCATGTTAATGTTATATGTCCTAAGTAACTCTGCATTTCCAGACTTCCAGAGTCAACTATTTTGGTCATAATCAGTGTTACCATTTTTTCCAGAGAGGACTTGTTAGTCATGATTCTTCAATTACCATTTGCATCTCCTTTAAATCCACCCCTTGTTCCATTCCTCAACCCATTACCATTGTCTATTTTGCTATTTATCCTCTCCTCCCTCCACAATTCCACCATCTTTACTCTGCCTCTGCAATTGCTAAATACATGTCATAACACCAGCTTTTTCCATTTATAGAGTCATAGAGATTCACAGCATGGAAACAAACCCTTCGGTCCAACCCGTCCATGTTAACAAGATATCCCAACCCAATCTAGTCCCATTTGCCAGCACCTGGCTCACATCCCTCCAAACCCTTCCTATCCATATACCCATCAACATGCCTTTTAAATGTTGCAATTGTGTCAGCCTCCACCACTTCCTCTGGCAGCTCATTCCGTACATGTATCACCCTCTGTGTGAAAAAGTTGCCTCTTAGGTGTCTTTTATATCTTTCCCTCTCACCCTAAACCTATGCCTTCTAGTTCTGGACTCCCGCACCCCAGGGAAAAAGCTTTATCTACTTACCCTATCCACGCCCCTCATTATTTTGTAAACCTCTATAAGGTCACCCCTCAACCTCCGACGCTCTAGGGAAAACAGCCCCAGCCTGTTCAGCCTCTCCCTGTAGCTCAAATCCTCCAACCCTGGCAACATCCTTGTAAATCTTTTCTGAACCCTTTCAAATTTCACAACATCTTTCTAATAGGAAGGAGACCAGAATTGCATGCAATATTCCAACAGTGGCCTAACCAATGTCCTATACAGCCGCATCATGACCTCCCAACTCATGTACTCAATATCCTGACCAATAAAAGAAAGCATTCCAAACACCTTCTTCACTATCCTATCTACCTGTGACTCCATTTTCAAGGAGCTATGAACCTGCACTCCAAGATCTCTTTGTTCAGCAACACTCCCTAGGACCTTACCATTAAGTGTATAAGTCCTGCTAGGATTTGCTTTCCCAAAATGCAGCACCTTGCATTTATCTGAATTAAACTCCATCTGCCACTTCTCAGCCCATTGGCTCATCTGGTCAAGATCCTGTTGTAATCTGAGGTAACCCTCTTCACTGTCCACTACACCTCCAATTTTAGTGTCATCTGCAAACTTACTAACTGCACCTCTTATGCTCGCATCCAAACCATTTATGTAAATGGCAAAAAGTAGCGGACCCAGCACTGATCCTTGTGGCACACCGCTGGTCACAGACCTCCAGTCTGAAAAACAGCCCTCCATCACCACCCTCTGTCTTCTACCTTTCAGCCAGTTCTGTATCCAAATGGCTAGCTCTCCCTGTATTCCATGAGATCTAACCTTGCTAACCAGTCTCCCATGGGGAACCTTGTTGAACACCTTACTGAAGTCCATATAGATCACATCTACTGCAGTAGCACCACATTGGCCAACCTCCAGTGTTCCGGAACTTCACCTGAGACTATCAATGATATAAATATCTCAGCAAGAGGCCCAGCAATCACTTCTCTAGCTTTCCACAGAGTTCTAGGGTACACCTGATCAGGTCCTGAGGATTTATCCATCTTTACACGTTTCAAGACATCCAGCACTTTCTCCTCTGTAATATGGACATTTTACAAGATGTCACCATCTATTTCCCTATAGTCTATATCTTCCATATCCTTTTCCACAGTAAATACTGATGCAAAATATTCATTTAGTATCTCCCTCATTTTCTGTAGCTCCATATAAAGGCCGCCTTGCTGATCTTTGAGGGGCCTATTCTCTCCCTAGTTACCCTTTTATCCTTAATGTATTCGTAAAATCCCTTTGGATTCTCCTTTATTCTATTTGCCAAAGATATCTCATGTTCCCTTTTTGCCCTCCTGATTTCCCTCGTAAGTATACTCCTACTGCCTTTATCCTCTTCTAAGGATTCCCTCGATCTATCCTGTCTATACCTACACATCTTCCTTCTTATTCTTAACCAAACCCTCAAATATTTTTTGTCATCCAGCATTCCCTATACCTACCAGCCTTTCCTTTCACCCGTTATCTTATTCCTGAAGGCTTCCCATTTTCCAGCCGACCCTTTACCTGCGAACATCTGCCCTGATCAGTTTTTGAAAATTCTTGCCTAATACCGTCAAAATTGGCCTTTCTCCAATTTAGAACTTCAACTTTTAGAACTGGTCTATCCTTTTCCATCATTATTTTAAATCTTATGGATTTATGGTTGCTGGCCCTAAAGTGCTCCCCCACTGACACCTCAGTCACCTGCCCTGCCTTATTTCCCAAGAGTAGGTCAAGTTTTACACCTTCTCCAGTAGGTGCAAATTTTCTTGTACACACTTAACAAATTCCTCTCCATCTAACTGTCTGTGTGGAGTTTGCACATTCTCCCCGTGTCTGCGTGGGTTTCCTCCGGGTTCTCCGATTTCCTCCCACAGTCCAAAAATGTGCAAGTTAGGTGAATTGGCCATGCTAAATTGCCCGTAGTGTTAGGTGAAGGGGTAAATGTAGGGGAATGGGTCTGGGTTGGTTACTCTCCGGAGGGTCGGTGTGGAGTTGTTGGGCTGAAGGGCCTGTTTCCACACTGTATGTAATCTAATCTAATCTAATCAGTCTGGCAGTCCTAGTCTATGTTTGGAATGTTAAAATCCCCTACAATAACCATCCTATTATTCTTACAGATAGCTGAGATCTCCTTACAAGTTTGTTTCTCAATTTCCCTCTGATTATTAGGGGGTCTATAATACAATCCCAATAAGGTGATCATCCCTTTCTTATTTCTCAGTTACACCCAAATAATTTCCCTGGATGTATTTCCAGGAACATCCTCCCTCAATACAGCTGTAATGCTATCCCTTATCAAAAACGCCACTCCTTCTCCTCTCTTGCCTCCCTTTCTATCCTTCCTGTAGCATTTGTATCCTGGAACATTAAGCTGCCAGACCTGCCCATCCCTGAGCCATGTTTCTATGATATCCCAGTCCCATGTTCCTAACCATGCCCTGTTCTGAAAAAGTCACCAACCTGATGCTTTATTTCAATTGTCCCTTTGCAGATATTGTCAGACCTATTGTGATATTTCCAGCATTTTCTATGTTTTTCTTTTATTTTAATTTCCAGAATCTGCACCATTTTCCCTCTGTGTCGATTAGTCTGATCCTCATCAAACATGTGCTTTCCACTTGGGTTCACTGAATAGGAATCATAAGCAGTAATCCTGGTGAGTATCTCCCCTCCACAGACAGTAGAGCACATTTAAAAGCTGGTACCTTGGCACAGACAGGGAATTAAAACTGGGAATTCCAGTATGTCTGACTTTGGTTATTCCTTTAAATCCTTCCCTTCCCTGTGTTTCTCTTCTGTTCAACTGTTCCAAGTGCTCATCTCAATTTCTAAGAGCCTCACGATGATTGAAATCCTCTTCATATCCACCGTAACTTTGTAACGTTGTTGCAGTTTGCTGAATGATCATTAGTGTCATTATGGAATAACATTAAAGAACTTTGCAAAGTGCCATATTACTCACTGATATGAATCAGAACATTAACTTGGATTTTAATGCTATGACAGTACTCACTGTTCCTCAATTGTTAGATGAGAAACTTTTAATTTCCCCTACTGGGCTGTTGAATGGACCATCGTGACCCTGCAAACTACTGCCTGCACAGTTAGCTGTCCTTTGTATATGTAGCAATGTCAATTTACATTTTATTCATTCCAGGTTCTCTCAACACACTACTGAGGCAGTGGGGCTGCCAGGATACTGTGATAACTTTAATTAGAAAATTAATTCTTTCAATTTGTTTCAATTAAAGTTGATGGCATAATGTGAAGAATAATAAGACAGTATGACCAAAAGTGATGAGTGGGGAATATAATTGAAATGAAATGAGTATTATTCTCACTACTTGTGCTCGATAGCTTGAAAATGAACAACCTCTAAGTATAATGGGATGTGATGTCAGAAGCACAACGTAGCCAGAAGCTCTCTTGTGAATCTTAGTGACAGTGCACCTTGTTGTTTAAAGCAATTGGCTTATTAAATCACTTCACATGTTCTTTTCATTGTTCACAGTATACAGAGAAGTAGATCATCCTTAACCAGTACTCATTTGCGAAGCCTGAAACAATATATCTGTTAGATGTGATTCTGTTCTGCCATCTGTGTTAGTTGTAAAAGATCTTGTGGCATTATTTTGAAGAGAAGGGGGTTTATTCCTGGTATATTGGCCAACACTTATCCCCCAATCGACAAACACGAACTGCAGATGATCTGCATTGGAGGGTAATGGGCCAGGTGCTGACAGGTGGGATTAGATTGGGTTGGGATATCTGGTTGGCATGGACGAGTTGGACCGAAGGGTCTGTTTCCGTGCTGTACATCTCTATGATTCTGTGACTCTAAGTAATTTACCTCCTGACTCCTCAGGCTCTGTCCACCATCTAGAAGGCATGTACCAGCAATGTGATGAAATACTCCCCATTTGCTCGAGTGAGCACAGTCCAACAACAATCAAAATGATTGACACTATCCAGGACAAAGCAGCCCGCTTGGTTGGCACCAAACTACATTCACTCCCTCCACCACCGAAACTCAGGAGGAAGTGTGTGCTAGCTGCAATTTGCACGACAAAAATTCACCAAGGGTCTTTAGATAGCATCTTCCAAACCCATAATCACCGCCATCTGAAATGACACAGGCAGCAGATGTAAGGAAACACCACCAACCGCAAGTTCCCCTCTAAACCATGCACCATTCTGACTTCGAAATATTCCCATTCTGTCAGTGTCACTGGCTCAAAATCGTGGAACTCCCTCCCTAATAGCATCGTGGGTCTACCTACATCAAATGGACTGCAGCAACACACCACCTCCTTTTCAATCGCAACTAGGGATAGGCTATAAATACTGGCCAAAAAGGGATGGGCATATCCCATAAGTGAATTAAAAAATGGTCTTATTGTGGGTTGGAGCACTCCCACAACCTGTCAGATTTGGCAGATTCTGCAAACTTTACTATATCCTTGTGGAAACAAAAAGAGAACTGGGGATGCTGGAAATCTTAAAAAGAAAACCAAGAAATTGCTGGGTAAACTCAGCAGATCCAGCAGCATCTGCCAGGTGAGTTTCTCCTGCAATTTATTTGTGTTTTATATTCCTGTGGAGCTGAAGCCAGTAAAATTGCTGGCTGATGTGGACTTGGGTTTTGCAATGTACCAATGTGCCTAGCCGTTGGAATCCTGTGTGCTGCCTGCAATATTAGAACAAAGGCTTATAGTCATCAGCCTGTGTGGTGACCTGCCGTAACCCAGTCATTTTCTGTTCCTTTTGGCATTTTCTTCTTGGGAACTGGAGGGAGTTTTTAAATCCTTGCAGAGAATGATTTCATAGGCCTTATTGTAAATGGTTTCTGTCCTAAGTGCTTATACCCAATGGTCAAAAGTACAGTGTTTAAGACTTTTAATTCTAAGTACCTCTGGTCAGCTCTGTTTCGGAAAATGGAATATTGGATATAGAACAGTACGCTCCCAGTACTAATTGTTATGCAGTAAAGTTAGCCCTTTTTCACTCACTTGTAATCAGAGGCACTTGGCTCAGGCAAGAGGGAGTAAACTTTGTGAGCTTTCCCCAAAAGCTTACTCTACAGTAAAAAGGACCAATATTCAACTGGCCATTTAACTACAGTGCCACCTGCTCAAAAGAGAGAAAGAAAGCTTTTATCTTTGAGTTCTCAAACCTAGGAATTAAATGGGTAAACTGATTTGTCACCATCCTCCAATCTCGTAAAGTTCCTGCTCCTCAGCATTTTAGCTCAAACTCCTTTTTTCTGAACTTCTCTCTCTTTCCTCCATGCTCTTCCCCATTACTCTCTTTCTTGTTCCTTTTCTTTCTCTCGAATTCAAATCTCTGCTGTTCTCATTTTAATCTCTCTTTTGTTACTTGAATCCTTTCATTAGCTTCAGCTTTCACCCGTAAACTGATGGCCACTTTTTAAAATTGTGGGTTTTCTGCCTTTTGGGCCATTTTTATTCAGCTGCCCCTCAGTTGGTTTTTGATAACATTAATTTGAAAACAATCCTGTCCCTTGTGAATACCATTTCCCCAGACCCAAACCAACTTATGTTTTTTTTATAGATATTTTTATTAGAAATTTAACATTTTTCAACTTATGTTTTTAAAGAAGCCAATTTAACCAGGCTTTCTTGAGTTAACAAAGAATGAGTTTATTAACTTTTAAACACCAGAAGAATTAGTAACATAACACGTATACGCATGAATTACAGATAAATCCAAAACGATACTTTTTTAAAAAAACTTATCAGTCTCTGAATTGTAGAATGTTGTGGCCATTTCAGTATATCTACTGGGTGATATTAACATTGGGGAGAAAGTGAGGACGGCAGATGCTGGAGATCAGAGCTGAAAATGTGTTGCTGGAAAAGCGCAGCAGGTCAGGCAGCATCCAAAGAGCAGGAGAATTGACGTTTCGGGCATGAGCCCTTCTTCAGGAATAGTTGTGGACAGTCAATTTCGCTGCCCTTGGTTTTGAGGATGGGTTGCCACTCTGTAGTTTTGATTCCTTTTAATGGTGATTGAATTCCAGCATTCAGAGTGAGAGAGGGCCCTTTTGTTATCCTGATTCCTTTTGGCTGATTTGCAGCACTTGGAATGACAAAAGATCTTCCATAACCTGCATCACACTGGCAACTAGGAGGATAGTTATACATAGCTGAAAATGTGTTGCTGGTTAAAGCACAGCAGGTTAGGCAGCATCCAAGGAACAGGAAATTCGACGTTTCGGGCACAAGCCCTTCATCAGGAATGAGGAGAGTGTGCCAGGCAGGCTAAGATAAAAGGTAGGGAGGAGGGACTTGGGGGAGGGGCGATGGAGGTGGGATAGGTGGAAGGAGGTCAAGGTGAGGGTGATAAGCCGGAATGGGGTGGGGTCAGAGAGGTCAGGAAGAAGATTGCAGGTTAGGAGGGCGGTGCTGAGTTCGAGGGAATCAACTGAGACAAGGTGGGGGGAGGGGAAATGAGGAAACTGGAGAAATCTGAGTTCATCCCTTGTGGTTGGAGGGTTCCCAGGCGGAAGATGAGGCGCTCTTCCTCCAACCGTCGTGTTGTTATGTTCTGGCGAAGGAGGAGTCCAACGACCTGCATGTCCTCGGTGGAGTGGGAGGGAGAGTTAAAGTGTTGAGCCACGGGGTGGTTGGGTTGGTTGGTCCGGGCGTCCCAGATGTGTTCCCTGAAGCGTTCCGCAAGTAGGCGGCCCGTCTCCCCAATATAGACGAGGCCACATCGGGTGCAGCGGATGCAATAGGTGATGTGTGTGGAGGTGCAGGTGAATTTGTGGAGGATATGGAAGGATTCCTTGGGGCCTTGGAGAGAAGTAAGGGAGGAGGTGTGGGCGTAAGTTTTGCATTTCCTGCGGTTGCAGGGGAAGGTGCCGGGAGTGGAGGTTGGGTTGGTGGGGGGTGTGGACCTGACGAGGGAGTCACGAAGGGAGTGGTCTTTTCGGAACGCTGATAGGGGAGGGGAGGGAAATATATCCTTGGTGGTGGGGTCCGTTTGGAGGTGGCAGAAATGACGGTGGATGATACGTTGTATGCGGAGGTTGGTGGGGTGGTAGGTGAGAACCAGTGGGGTTCTGTCTTGGTGGCGGTTGGAGGGGCGGGGCTCAAGGGCGGAGGAGCGGGAAGTGGAGGAGATGCAGTGGAGGGCATCGTCGATCATGTCTGGGGGGAATCTGCGGTCCTTGAAGAAGGAGGCCATCTGGGCTGTATGGTATTGGAACTGGTCCTCCTGGGAGCACATGCGGCGGAGACGAAGGAATTGGGAATACGGGATGGCATTTTTACAGGGGGCAGGGTGGGAGGAGGTGTAGTCCAGGTAGCTGTGGGAGTCAGTCGGTTTACAGCAGATGTCTGCGTTGAGTCGGTTGCCCGAGATAGAAATGGAAAGGTCTAGGAAGGGGTGGGAGGAGTCTGAGACAGTCCAGGTGAATTTGAGGTCGGGATGGAAGGTGTTGGTAAAGTTGATGAACTGTTCAACCTCCTCGTGGGAGCACGAGGCAGCGCCGATACAGTCATCGATGTAGCAGAGGAAAAGGTGGGGGGTGATGCCAGTGTAGTTGTGGAAGATGGACTGTTCCACATATCCTACAAAGAGACAGGCATAGCTGGGGCCCATGCGGGTGCCCATGGCAACTCCTTTAGTTTGGAGGAAGTGGGAGGATTGGAAAGAGAAGTTATTCAGGGTGAGGACCAGTTCAGTCAGTCGAAGGAGGGTGTCAATGGAAGGATACTGGTTGGTGCGGCAGGAAAGGAAGAAGCGGAGGGCTTTGAGTCCTTCGTGATGGGGGATGGAGGTGTACAGGGACTGGATGTCCATCGTGAAGATAAGGCGTTGGGGACCGGGGAAGCGAAAATCATGGAGGAGGTGGAGGGCGTGGGTGGTGTCCCGAACGTAGGTGGGAGTTCTTGGACTAAAGGGGACAGAACCGTGTCGAGGTATGCGGAGATGAGTTCGGTGGGGCAGGAGCAGGCTGAAATAATGGGTCGGCTGGGGCAGTCAGGTTTGTGGATTTTGGGCAGGAGGTAGAAACGGGCGGTGCGGGGTTGTGGGACTATGAGGTTGGAGGCGGTGGATAGTTATACATAACCTAACATGTGAAATCACTCTCTAATACACAAGAACATTCAACTTCATTAGTGGTCTCCAAAAGACTTGAGTCAAAAAATGGTGCTGGAACAGCACAGCTGGTCAAACAGCATCCAATAAGCTGAAGGGTTGATGTTTCGAGCATAAGCTCTTCATCAGGAATGTGTGTGTGTGTTGGGCAGGGAAGGGGGGGGAAGGTGGGAATAAAAATGGACAGGTAGGACAGTTCAAGAGGGCGGCGCCAAGTTGGAGTGGTTAGTCACAGGGTGGTGAGGTTGTTTAGTGTGTGTGTGCGTCCCAGAGATGTTCGGGACATTAAACCGCACTATAACTCACCATTTCAACTCCTCCTCCCACTCAGCCAAGGACATGTAAGTCCTGGGACTCCTCCCCTGCCAAATCCTAGCTACCTGGCGTCTGGAGGAAGAATGCCTTATTTTTCGCTTTGGGACCCCCAACCACATGGGATCAACGTGGATTTCACCAGTTTCCACACCTTCCCTCCCCAACCTTATCCCAGATCCAACCCATCACCGTCCTCTTGAACTTTCCTACTTGTCCATCTTCCTTCCCACCTATCCGCTCCACACTCTGCTCTGACTTATCAACCCTCACCTTCATCTATCTATCGCCTTCCCAGCTACATTCCCCCCCAGCCCCACCCCTCTCCCATTTATCTCTCCGTCCCCTTGGCTCTTCCCCTACACCCACCTTGTGATGAAGAGCTTATGCTCAAAACATCGATTCCCCTGCTCTCAGATGCTGCCTGACCTGCTACACTTTTTGACTCTGATCTCCAGCCTTCATTTTTTTCAAAAGAATTGAAACTGGCTTATATCATCTCCTGTCCTGTGTACTCTTCAATGGGAAACACAAAATGATTCTCCAGTCTAGGCCATAACCCACAGCAGGCTGCTCGCAATAAAGCAAGGCATCTGTACTTGTGACATTCTGGGTTTCTCTCTCTTTGAGAAAAATTTATTTTCACAACCATTTTTGGCCGTAATAGCCCTACCTTAAAAACATGTTTCAGAATTTCATGTTATAGTTGAAAAGTGTGGTGCTGGAAAAACACAGCAGGCCAGACAGCATCCGAGGAGCAGGAGAATCGACGTTTCGGGCATAAGCCCTTCTTCAGGAATCAATATCATACACAACCACAACACTTTAGGATTCTGAACGTGGTGATGAGAGTTTAGAGGAGAAAGTGAGGACTGCAGATGCTGGACATCAGAGCTGAAAATGTGTTGCTGGAAAAGCGCAGCAGGTCAGGCAGCGTCCATGGAGCAGGAGAATCGATGTTTCGGGCATGAGCCCTTCTTCAGGAATCATGAAGAAGGGCTCATGCCCGAAACGTCGATTCTCCTGCTCCTTGGATGCTGCCTGACCTACTGTGCTTTTCCAGCAACACATTTTCAGATGAGAGTTTAGAAAATGGTTGATGAATTCCATCTATTTGGTTCCACAATCGTTTATTATCTTGCCTAAACAGAATCTATCAATCTCACTTTCACTTAGCCCTCAGCCTGAATGACCTTTTGAAGTTGGGCAAGTTCCACTACTGTTTACATAAGTAAATGCAACCTGAGACCACCCTTGAATGGTCAAGCTTTCATTCTAAGGTTGCACTCTCCACCTCTAGTTCTGGGCTCTCCCAATGAAGAAAACTATTTCTCTTTGTCTCCAATGTGAACTCCTTTATCATATGAAACATTTTAGTCAGATTACTTTTTTTTATCCTATTGCAGATGAGGATGTCCCTAGTTATCCTTGAGATGGTGATCTGCCTTCTTGAACCACTGCAGTCCATGTTCTGTAAGTCAACCACAATGCCCTCAGAGAAGGAATTCCAGAATTTGCACCCAGTGACACTGAAGGATCAAGAATATATTTCCAAGTTTGGATGGTGAGTGGCTTAGAGGTGAGCTTGCAGATGGTGATGCTCCCATGTATCTGCTACCCTTGTCCTTCTATATGAAAGTGGTCATTGGTTTGGAAGACACGAAGGATCTTTATTGAATTCCTGTAGTGTATCTTGTGGATTGTACACACTGCTGCGACTGAGTGTCAATGGTGAGGAAATGGATGCTTGTGGATGTGGTGCCAATCGAGCACGCTGCTTTGTCCTGGATGGTGTCAATCTTCTTGACTATTGTTGCAGCTGCACTCGTCCAGGCAAGTGGAGTGTATTCCATCACACTCCTAACTGTGTCAGGATGGACAGACTTTGAGAGTTTGGATGTGAGTTACATGCAATGATGATCTTCCAGAGGATAGGATGGATGCAAGTACAATTATAACATTTGGATGAATACATGAATAGGAAACGTGTGAAGGGATATAGGTCAAAAGCAGGCAATTGGGGCTAGTTTACGTTGGCAACATGGCTGGCATAGACTAGTTGGACTGAGGGTGTTTCTGTGCTGTATGACTCTGACTCTGAACTTCTCTTAAAGCCACTGTATTTATATGGCGAGTCCAGTTGAGATTCTGATCAATGGTGACTCTGAGGATGTTGATTGTGAGGAATTCAGTCATGGTAATGCTATCGAATGTCAAGGGGCAATGGTTAGATTGTGTCTTCTTGGAGATGGTCATTGCCTGGCATTTGTGTGGTGTGAATGTTACTTGTCACCTGTCAGTCTAAGCCTGGATATTGTTCAGGTCTTGTTGCATTTAGACATAGATCACTTCAGTATCTGAGGAGGCACGAATGGTGCTGAATATCTTCTATACTCAAGTAAATACAAACCTAATCTCCGCAATTGTATTCATAATTTAATCCTTTTAGCCCTGATATCACTCTGGCAGGTCTGTACTGTATATGACACACAAAGGAAACCTCAAACTGAACATAAGTATAACTTCTCATTTATGAAACTGTTAATATATAGAATATACTTGGAAGAAATGCTTTGAAAATAAATTAGTTGAGCCAAGATTCAACTGGAATACAGCCCTGTTCTTCTGCCAAGAGTGAGATAAATATAACCTAAAGTGATTTTGAACACAGATCAAAATAACAGGGTAAGCAGAAAAGGCTGGATGCCCCATTCCAATTACCTGTCTCTTTCAGTGTGATGCTTTGTTCCTCTTTTCAAGTAAAAAGAATTCAATTTAACAAATTCTAAACCAAATAACAGACTTTTATTTAATGTTGTGATGAAGGATTGTGTGGAACATTGAACAGAATGTTATTTTCTGACGCTGAGTGTCAAGATGGGTCCAAAAAATTGTGTACCTCTCAGGAACAGGTTGGGTTTTCTGTGCAATTATGTTCTTCTCAGCTCATTACATATGCACACTCTTGCAAAATGTTAAGTTTATTGGCAGCGAGATCTGAAGCTCTCTGGGATCTTCCAGACTCCAACTTCTGGGGGCTGTATTTAAAATGCATTCCTATAGAACTTCACTCTCTAAACCCAGGAACGTCGCTCAGTGTCTGCTCCACACCCTCGCTCACACCTGGGAGGTGTCAGAAACTAGGCAAAAATACAACAGAAGGCTTCAAAGTTGTCTCCCTAGGTGTTCTCCTGAATGCTGTCCTGAAGCGAAGCTCTGGCAATAATAAAGATGGCAACAATAAGACATCCTGACTGACAAAAGGCAGCCTGGACAGAGGTGCAGAGGAGGCCAGCACCCAGGGACAGCACAAGTGATCTCTGCCTCCAGCGCTGCAAGAAGATGAATGATCTACTGTACCCTTCACACTGATGATATTATCTATCGTGATGTGTGACATTATTATTGACATAAATTGGATAGACTTTGAACAGACTTGGCAATGCCATTAAATACCCTAGAACGTCAGCAGAATTGTATTCAATCACATATACCCCTCATTCTGCCATTACCATCAAGTCGGGAGATAAACTCAGGTTAAATGAAGAGCGTAGGAAGGCACATCAGCAGCAGGACCAGGCACACTTGAAATTGAG
The DNA here is from genome assembly GCF_020745735.1 of Hemiscyllium ocellatum. NCBI lineage: Eukaryota > Metazoa > Chordata > Chondrichthyes > Orectolobiformes > Hemiscylliidae > Hemiscyllium > Hemiscyllium ocellatum. The sequence continues at coordinate 54,860,293 of NC_083415.1, forward strand.
GGGTCAGCCTGGTGAAGCTATAACACAGTGCTGCTTGTATCTCGAACAGCAGAAACGGCGATCTCACAAACAGCAGATCAGATCAAAGCTCTGCAATCCTGCCACATTCAGTCATGAATGGTAGCAGCCAAGTAAATAATAGGAGGTAGATGCATCACAAATATCCCCATCCTTAACGATGGATAGCCCAGCACATCAACACAAATGTCTAGGCCGAACCACACGTAGCCACCTACAGCCAGAGGTGAGGGGGAGACTCTCACTAGAAATAATAGGTCTTCTTAAAGTCTCCACCATCACAAGGCCAATCATCAGCCAATTCTGTTCGTTCCACTTGATATCAAGAAACAACTAAAGACACTGTAAAGGCTATGGACCCAGACAACATTCCAGTAGTGGCACTGAAGACTTGTTCCAGAACCAGCCACACCTCGAGTCAAGTTGTTCCAGTCCAGCAGCAACACTGGCATCTACCCTACAATCCCCAGGTATGTCCTGTGCACAGAAGATAGGACAATTCCAACCCAGCCAATTACCATCCTAGTCTACTCTCAATCATCAGTAAAAATGATGGAAGGGGCCACTGACGATGCTATCAAACACTTGAAAATAAATAAGCTGCTCACTGCTGCTTAGTTTGGGATCAGCCGAGCCACTCAGTTATTGACGCATCCATGAACATCAGCTAGCCACAAAACAACACGACCAGCTATCCCTAGTAGCCATACACTCAGACAACCAGGAACATGAATTTGACTGGGAAAACACTACCATCATAGGACAAGCCAGACAGAGAACAGCCAGGGAATTCCTAGAGGCATGGCATTCACCCACAAACTCCATTAACAGACAATAGACCTGGACCCCATATACAAACCACTACAGCTGAAACGGACACCCGGAAACGGCAAGAACATCCATCAACAGACACATCGACCTGGACCCCACATACAAACTACTACAGCTGAAACTGACACCCGGAAGCGGCAAGAACAAACCACTATAAATACCGGAAGAAACATCAAAGCAGCGCTTCACAGGAGACTCCAATAGCACTGATGATGTTCCCTAGACAGGGAACGAAACATTTGCAGCAAAAACTTCCAGCTCGGCGAACAGAACCACAACAATTGACCTAATTACAATCCTTGGTCAAAGCATGGAGCTTCAGAGGTGAGGAGAGAATGATTGCCTTTGACATCAAGGAAACATTTGGCATCAAGGAGCACTGGCACAACTGGAGTCCATAGGAATCAAGGGGAACACTTTCCACTACTTGGAATCAGACTTGGCACAAAGGAAAATGGGTGATGCTGTTGGAAATCAGTCACCTCAGCGACAGGCTTTCTTAAAGATTTCTGATGAAGGGCTTATGCTCGAAACGTCGATTCTTCTGCTCCTCGGATGCTGCCTGACCGGCTGTACTTTTCAGCACCACACTTTTCAACCCTTTCTTAAAGATAGTGTTCTTGGCCCAACCATTTTCAAATGCTTCATCAATGATCTTCCTTCCATTATAAAGGTCAGAAGTGGGGATGTTTGTGTCTGTGCCAATGTGCAGCAAGAGCTGGGCAACATCCAAGTTTGGGCTGACAAATGGCATGTAACATTTGAGTTACTCAAGCATCAGACAATGAACATCTCCGACAAAACAGAATCTAACCAATGCCTTTGGCATTCAATGGTGTTACCATCGCTGAATCCCCTACTATTAACATCCTGGAATCACCACTGAGCAGAAACTGAACTGAAGCAGCAATATTAGTACGGTGGTTACAATAGGTTAGACACAAGGAACCCTGCAGTAAGTAGCTCGCCTTTTGTCTGTCCACCACAAAGCTTGTTCACCATAGACAAGGCATCAGTCTGGAGCGTGATGGATTATTCTCCATGGATGAGAACAGCTCCAACAACACTCAAGCGGCTTGACACCATCCAAGACCAAGCATTCCACTCGATTGACATCCCATGCATCACCTTTAACATTTACTACCAATATAAATTGGCAGTGGTGCACACCATCGTCAAGATTCACTACAATAACTCACCGAGTCTCCTTCAACAGGATCTTCCAAAAGTGTAACAATGCTATCTTGGAACGACAATACCAGTCCTTCACTGTTGCTGGATCCAAATCCTGGAACTCCCTTCCTAACTGCACTGTGGGCATCCCACAGAGCAGGAACTGCAGCAGTTCAAGTAGTTAGATCATCCCACCTCCTCCAGGGTAATTACAAATGGACCATAAATGCTTGCCTAGCCAGCCATACCCATATCCCACTAACGAATTTAAAAAGTATTGCTTCGGTGCAGCTATCAATGTGGCACCACTGGCACACTTAAATCTTAAAAGGTCTACAACATTTAGCAGCTCATACACCGTTACGACTCTGACCTTTCATCACAATAAGGAGAACATATGCATCTGACAGCTTCTGTCCAAAGACTTGCCTGGGACAAGAACACAATTGTAAAAGATGGCCTTTTGAGTTGAACCCCCTTTTGAGTTGAGAACACCTTGCCTGTCCCAGTCAGGCATCATCCCGCCACATTATACAGTGTGCGACTGAGACCAACATTAAGAGTCTGCACTCCGAGCTGTGCAAGCATGCGTACAAAGAAACACTCTGGTTACTATGCAGCAAAGTGATGTTTGATGCTTGTACTCACCGAAGCTTGAAAGATGACTACCACATCAGGTACACGTCACGTGTATATAGTCCTGTTTGTGAACAGACGTGTTTCCCCATTTCTGGCTGACAAGATAGCACCCGTGAATGTCGTCCCAGCGGGCTGGTATGTTTATGAGGGAACATTCATATTCATGGCATTCATTTTTTTGTTTCCTAACTGATTAAGATTCCCACCTCTAACCCCGTATTTTAAAAAAACATTCCAGGCAAGTCTGGAAAACATTGCCCATTATCGAGCTTTATGTCAGATGCTAACAGATTCCCATATGACCATTTGTTTGTTTCCTTGTATATTTCCAGCACTAATTGCACCCTTTCTGGAATTCAACTGATTTCCTTTAATGATTTTCCCAGAGCCACTCTCCTTTCCAAGCTGAAAAGGAACACGACTCCTACCTGCTACTGCAAGTGAAGAAATTATACCTGTCACAGAGTAAACAGCAGAGAGCCAACTACTGATTCTAATTTAGTTTTCTAACAGTTACGATACACCTTTCATTAGGTACCCGGAGGAAGAAAAGAAAACACGGCGGCACGGTGGCACAGTGGTTAGCACTGCTGCCTCACAGTGCCAGGGACCTGGGTTCAATTCCCGCCTCAGGCGACTGACAGTGTGGAGTTTGCACGTTCTCCCCGTGTCTGCGTGGGTTTCCTCCGGGTGCTCCGGTTTCCTCCCACAGTCCAAAGATGTGCAGGTCAGGTAAATTGGCCATGCTAAATTGCCCGTAGTGTTAGGTAAGGGGTATATGTAGGGGTATGGGTGGGTTGTGCTTCGGCGGGTCGGTGTAGACTTGTTGGGCCGAAGGGCCTGTTTCCACACTGTAAGTAATCTAATCTAAAAAAAACTGGTCCGAAGAGAAACTTCAATCAGGCCAGGCGTGCCAAACGCAGTGAGCTTGGTGGAGTGGCTGCCAACAACAAAAAAAACAGGAGAATTTGAACTGGGGCGGTCAAGGGGAAATCCTGGAGCCATTCTTGTCAGAAGCCATGCTCCAATCACCTTGGGTCAAGTGAGTGAATTAAGTTTATATTTAAAGCTCTGTAGGAAAGAGATCGCATTTCGGGGTAATAAGATTGTTGGAAGAATGTCTTAACAGCAGAAATTCCAGTGTTTGAACCGTGTCAGATTCAAGAGCAGGGTGGTTCTTTGCACTAAAATACTCGATCAGCAACTACAGACAAACTTCACAGAACCACAACAAATATAACAGATATAACAGACCGCAACAAATGGACCAGATTTGAGGGAATACTCAGACTCTTCCAGAAACTTTCCCAATATTAGCCTGCAGGGCCTGTCTCCATCCAGTAACTGGAAGCTATCCAATGTGAACAGCAGCAGTTTGTTCTTGAATTTCTGTAACATTCCTTGGCAAAAGGGGAGGCAAACAGTCTAGATTCCTATGAATTCAACCCTATAGCAAATTTCTGGAAATGAGAGAACAAATTTTTGTCTTTAATTAGGTTTTTATGGATATAGGTATTCCGTCTTGTTCAGGATGGGAGGGGAATATCAGTTTTGGATAAATTCAAATTGAACTTTGAATTCTAAAACCACAATCTCAAATGTTTTGTATATAACTGACCCTGTTGTCCTGATTTAACATTTGTCCAAAAATAAGGCAATTTTACTTTTTGTAAAAAGAACCCTTTCAGAACCTCCTAGCACAGTAAAGACAAACAGGTCAAACAAGGAACTGGACTATGATTTAAGGGGAGTTTGTGTGGGAACAGGCCAATATTGGGACACTAGGAAACACCCACACGGGCAGTTCTATTGCCAACCTGACCAAGAATGGAAACTTTTATGGACTTAAAGGAAATGGGCCTTGAACTCCTGGATAGTGTGAGTACACTTAAACAAAAAAGCACTTAATGAATTGTACAGAGGACACAGACCCACTTATGAATTTAAGGCATGGATTTATTTTGCTATATTAAAAAAAAACACTTTAGAAAGGAACACATCATCACCACAAATGCTTACAATGTGAAGGTACCAAGACAGCATACTCATTCACAACTGTTGTTGAAAGCACTATTCTTCATAGAAGAAGGTGAAGATTAAATAATGAACAAGGAAGTATGCATCTATTGTGACTGTTAACACCCACGATCACTCTGGAAGCCCAGATTTCAGCAGCCGAGCATAATTATTCCATAAGAGATATTTTTGTAAGGTACATTGCACTGGAGTCTATAATGTTCTAACCTCCACAACTTGGACACTGATGGCGTCAGTTTGAGACTATGCACATTGTATATTAGATAGGTTAATCTAAAAATGCATGTACAAGTTTATTGTCCTGTTGACTAACTAAGTGTGCACCATGGAAGCTTGGGGACCACATATCAAGAGAATTTACATCCATGCTTCCAGTTAATTTGTATATATCTCACTTTGCTGATACAAGCAGATCTTGGTATTATGATTTAGAACTTAGGCTCAAGTGAGGCAACAGTGCTGAAAACAACCCTCTCTAAACCTGCAGACCCAAGAAAATCAAACAGGACCAACCAGCAAATTAGAGATAGAAGCGTAAATGCAACTGAATGCCTTGCCTTTGGTGGCTCAATTACCAGGGCTCTGTGCCTGCGGACTAGACATCTCAAAATGAATGCCGCTTTGTAATTTTATTCAATAACTAATCTGATGGGGTGAGCTGCGAAATTCATTCACAAACAGATGAAGAAAACAAACTGAATTTGGCTTTGCAAGTAGCTGTTTCACCCATCACTCGCAGGCGTGAGGAGATTTGCATGAACAATCAGGTAACTCGAGCTTTCTTTACTCTCTGAGAAATGGACTGAAACAAACAATAAAAACAGAAGCAAAATTAACAACTAAGACCTACTTCCTGAAAAACAAACTGACTATAACAATAAAAACTCATAGTTATGTTACCACTTTAGAAAACAACAGCAGATCACATTTATATTGTTCTTTTATCATAGCTAAATATCCCAAAATGCTTCACAACAGCATTGTAAAACAAAATCTGACAATGACGACCAAAATCTTGCTCAATGGTTTCAAGCTGCTTGTCATTCAGGGGAGATACTTGATTTGATTTGGTAATATTAGGTGTAAGTGAGGTCTGCAGATGCTGGAGATCAGAGCTGAAAATGTGTTGCTGGAAAAGCGCAGCAGGTCAGGCAGCATCCAAGGACCAGGAGAATCGATGTTTCGGGCATAAGCCCTTCTTTCATTCCTGAAGAAGGGCTTATGCCCGAAACGTCGAATCTCCCATTCCTTGGATGCTGCCTGACCTGCTGCGCTTTTCCAGCAACACATTTTCAGCTAATATTAGGTGTACCAAGATACACTGAACAAATGTTGTCTTACATGCTGTACAGGCAGATTGTACTATACGAGTGCATTAGGGTAACAGCAGAGTGAAAGATACAATCTTACAGCTGCTAAGAAGGTGCAAACAGAGACCAGAATTAATATTTGAGAGGTTTGTTTGTAAGTGTGCTAACAGTGGCGAAGAAGCTGTTCTTGAATCTGTTCATACGTGCATTCAAACTTTGTATCTCCTGTCCCACAGAAGAGGGTGGAAGAGAATATAACCAGGCTGGGAGGGGTCTTTGATTATGTTGGTTGCTTTCCCGAGGCAGCAGAGAATATAGATGAAGTCAATGGATAGATGGCTGGTTTGTGTGATGGACTGGTCTATGTTCACAACTTTCTACTTTCTTGCTGGGTTGGGAAGAGCAAACAGGATGTTTTCTGTGATGCATTCTATGAAAATTTTAAAGAGCTTTTAATGGACATGCTGAATTTCCTTAGCCTTCTGAGGAAGTAGAGGTGCTGCTGTGCTCTCTTGATTGTAGTGTTAACACGGATGGACATCAGATAGATAACAATGTTCCCTCTAAGCTTCACGGCGGTGCACTATCGGTTTCTGCAGATGCCAATTGGCATGCCAATGTCTTGACCTTGATTTCACTGCTGCACGTTGACCTTGGAGGTCGATATAATGGCAGCAAAAATGCCGAGGAACTGAGGTAGGGAGGCTCAGAGCAGACAAAGGATTTCAGAGTTGGAGTGTTGCAAATGGACAGTGCTGTCAGCAGAGGGGAACAAATTAAAATTGAGGAGAACCACTGAGGAGCACAGCCAAGAAGGGATGAGAATGTTAAAATCAAGACATGACTTGACCAAGAGACAATGTAGGTTAACCATGACATGAGTGCTAAGTGAGAGATATTTGACGTGAGCTACAGTACAGGTAACAGTGATTTGCTCAACCTCAAACTTCGGGAGGGTAGAATTTCTGAAAGTGTCGGAATTAATGGGGTTATTGGCCAAAGCTTGGACGATGGTTTCCGCGGCAGATGGGCTGAGACAAGACAACGTTGAACAATATTGCAGAAGTGAAAATCGGTACTCATAGCAGAGGCTCATCTCTATGTCCAATACAGTACAATGTTCCACATCGGTCTGCTTTAGTGGTTGATAGTTACAAGAATCAGGAATGGTGCTGGTAGCTCGACAACACAGATTGCAACAGACTCAAAAGACTTTAGTCTTCCCAATTTTTAATTGGAACAAATGTCTGCTTATCCAGCATTGGATGTTGAATAAGCAGTCTGGGAACTCAGCAATGTTGCAGAAGGCAAGAAAATGGTGATGAGATTGTGCTGGGTGTTGTCAGCGTAGATGTGAAAACTACTGCTTTGCTTGCAGATGATTGTGCCAATGGGTAGCATGCAGATTTAAAATAGGAGGGCACCAAGAATAGGTCCTTGGATTTACAAGGGGTATTGGTATAGCCATTGCAAGCCATCCTCTGTCCATGATGAGATGAATAAGAATGAAACCAGGTGGATGCAGTCCCATCTATTTGGATGACAGTTCTATGGCATCTTGAGATTTCTTGCCCCAATAATAATTCTTCATGCATGAAATGAGTGAGCTACTCAAAAGTGGGAGTTAACACCAGGTCCAAATCTATTGCCACTGACACTCCATGCATTCCCGAGTACAAAATCAAGGATCATTTGCATCATCTTGGTTAAAGGACCCCAAGGCCAACAGTTCACTTCATATATAAAAAAATTTGGGATATCTGAAAAATAATGCAGTTCTTTCTTTGCAACCATGGACTGGGAATCAGACCAGGGCTTGTTGGGGCTGAGTCACTTCATTCCTTTCTCAAATGAGCCCATTCTATCTTTAAACATGAAAACATTCTTTCTCCAATCTGAGTTTAACTTCAGTGTTCTCAGATGGGGCGGCACGGTGGCACAGTGGTTAGCACTGCTGCCTCACAGCGCCAGGGACTTGGGTTCAATTCCCGCCTCAAGGCGACTGACTGTGTGGAGTTTACACGTTCTCCCCGTGTCTGCGTGGGTTTCCTCCGGGTGCTCCGGTTTCCTCCCACAGTCCAAAGATGTGCGGGTCAGGTGAATTGGCCATGCTAAATTGCCCGTAGTGTTAGGTAAGGGGTATATGTAGGGGTATGGGTGGGTTGTGCTTCGGCGGGTCGGTGTGGACTTGTTGGGCCGAAGGGCCTGTTTCCACACTGTAAGTAATCTAATCTAATCTAATCTAATGGGTGCTATATCCAGTTCCGTGCACCTGGCTAAGGCAGGACTCTTACACTAGACGTATGTTCTGCAGGATAGAGCTCAGCTACAATGACCCCATTGGTTCAACAGCCAATCAACACCTATTATCAAGGCTCTTGGAAAAAAGGCCATTTTCAGAAGATACTGGAGATTGTCCAATGCTTTGAATCATAAAATGTTATCATACGGAGATAGGTGAGTGCTGAAGTGACATTTGTAACTTGCTCCCTCTTTTTCTTCCACTTCTTCAGGAGAACAATGGAACAAACCTAACAAGGAAACAGGCCAACACTTTTCTCATAACCATTAAAACTTAATTTTGATCAACTAGCCCCTTTGTAGCAACTTCTGTTTGTGGGGTTTCGCTGTGTGCATGTTGGTTGCTGTGCTTGCCTGAAGGGCAATAGTGACCATACAGCAGAAGTGGTTTATTTAGATACAAGGTGCTTAGGAACTCATGGAGGATGATATATTTATTCCAATTTTGTGCTTCATTATTCCTAGGTTCAGACACAGCATTATAATCTTCTTGGCATCATCATCCTCTCTTCCTAACTGTAACTCCTTGATTGCATTAAGTATTACATTTCATTATTCTGCTCTTGCCAGCCATTTTCAAGTGATGGTTTACCGAGGAATCTCGATTATCCGAAGAAGGAGGGGGGCAGTATTTCATTCGGTCAATCCATTTCCGGATAATCGAATGCTGGATAACATAGTTTAGCTGAACATTGGGACCTTGCGATCTTGCTGGATAATCGGATATTCAGGTAAGCGAATGCTGGATAATCGAGGTTCCTCTGTACACATTAGGGGATAGTTTCAAACGTAAGGACCAGCAGCAGAAGTAGGCAATTCAGCCCTCGAGCCTGTTCTGCCATTGAATACGATCATGATTGATCTCATCTCATGTTGAGCTCCATTTTCCTGTCCACTGTCCATAACCCTTCAACCCAAACATAGCACAACGCAGGTAGATACTTACAGTTCTTCTTCGATAGAAGTGTGGGGCTAACTCTAACAACCATGAAGACTGGATTGCAGTCACATCTCTCATAAAGTACTTGGACGTCTGGATGATCTCGTTATACACAACCCTGGTAACAGACGGAATGTGACAGTGACGGGTTTAGAAACTCACAACTGTTATTTCACAGTTTACACACACAAGTCACCCCTAGTCACACACAAATAAGCATTTAGCAACCGAGATATATTATGAGGTTTGAAATCAGGTGGAAACTGATGCGGAATAATTTTCAAAAGGGAACTGGGTATGTACTCAAAAGGGGAAGAGAAAACTGTATACCAATGGGGAATGGGACAAAGTGGATAGCTTTTAAAGAGCTGGCATCGGAACAGTGGACCGAATGGCCTCCTTCACGCTGTAACAATTCTACACTTCAACACATTACATGCAAGAAAAAAATGATGTGACATTCATCACTGAGTCAAACTTACCATTGCGGTTCCTTCTCTCCATATAACACAGAGGTTGGATGAATATGAAGTTCATAATCATCTCGAATGGTCCTATATATAAATTACATTTTAAAAATATGCTTATACATGCAGTCTGTACTGGAGAATGTCACAGTAAAATGTGTAGGATATGTCAGAGTGCAGTTTCTTTGTAAAAAAAATAATGGGGAGTGTTGTAAAATGGATATCTCATTATCAAATTGTGACAGAGGGTCATAGAAAGAATATTTCTTCTCCCGAGATCTCTCTTTTTTTATTTCCATGGGCGTTGACTCTGCTCATCCAAGTGGTCATTATTTATGTGTGGGTCTTGACAGTAGGTACAGGCAGACTGTTTAATCCCAAGGGTATCAGAGCTCAGCACAAATTAAAGACAGAGCTGTAAGCAGAATGTTTCAAAAGGGGTCTGGAATGGTCCTTGTCAAAGAGAGTGATTACAAAATGTGTGCAATACATCAAACAGGATATGTGTTATATCTAATTCCTTTACAATGATGGATGTTAGATTCAATAAAGAGATTTGTAAGGTCATGAGAAAACAAAAATCAAAAATGTGACGGTAAAACTGTCTCATTGTTACCTGTAGAATCCAGAGTAATGAAACTTTGCAGCATTCGCAAAGAAGCCTGAGACAATACATCGCAGAATAGGATCCGGGTCACCTGTGGAGACAGAGTGTAGAGTTGGTCAGCTCTCATTTCAGGTAGTTGTAAGAGTGACTACTTTTTACCCAGGTTTGGCTAATCTGGGACTGTAGAGTAGGCTGAGATTGGAACTGAGACAGGAGTGGGACTAGAGAATACCAAGGCCTGGCTGGTTCCATGGTGGGGCTACACCATTGTTCTGACATCAGCTTTTAATCACTAATTTCACTGTGGTCACACAACGGAGTCTGGGGAATTACATCTCATAAAAATCTATGTAAACTCCACAAGCGTAATGCCGATTACCATTTCAAGGTTCCATTCATGCATTATATGAACTGAAAATATGCATATCAAACACAAAACATTCACGTGGATGAGACATTTCTCCACTTTCCAGCATCAGATTGTAAGGAGTTAAACAATGAAATGACCAAACAAATAATTCTCTCACAATTCTAATAGGAAATAGCAATAATGAAATAAGCACTAAATCCATTCCCTGCATTTTATGAATCTCTATGTCCATCCATGTGATATTATAACAAACGTTCATGACCTTGAACTGATGAGTTAAACCAGGGAACTTTCAGGTCAGTAGTGCAAGCATTGACTGCACTGCAAACAGACAGAATATTGAGTAAGGCCTGTAATTCACTGCAATCACAGCAAATTATATTTATATAACACTTACAATGTTATAAATGCTCCAAAGCACTTCACAAAGTGTGACACAAAATCACAAGGTTTGCTCAAGGAGGATAGTTTTAAGGAGTGTCTTAAAAGAAGGAAATGAGGTAGAGACTCAGAAAGGTGTCAGAGGGCAGTCAAGATCAGGCAATGGTATTCAAGCACCTCAACCACTGAAGGCATAGCTACCAATGGCAGAGCAGTTAAAATCAGAGATGCTCCAGAGGCCAGAATTAGATGAATGTTAATGTCATGGAGGGTTGTGGGGATGGAAGAAATTAAAAGAGATAGGGATGGGTGAGGCCATGAGGGATCTTTAAAAAAACGACTGGAATTTTATAATCAAGATGTTGTTTGATTGGGAGCAATACAAATCGGCGAGCACATGGGTGACAAGGGAACAGGGGTTGGTGCAAGTTAAGGCAGCAAGTGGCAACACTGGGAACCGAGTTTGGATGACCTCAAATCTACAGAGAGCAGAATGTGGAAAACCAGCCAGGAGTGCATTGGAATAGACAAGTTGAGAGTTAAAAAGAAGGCATGAATGAGTGTTTCAGTGGCAGACAGCAAGCTCCATCTGATAGTCTGGCAGTTGAGATGAAGAGGGGGGGGGCGCGAGGAAGCAGATGGAAGCCGGATTTGACTCCATCAAGAATTTTAAAAATTGCTACCTTGGATTTTTCTTATTAATATTTTGCAGAGTGATATTGATAAGAGCAAAAATTATCTCTGAAAGAGGGATTTCTTGCTAAACTGGGCTAAAGGCGGTCAGTTCCACGAAGTCTGAATAAATAAATTCAGATGCACACACTCCCCACCACCTATCAGCAGTGGGGAACCAAACTCCTGCTGGCAGCAGACATCAGACACTGACATAACCATCATAGAAACATGAGCAGCCACTTTCAGTTGTTATTAACTATTTTCTTTACACAGCTAGGGACAGCACAATAGTTGGCCTTTGATGACTCTGCCCCATATAAGGAATTTCAAATACTCCATGTGGGTACCTTCACTTGACTTCTTCGGCACTCTGAATTTGGACAATAACTTTTTCAGTTGTTCACGTACTGTAGTGGCTCTAATAAGTCCTTTGTAGTTTAAGAAATGCTTCTGGCACCACTGAGAGTTTTTATTGTGCTGCAACAGACAAAGAAAAACATACTGACAGTGTCAACCTCTAATTCATCATTCACGGTCACAGATTGATCCAAAATATTAAAGAACTTAAGAACATAACAACTCAGCATGACCATTTTTCACTGCATCTTGCAAACAGGGAGGCCTAGAGATATTATCACTGTACTGTTAATCTAGAGCCCTGGGGTAGTGGGTTCAAATCCCACCACAATAGATGGTGGAATTTGAATTCTATTAACAAATCATGAATTAAGAGTCCATGAAACAATTGTCGATTGTCAGGATCACTAATGTCCTTTCGGGAAGGGGGCTGCCATTCTTACCCGGTCTGGCTTACATCTGACTCCAGACCACAGCAATTTGGTTAAATCTTAACTGCCCTCTGTGATAGGCAATTAGGGATGGCCAATAAATGCTGCCCTAGCCAGCGATGCCTTCATCCTGTGAATGAATAATAAAAAAAATACTCCTTTACTCTGCAGGACCAAACGTCTCGACATTTTCCTGTTGAGACTTCACCATCTATGTACCACACCCATATCTTCCTCCCAGCTTCCGCAACATGCAGATTGGTTCCAGGGTGTAGAATACAGGAGGGATTTTGCAGGTGGAGAATATAGCACATCCCTTTACAGCAATAATAGTTACTGATTGGGACATCCTCATTAAAATGGGATGCATCACAAATCCGGGAATGATTTTTGTTTACCTGGCATAGCTCTCAGCTCTAATATAAACACTCACAATTGTTTTCTATCCTTCACTCGAAATCAAAACAAATTTACTTAGTTTTGACCGACGTATAATCAAACTGTTATAATGCAAAAAACAACTTTGTAGCATTGCTGAAAAGTAGGACAGATTTTGTCGAAGTTTTTATTTTTCAGTCATGAGGACAACTCAAGGTTTGTGCGAAGATTTGTAGCTCGGGTGCTCGTTGTTGTGGTTCTGTTCGCCGAGCTGGAAGTTTTTGTTGCAAACGTTTCGTCCCCTGGCTAGGAGACATCATCAGTGCTCTGGAGCCTCCTGTGAAGCGCTTCTTGTTACAACAAACAGCCCTACCACAAATTCAACCCAAACTCTGGGTCAGATATGTCGATGACACGTTTGTAATCACCAAAAACACGGAAATAGAAAAAACACACCGGATCATCAACGCCACACTCACAGGAATCCGATTCATGAGAGAAGAAGAAAAGGATAGCCAACTCCCATTCCTAGACGTGATAGTACAGAGAACATCGAACGGAGAATTCACCACAAGGGTACACAGGAAAACAACACACACAGACCAAGTCCTAAACTATGAAAGTAACCACCCCAACACACACAAACGAAGCTGCATCAGGACACTATTCAAAAGAGCTACAACACACTGCAGTACACCAGAACTGCGAAAAGAGGAAGAGGAACACCTATACAAGGTATTCGCCAAAAACGGATACCCGCGCAACTTTATCAACAGATGCCTAAGAGATAGACCACGGAACGAGGACATGCCACAACCAAAAGGACTAGCCACACTACCATACATCAGGAGCGTTTCAGAACTGACAGCCAGACTACTGCGACCCTTAGGACTCATAACGGCACACAAACCAACAGCCTCGCTCAGACAACAACTTACTAGAACAAAGGAGCCAATACCCAACATGAGCAAAACTAATGTAGTTTACAAAATACCATGCAAGGACTGCACAAAACACTATATAGGACAAACAGGAAGACAGCTAACAATCCGCATACATGAACATCAACTAGCCACGAAACGACACGACCAGCTATCCCTAGTAGCCACACACTCAGACAACAAGCAACATGAATTCGACTGGGAAAACATTACTATCATAGGACAAGCCAGACAGAGAACAGCCAGGGAATTCCTAGAGGCATGGCATTCATCCACAAACTCCATCAACAAACACATCGACCTGGACCCAATATACCAACCACTACAGCGGACAGCTGAAATGGACACCCGGAAGCGGCAAGGAAAGACCACTATAAATACCGGAAGAAACATCAAAGAAGCGCTTCGCAGGAGGCTCCAGAGCACTGATGATGTCTCCTAGCCAGGGGATGAAACATTTGCAACAAAAACTTCCAGCTCGGCGAACAGAACCACAACAATGAGGACAACTCACAAAAAAGGTGGGACGAGATTAGGTTGTGATATCTGTTCGGCATGGACGAGTTGGAGTCAAGGGTCTGTTTCCGTGCTGTACATTTCTATGACTCGATCCACAAATACCAAAGTAAAGGATAAACAAAATTTATATTGTATGAAAGGAGAGAGCTAATTGGATTGAGTTGAAACAGGCACAGTGTATGTTCTTTCTGTATGCAAGGACAGAATCCTGCGCATTAATATATGCAGCTTCGAGTATGTACAAGCTTGCCACGCTCAGGACTATTTCAAAAATGTCATCCAATTTTCAGAATCACATCTAATGTTGGGTATTGTGTTGAGTTTTGCAAGCTCAAACTTAGGGGAAAAAACCATTAACAACCAGTTTAGGATTTTTAGTTGGGCTCAGTGTGTACCTTGACGAATCAGAGTGAAACTGTTTGGTTGAAAGTTTAAACAAAACTTGATAGTAAACTGTCAGTCATCATCTGCCTGGTCCTTGTCAACATCTCTATCAATCAGATTTCACTTGCCTGCCAATTAACTCTCTCCTTTACTTTGGCATTTGTTACAATAGTGCAAACTAAAAAGCTTTGACAAAATAGGTCTCTTTTTTCAATATTATAAAATTCTTTCTCTAATTATAACTAGATCAGAGCTAAATTTATTTTGATTAAGAGTGAAGGGTAGATGACATTTGTAAGTGTTTGTATTACAGTTGGAAGCTAATAAGATGAGCAAACATCATTCCTGGATTGGTGATCATCCCATAGAGATCTTATTTCAATTGGGGTTTCCCAATCAAAATTCACCTGCTATCAATTAGAGAATTATTCTGAGAGGAATGCTCTATTATTTTCTTTTTACGTTGGTATTCTTGCATATTGTCTTGATGTGTGCAAGACAAAAACCTTCAACAAAGTGTTCACTTACTCAGCAATACTCAAGTCCTTGAGGTGACAGCCTAGTGATACTATCGCAAGAATGATAATCCAGAAACTCAGGGAATGTTCTGGGGACCTGAGTTCGAGTCCCACCATGGCAGATAGTGGAATTTGAATTCAATAATGATCTGGAATTAAAAGTCTAATGATGATCATTAATCAGTTGTCAATTGTTGGAAGAACCTAAGTGGTTTACTAATGTCCTGTCAGGAAGGAAATCTGCCATCCTCACCTGGTGTGACCTACATGTGACTCCAGACCCATGCAATGTGGTTGACTCTTAACTGCTCTCTGGGATGAGCAATAAAAGACAGCCCAGCTAGTGATGCCCTCATCCCATGACTGAGTTTAGAAAAAAGTCCTGTACTACCAAAGAACTTCTTTAAGTAAGAGATGTAATGACCTAGAACATATTGCCTCCAAGGTTGGTGGAAGTGAAGATGATGAATAACTTCAATAGGAAACTGAATGAGAACTTGAAGGAAATAAATTTACAAGGCTATGGGGATAGAGTGAGGAAATGGGCATCTTTGGATTTTTCTGCAGAAAGCCATCAACTCAATGAACCGAATAATTTCCTTATACTGCTCACTCACAACCTTGTTGATTCAAATACAACAATAAGTTTTATTTCTATAATGTTGATAACACAAAAGGCTTCCCAAGATACTACACAGGAACTTGGTCAAACAAATATTTGATACTGAGCTACAAAGACGATGATAGGTCAATACTTTGGCTGAACAGTTAGGTGTCTAGATTAGAGTGGTGCTGGAAAAGCACAGCAGTTCAGGCAGCATCCTAGGAGGAGGAAAATCAATGTTTCGGGCAAAAGCCCTTCATCAGGAATAGCTCCATTCCTGATGAAGGGCTTTTGCCCGAAACGTCGACTTTCCTGCTCCTCGGATGCTGCCTGACCTGCTGTGCTTTTCTAGCACCACTCTAATCTAGACTCAGGTTTCCAGCATCTGCAGTCCTTGTTTTTACCACCCTGAACAGTTAGGTTGCAAGCAGTTGTTTTCAAGGTGGACAGAAAAGCAAAGAGCAAGAGCTTTCAGGGAGGGGATTCCAGAGCTTATGACACAAGCAGCTGAGGCTTGGTTGCCAACACTTGAACAAAAGACAGAGAGAGAGAGAGAGAGAGAAGAAAGCAACCACTCTGAGCTCTACTTATTGGTAATATTATGAAAATTATCTAATCATTGAAATAAAAAGGCATTGAATTAAAACAGTACTGTAGCATAGCTACCTGCAGAAACCTGTAAATACACAGGCTTGGACCCACTTCATATAAGCAACATGTCTTTGAAGAGCAAGAGATTTTCCCACCCTTTTCCTGAAGGCATTGGCTTCACTACTACATTACAATTCCACAGATACTGATGGAGTAGCCAGACTTTGTTTGTGAACCAAGACTAATTTCTGGCAGGCTATTAAAGCCTGGGGAACATGACTTCAAGTCTGATCTTTACCCCACAGCTCATCCATATGCATGCATATTTCAAAAAGGGTTTTGCTGTACAATAAACAGAAGTTAGGACACTGGTTGTTTTTCTTTTAAACCCTTGCCTAATACAAGAACCCTGGAAGCCTCAGCTGAGATCAGTTAACTCAGCACAGACCTTGAATTAAATCTAAAACATCTTGAAATGCAATGCTTAGTCCAACACCAAGCTTTGCTTTGACTCTCAGGGCAACAGAAGGAGTTATAAATCAATGAATATTTCCAAGAAATCAGTACTTCAGGGCAAAGTTTAATAATGGTAGAATTTTGCACTTTCCTTAAGTATAGGTTATGACCACATTCCATTCTTCTATAAGCTACAAATTATGAAACTATTGCAACCTGGACATGAAAAGCTTATCCAAACCTTAACAAAGGCCTCATAGACGTTCAGCATTGTGAGGTGGTCTCCCTCAGCCACAGCAAACTTCCGGTGCTCTCTTGCCTTGAAAGGAAATTTAAATGGAAAACTCTGAGATACTCACAAAAGCAGTTCATTTAAAAAAAAGTTATATGGCTCAGGTGAAATACAACCAAATAAATGCTTCATATCTCTACCACCACCAGCCCCTTCCCCTCAATATCCCATTCACTCACAGAAAGACTCATTGTCTTCCATTTGCAAGTTCCAGCCACTGATTATTTGAAACTGCCACAATTTCAGATCTTAGACTGTCATACTCTCTTGGACATTTTCCGTGTCATTAGGATTCAGAATCTTTACCAACATCTGATTCATGCAGTTAGATACAGATGAGCCAAGATCTAACTGAGCCATGGAACAGTCTCCTGAAGCAGAATGGCCTACTCTAGGTCCTGTGTTCTGAATGCATTTGCAGCATAAACAACTGCCAGACTTGCAGTAATCTGGTCACTGAATTTCATGGAGGTACTATCAAGTTCAATTCAGAACAGCAGCATTAAATTCTGAAGAGATTTTACATGGTGAAGTAAATACATAATTTGATGCAAATATGAAAGTCAGAAGTCTGAGAAATACTTAACAGAATTAGACATAAAGATACTTTTGTCTGGATTAGAGTGGTGCTGGAAAGGCACAGCAGGTCAGGCAGCATCCAAGGAGCAGGAAAATTGATGTTTCAGGCAAAAGCTCTTCATCAGGAATAGCCCAAAACATCAAATTTTCCTGCTCCTTGGATGCTGCCTGACCTGCTGTGCCTTTCCAGCACCACTCTAATCTAGACTTGGGTTTCCAGCATCTGTAGTCTTCATTTTTACCCATTAAAATACTTCTTGAGAAAGATAAATTAATTATCCATTGAGGGGATGTTTTTGCTTTTGAAAAAAGTCTTTGTTGATGAAGATTATAAGCACTGATTTTAGTAATATACATATTATGTTTAGACAAGTACAGAACTCCAAAAAAAACTTATATTTCTGTAACAAGAAATACCTGATTGTTTGCTAGGATCTACAGAACTGCCCATTCCCAGAGATTCACAGTAAACAAACTCCAGCATTTTCTGTTTGATCTCAGGTTTACAGTATTTTAATTCTGTACAATAAACAATCACCTTGTTCATTACAACAAGCCTCTGCTAATATAGCGACAAGCCCATTAGCAATTTTAAAAAACTAAATCACCTTGACCTAGGAACAAAAGACGATCTCTGCTTCTTTAATTAAAACTGAAACCAAATAAAATTTGTGAAAAGCACAATTCCAGGGAACATCATCAGTTTTTTTTCCTCCCTGCAAAATGGAAATTATAATTTGCTCCTATTTTTGTTTGAAAGCATTTATTTGAGAGAATTCAGGGAAATTTAACATAATAACAATCAGCAGGTAAGGTATCGCACAATTTTAAATTACCTTTTTAATGTAACGAATGGAATAAATGAAAGGTGTGCAGAACTCAGTGGACCAGGTGATTTTTTTTCCCCTCAAGCTCAAGGAGGGTAAC
Organism: Hemiscyllium ocellatum; assembly: GCF_020745735.1. NCBI lineage: Eukaryota > Metazoa > Chordata > Chondrichthyes > Orectolobiformes > Hemiscylliidae > Hemiscyllium > Hemiscyllium ocellatum. The sequence goes on from NC_083415.1 coordinate 54,879,019, forward strand.
TTTCAATCATGTTTCTTAGGTACAGTGGAGAGAATTTATAGTGCTACGAAGTGCACAGAGACCAGTTCACCCTTGTAAAATGAAACCGTGCAAATCCACAGGATGTATCACGTGATGCTGCAATCCTTCAACTGCCTGCTTTCACAACACATTGCTTCAACCTCAGAAACAAATTTACCATGAAATACAGCAAACAGGGATAAAAAAGAACATCTTTTTTAAGCAAGGAGAAAGAAAGCCAAATTAATGGAAATATAAAAATCAGTAAATACAAGGCAGTGAGCTCCAAATGCTATTTCTAAAGCAGATGCACCTCGTGGATTGCAACGTGATTTGAACTTCTTATGTTACATAACAACTTCAGAATAATTTAAAGGGACCCACTGATGTCTCGATTACATTTATCAAATAAGTAGCTGAACTTTGGGGTCCATGAAATCCATTCTGCTGATCCCAATCTGGGATTGAAATAAGAGTGCCATTCATTTGCCCTTGAGGGTGAGGCAAATTGTCCAGTGTGCTGCACAGACATCGGGTGAGGACTGAATCAAACTTGCCTGTGACTTCCTCTACGGTCAAACAAAGTGCAGACAATCACTGCCAAGATAGACACACACGTGCCAGATACGATGTTGCAGGCTAATACATGCAAAACCCTACCCCAGCAAGCACTAAATCCCTTCATGGAAGAGGTGGTGATGGAGAGGATGGCAATTGGCAATTAAAATGAAGTTTAGGTTTATAAAATCATAATTATGAAGTACATATTGTGAGAAATGCAAGAGTTGGTGATCTATGGAAAAATAACAGAGTGTAACTCAATCATTATCACTAAATCATTTGATTTGCGATAAATAAATATCATGCACTTAGAACATTTTATTATACAAGTGCACTTAAATAATACTGCAGCTCTCTCTATGAAGATCCAACACTCATTCCCTTGGAGAAAATCTAGGGGTCCCTAGGCTGGATTACTGCTTGTTACAACGCAGAGGCCAATCTACTTCTGGAGATTCAATTGTGGGGGGAGGGGGGTGGGGAGAGAGAAGGTGGAGAGCAGGACGTGAGACTTTGTAAAACTTCTGAACCTACCGCTGCACTTTTCTGGTTTGGGGGTACCACAAACACATTCTGTATCTGCATCATGGCCGCTATACTCAAAATCTCCTGTGAGCACCCAAAGTTTCCTCAAATTAAAAGAAGAAAAGGAAGAAAAGATTAGTAATTGTCACCCATATTGTGCATCTGTATTAGTCACAGTGTCACAAGTAAATGTGACCATGTCTATTTAAAAAAATACCCTTTTCCAGCACATTCTGATTTCTCTCTACCACACAGCGTACCACTTCCTGGACGAGGTAGCTGTTGGTCAAAATCAGCCTGTTCTGAACACTTCAATAAACTCCTCTTGTATACCCCATGACCACTGGCATACAGGCACTGTAAATAAATCAGTTAGATTCATGCTGATGTTCTTATTAACTTGTACTGTTTTAAATTTACTAAATCCCAAGCAGTACTGATACATTTTTTTCCAAATTAAAAAATACAAGCCTATGTCAAGTGTTATTTCACTCTGCAAGCTTAGCTACTGAACACTATGCTGTGGTAGGAAGTGTTTGATCTTCATATGTCACCTTCCTCAAGCATCCCCTCCCCCCACCACAGTCTCACCAAGAACTCACAAACTGAAGGATGTGTATGTATTCATTTGGGCTGTACAGGTCATCAGGCCTGAAATCCACATGTAATACTAGCTCTGTGCAATATTCCTTTGGCTAGACATGCTAAGAAAAGTATCAACCGTGTATTTTCAAATAATCACGTGCTCTCCATTATGTTTTTGGAAATGGATCTGGAGATAAGCAATCCTTGTGGTAGGACACCCCTGCACTGTTCTTATTAACACATAAGAACACTGTTATTAAGATCACATGCTATTAAGAACATTTATGAAGAATTTACAGCGCAGAAACAGGACTGTCGGTCCAGTTGGCTTGTGCTAACATTTATGCTCATGAGCCTTCATTCATCTGCTTCATTTTTCTTGGTCAGCATAATCTTCTATTTGTTTGCCCTTCGTGTACTTAGCTAGCTTTTCCTTAAATGCACGTGTTCGCTCAAATACTCAATGCAGTAGGAAGATTCACACTCTACTCCCTCTTTGCCTGAAGAGGTTCCTCCTGTCAAGCAACCGGAGATGTTTTGCTATGTCAAAGGTGCTATATAAATGAAGATTGTTGCTGAATTCCTTTATCCATCACCACCCTATATTTAGAGTCCCCAGTTCTGATCTCCTGAAAAATTAGAGAAATCTCTTCTGGGTTTATCCTATCAAGCCCCTTCATAATCTCAAAGCCCCCTATTTGGTCTGTCTCCTCTCTTCAGTAGGTTACAGATTCAGTGTCAGGTTTGGTAGACTGTACAGATGTCTTCCCTATTGAGAGATAGTGTCTCTCCTGGTGCGAGCAGGTTATATTACAGAGCATATGGAAAAAGGACAAATCAGAGGATGCATCCACAACTTGCAGTGTCAGGTTCAGAGTGACTCCATTCAACTTTCCATCAGTTCTACAATGGCTGACCTGATCCCTATCATTTCCTTGCCCAATGTTTTAGGTTAAAATGTGTCCCATATTGTCTGCATTTGTGCAATTAACTATTTTCACAAAGGTTGATTTTCTCTTTCTCTTCCTCCAGATCGGCTGATCAATAGTGCGATGGATTGTTTCAGCACTGGAGGAGGCCATTTGGCCCATCAGGTTCATGCAGGTCTCTACAAGAGAACCACAGCTTGTACCACTTCCACTTTTTCTTTCCCCAGTAGCCCTGTAATGTTTCTTCTATTCAAATAGCTCAGCATTTCTCTTTCAAAAGTCATAATTGAATTAGGTTACACCACACACACTCACTTGTATTATTTCTTAAATAATCTACCTCAACTGCCCCTTCTGAAGTGACACAAAACAGGTCAATCATGATGGGGCTTCTCTCTGAGACAGAGAAAATCAGTTCTTCCAGAAAGGTTGTTTTACCAAGTAAAGTGCCCCAAAGCACTTCCCAGGAGCACTGTTGCACAACACTTGATGCTAAGATACACTAAAGTGGCTTCATGTCAGTTAACCAAAAAATTAGTAAAAGACATAGTTTTACAAGGAATGCTTGAAAGGAGGAGAGAAAGATAAAAAGAAAGATAGTTGGTTTAAGAAGGGAATTCCAGAGTTTCAGGCTGAACTCAAGCAGGGCTATCAATTCCAGTACACTTTGCTATTCTGTTTCTAATGCTTACCTGATTCCAACAGCATTTTAGCAAACATGGGATTCAGTGGAAATTCAGCCATGCGGAGGCCGAGAGGGTCTGTAAGGAAGCACTGATCGTTCAAACCTGAATGTGGCACACAAAACAAATTTTACATTTAATAATGTGATTTACCTGCAGATAAACACATCTAAGGCAGTGTGACTATCACTCTCTCTAATAATTCATGTTTGCAAACTTAAAAAAATCTAACGTTGAAACTAAAAGTAGACCCAGCATTTCCTTGCAAGCTTGTAAGCAAAAAAGATGTCAGTCATCTTCAGAGACTCTCTCATTTTACAGTACCCTTCACTTCTGGATGCTAGGTTCAATCAAGTCCAGATTGAATGGAAATATTTTACTTTAAAATTCACAAATTAAATGAATTGAGGGCAATCTCAGGAATTGCTTCTCTGATGGACGGCATCATTGGGAGTTAATTCGATATTGAGGGACTGAGAAGTGAATCCTTGCCACTGTATTCCAGTTTGCAGAATAATCCTACAGCTCCCTTTCCTTCACAGTATGGGACATACACAAAGGGATTAGTACTGGGACCTTTGCTGTTTATTGTTCATAAAGTGACTGGATGCATAGTATGGTTGTCAAATTTGTTGACAACACAAACAATAACAGAGAAGTGAGTTATGAAGGATACACATGGAGGTTATGAAAAGATATTGATAGATTAAATGAGTGATAAAAGATGTATCAAATGGAGTACAATATGGGAAAATGTGAAGTTGTCCATTTTATAAGGAAGAAAAAAATTACCTAAATGATGAGAGATTGCAGAGTTCTGAGATGCAAAGGGATTCCTCGTGCATGAATTGGGAAAAATTAGTATGCAGGTCTAGCACATAACTAGGAAAGCCAGTAGAATGACATTATTTATCATGAAAGGAACTGAATACAAAAGTAGGGAGGCTATGCTTCAATTATACAGCACATTGTTGATACTGCATCTAAAGTAATGTGCATTGTATTAGTCATTGCAATTTTTGAGAAGATTTGGTAACTCAGGTTGAGGTTCAGGTTGTAAGTTTGTTTGCTAAGCTGGAAGGTTTGTTTTCAGACATTTCATCACCATACTAGGTAACATCATCAGTGAAACTCCGGTGAAGCGCCGGTGTTATGTCCCACTTTCTATTTATGTGTTTCGATCTCTTACAGTCGATCTCATCAGAAAAAGAACCGGAAATATCGTCCACCTTAGGAGACCAAGACACATAAATAGAAAGCGGACATAACACCAGCGCTTCACCAGAGGCTCACTGATGATGTTATCTTGCATGGTGATGAAACGTCTGAAAACAAACCTTGCAGCTCAGCAAGCAAACTTACAACTATAGTATTGGTCACCTGATTTAAGGAAGGATCTATGTGAATTGGAAGCTGTTCAGAAAACATTTATCTGGAACGGCTCAGTTGTCTTATGAGTAAAGGCGGGACAGGCTAGGCTTGTGTCTGCTGGAGTTTAGAAAAGGTGACCTGAATGAAAGATATGAAATCCTGGGCGGTCTTGACGAGTGAATGTGGAAAGACTGTTTCCTTTTGTCCAGGAAATTAGAACTAGGGAGTTGCATATTTAAAAAAAAGATTAGGTGAATTATTTTCTCTCAGAGGGCTGAGTGTCTTTGGAACCCTATCCCGGAAAAGGTAGTAGAAGCAGAATCCCTGCATATTTTTAAGACAAAGGCAGATAGATTCTTGTTAAGCAAGTGATTGAAATATCATCAGGGCTAGCAGGGAGTGTGGATTTGAGGTTACAATCAGATCAACCACGATTTGCCTGAAGATCTTCTTCTGCTCCTGATGTTGTATGTCTATCTGTTCAAGTTCACAATATAAGGCAATGGTTTACTCAATATTAATCTGATTTTAAAACTTAAAAATAACTACCAACATCATTTTCCTCGTCAAATCAACAAAGGAAAATAGCTGTTTCTCCTGATCTATTACTCAAGATAATGTTGATCTTTAAACAATGATTATTCACTTGATGAAATGTGATAACAGTGGCAGGGACATATCTCAGTGTCCCTGCTGATTTCAGATATGTTTAATGAGCAGGGCCTGGAAGCCTGCTCTAAGTCAACAGTTGGAAGAATTTTGGTCCCAGAACTTTGCAGCAACTAGAATACAAAGAATGTTGGCCCTGCCCTCCCAAAACCATTTCGTGCCTTCCCCCACCCCCCTTTCCTCCCAATTCCACATTTTGTACCTTGCCCCACCCCCTCCCAATTCCACATTTTGTACCTTGCCCCACCCCCACATCAATCAACGAGCGCCTTTGGAATTTAATGAATGGCTTGATTCACAGATCATAGCCAAATATTTTAATTACCTACAGGGCAGATTCAGATATCAAGGATTTGCAGAACTGTCAAAGTATCTCCTTACCCTTGGGTTGTGAATATTAGTCAAGCTCTAATGGTAAACATTGCAGCCACCAATAACAGAGCTTAGCCAAGTCTAAGTATTATGACTGGAAACCAATGGATAATGGAATGATAACAAAATGTCTTTGTATCATTGCAGCCTCCACCTGTTCTTATGAGTCTGCAAATGTGAGTTAATAAATGACCATCAGATAACACATGAGAACAAGACTTAGTTCTCATTGGCAGATAGCAGATGCCAGAATTTAATTACCAAAACAAAAGCAAGTGCTTGAATTCTACATTGGGTACATGTCCCACCTTTAGAAAATGGTTATCTTTTGAAACATCATTTACAGGGAACATGAATTTCGAGAAACAAAAACTTATGCTTACCTCCTAGTGCATAAAGGAGTTCCAATGCCTGGACCATTGACTGGGCCGGTGGAGGCTGTGAACAGTACAAAGAATATGGTATGCATGAGTTTGACTTGTAACATGGCTATCACAACCCCATAGTTCATATATCATTCCCATACTCAAGGTCTATTGTAAAAGGTAGAACAAGTTTCAAACATCTGCAGACAATAAAAGTCTTTTTTTGCGTGTTGCACCTTCCTCCAATACTAATGTCCCACTGAACCACAATATGTTCCACTCTTTGCATTGTAACATCGCCTGATATGCCCCAACTGTCTCATTATATCACTTGTCTCAGTAACTTCTTGATATGCTCCACCTCTCTCACTGTAATATTGTGATATGCGCTAAACTTTCACTATAAAATTCTACAAAATGCCTGACATATTTACTCAAATATGCTCCATCTCTTTCCCTGATATATCAATCAGCTCTTTTCAACACTCTGGTGTGTCCCATTTCTCTTTATGATCTGGCCTACACCCTCACTACAGTGCATTCTGATATGTTCCACACCCTTAGTAAAACATTCTAGTGTATGTGCTTCACACTTTTAATTATACGACTCAATGATTATCGTTGCTGGCTGAGATTTCAGGGTCATTTTCAGCGCAATGTAATTGTGCTGAAGTGGCTGCTGTGTCTCGCTTAAATAGAAAACATTTACTAGGTCAGGCAGCATCTCTGAAGATAGAAACAGAATGTAACTGAGCATTTTTCAACATTTAGCTCTTTCCTTCTCTACAGACACTACCCAGTCTGCTAAATGTTTTCCAGCACTTTTCTGTGATGACTGACATGCTTTGCATGAAAATTATTTTATGGGTTACATAACACAGTTGTTAACGCAGAGCAATTCAAACTCCTCAGAATGCAAGATGTCAGCTAGGCATACATAACTATGCAGCCAAAGCACTTTATTCAGATGCTCCCTAGCCCTCCAGCACTGCAAGATGTCAACACATAGTTGTGGCAGTCGGAACCGAAGAGAAGGTTCTTCCAATGCTGAAACAATCAATCACTTTATTGCAGATTTCTTGTGTTTTTTTATATCATTTTCAATTAATTTAAGAATGCGAAAAGGGAGCCAGGCGCCATGTTGGAAGGGGAGCAGTTATTCCTTCAAACATTTCTTGATTCTAAGAATCTCTGTCACAACTATTTGCTATCGGTGACTAGAAATAACAAACTGCTCTTGGCCTAGTTTTGTGAGCTGTGAGAAATTCCTATCAAAATACTTAATCCACAAGCTTCACATTTCACTTCTGCAGGCTTCATGCACTGGATTACATTCACTTGATAATAAATAGACATTAGCTAAACATGCAGTAATTACTTACAGACAGAAAATGGAATCTCAGCACATTGTCAATGCCCAGTGCTTTTAGCTGGAGTACGACTGGAGCAAGGTTACTGCGCTGCATCTCTGGCACTGTGGATTCAGGCAGCTTCTCAAAAGTTTCCTCTGAAGTAGCACAGGGAGAGAATGAAAGCTCAAGTGACCTTCAGAAGCGTGCACACCAATCTGCCCAAATTGCACAGTGAAACCTCAAAAAGCTAAATTAGAATTTTACATTTCTAGTCTACGGCCAGCTCCGTAACAAGGGGGTGCTGTTTCACATATTCTGATCCTCAATGCTTGTTTCAGATATAGAGTAATTAAACTGGGATATGACAAAGTAAGCCACCAATTTCAACAGCTTAATATACTTTCCATCAATCTAGGTGCAATTAAGTGATAGTTAACTCTGCATTTGAATGGCTGCACACAAAAACCATTTTTCCAGATAAATTAGATTGACAATCTCTATTTTGCTGTGGGGGTTCCTTTCATGCTTTAGGTTGGCATAGTGTCAGTACATGAACTCATTCAGCATTCATTGATATTTCTTCACATACTGACATGAGTGGTATCAGTTTAAAATAAATAGATTATCACATTTATTGAAAAAGCAACAGAAAAAAATAGAGAACAAAGAACATAGAACAATACAGCACAGAACAGGCCCTTCGGCCCTCGACGTTGCGCCAAGCTGTGAACTATTCTAAGCTCATCCCCCTACACAATCCCATCATCATCTATGTGCTTATCCAAGGATTGTTTAAATCTCCTTAATGTGGCTGAGTTAACTACACTGGCAGGTAGGGCATTCCACGCCCTTACCACTCTGTGTAAAGAACCTGCCTCTGACATTTGTCTTAAATCTATCACCCCTCAATTTGTAGTTATGCCCCCTCGTACAAGCTGATGTCATCATCCTAGGAAAAAGACTTTCACTGTCTACTCTATCTAATCCTCTGATCATCTTGTATGTCTCTATCAAATCCCCACTTAGTCTTCTTCTTTCCAATGAGAACAGACGCAAGTCTCTCAGCCTTTCCTAATAAGAGTTTCCCTCCAGACCAGGCAACATCCTGGTAAATCCTGGTATAGTTGCAGCATGGCATTGCGGCTCCAGAACTCAATCCCTCTACCAATAAAACCTAACACACTGTATGCCTTCTTAACAGCACTACCAACCTGGGTGGCAACTTTCAGGGATCTATGCACATGGACACCAAGATCCCTCTGCACGTCCACAATACCAAGAATTTTTCCTATGATACAGTATTCTGCCTTCCTGTTATTCTTCCCAAAGTGAATCACCTCACATTTATCTGCATTGAACTCCACTTGCCACCTCTCAGCCCAATTCTGCAGCTTATCCAAGCCCCCCGCAACCTGTAACATTCTTCCTCACTGTCCGCTACTCCACCAACTTTAGTGTCATCTGCAAATTTACTAACCCATCTACCTATGCCTGCATCTAAGTCACTTATAAAAATGACAAACAGCAGTGGTCCCAAAACAGATCCTTGTGGCACACCACTATTAACTGGACTCCAGGCTGAACATTTTCCATCAACCACCACTCGCTGCCTTCTTTCAGAAAACCAGTTTCTAATCCAAACTGCTAAATCACCCTCAATCCCATGCCTCTGCATTTTCTCCAACAGCCTACCATGTGGAACCTTATCAAGGGCTTTACTGAAGTCCATGTATACCACGTCAACTGCCCTACCCTCATCTACATGCTTGGTCACCTTCTTAAAAAACTCAGTGAGGTTTGTGAGACACGACCTGCCCTTGACAAAACCATGTTGACTATCTGAAATCAAATTGTTGCTTGCTAGATGATTACAAATCCTATCTCTTATAATCCTTTCCAAAATCTTTCCTACAACAGGCTGGAGGAGGAGCGCCTCATCTTCCGCCTGGGAACCCTCCAACCACAAGGTATGAATTCAGATTTCTCCAGCTTCCTCATTTCCCCTCCCCCCACCTTGTCTCAGTCGGTTCCCTCAACTCAGCACCGCCCTCCTAACCTGCAATCCTCTTCCTGACCTCTCCGCCCCCACCCCACTCCGGCCTATCACCCTCACCTTGACCTCCTTCCACCTATCCCACCTCCATCGCCCCTCCCCCTAGTCCCTCCTCCCTACCTTTTATCTCAGCCGGCTTGGCTCTCTCTCTCTTATTCCTGATGAAGGGCTTATGCTCGAAACGTCGAATTCTCTATTCCTGAGATGCTGCCTAACCTGCTGTGCTTTGACCAGCAACACATTTGCAGCTGTGATCTCCAGCATCTGCAGACCTCATTTTTTACCCTACAACAGAAGTAAGGCTCACTGGTCTATAATTACCTGGGTCATCTCTATTGCCCTTCTTGAACAAGGGCACATTTGCAATCCTCCAGTCCTCTGGTACTAAACCTGTAGACAACAACGACGCAAATATCAAAGCCAAAGGCTCCGCTATTTCCCCCTAGGTCCCAGAGAATCCTTGGATAAATCCCATCCGGCCCAGGGGACTTGTCTACTTTCACTCCTTCTGGAATTGATAACACCTGTTCGTAACTAACCTTGATCCTTTCTAGTCTATTATCTTTTATCTCATTCTTCTCCTGTACAATATTCTCCTTTTCCTGAGTAAAAACAGATGAGAAATGTTCGTTTAACACCTCTCCGATCTCTACAGCGTCCACACTCAACTTCCCACTTCTGTCTTTGACTGGCCCTATTCCTACCCTAGGAGAAAGTGAGAACTGCAGATGCTGGAGATCAGAGCCGGAAAGGGCTCCTGAAGAAGGGCTCATGCCCGAAACGTTGATTCTCCTCCTCCTTGGATGCTGCCTGACCTGCTGAGCTTTTCCAGCAACACATTTTCAGCTCTATTCCTACCCTAGGAATATTCCTCATATACTTATAGAAAGCTTTAGGGTTCTCCTTTATTCTATTTGCTAAAGACTGCTCATGTCTTCTCTTTGCTCTTCTTAACTCTCTCTTTAAATCCTTCCTAGCCAATCTGTAACTCTCCTTCGCCTCATCTGAACTATCTTGCCTCATCAACACATAAGTCTCCTTCTTCTGCTTAACAAGAGATACAATTTCGGTAGTAAATCACGGTTCCCTTACCTTATTATTTTCTCCCTGCCTGACAGGGACATATCTGTCAAGGACACGCAATACCTGTTCCTTAAACCAGTGGCACATTTCCATTGTCTGCACCCCCTGCATTTTGCTACCTGATTCTATGCATCCTAATTCCTGCCTAATCGCATTATAATTGCCCTTGCTCCTTCGATAACTCTTGACCTGCGGCATGTACCTATCCTTTTCCATCGCTAAACTAAATGTAACTGAATTATGGTCACTCTCTCCAACCACAAGGGATGAACTCCAATTTCTCTAGTTTCCTCATTTCTCCTCCTCCCACCTTGTCTCAGTCAAATCCCTCGAACTCAGCACCGCCTTCCTAACCTGCAATCTTCTTCCTGACGTCTCTGCTCCCACTCCCACTCTGGCCTATCACCCTCACCTTGACCTCCTTCTACCTATCGCATTTCCAATGCCCCTCCCCAAGTCCCTCCTTCCTACCTTTTATCTTAGCCTGGTGGACACACTTTCCTCATTCCGAAACGTCGAATCTCCTGCTCCTTGGATGCTGCCTGATCTGCTGCGCTTTTCCAGCAACACATTTTCAGCATAACATGGAGGTCCCAGGTACCTATCCATGCTGCAAGCTCAACTACTCTACACTTTACAAAAATATTAATAAACTAATATTCAACAAGTCTTACCTGAAAGCAACAGCACTGAGATTCAACACAGTTAACAGTGGATGATATAAATGTCATAGCTCTTCTACAGTAGATGCTCCCTGGCTGGGAACAAGCCATTTTTCTTGTGGATTCAAGCAAGAATTACAGTGAAAGAAATACTTCTCATGTCTTCTTTGTTTTCTCATCTTTCAAACTGACACTAAAAATATTACCCTGAGCCTTGGGAGGCAGTAGGGTTATTACAATTCGTTTCCCTAGGCCAGGGAGAAATCATTCCGTGTTTTACTCCCTCCATCATTATCCAATGATCCCTTCCTATAAAGGAAGGTGAGTGAGAGTATGTGGATGCATAAAATAAGATACTTGAATAACAAGTATTAAAAATTTTATGCCAGGAAATAGATGGGTGCATTCACTGTTCAATGTAGTGCAGAGGTTGGTGCAGAAAAAGCACAGCAGGTCAGGCAGCATCTGAGGAGCAGGAGAATCGACGTTTCAGGCTAAAGCCCTTTTCAGGAATGAGGCTTGTGAGCCGAGGGGGTGGGGTAGGAGAGAAGGTAGCTGAGAGAACGATAGGTAGATGGAGGTGGGGGGTAATGGTGACAGGTTGGAGAGGAGGGTGGAGCAGATAGGTGGGAAGGAAGGTGGACAGGTCATGACGGCGGTGCGGAGTTGGAAGGTTGCATCTGGCATAAGGTGGGAATGGCGGGGGGGGGGGGAGAGAAATGAGGAAACTGGTGAAATCCACATTAATGCTGTGTAGGTGGAGGGTCCTGAGGTGAAGGATGAGGCATTCCTCCTCCTGGTATCAGGTGGTTAGGGTGTGACAATGGACGAGGCTCAGGACTTGCATGTCCTTGGCGGAGTGGGAGAGGGAGTTGAAGTGTTCAGCCACGGGACGGTTGGTTGTGCTGGTGTCCTGGAGATGTTCTCTGAAGCACTGTGCAAGTAGACGTTCTGTCTCCCCAGTGTAGAGGAGACCACATTGGGAGTAACGGCTACAGTAATTAACTGATGTGTCGTCAGTCCTTGGAGGAGGTCAAGATGAGAGTGGTGCTGGAAAATCACAGCAGATCAGGCAGCATCTGAGGAGCAGGAAAATTAACGTTTTGGGCAAAAGCCCTTCATCAGGCCCTTCCTGAAGGGCTTTTGCCCAAAACATCAAATTTTCCTGCTCCTCGGATTCTGCCTGACTGGCTGTACGTTTCCAGCACCATTTAATCTTGGCTTTAATGTCCAGCATTTGCAGTACCCACTTCTGCTTCATGGAGGAGGTCACTCAGCACATCTGGTGCTCTTGTCAATCACCTCAAATCTGACTGTTGACTCTTCTATCAGTGAAAGCAGTGTCTCTTTAAGTACTCTATCCTAGCATTTGGAACACCTCCATCATTTCTCTATGACTCTGATCGCAGGCACACTATTGGTACTGTAAGTGGGCTTAGTAATCCAATGGAAGGAAAGTAAATCAGCAAGCAGTTTTCCTCCACTTATTGGCCAGTGGCATCTGGAAAGTGGAGGTTAAACTGTGATCCACCTCTTGTTGAATAGCCTGCCAACAATCACTTTCTAGGCTTGCATTTGAAGGACAGAAACCCAGTTAAGGTACTGGGTGCCCTCAGTGCCTGTGCCACTGCAACCTAACAAGAGTCATTATTCTGACAAGGAAGAGTGAATGTTGAGAAAGGAAGAAAACTAGATATGCAAACATTATTGCTGGCCTTACAGAACATCCTCAGAGATCTCCTGCTACTGAAGAACAATCCATTAGTTTGGCATCAGGAGTCAGAGCTGCTGATGCTGTCTAGGTTTGTTAATTACAATTATCCAGTATGGTGGTGAAATCTTGTAGATTGGCTAGGTTTTCAATTCATACTCAAGTTATGAGCTTGGCTTTTATTTAAGGAATTTTCTTAAAATGTGAAAAAGTATGGTCAGAATAAAGATTTAAAATATCTTCTTTTGTTATCTCATTCGTGATCATCACATTTAAACTGCCAGAGGTTACCACAGGAATTAAAGTATATAGTTTACAATTCAGAATTAAGCACTCATTCACTCTGAACCTCCACAATCCTTCCACCTGTGGGGTAAATCCATGCTGAGGTACAATACCACAGGTGCAAATGTGTTGCTGGTCAAAGCACAGCAGGTTAGGCAGCATCTCAGGAATAGAGAATTCGACGTTTCGAGCATGAGCCCTTCATCAGGAATAAGAGAGAGAGAGCCAAGCAGGCTGAGATAAAAGGTAGGGAGGAGGGACTAGGGGGAGGGGCGATGGAGGTGGGATAGGTGGAAGGAGGTCAAGGCGAGGGTGATAGGCCGGAGTGGGGTGGGGGCGGAGAGGTCAGGAAGAGGATTGCAGGTTAGGAGGGCGGTGCTGAGTTGAGGGAACCGACTGAGACAAGGTGGGGGGAGGGGAAATGAGGAAGCTGGAGAAATCTGAATTCATACCTTGTGGTTGGAGGGTTCCCAGGCGGAAGATGAGGCGCTCCTCCTCCAGCCGTCGTGTAGTTGTGTTCTGCCGGTGGAGGAGTCCAAGGACCTGCAAGTCCTCGGTGGAGTGGGAGGGGGAGTTAAAGTGTTGAGCCACGGGGTGATTGGGTTGGTTGGTTCGGGCGGCCCAGAGGTGTTCTCTGAAGCGTTCCGCAAGTTTTAGGCGGAAGATGAGGCGCTCCTCCGCCTGGGAACCCTCCAACCACAAGGTATGAATTCAGATTTCTCCAGCTTCCTCATTTCCCCTCCCCCCACCTTGTCTCAGTCGGTTCCCTCAACTCAGCACCGCCCTCCTAACCTGCAATCCTCTTCCTGACCTCTCCGCCCCCACCCCACTCCGGCCTATCACCCTCGCCTTGACCTCCTTCCACCTATCCCACCTCCATCGCCCCTCCCCCTAGTCCCTCCTCCCTACCTTTTATCTCAGCCTGCTTGGCTCTCTCTCTCTTATTCCTGATGAAGGGCTCATGCTCGAAACGTCGAATTCTCTATTCCTGAGATGCTGCCTAACCTGCTGTGCTTTGACCAGCAACACATTTGCAGCTGTGATCTCCAGCATCTGCAGACCTCATTTTTTACACAATACCACAGGTGCCAGCTCTTACCCATTTTCAATATCAAATTTGATCCATAAGCGAAAACAGCAAATATCAGTGGGATATCTTACCATGGAGGCAGAACGGTAAAGCCAGATATGATTCTCATTCATTGCACATCTACAATCACCTCCCCACCAATAGGACCATTTGCTTCTCTCCAGAATATCAACCAACTTCTCTCCATTCATCTCATTTGGGGCTGAAACCCTCACCGTGCTTTTAATGCTGTCAGACACAATGATTCCAATTCTCCCAGCTCCTGTAGTACCACAATCCTCCAAGAGCTCTACGTCCCTCAGATTTTGGCCTTCTGTGTGTCACCAATTTCTTCTGTCTCATTGTTGGCAGTTGGGCTTTCAGTTTTCCAGACTCCACATTCCTATCATCCTCTCCCATTTTAACAAGTTTCCTGAAACCCAGCTTTTTGATCAAGAATTGGTCGTATGTTCTATCATCTCTTTACGAGCCTCAATGTCAAATTCTATCTTAGAAGGCAAAATACAATGCTACCTTCATTGCCCCTGGTCTGAGAGGCCCAGTTTCACAGATGAGCCTCAGAATTGCTTGAAACGAGCATTACCTACAAATATTCTCTCACCTGTGCATAGCCTGAAGCACTTTCCAGAGCGATTTCGCCCCGCTCGTCCTGCTCGCTGAGCTGCTGATGCCTGGGAGACTGGAGTGACCACGAGAGATTCAATACCTGTTCTGGGATTGTAGGCTCTCAACTTCACAAAGCCACAGTCAATGACAAAAACAATCCCATTAATAGTGATGGAGGTTTCTGCAATGTTTGTGGCCACCACTATCTGCGGAGAAAAATGAAGCAATATACAATCAGCGCTGTACACTTATAGAGCATTAGAATAATGAAGTTAGACAAGATCCTAAAGGTATTTTGACGGGAAGAATGTGGAAAAGATGTTTCTTCTTAAATGAAAATCTCGAACTCAGGGATCAAAAACAGAGATGAAGCAAAAATATTCTCTTAGATGATCCGAAGTCTTTGTAACTCACTGCGTGAAAAGATGGTGGAAGTAGAAGTTTTAGAGGTTGATAACCAGAGAATGCAGATTTAAGGGAATTGCCAAAAGAATCAGAAAGGAGTTAAGGAGAATGTTTTTGTGCAGAAAATTACTACAAGGTGGGGTAAAGCAGTTCAATGGTTAACTTTCAAAAAGAAGTTGGATATATCCATTAAAAAAAATTCTGAAGAAAGAGCAAGGGGAACAGGGCAATTAGATAACATTTTCCAAAGAGCTAGCACAAACATGACAGGATGAACACCTCTTTCTGCATTGTACAATTATGATTTTAAGCTGGCTTTTCTCACTAAGAGGAAAAGATTAAAAGAGACAGCACCATATGGTGGCACAGTGAAGCACTGCATTGTAGAGTACTGTGTACTCTGAGTACATGATGAACTTTTGGGAGCTAATAATCAATTGTTTCATTAAAAAAGTGCAAATTATCTTTTTCATACATTGGCTCGTTATCCGTTAATTATTTCCTTCAACATTCTACTCTCTTGCTTTCCCAAGTGCCACCAATTCCTCGCTGGTGGGGTATTATTCATAAATTGTATGACTTTTAAATAATTCTGTCACCTAACTGCCTGCTAAGTGTGCAAGTTAAACCAGTGGAGTGGTGGTATAGTACTCTTACTTCAGGATTCAAGCCCCAATTCAGGATTTGAGCACATGGTCTGACAATTTAGTGCAATTCTGGGAATGCTGCATGGTCAGAGATAGACAAGCAGGAGGCTAAAAGAACACAGCAAGGCAGGCAGCATCAGGAGATGGAGAAGTCAACATTTTGAGTGTAACACTTCTTCAGGACATTTCAGGTCAGAGGTAGCAATTTTCTGAGATGTTAGAACTGAGTTCTACATACTTGTTCATGAAATATCCCATGCACTTAGCAAAAGGAGCAGGAAAATTTTCAAAAATTGACCAATAGTTATTCCTTAAACAACACTACCAAGGCACACTAACTTATGATACTGTTATCTTGTTGCTTTGTGGGACATTACTGTGTGCAAATTGGTTGTTGCATTTCAAAATATCACAACAGCACAGAAAACACTATTGGGTCCATGTAGAACAGTCTGCAGAGTGATCTGGTCAGCACTTCTCACCTATTCTACTCCTGTAGAATTGCAGGTTTATTTCCCTCAAGTGCCATGTAATTTTCCTTTGAAATCATTTCTCATCTCCACTTCCATCACCTTCACAGGTCATGTGCTCCAGGTCATTCATACTCCCCACATTAAAAAAAAATCCTTCCTCTCATTCTCCTTACATCACTTGCTCAAAACATTAAATCTGTGTCCTCTTGTCCTTGCATCAACACATAATAGAAAAAGCTTTCCTTTATCCACCTTACACAAACCTGTCATATCTTTCTACATCTATCAAACCTTTACTTTGTCTCTTTGATTCACTGTGTTACAACAGTAACATAGGAACTATTTGGCACTAAACCAGCTAAGGATGTTGAATATGAATGTAATTTTTCTTTTTCTAAAGGCATTGTCTCCTTTGCAGGATAAAGGTCACTGGCTATCTTTCATTACCTCAGCCATTCTTCAGATATTATCCTGGTTGGAGTATATACAGATTATTTGACTAAAGTTTTACTACCAAGTTATTTTGTCGTCTCCTGATACCCACAGACTTATACAGCACCAAGGAATCCTGGCTGACACTGCATTGCTTGCTCAGAGGCCAGCAGCAAAGTGCCCAACTCTCACTCTGATTGATGTCAGTCGCCTCAGGACAGATTTTGGCAAAGTAAATATATTGGAGTGACTGGGAGCTGCAAGCCATTTCTAACAAGAAATCTGTATGTGCATTCTCACCTTCCTACAGTTAGGGGACATTCTTTCAAAGACTTTCATCTGTTCGCCAGGAGGCAGCCCTGCATACATTGGAAGAACACGGAGGTGCTTTTTCATCCCGCTGCGAGAAAGAGCACGGGCCTGCTCTATCACCATGGAAACCACCATCTCCACTTCCTCCTGCAAAAAGAAAATATGACTGAGGAAGAATTTTAATGAAATTATTAGTGCTACCACGTTAAACCCTGCCACTAAAAAAAATTTGAACCAATATTAAAATAGTGGCTATTATGTTTACTCCAACTCAATCTCCACCAACAGTTATTTCTCATTGCCTCTTTTTCTCTATTCATCAAACACTAATATCTTAACTTCTCCCTATGTTATATTTTTCGAGTGGCTATCTCAGCACATTCAGAATAAACAAGGCAACAAGTGCATTAACAGTCATTTAAACAGTTGTGTCAACAATGTGTTAAAAATGGTGCACTGAGGGAATTAAAGCCTTATGGCCTTAAGAATATACATCCATTGCCTCATATTTTACCACAGAAATGCCTGTGCTAATGATCTACAAATGAAGAGAATGTGATTCAAGATAAATGAGTATACCATAGTAATGAAAAACAGAGCTTCCCCACTAGAAACACTTTTCAACATGATTAAAGCAGCCGTTATTGGCGTTTATAAATTGCATATTAAAACTGATGTTTATATCCTTACAGATCTTCAAAATTCCTTTCAATTAGAGGAAAGAACCAATTTCACTCATTTATTTATTTCTCTCTATATATTCTTCATCTATATTGGAGTACTGCTTAATGCAAGTCCAAGTTCATAATCTCACATGTAAAGCTTGACGTGGAGCATTCTCCAGATGCTGAATATTGTCCTGTCCTCAGATGATATCCATAACTTCCACATGTTGCCTACTGGGAACTGGACATTCAATAAGACTTTTACACTCCTCATTCCATTTGTGCTGACTATTATTCCCTATTACCTAACTGAAATTGGCGTGGATGCAGAGATTGAGTGCCTCAAACAAGGTTGGAGGTGGGGAGGTGCATGACCAGGATGAGGCCACAGCATTTTCAGACAACTGTCTCAACGACTACTGTCACAGATACTTGTGTGTTGACATGAAGCAAAGCAAGTTTGGGCTTAGCCATGATGACCTCACTTTCAAACTGAATACCAAAGCTCACTGTTAAAGCCCACACATGAAGAATGGTCGTTATTTTGAGGGAACAAAGACATTACAAAATCTATTAAACAATTCCCAAATATAGAGAAAATGGAGGAGAAAGTCAGGCAGCAGATTGAAATGTACATTATCAGTAACATGCGGTATTTCAGTCAAAGGTAATGTAGATTCTTTTGTCAAATTCAAATCCAAGTAATTTATTGCATCAAATCCAGGCACTGAGTAATTACACAAAACATTATTTTTATCAAAAAGGTTTGTTGATGCAATGCCTGCAATTTCTATATTATTTAGATCCACAAAACAAGATGGTTACTAAATGCTTTAACCCAAGCAAGTTAAGGAGAGAGGATCACCTAGAAGAAATATTCTTTGGATTAAAGCCATTACAGGAATGACATTACTGGAAAATATTCTGCCAGTCATGATTTTAATTCACAGAGATGCTTTCCTTTTTAAGGCAGCATTGGCTTTTGCCACTGGTTCCATTCTTTCCATCAATGGAGACCTCGAGGCAGCAAATATCACATGGTTGCCTAGCAACAAACAATACTGTCAGCAACCTTTCCCCTAACAGCCTTCGCAACTGAAAATCAATGGGCTCTGCAGACTCTGGGTTCTTTGAGCAATTGAATTTGTGATCACGCACAAGATATTGCAAAAAGCCAGACTAACTACAGCATCTCACTTTTCACCTGGTGTTTACAATAGATCAGTGCAAGTTACCAATGGAAACCAGCTCCCTAATAGTTCACTGAGGTCAACTAGTAGCTAAGATATACAGAACTGAACTGATGACAGTCTTGTTAGCAATATCCATGCTACAAGGCAGTCCATTTGATTGGCACCCTATAACCATCTTAAACTTTCACTCCCTACATCAGTGTACTGCGATTGCAGTGTGCACTGTCTACAGGATGTACTATAGCACCTGGTCAACATTTCTTCAGCACCAAATCCAAACTTGTGATCTTCTTGATAATAGGTGGATGAGCACAGCACATGCATGGGTATATCTCCACCTTCAAGTTACGAATCATCCCCATTGGAGAGATGGGTTTTGGTTCTTCATTATCATTTTGTTAAATTCCTGAAGCTCCACACTTAAACTTGACTTTGGAAATCACCAATCTCACTTGGACTGCTGTAATTCAATAACACCTTCTCAAGAGAGACTTGGTATGGACACTAAATACCATCTTTGCCTGTGATATTCATATTCTGAGAATGAATACCTGAACTTGAGACTGGCTAGATTTCCTGCTCCTTGTCACTGTCCACTGTCCAAACAGAAAGTACCAGTAAGCAACTGAGAACAGGTTTGGATTTAGCTGCAATAACCAAAAAACTGTTCTCTCACACACAAACATCAAAAATAGTTACTTGATCAAAACTTTGAAGTGTGATCACATGACAGAGTCCAGCAATGGCATCTTTCGAAGGGATAAGGAGGCAAGGACACTGGCCAAAAACATTTCGAGGAACAGTGCAGGTTTAGAGAGTCAGTGTGCTAAGGAGGTTAGTAAACCTTTATTACAATATTGCCATTTTTGGAGAGACCACAAAACTCAGGGACCAAAGTTCTTCCTCAACATCATTAACATCCACACTCTAACCAGTTAATAAGCCAGAAAAAAAGTATTTACATAGACAGAGGGAAAGAATGTACCTGGCCAGTTAGAAATGCTAGGATATCCCCATCACCCTCATTCTGGTGGATTTTCGTGACTGTGTCCACTGTAGCTTTCACATAATCAGGAACTGGACTGAGGACCCAAAAGAAAACAAAAAGTCAGTTAAGGAGAAGCTTTGTATGGAATTTGAGTATTGAATGTAAAAAAAAACTAATTGTGTCTGTGATAGTCCCAATAACCTTCCCTACACCTTTTGTACATCCCCATCCATGTCAAAATCCTGATTTTGGCTGTAACCTAGAAAGAAGCAGTGAGACTAAAATAGGGAATGAATTAGCAGCAGCTGGTCTGCAGTACCTCCTGCTGGTTGGAAAACAAAAATACTTGTTGGAAATTTATGTAGAATTAGAGAAATGCAGCATAATCCAAGGAAAATACATTTTTAAATGCTCAAATGACACATTGACATTGGGGAAAGGGGAGGAAATTGAGAATAAATGCATGAGATCTGGAAACAACTTGCATTTATATAACAACTTTGACGATCATCGGATGTTAAGAATCGCTTCCACTTGCAAAGCTAGTGAAGCAGTTTTGAAGAGGGGTTATAGGAAACAAGTTTATGACACTTGGTGCAGGAATGATGCACAAACAAAGATGATGCAAGTGACCAGATAACACATTTGGTGGAAAAGCTCAGCTGGTCTGGCAGCATCTGTGGAGAGAAATCAGAGTTAACATTTCAGGGTCGAGTGACCCATCCTCAGAACTGGTGGGAACAAGGAAAATGTCAGTTAATACAGAGAAGATAGGGGTGGGGCAGGGGGTAGGAATAAATGGTAGGTGGGGATAGAACCCAAAGAGAGACAAGGACAGTTGGACAGACAAAGAAGTGGATAGCGATCTGGCTGGGAGGGTGAATAGCTATTAATGGGCATTGTTAGTTGCTCACAGTGGGTTATGTGGAAAATCAGACCACGTGATAATAAGACCTGTTGTGTGGCGGTGGGGGTAAGGAGATGACAGAACTCAACTCCTAAAGTTGTTGAATTCAATATTGAGTCTAGAAGGCTGCAGGGTCTCCAAGTGGAAAATGAGGTACTTTTTGGACTCTATCCCCATCTATCATTTACTTCTCACCTCCTCCCCACATCCTATCTTCTGCATATAAACTAACATTTTCTAGCTGCCATCAGTTCTGGGAAGGGTCACTCGACCCTGAAATGTTAACTCTGATTTCTCTCCACACTTCCTGCAAGACCTGCTGAGCTTTTCCAGCAATTTCAGGTTTTGTTTCTGATTTATAGCATCCACAGCTCTTCCAGCTTTTACAACATGATTGAGGAATAAAGATTGGTCAGGGTCTCAAACAGAACTTTCTTGACAAGTATGATAGCATTGTTCACCTCTCCTGAATCAGATTGGATGTTATCCAGGTCGTGCTGCACATGGGCACAGAGTGCTTCTTTATTTGAGGAATCAATAATGCTGCTGACTCCTATATCATTAGCAGTATCAGCTATCATTCTGATGTTTGACCTTTGGTGGAACAGCTGAAGATGTTTGAACCTTAAATACTGTCTGAGGAACTATGCAGGGATGTCCGAGGACCACTCACTAGTGTCTGCTCAAAAGCAATGTCATTTTCCCCATAGAATAATCCAATTTGATCTGTAATGGTTTGCGAAAATGAAGGATAGAGTTAGGTGGGGATGGGTGTGGGGAGTGGGGGGTGTGGGATTGGTGATTGTGGCATACAGGCTCCTTTGTCTTGCCTCAGTGTCCCGAGACAAAGGCATTTAAGAACCACTGCTGTAAGAGAATGATTCAAATGGTCACGTACTCTTGTTCTTTTCCCACAGCCCTGGACTATACCTTAAAGTATAAAATATGTCAACTGGAAATGTCCGTCCCTCCACAGTCAGGATGGCACATGTGTCCTTACTGGGGTCCTTGGTCTCATTCATATTGAAAAAGTTCCGAAATTTCTGCAACAAAGAAATTTTTAAAAATATAAAGACCATCGTCTTCATAAGCACGAACACCAGCTATGCAGTTTTATCCAAAAACTTTGACTATTGTTAAAACGTATAAGTCAGAGGTCAAACGTTCAACATTTGGGGGCTGGAAACAAACTGAGAAGCAAACTGAAGCAGTGAGGAACCCCCTCAAAAAGAAAGAAATGATGGAGTGGTTCACATCACTAACATCCTTTCCAGTTGCTCAAAAGACTTCTCATTACTGAAGTCACGTCAACAAATTTTGATTCATTAACCCATGGGTAATACAATCAATTGCAAATGCTCACTCATTGCCCCAGCTGAAACCTGGGGAGGGTTGCTGAACAAAGAGACCTCGGACTGCAGGTTTATAGTACCTTGAAAGCAGAGTCACAGGTAAATGGGATAGCAAAGAAGGAAGCGTCTAGTGCACTTGCCTTTATTGGTCGGTGCATTGCATCGAGTAGTTGGGGAGCTCGTGTTGCAGCTGTACATGACATTGTTTTAGGCCACTTTTGAAATATTGTGCAATTCTGGTCTCCGCTGCCATAGGAAAGAGCTTGCAAAACTTGAAAGGGCTCAGAAAAGATTTACAAAGATGTTGCAAGGGTTGGAGGGTTTGAGCCACAGGGAGAGGCTGAATAGGCTGGGGCTATTTCCCCTGGAGCATCCAAGTCTGAGGGGTGACCTTATAGAGGCTTATAAAATCATGAGGGGCATGGATAGAGTAAATAGACAAGGGTCTTTTCGCCAGGGTAGGGGTGTCCAAAACCTGAGGGCATAGGTTTAAGTTGAGAGGTGAAAGACATAAAAGGGACCTAAGGGGCAACCTTTTCACGCAGAGTGTGGTGCACGTGTGGTAACAGCTGCCACAGAAAGTGGTGGAGTCTGGTACAATTAAAATATTTATAAGGCATCTGGAAGGATACATGAATAGGAAGCGTTTAGAGGGATATGGGCCAAGTGTTGGCAAATGGAACTAGATTAGTCTAGGATATCTGGTTAGCATGGACATGTTGGACCAAAGGGTCTGTTTCTGTGCTGTATGTCTCTATGACTATCTCTGGCACTGAACGAATGCATTAAATATATGGGGAGGGTTTTTCCTCCTACTCATAAGAGCAGCAACCTTCCTTCACTGTCGTGGAACATTGGCACATATGATTGTAAACCTTAAAGAAAGCATACCTGATAAAGCTGATAGAAAAAAATGTGGTCCCAGTGGTACCAAGAGCAGCTTGTTTATCAAGTGTTGATGCTACCCTGTTTCAGAGTCTTTTGCTTAATTTTCTGTGGTCATCTCAGTGGAAGGCCAAGAAATAGGAGACAAGTGGCTTTTCACTGGAGGTTCCACTGGAATTATGAGAGACAAAGGAAACCTCTCATGTTCCACAGAAATGGAATACTTTAATGTGGACATTCCTGCAGGGGACTGGCTGATTGTAGTATATTACTGGAGGACAATCTATAATTGTCCCCAGTTTTACAGTACAGTACACAAATATGCTACGGTTCTTCCAATCACTGAACTCTCTACCTCAATTGTATCTATAAGTGTTATTCTGGTTTAAGATTAGGCTGTGAGGTGTAATGTAAATTCATATTCAAAAAGTGTGTTGAACAAAACAAAGCACTCGAAGGCACTTCACTGGAGCACAATCAAACACAATTCAACATTTGGCCAGGAGATAATAAGTTAAACAATCAAACATTTAGCATCAGGGTATTTTCTCAAGGATAGAGGGAGAGGCTAACACATATGAAGGTTTAGGGAGGAAATTCCAAAACTTAGGCTAAATTAGTTGAAAGTGCAGCTACTAATTGTGAAGGACAGAAAATTGTGGAAAAGTGGGAGGTTAGAATAGATCTGAGGGTTCTGGGGGTGAAGGAGTTTATCGAGATAGGGAGAGGAAAGATATGCCTACTCTGGGTTCGTACAAGTATTGTAATGGATAGGACATACCTCTGCATCTAGTGTAGCAGAGGACACGATAAGTCGAAGATCGCCTCTTTTCTTCTGAATCTGGAGAGAAAGAAAAAGGTATGTGATGACCAACACACTTTGGCAACAAAATTAATGTACTTTTTCCCCAAGATCTTTTGCACAAACTCTGTTCTGTTTTACTTTTTTTCTCTCTTGCTCATGAATTTACTTGCCCTTGTATTTGAAATCTGCCGACACTTTACTGGGAAATAAAAGAGGACTTGCATTTGTATTTCGTCTTTCACGCCTTCAAGACGTCTTATAGCCCTTTTACCAGCTAATGAAGCACTTTGGAAATGTAATCACTGCTCCACTGTAGGGAACACAACAATCAGTTTGCTCACAGAAAGCCCCCCACCACACAGTGATGCTGGTTACTGAGTTAATTTGGGCATCACAAAGGGCTTCTTTGAAATAGTGTCGTGAGATCATTTTACAATTCCTCAATACTGTATAACACATTCTCAGTTCATCTCTGAAAAATCAGTTTGGATTGTGCTCACGTCAGGAATTAACTTAAATGCACAGATGATTTGATTCAATGTCAATGGTGCTATCACTGGGTTAAGGCTCATGCCCTAGACTTCACAGGTGTCAATGTATTTTCCAAGTGACTCATTATTCAACTATGAGGTTTGATGTTAAATATTTAATAGCCTTAGACCTCAGGGAATAACATAATTGAGATGATCCTTCTCTCATCTAAGAAACTGGCAAAATAATTCCTCTATTGGTCACAGGATGGTGATCGCTAGTGGGAATTGGGGTTGATCTTCCAGTCTCTCATTTAGGTTTATCAATAATAATCTGCATTTATGTGGCACCACTAACCAAATTTTATGATGCTTCACATAAGCATAATGAGAATGAAAATGGGCACTAATCTAAAGAAGCAGATGTCAGAAGACGACCAAAAACTTAAATAAGTTGCTTCCAAGGATCTTGAAAGAGAAGGAGGAGGAGGGAAAGGCATCAGGATGTAAGGAGCCAAGACATACCTGTTAATAGATATCGTAGGAAGGACAATTGTAAGGCGACCAAGGCCGAGGAATGGAGGGTTTTGGAGGTGGAGGTTGTTTATAGGGCTAATCACATAGAGGGCAAGGAAATACAGCGAGTTAATCAAAAGGATGAGGTGTCTAATTGGCTCCTCACCCCTGTGTGTCCAATGTAAATGTTACAACCGAGGGGAGATCGAGGAGGGGGGGGATTTAATGGAGAACAGAATACCATTGTTGGATAAGTTAAAAGGATGGAATATTAATTTGGAGGGAATTCCAGGAATTTGACAATACACTGAAGGAATGGCAATATGTTTCCAAGTCAGGATGATAAGTGGCTTGGAGACTAACTTGCAAGTGGTAATATTCCTATGTATGTGCTGCCCTTGTTCTTCTAGATAGTAGTGGTCCTGGGTTTGGAAAGTGTTGCCTAAGAAACTTCGGTTAATATCTGCAATGCATCTTGTAGATAGCACACACTGCTGCTACTGAGCATCAGTGGTTCGTGGATGCAATGCCAATCAAGCAGGATGTTTCTTCCTGGATGGTGTCAAGCTTAGAGTGTTGTTAGAGCTGTGCCCACCCACGAAATTCGGGAGTAGTCCTTCACATCCCTGATGTGTGGTTTGTAGATAATGGACAGGCTTTGGGGAATCAGGAGGGGAGTTACTCACTTTTAGATACCTGCTCTTTTAGATACTGTATTTATGTGGTTAGTGCTCTTTTGATTCCACTCGGACAAATGTGGCCACCATGTCAAGAGTAGTCAGTCTCACCCCACCTCTGGAATTGAGCTCTTTTGTCCACATTTGAATCAATGCAGTAATCAGGTCAGGTGCTGAGTGGCTCTGGCAGAATGCAAACTGGGGATCACCGAGTAGGTTATTGCTGAGTAGATGCTGTTTGATAGCACTGTTGGGGACACCTTCCATCACTTTACTGATGATCGAGAGTAGACTGAGGAGGTAGTAATCAGCTAGGTTGGATTTAATCTGCTTTTTGTGAGCAAGGCAAACCTGAGCATTTTTCCACAATGTCAGATAAATGCCAATGTTGTGGTTGTACTGGAACATGTTGGCCATGGTGTAGCAGGTTCTGGAGGACAAATTCTCATTACCATTGGTGGAATGTTGTCAGGGGCCCATTGTCTTTGCAGTATCCGATGCGTCCAACCATTTCTTGCTATCATATGGAGTGCGTTGAATTCACTCAAGACTGACTTTTGTGATGATGGGGGCCTCTGGTGGAGACTGAAACGGACCATCCACCAGCTCTTCTGGCTGACGATTGCTGCTAATGTTCTAGCCTTACCTTTTGCTCTGAGGGTGTTGTGTTCCCCAACCATAGAGGATTGGGATATTCGTAGAGCCTCCTTTGCCAGTGAATTAACTAGATGTGGCAGGACAGCAGAGCTAAGATCTAATCTTCTACAGTCTGAGATCTTATCTTCCAAGAATAAAACATGCTGTAATTTCAAATTCATCAAACATATGCAAACGCATTACAGATTGCTGACCTTTCTTAATAAGCCAATAGCTATGTCTGTGTACAAGGTTCGCTCGTGGGCTTCATCCAACAGTAGAACGCTAAATTAAGAGAAAATTAACGAATCCATTACAAAGTCAATCACATGAACTAATCAAACCTCTTAGCACAAGTTCACTTCCTACAAGAACAAAGGAGTGGCTATCACAACTCAAAATAGATCAATTAAAAATGCTTCAAAATGGCAATGCATATTGCAAATCAAGAAAAGAAAAAAATGAACATTTTGCAAAATTCTTCCTATGTATGACAAACTATAAAAATAACACACCTGTAGAGACAGTAAACATAACAGATGATCATTTAATGGAACATCTCAACTGCTGCCTGGAGAACAGCAGGTGTCCATATTATGTGCCAGTCAAGGAGGGGTTAACATAAAACAAAAAAACTGTGAATGCAGGCAATCTAAAACAAAAAACAGAAATTGCTGGAGGGGTTTACATTGGCCAGGAAAGTAGGGATATCCTACTTCTTCAAAATAATGCCACTAGATTTTTTTTATCTAGTTGACAAAGCAGATAGCATTTAATGACTGGTCCTACACTCCTTCAATGCCACACACTGTTTCTTGTGGTCAAGTCCTGAAGTTAATAGAAATTCAACCCCACTGCTCATCCTGGATTTTCCTTCCCAATTAACAAATAACCACATGAACACAATGTGCTCCATCTGTCAACTCTTGGTGTTCGGCGAGTCACACTTCGAGTTTGATTTAAGAGGACAAGGCGGGGGTTGAGTTCGATTAATTCAGTTTTCAATCTTTAAATGAGAAGCATTTATCAGAAGACCTGGTCAGGATTGGGAAATTTCTTGATGGGACATTGTGGATAAAGAAACCAGACTGCCATATCACATCTATCTACAATAGTTTTCTCTATTTAGTGGCATTTATTTCCATTTCTTTTCCTCCTCACATTTGAGTATGTCATTCTGTAAGCAAGGTCAATGGTTCAGATGAATGAAAGGTCACAGTATCGTTCAAATTAAGAATATCATCCATAGAAAATAACAATCCTAGTTTTATTGATTAATATAATTTTTATATCAGCATTAACCCATACATTTTAAATATGCTGATGTTGGGATTAAAATATCTAGGTTACAGGTATAAAATGGACTGAATATCTTCTCAGTTTTCTCAATGTTTCCATTTATTATTACAGAAATAATAAGATTCAAAAATAATAAGACTCAAAATTGATGAACATATGGATTTTCAGAGCATGTCTACAAATATATTAACGTGGAAGATAAGGAAATTGTTCAATAAATTACTTGAAAATAAAGTAAGGGAAGTCACAAATATTAACTACTGAAAAGTAACTTTACATACAAGAAAGATTTGCTTAATGCAAAGGATAAAAAATATCAGGATAATCTGTAAAACAGAGCAGTAAAGGCAGTTAAATTCTAGGCAGTTAAGTCGGGAGAGTTAGATTGCTGCAAAATGAATTTAGATAATTATTCTTATCTTATGCTTGATTCTTCTTAATCCACCTTCATGATTCAGCAAATTTATTCATTGTGTAGATGAACTCTATTGACCAGGAGAATTACAGGGTCAGTCCTCAGTTTGTCTTGAGTTCTGTGAATTAGTGGAGTGGGGGGAGGGAGGGAGGTGGGTGCAACAAATGGCTTCAACCTCTCTAGTTTATCGGAGGGAAAATAAAAGCGAAGAGGATTCTCATTTCGGACAACCATATTGCAATTATGTGGTTATCTTAATGGAGGCAGCTTTAGGTTCTAAAGTGATATCCCCAACCATCAGTCAAAATGGTTTCCTGAGACCTCACTATCAAATCTCACAACATGAACAGTCACAACTTGACTGAGGAACCAATCTCCCAGCAAGGAACCTTAGGGAGAAAGAGTGGAAGGAAGGAAGGAAATTTACAAGAAAACATATAAAGCAAGTTGATTAATTATGTTTCAATAGGCACTTCAGAGTGAAGTGGGACAAAATTATAAGTCATCATTCAGGTTCATATAGCGTTATAGCTTAAAGGAGAGAAACTCAATAGATATCAAGCCAGACACAAGACAACTGACTTGAACTCACTCCTGTTATCCTCTGTAATACTGTCCCATTTAATGGGACATAATGTTATTGAGATTCTGGTCCGCGTTCAGTTCATATCATCAGTTGTAAAACTCTGAAGACTGTAACTGCATTGATATGTGTCAATGTTCACACTTAAGAATGAGCAGCTGTGACATAACTATATTTATCAAGTGACAAGTTTCATACTGGGGATAATTGGTCCATAAAAGTTATAAATGATTAATGCTGTCAGCAACAAAAGCATTTCAATATACACCAAAGAAATGAAAAACACTTTGCTCTGGGTCTCATGTTTTACCCTTTATGTCAGTCATTTTCAATTACTACCAAGCTTGTAAAATAAACCAGGACGTTGAACAAAATACATCTGGAATGCTTTTGTTTTGATTTCTATTCATAGATGTTTCAATATTCTGTTCTATTTGATGATAGAGAGTTTTGATCTAAAATATATTTAGGTCAATATAATTCTCAGTAAGGTTAATTGAA
The DNA here is from genome assembly GCF_020745735.1 of Hemiscyllium ocellatum. Taxonomy (NCBI): domain Eukaryota; kingdom Metazoa; phylum Chordata; class Chondrichthyes; order Orectolobiformes; family Hemiscylliidae; genus Hemiscyllium; species Hemiscyllium ocellatum. Next base: position 54,908,082 of record NC_083415.1, read on the forward strand.
TAAAAGTTTCAATAGTTACCTGTATTTCTTCAATAAAGGATCAGCCATCATTTCCCGCACAAGCATTCCATCTGTAAGAAACTAAGACATACCAGTACAGTGTTCATTTATGTTTCATTTATGAAGTTCTCATGTGACTGCAGGTTTCTAATGAAGTGCAATGGAAGCTGGAAGAGCAGCACTTCATCAGTTTATTCTGCAATTAGCAACCTTCTGGACTCAACATAGAGTTCAACAAATTCAGAACATAATCTCTGTCAGTACCTCATTTCTTTGCATGTTTTTGCCTTGATCTTGTTGTCCTCCCATTTTTGCATTTCAATAGCAACTGTTGTTTATTTTTCCAATCACAACTACGGTAGACAAATCTCTCATTTCTTTGCTTGGCCTATTACTACTCCCTTTGGCTCAAATCATTCAATTCTTGTCATTTAATGTCCAGTCTTCATCACAGACTCTCTCTTATAACCTTTTGCCCACTCTCCACAATTTCACTAAGCTTGAAACATATTATATTTTTAACCTTCCCAGTTATGATGAAAACTCATTGAGATAAAAGATTAACTGACCATTAATGCTTCTTGAACTCCAGTATTTTCAGCATTTTTCTGTTTTTAGTTCAATGCAGAACATGGTGTTTACCCTTTCAAATGTAATGCTGCCATTGACAGATTACAATGACACACTAATAGAGTCAGATGATTCAGGTGTCTGGCTTGTGCCTATGAACAGAATGGTGGTAGGATTTTGTTTTGATCATCTGATCAGGAAAATGTCTAATCAATCAATGCCACAATAAGTGGCTCAATATAGGCTTGTCCAAATGGACAGTGGGATGCTCACTTTATTGGTCAATGAATAGAGATGGAACCATTATAAAAAGGCTAATGAAGTTAATTCTGTTTTGTAAAATAGAATTTACAAACATAGAACAGTACAGCACAGTATAGGCCTTTCAGCCCTCGATGTTGTGCCTCAAATTAACCTACATACCCTTCATTGTACTATCTTGCACGTACCTACGCAAGAGTCGCTTAAATGTCTCTAATGTATCTGACTCTATTACCACTGCTGGCAGTGCATTCCATGCACCCACCACTCTCAGTGTAAAGAACGCCTACCTCTGACATCTCCCCTAAACCTTCCTCCAATCACTTTAAAATTACATCCCCTCGTGATAGCCATTTCCACCCTGGGAAAAAGGCTCTGGCTATCCACTCTATCTATGCATCTCATCATCTTGTACACTTCTATCAAGTCACCTCTCACCCTTTTTTATTCCAATGAGAAAAGCCCTAGCTCCCTGAACCTTACTTTATAAGACATACCCTCAAGTCCAGGCAGCATCCTGGTATATCTCCGCTGCACCCCTCTAAAGGTTTCACATCCTTCCTATAATGAGATGACCAGAACTGAACCAGACCAGAACTCCAAGTGTGGTCTAATAAGGGCTCATTAGAGCTGCAACATAACCTCGCGACTCTTAAACTCAGTTCCCCTGCTAATGAAAGCCAACACACCACATGCCTTCTCAACAACTCTATCAACTTGGGTGGCAACTTTGAGGGATCTATGGACATGGACACGAAAATCCCTCTATTCTTCCACACTGTCAAGCATCCTGCCTTTAACCCTGTATTCTGCCTTTAACCCTGTATTCTGCATTCAGGTTCAACCTTTCAAAATGAATCACTTCATACTTTTCCAGGTTGAACTCCATCTCTCTCATCAGCCCAGTTCTGCATCCTGTCAATGTCCCATTGCAACCTACAACAGCCCTCCATATTATCAACCACTCCAACAACCTTTGTGCACCAGCAAACTTACTAACCATTCCTTCCACTTCCTCGCTCAAGTCATTTTAAAAAATTAGAAAGAACCGATATCTGTGGAACACCACTGGTCACCAAGTTCCAAGCTGAATACTTTCTGTCCACTACCAACCTCTGTCTTCTATGGGTCAACCAATTCTGCATGCAGACATCCAAATTTCCCTGTATCCCATACTTCCTTACTTTCTGAATGAGCCTACTGTCGGGAACTTTATCAAACACCTTGCTAAAATCCATGTACACCAAATCCACTGCTCTACCTTCATCAGTGTGTCACATTTTCAAATAATTGTGACCTGCCCCTCACAAAGCCATATCGACTAGTTCTAATCAAGCTATGGTTTTCCAAGTTATCATAAAACCTGTCTCTCAAAATCCTCTCCAATAATTTGTCCATCATAGATGTAAGACTGATTGGTCTCTAGTTCCCAGGATTATTCCTATTCCCTTTCTTGAACAAGGATATGACATTTGCTGTCCTCCACTCATCTAGCACTACCCCAGTGGACAGTGAGAATGCAAAGATCATTGCCAAAGACACAGCAACCTATTCCCTCACTTCCTGTAATAACCTAGGGTATATCCTCTCTGGCCCAGGGAATTTATTTATCCTTATGGTTTTCAAAGTTTTCAGCATATCATCCTTCTTAACATCAACTTGTTTGAGTATATCAGTCTGTTCATGTTGTCCTCACAAATGTCAAGGTCCCTCTCAGTAGTGAATACCAAAGCAAAAAGTATTCATTAAGGACCTCCCATACCTCCTCCGACTCCTGGCACAAGTTACCTCCACTAGTCCTGATTGGCCCTACCTTCACTTTGGCCAAACCCTTGTTCCTCATGTAAGTGTAGAATGCCTTAGGGTTTTCCTTAATCCTACCCGGTAAAGCTTTTTCATGCCCTGTTCTAGCTTTCCTAAGTCCATTCTTCAGTTTCTGGGTGTAGGTTTGCTCACTGAGCTGGAAGGTTCATTTTCAGAAGTTTTATCACCATACTAGGTAACACCTTCTGTGAGCCTCAAGACGAAGCATTGCTGATGATTCCTGCTTTTTATTTATATGTTTGGGTTTCTTTGGGTTGGTTTTTCTCGGGGGGTGGTAATTCGGGTCCAAGTCAATGTGTTTGTTGACAGAGTTCCGGTTGGAATGTCATACTTCTAGGAATTCTAGGAAGTCTCTGTTTGGCTTGCCCTAGGATGGATGTGTTGTCCCAGTCAAAGTGGTGTCCTTTCTCAGCCATATGTGAGGATACTAGTGAGAGTGGGTCATGTCGTTTTGTGGCTAGTTGATGTTCTTCAGTTCCTTCCTGGATACGTTGTAACCCTCTAGAGCCTCTTCAACCTGAAGTAAGCTTCCTTCTTCCTCTTCACTCAATGTTCCACATCACTTGTCATCCACTGTTTTTTCAACCTACTATGCCTTCCTTGCCTCAGTGGGACAAACCTTTCCAGCACTACCAGCAAGTACTCCCTAAACAACCTCCACATTTCTGTCATGCATTTCCCCCAAGAACATTTCTTCCCAATTTAGGCACCCTAGTTCCTGCATAACAGCATTGTAATTCTCCTTCCCTCAGTTAATTACTTTCCCATACCATCTGCTCCTATCCCTCTCCACGGCTATAATAAAGGTCAGGGAGCTGTGATCACTATCACTGAAATGCTGTCCCACAGAGAGATCGGACACCTGACATAGTTCATTGCCAACCACCAAATCCAATATTGCCTCCCCTCTAGTCAGCCTATTTACATATTGAGTCAGGAATCCTTCCTGGACACATCTGATGAAAACTGTCCATCCAAACTAAGGAGATTCTAATCAACATAAGAGAAGTGAAAGTCATCCATGACAACACCTTCTGCACCTTTACAAAACTTGCTTTCCAATCTTCTCCATGTCTCTGTTGCTACTGAGAGTCCGACTTCCACTCATACTGACTCTGTAGATAAACCCTCCTCGACGACCTCCTTTTCTGCAGCTGTGATACCATCCCCCACCTCTTTTATTTCCGCACTGTTCCTTTGAAACATCTAAATGCTGGAACATCCAACAACCATTCCTGCTTCTGTGATATCCAAGCCCCCATAATGGCCACAACATCATAGCTCCAAGTACTTATCCACGCTCTATGTTCGTCACCTTTATTGCTGACACTTGTTGCGTTAAAATTGACACACTTCAACCCATAACACTGACTGCACCTTTGCCCTATCAACTGTCTATCCCACCTCACAGATTCTCTGCATGCGGTATATGGCTATTTACTCTTTACTCCATCATCCGATCTGTAGCTCCGGTTCCCACTCCCCTGCCAATCTGGTTTAAACCCTCACAAAGAACTCTAACAAACTTCCTGTCCAGGGTGTTGGTGCCCCTTCAGTTCAGGTGCAAACCGTGCTTCTTGTTACAGGTCCCACCTTCCCCAGATGGTATCCCAATGATTCACATGTCTGAAGTCCTCCATTCTACACTAGCCCTGCAGCCACTTGTTCATCTGCACTCACTCTCTGTTCCTAGCCTCACTAGACCATGTCACCAGTAGCAATCCAGTTCCCATCCTACGTCATCAGTACCGATGTGTACCACAACTTCTGGATGTTTTCCCTCCTCCTTAAGCAACCTGTAGACTCAATCTGAGACAACCCTGACCGTGGTACCCGGGAGGCAACATAACATTTGGGAGTCTCATTCGCCAATACAAAACCTCCTGTCTGTTCCTCTGACCATTGAATTTCCTATCAGTATCATTCTCCTATTCTCCCCCCTTCCTGGCCACTGAGGCTTTTCCCGGTAGGTCACCTCCAGCAAATCCCTCTCCTCCCCCAATAGTATCCAAAACGGTATACATATTATTGAGGGGAACGGCCACAGGGGGTCCCTGCACTGTTTGCCTATTGCCCTTCCCTCTCCTGACAGTCACCTAGGTACCTTCATCCTGTAATTAAGGTGTGACTACCTCCCTTTAACTCCTCTCTATCACTCTTTCAGCTCCATTTCCCTAATGCAGCCTGTGAGGAGCTGGATTGGATGCACTTCTCGCAGGCGAAGTCAGCAGTGACCCCAGCGGTGACCCTTACCTCCCACATCCTGCTAAAGTAGCATGCAACTGTCCTAGCCTCCATGCCTGCTGCTTTAAATTGCCAAGAGAGACTGAAGAAATGAAATATAAAAGCCTTACAAGTCAAAATATTGTCTCCATGACGACAAACTGCCCAGTTCCATTCCCTAACTGCCTTGAATCATATCCAGCTGTGCATGCAATTTTCTCCATCGTTTTGGTATGGATGTGTACAGGTCAGCTCAAGTTTACCTCAGTAATTATCACCAGATCCCAAAGTAAAACAGCCTGATTAAGCATTCATCAGTTTCCAGATTTGATCAATTATTTGACTAATCAATTACAGGACCCCAACTTCTCAGAATGCGCCATCAAATACAGCACAGCTTTCTTAACTGAAAATATCATTTTTTGACAGGAAATTCAGGAAGAAATATATGAAAAGGGTATTGTAGAATATCAGTTTATGAAGGATAGTATCCAATTATTTGTAGAAAACATATTGGGTTGAAGGTAGAAGACAGAGGGTGTTGGTAGAGGGTCTTTTTCGACTGTTGGCCTGTGACCAATGGTGTGCCAAAAGGATCAGTGCCGAGTCCACTGCTTTTCAACATTTACAGAAATGATTTGATTGTGAATATAGGAGGAATGGTTAGTAAAGTTAGCAGATGACACCAAAATAGGTAGTGCAATGGACAGTGAAGAAGATTATCTCGGAGTACAACAAGATCTTGATTACTTGGTTGAGAAGTGGAAAATGGAGTATGATTTACATCAATGTGAGTTGTTGCATTTTAGTAAGGCAAACCTGGACAGGACTTATACAGTTAATGAAAGGGCCCAAGGGAGTGTTGCCAGATAAAGAGATCCAAGGGTGCAGGTGCATAGTTCCTTGGAAGTGGAGTTGTGGGTAGACAGGGTAGTGAAGGCGGCATTTGGTGTGCTTGCCTTCTTTGGTCAGAACACTGTGGAAAGGGACATGGAAGATATAGACTGTAGGGAGATAGATGGTGACATGTTGAAAAATGTCCATATTACAGAGAAGGAAGTGCTGGATGTCTTGAAATGAATAAAAGTGGACAAATCCCCAGGACCTGATTAGTTGTACCCGAGAGCTCTGTGGGATGCTAGGGAAGTGATTGCTGGGCCTCTTGCTGAGATATTTGTATTATCGATAGTCACAGGTGAGGTGTTGGAAGACTGAAGGTTGGCTAACATGGTGCCACTATTTAAGAAAGTGGTAAGCACAAGCCAGGGAACTATAGGCCAGTGAGCCTGATGTTAGTGATGGACAAGTTGTTGGAGGGAATCCTGAGGGACAGGATGTATATTTATTTGGAAAAGCAAGGACTGATTAGGAGTAGTCAACATGGCTTTGTGCGTGAGAAAACATGTCTCACAAACTTGACTGAGTTTTTTGAAGAAGTAACAAAGAAGATTGATGAGGGCAGAGTGGTAGATGTGATCTATATGGGCATGAGTAAGGTGTTCGACAAGGTTCCCCATGGGAGACTGATTAGCAAGGTTAGATCTCATGGAATACAGGGAGAACTAGGCATTTGGATACAGAACTGGCTCAAAGGTAGAAGACAGAGGGTGGTGGTGGAGGGTTGTTTTTCAGACTGGAGGCCTGTGATCAGCGGAGTGCCACAAGGATCGGTGCTGGGTCCTCTACTTTTTGTCATTTATATAAATGATTTGGATGTAAGCATAAGAGGTATAGTTAGTAAACTTGCAGATGACACCAAAATTGGAAGAGTAGTGGACAGCAAAGAAGGTTTCCTTAGATTACAACCGGATCTTGATCAGATGGGCCAATGGGCTGAGAAAAGGCAGATGGAGTGGCAGATGGGAGGTGCTGCATTTTGGGAAAGCAGATCTTAGCAGGAGTTATACACTTAATGGTAAGGCCCCAGGGAGTGTTGTTGAACAAAGAGACCTTGGAGTGCAGGTTCATAGCTCCTTGAAAGTGGAGTCACAGGTAGATAGGATAGTGAAGGCGGCGTTTGGAATGATTTCCTTTATTGGTCAGAGTACTGAGTACAGGAGTTGAGAGGTCATATTGCAGCTGCACAGGCCATTGGTTAGGCCACTGTTGGAATACTGCGTGCAATTCTGGTCTCCTTCCTATCAAAAAGATGTTGTGAAACTTGAAAGGGCTCAGAAAAGATTTACAAGGATGTTGCTGGTATTGGAAGGGTGGGTTCTAGGGAAAGGCTGAATAGGCTGGGGCTGTTTTCACTTGAGTGCGGAGGCTGAGGGCCGACCTTATAGAGGTTTATAAAATCATGAGGGGCATGGATAGGATAAGTAGACAAAGTCTTTTCCCTGGGGTGGGGGAGTCCAAAACTAGAGGGCATAGTTTTAGGGTGAGAGGGGAAAGATATAAAAGAGACCTAAGGGGCAACTTTTTCACACAGAGGGTGGTACATGTATAAAATGAGCTGCCAGAGGAAGTGGTGGAGGCTGGTACAATTGCAACATTTAAAAGGCATCTGGATGGGTATGTGAATAAGAAGGGTTTGGAGGGAAAAGGGCCAGGTGCTGGCAGGTAGGACTAGATTGGGTTGGGATATCTGGTCGGCATGGGCCCATTTCTGTGCCGTACGTCTCTATGACTGAGTATATAAGTTGGGGCATTGTGTTGTGATGGACTCTGTGACATTGGTGAGGCCACTTTTAGAATACTGTGCAGAATTCTGGTCACCCTGTTATAAAGAAGGATGTTGTTACACTTGAAACGGTTCAGAAAAGATTTACAAAGATGTTGCCGGGATTGGAAGAGTGGGTTCTACGGAGAGATTGAATAGACTAAGGCTGTTTTCCCTAGTGTGCTGGAGGCTGAGGGGTGACCTTATATAGGTTTATAAAATCATGAGGAGCATGGATAGGATAAATAGACAAAGTCTTTTTTTTCCATGAAGTGGCGGAGTCCAAAACTAGAGAGCATAGATTTCAAGTGACAGGGGAAAGATTTGAAAAGGACCTGAGTGGTAAAGTTTTCACGCAGAGGGTGGTGTGCGTATGGAGCTGCCAGAAGAAGTGGTGCAAGCATTTAAATTACAACATTTAATAGAAATCTGGACGGGTACATGAATAGGAAGGGTTTGGAGGGATATGGACCAAATTCTTTCAAATGGGACAAGGTCACATTGGTGTCTGATCAGCATGGCAAATTGGACCGAAGGCTGTTTCCATGCTGTATGACTCTGACTCTATATTGGCCCAGATCATCCTGTCTCTGAATTGTAGGAGACCAGATGTACAATCCAAGATATGCCCTGGGATGCCACAAAAATCCTAGTGTTTGACGTCTGTGGGAATTTTCCAGGAAGTTTCACTTTCCAATCAGCAATTCTTCCGCTCACCAGGAAAAGTGTCCAACTAGGAGTTCCATAATTAACATTAATAAGTTACATAATCAGCGACTTCGGACAGTTCCACTGTGCTAACCGGAGTAGACTACACGTGCCCTTCCTAACTCCCAGGTAACTACACAACTTAGCCCCAAATCCCTCTCAAGACAGCCCCACCCCAACACAACACCCTCACCCCGAATAATCCTTACCCAAAATGTTCAACCCAACCAGACCTGAAAAGCACCCCCCCACCATTTAATCACCCTTCCAACCCTGCCCATTAGCCCCCACTAAATTACAATGCCGACACACCAGACAACCTGATTTGACAAGCACCAAGCCACTAGCCATTACGCCGACTTGTCTTGTCTTACACACTCTGCTCATTCACTCATTCATCCACTTATCCACGCTGGATATTTCAACTTGCCTGATGGCAGAATGTGTCGTAAAAAGGGGGTGAATTGAGGTTTTCCCCTGACGTTCAAGCATTACGGTGAAGCCTTTCAACTGAAGGTGCCCCCTGCATTTCTGAAGAAGTCAAGTTCAAAGGGACAATTTAAAAATGGAGAATGGAGTTGGAGGAGGGAATTGGAGTGGATATGCAATGATGGGTGTCAACCCGCAGAAGATGTGTCCTGTTAATGACCATGAACTATAAGCCATGATAGTAAAGTGGAATATTAATTAATAAGTTATTAATTAATATTAGATTAGATTACTTACAGTGTGGAAACAGGCCCTTCGACCCAACAAGTCTACACCGACCCACCGAAGCGCATCCCACCCAGACCCATTCCCCTACATTTCCTCCTGCCCCTAACACTACAGGCAATTTAGCGTGGTCAATTCACCTAACCTGCACATTCTTGGACTGTGGGAGGAAACCGGAGCACCCGGAGGAAACCCACGCAGACACGGGGAGAATGTGAAAACTCCACACAGTCAGTCGCTTGAGGTGGGAATTGAACCTGGGTCTCTGGCGCTGTGAGGCAGCAGTGCTAACCACTGTGCCACCGTGCCGCCCACGTTCTAATGTTCAATTCTAGATTTTCACCCTTCTGGCCAAATTATATAAGTCTGCAGCTTCTTATCTGAAGTAACTTTTGCTCCTAGTTACACTTGGCCTCAAGTGTCTATTCAAAGATGAGCTTGCCTGTAGTTAAGTCCTTAAAATTCTTCTATAGACTGGTCATCTTTGTGGCATAGCCCATCCAGTTTATCAAGGGTTCCTGTAGCCTCCACTCCTTTTGCCAGATCCTTATCCTTTAATAGGCTATTCCAGATAGAGTTATTGCTGATTCTGGAGTATAACAGTTTTTGTTGATTCAATTTATGAACAGTTTTAAAATTCTGAAATCTAAATCACAAAGCAGACTACAACACTCAATTATTCTTCAAGCAAAATTAGATTTGGGACAAAAATGGAATCAGGTCTTGTATGGTTTGAATACAATAATCCAACAGTTTAATTATTTGGACTCAAGCATGCAAACCAACCTTTTACTTGCAACAACATGCATTGGAGAAGGATGAGAAAATTCCCCCTTCTAAAATCATCCAGGGAATTTGATTTTGCAGAGGCATGAAAAATTGGTGAATGGTGATAAATAGGCTTCAAAAATATCACTAGTTTTGCAGCATTTATAAAGAATGATAGCTTCTGTTGACATTCCAGAAGTGCAGACAACTTCAACTTTACTGCAGAACTCTTGTTTAAAGACAGTGGGCTTAAAGAGCTTTCAATGCCACATTAAAAGGTTATTTGCTTCCAATATACTCAATTCAACAAGATTTGTAAGTGCCAGTAAACAAACAGTTTTTCAACACCTAAAGTCAAGAATTAAAGATTAGCCTCACTAGGTAGGCTGGAATTTTACTTCCGCAAGTGTCCCAAACAAAAATAAGAAAACACAACAAAGAGGGAAAGAAAGGAAGAGAAAGGAAGAGTAAAAATGCAAACTGTAGCATTTATCTGGGCTCTACAGACAAGATGCCGTTTCAATGTCACTTGAAGCACGTTGAAGGTTCCTAGTTGGATAAGCTGTGCTAAGTGCGACTGCTGAAAGCAGCATAGCATAATACCCCAAATATGGTAATTATCGGGGTTTCAACATTACTGTAGCTTTACATCTGCAATTAACTGCAGTACATATTTTACAACAGAAAAGCAAACATTTCATTTGCAACATCACAACAACAAACCACCAAGAAATAGGCCATTTGCTGAGACCTCATGCCTTTTTAATCAAAAAAAATTGTGTCTACAGAATTCATTTGCTTCAGTACTACAAAGTTAACTGGAGTTTGAGGGAAACAAGGCGGCAACTGCCTTACATTCTGGTCTCATTTGAAACTTTTGAAGATAAAGCCATCACTGGAATTCTCCTTCAATGTTTCGCAGTTGCACAATAAATTGCTTCTGGAAATAGTTTATGCAAAGTGTCTAGTGTTGAGGAGAGTTGGAATGTGTACTCCTGCCCATCACACCATCTTCATGACATTACAGGACAGTAAGTTATGCAAGGCCAAAAACTCATGTTTTAGACATTATTCATACAGCCTTTGGATCTTGGGATGAGAGTAGAATTGCAAAGTTAATACTTGATTATAAATGCCAAAGGAAAAAAAACAAAACATAGTTCCATAAATAGTGTTCACAGAATACGATGCGCCTATTTTATCCCGTTCCCTTGGTGCCTTGGAGACAAGGCTCAATATTCTGGCTAGCCACAAATTTGTAAGCTGGCATTCATCCAAAACTCTGCTGCCCACATTCTAACTCATACTGAGCCTTGCTCATCCATTACTTGTGCCTACTGAGCTACCAATTTCTCAACTTTAAGAATTCATCACTAGTTCAAACCATTCAATGGATTGGTTTCTCCTACCTTTAACCACCCCCAGCCAGAAAACCCTCAGGTCTGAAACCAATCTTCTCTTCCACACTCTTTACTTAAGTCCCCACCGCTAGTTTTGTTGTTCCTTTGCTCTAGGATTTTCTGCAAAATTTTGTTAGCTCTTGTTTCCCCCAGTCCCATAAACTTAATCAAACTTTTGGCCATCTAATCAACTATCAAACTATGGCTCAGTATCAAAATTTTGATTAACTCAAACACTTCTATATTAATAGCATGCTATTGGTGTAATTGGCTGCTGGTACACAGCCCACGCCCGTCTGTCAAAGTGTGTGCCTTTCATGGATTGGCCATTCACCAGATATACTCCAAGTTCCACAAGAAAAGCTGCTGGAACAATTACTGACTAAACGGACCTGCTCTTTCTCCTAGCTCTAGGAAAGCAAATCCTTCAAAGCCACAAACAATTAATACAGCAGACATTGGAAAACGATTTGTCCTGTCCTTTTGATCTGCTTGTGGGTGCTTATTCAAAATTGTAAGATGTACATTTCACCACACAGGTTTGGAGTACAGAGTGCAACATACAACTTAAAATCAGTAAGGTTCCATGGTATGGTTGGATAAAAACAGGATTTAAAATCGGAATCAATAAAAAGTTCAATACTACACATCTCTAGATGTGTGTTATTTGTTAGAGAGTCAGTAACTAAAACAGGACAGGCAAACAACAACTAACATTTCAGACAGCAACGCAACGCGTTAGTTGACAGCCACCACTTTCATCCCCATTTAACAGAAAAGCCATGTGACTTTGGGACTGGAGCCAATGTGGTGAACATGCCAGCATCCATTCACATGGAAATTTGTGGCAGCAACATTTTGTGTAAGCATCTTCTTCCCCTTAGATCAGCGTCAAACCTCATTCTCCAACACTGACAGACGTGGAAGAGGGTGAGAAAGAAAAAGGGAGTATATCCTGTCTTGTTCCTTCTCAAAGTTCTTGAAGGCATGTAAAATTGTGATTGAAATCAAGATTAGTGTTTAATTTCAGTTACTGCATTTGCAGATAGTCAAACAATTGATCACTGAGGACTTGAGGCAGAATAATTTGGTGCGAGTTGGCTGTTCTACCAGGCCTGGTAAAGAGATTTAATTAGTATAGGGGAGAGAAAAAACCATGACCAGTTACAGCCTCCAACAATTAGATTGATATAAATGTAACTCTGTAGTCACAATTATTCTGATCTAGCAGAAAATGTTCTGAATTATCACTTTTTTGTAATTATTTTAGAAAAGTCTGCACTGTTTTATGAATCAAAGAATTATTTGTATTGTCACCAGTTAAACATATGCTGCCATGTTGATTTTTGAGGGGGAAAGTGAGGACTGCAGATGCTGGAGATCAGAGCTGAAAATGTGTTGCTGGAAGAGCGCAGGTCAGGCAGCATCCAAGGAGCAGGAGAATCGAGTCCCTGGGCACAAGCCCCTCTTCAGGAATAAGGAGGGTGTGCCAATAAGCCTGCTTGGCACACCCTCCTCACCTCCGAAGGGTTCATGCCCGAAACGTCAACCCCCCCGCTCCTTGGAGGCCGCCTGACCTGCTGCGCTTTTCCAGCAACACACTTTTCAGTAAACAAATTATCTATGGTAAGACTGTGTCTTTGCTCAAATGGGGCGGCACAGTGGCACAGGGTCCCAGGTTAGATTTCAACCTCTGACGACTGTGTGTGGTGTTTGCACATTCTCCCTGTGTCTGCGTGGATTTCCTCCGAGTGCTCCGGTTTCCTCCCACAGTCCAAACATGTGCAGGTTAGGTGAATTGACCATGCTTAAATTGTCAATTAGGTGCATTAGTCAGAGGGAAAAAGGGGTTACTCTCCAGAGGGTCGGTGTGGACCTGTTGGGCCAGAGGCCCTGTTTCCACACTGCAGGGAATCTAATCTAAAATATTTTGGTTTATTAATAACACAAACAGACAAACATAAAAGGTGAAAACTCAGTGGAAGAAAGCAAGGTGAGGAGATGCAGGGAAGGAGTGAGTAATGGGATGAGAGCAGATAAGGTTGTAGTTTCAGCTGACAGTAATTGTTTGCACACTGCCTTGGGAATTTCATGGTTTGAGTGACATTATCCAGTTGTTCGATTCTTGGTGACGCATACCAACAACTTAACAAAATCCAGGTCTTTTTCAACATATAATTTCAGTCACATCACACTATAAACCTTTGCTATAAATTCTGCGTCCTACGATCTTATACTCCACAACCACCTGATGAAGGGGCAGTGCGCCAAGAGCTAGTGCTTCCAAATAAACCTGGTAAAAACAATGACTGCAGATGCTGGACCTGTTGGTCTATAACGTGGTGTTGTGTGATTTTTAACTTTGCATACTGACAATTGTTACCGTACCTTGATTCTTGTTGCATAGAAATCAGTGCAGTCATCAAAACGGATAGAGTAGCCAACTTCATGACCCAAGGCTGCGCCACGTTCCTCTGCCACTCGTCCTGCCACCTGTCAACAGAAGAAAAAAACAGTTTACAGAACCCAAACTAGTTTCAGAAATTACCTGCTACCAAGAGACCACTCTGAATAGTGGACTCAAGTGTATTGTAACAGTGACTGCTTGAAGAACCTTTCCATAAGATCATAAGAGATAGAAACAGAAATTAGGCATTTCAGCCCATCGCATCTGCTCTGTCATTCAATTATGTTTGATAAGTTTTTCAAAGCCATTGTCCTGCTTTCTCTCTGTAACCCTTGATCCCCAATAAGATATCTATCTCAATCATAAATGTACTCAATGACCTGGCCGCCACAGCCTTCTGTGGTAATGTATTCCATAAATTCACCACTCTCTGGCTGAAGACAATTCTCTTTATCTCTGTTCTAAAAGGTCTTCTCTTTATTCTACGGCTGTGCCCTCGGGGCCTCATCTCTCCTGTCAATAGACACATTTTTCCAACATCCACTCTGTCCAGGCATTCAGCATGTCTCACTTAGATCCCCTCTCATCCTTCTAAACTCCATCGAGTATAAACCCAGAGTCCTCAAACGTTCCTCATACATTAAGCTTTTCACTCCTGGGACCATTCTCGTGAACCTCCTCTGAACACGCTCAAAGGCCAGTACATTCCTGAAATATGGGACCCAGAACTGCGCACAATACTCAAGTGCAGCACCATCCCTCCCTATGAAAGGATGTCCTGCACCAAGATCTATCATTCAAAGTAGTCATTAATATAGTGTCTCCAACATGAAAAACCACTGAACTTTGGCTATATACAGCAGCACTACCCACAGTAACACAACAAAGGAACCTAAATCCCCAAGCCAAGCTAAAAAATAATAAGATGGGTAATTAAATGCTTGGCTAGAGAGACAAGTTTTAAGGAAGGTGGTGTTGGCATAGGGATAATATCACAAGATTATTAATTCAGAGACCTAAGAAACATTCTGGGGACCTGGGTTCAAACAATACAATGGCAGAGATGGATTTTGAATTCAATAAAAATTTAGAATTAAGAGAGTCTAATGATAACCATGAAACTACTGTCAACTGTCAGGAAAAGCCTATCTGGTTCATTCATGCCCCTTAGGGAAGGAAACTGCCATCCATACCTGGTCTGGCCTCCACGTGTCATGTAGTCTTATTCAGTTTTATGATGATGTGGGTGTACTGTACCTTGAAGAGAGTTAAAAGCTAGCAGAACTACCTGACATAGCACCATGTGTTCTGAATAAGGTAACAATATAACACTCGGCCAGAAGCTAGATTAGCTGGGTTGCCTGGAGACGACAAAACCAATTCAAATTTGGCCAATCAGTTTAAATTATACTCCAAAAATACCAAACTCCAATCAAGTTTGAATTTAGTATATTGACAATCTTAAAAGCCAATGTCACAATCCAATGTCTTGGGGGTATAAGACCTGGAAAACCTGAACAATTGGGGGAGAACTGCCAAGCCACCAGCATCTGCAGACTGCCCAGAGAATAGCTCTCTTAAAGATACCTTTATCGATCAGTGACCTGTGAAACAGAAATCCCAAAGAGGAAAAGAAAACCGAGGAAGAGAAGATTCGATGTCTGGCTCGTTTTGAAAACTTTAATTTTTGGTAAATATTAATTGGGGGGAATTTTATCGGACTAGTATTGTAGAAGGGGAAGGTAAAAGATAAGTTAGAGTAAGGAGCTGTAAATAGTTGTTAGTTAATTATTCTCTGTTATACCTTAAAGAAATAAAGTTGTTAATTTGTACTTTAAATAGATCTTGGCTTCTTGAATTTTCACAGATTAGATTACAGCCCTGGATAAATCTTTTCTGTGCTGCTGGGTTCAATTTTCCTGCTCCTTGGATAATGCCTGACCTGCTGTGCTTTTCCAGCACCACACTTTTGACTCTAATATCCAGCATCTGCAGTACTCATTTTTTTTGCCTAGGAAATCACAGTGGAAGCATCCGTGGAGAGAGAGCAAGCAAGCGTTTCAAGTTTAGGTGACCCTTCATCAGAGCTGATGTGAAGTGTGAAGGGGGCAGCATTTATGCAATAGTGGGGGCGGGGGGGGGGGTTGGAATGTTGCGGAGAAAGGATGCTGATAAATTAAGTGCAGGTTAGGATATGTGTAACAGAGTTGTGGATCCACCTCAAGTTTATATAGCTAAGTCTGAACCTCAGATTTGTTACTGCTAATCATGGAATGCCAACCAGGACTGAGTGCACTAAATTCAGGAATTTTTCATGGTGTAACATCCAACACTTGTCATAGACTACAAAACAAAAACATCACGTCAATGCTCATGATCTAAATTTGAAACATATAATCCAATTTATCATTCTGCTTGACCTCATTGTTATAAGGTAGTCTGTCATGGTTATAACTAAAGAAGGTTCCCTGACTTCTTATTTACTGTCCAAAGCTCTAAATTTGAACTGTTTCAGATCAAACATCATTCAAATTAATGATCTGTTTGATTAGATATCCCATTGTGTATATATGCACATTCAATAACATTGATTTAGACCAAGCAGTAGTTAAGAACTTAGATCCTCTCAATTAATTTGCTTTAGCTACTAATTGAAGCAAACAATTTATGCAATATATATGAAAGATTTTGGAAAGGGTGAATGCTGAATTTAATTCATGTTTGCTGTATTGGATTGAACAATGAATATATAATGACGAAATCATGGATCAGACAAAGATTGAGATGTCACTTCAATGAATTCTACTTTAAGAGAGAGGCACCTATAATACAACTACTACTGTTCTTCCTATTAACTAATACTTTCCATTCTTGAGATGACGGTATCACTGGTAATGCCAGTATTTATCTTCTACATACTTGCCATTCAGAAGTTGGTGGTGTGTTGTCTTCTTGAACCTCTGCAGATCATCTGTGTAGGTATATCCATAACGATAGAGATGAAGTTCCAAGATTTCTACCCAGTGATAGTTCAATTTCTCATCACAACCTCTCTTCCTGGTCAAACCAACAAGTGCATTTACAGAGAGCTATACTGCACAGAAGTGGTCTACTTGACCGATGTGTGCCCAATGCGAGCTCTTTGAAAGAGTTATCCAATGAATTCCACTCCCCTGCCCTTTCCATAATAGCCCAGTAAATTTTCTTTTTGAGTATTTATCCAATTCCTTTTTCAATGTTATTACTGAATCAGCTTCCACTGCCCTTTCAGGCAGTGCAATCCAGATCACAACAACTTCTTGTTTGCAGTCTTCCTCAGGGTATACATCACAGTTCGGCATTATCTACAAACAATGAAATTATATTTACGATGTCCGATGCCAAACTGCTCATATCAATGATGAACAACCGTTAATTTACCTATTATATGGTTGGGCGACTGTTTGTTCTGACCTGTAAAGCTTTAACACTTGGAGAAGTGGCATGCCCCTAATCACAAGCCTGAACGATCTCATAAGACTTTTGTCTAACTTGGAAGTCCACTGTGAGAGAACCACTCCTGCACTGACAGCTTTCGTAATTATCCGAGTAAAGCAAAATGCACGCTAGGTACTTACTGAAACTGCAGCCACTCTCCGGGGCTGTGTCACACCGATCACCCGGCCTTCTGCTGTCCAGCCAGCTTCCAACAGGTACTGTCAATAAATGGTTGGAGGTGGAAGAAAGAAGAGCAATCAGTCCTGTTGGTTATTTCTCCTACTATACATTTGATGACGGGGTGCTGTGGAAGACACATTAATGCAGAAGTATTTCCTAATAACGTTAGTTCTTCAAACAGCTTCCTTCCCAATTTGCTCAATCATTAATGGCAACTCAATACTATTGAGCACTAAAAGGTTAAATAAACTACCCCACTTCCAATTTGATCTGTGGGTTTCCTTTCAGTCTTCAAAAATGGCTGCAAAAAAGAAAAAACTTCGGAAGATGTTAGGGCAAGCAACATGGTTCAGCAGTTCCAAGATGCCCCCACCAACCCTCCAAAAAGAGTCCCACCCAGGTCCACCCCCCTTACCTTACATTTCCCATGGCTAACACACCCAACCTTACACATCCCTGAACACTATGGGTAATTTAACATGGCCAATCCATCTAACCTGCATATCTATGGACTGTGGGAGGAAATTGAAGCACCTGATGGAAACCCACACAGACACAGGGAGAAAGTGCAAACTCCACACAGACAGTTTACCGAGAGTGGAATCGAACCAGCGACCCTGGCACTGAGAGGCAGCAGTGCTAACCACTGAGCTGCCCATGGTGAGTCAACAGTCCCAGGAACTTCTACAATCAGAATAATGCAGTAGAGAAAAAGGCCATTTTGTCTATTAGGCCCATGCAACTTCTTTGAAAGCGCTATCAAATTATCCTACTCTTTCCCCAGTGCCCTGCAATTGTCTCCTTTTCAAGTACAGATTTAATTTCCTTAATTCTTTATCGATTTATTGTATAATATGTGTTACATACAAACACATGAAAAAGGAACAGTGGGCCCTTTGAACCTGTTCTGATTTTAACCTCAACTCTGCATACCCACAACTGTTGACTGTACAAGTACCATAATTTTTAATAAAATATCCTAAAGGCAGTGCAAATGTAGTTTTTGAGCAAGCCTGCATGATAACTCATCGAATGCCTGAGTGACAATTCGTTCTGAGAGATAGAGATATGTTTCAGATCAATGTTACCAACCTGTGGAATCTGAGTACTCTTTCCACATCCAGTTTCACCAACTATCACCACGGTCTGATAGTTTTCTACCAAATAAAGGATGTGATTCCTGTGCTAAAAGACAAAAGAAAAACTTCACTGCAAATTGCCACTCTAAGATAAAAGTCGTACCCACAAATAACTAAAAATGCTATCACCCTTATCAGGGTTTACAAATCGTGCTAGAAGTTCTTAGAATTTTAGTAAATGCAATGACTTGCAGTTTTCATGAGAAAAGGAGGATTAGTGGCAAGAAACCACAAGTATGAACAATATAAACTGACTAATCAGTACAAACTATAACTTCAATTTCTAAATGGTGTAAATCATAGAATCTGGTCAACAAAACACTAGCCTCCATGCACTTCCGTTCTTACAGTCTCCAATTTGACCAGTTTTCTGTCTCAACCTGCATATTTAGACATGAAAACCAAGTAAGGAAATGAATTGTCCCAGATAATTCAGACATGTTCCATATAATTCACAGTACCAAGAACAGCTACTTGTCTGCCTAGGAATGAAATGGCTTTGTGTTATGCAGTAAGCAGGGTTATGAAGGCAGAGCAGAGGAGTGGGATTAATTTAAGTAGTTTTTTTTCAAAGCATAGGTTTTAGACTTTACGGTGTATTTTCCTCCCTGGTGCAGTTAGGAAGCAATTTACAGGAGTTTGAGCCAGAGGCAGTGAGGGAATGGTAGTACAGTTTTGAGTTAGTACAATGTGTGACATGGAGAAGAAATTGCAAGTGGTGATATTCCCTTGCTACCCGTTTTCCTCGAGATGATGGAAATCACAGGTTTGGAATGTGCTGTCAAATGACCCTTGGTGAGTTGCTCCAGTGCATCGTGTAGATGCTTCATGCTGCTGTCATTGTATGCTGGTGGCGGAGGGAGAAAATACTTAAAGTCTCAAGCAAAACAAGCTGCTTTCTCCTGGGCAGTATTAAATTACTCGAACATTCATCCGGGGAAGTGGGAATATTCCTTCATACTCCTGACCATGCCCTGGCAAATGAAGAAAAATTTGGAGTCAGGACACAGGCTACTCACCCCAAAATTCCCAGTGTTTGTAGCCGCAGTAATTATATGGCTGATCCAGTTATATTTTTTAACAATGTTGATGGCAATTTTCTGAGATGGTAATGCTACTGAAGGTCAAGCAGAGACAGTCAGATTCTGTCACTTATGACCAAAGGCCCTGGTTGGTGTTCAGATCTTGCAGATACCAGCTGATTCAATATCTGAGGAGTCATGAATGGTGCTGAATACCACAAAATCAGCAGCTAATATCCCATTTGTGACCTGAAGATGGATGGATGATCATTGATGAAAGAACTGAAGATGTCTGGGCTGAGCACTCTGTCCTGAGGAACTTCCACAGTGATGTCCTGGGAGATCTGATGCCAAGCAGCCCTGGTGGAACCCAAACTGAGAAATGCTGACAGCATCTGACGGTGTGATAATTGACAAGAATGGAAATGTCCTGCTTTGTGAGAACAGGATATACACTGGGAATTTTCTACATTGTCAGATAGAAACCCAGGATTGTAACCGCAGTGAAACAACCTTGCTTGGGGCTTACTTTTTCAGGAGCACAGGTATTCAGTACCAAAGTCGGGATGTTGAGAGAATCTTTAAAATTTTCAGTATCAAGAATCTTCAGTTGTTTCTCGATATCATATAGAGCGAGCTAATTGGAATGAACAATGCCAGGAACTTCACGAGGTCAATTTTCCCAGGTCACCAGCATCCAGATGTAGAACGTTAGTTATTTAATTATAGAGAACAAAGAAAATTTACAGCCCAGGAAGAGGCCCTTCAGCCCTCCAAGCCTGAGCCAATCTAAATCCACTATCTAAACCTGTCGCCCAATTCCCAAGCATCTGTATCCCTCTGTTCCCCACTTACTCATGCATCTGTCAAGATGCATCTTAAATGAATCTATTGTGACTGCCTCTACTACCTCTGCTGACAACACGTTCCAGGCACCCGCCACCCTCTGTGTAAAGTACTTGCCACGTGTATCCCCCTTAAACTCTTCACCTCTCACCTTGAAAGCGTGACCTCTTGTTATTAAATCCTTCACCCTGGGGAAAAGCTGATCTCTATCTACCTTGTCTATACCCTTCATGATTTTGTAGACTTCAGTCAGGCTCCCCCCTCAATCTCTTTTTTTCTAATGACATTATATTTGACAGAAGTCATGAATTTCATAGATTTCAGATGGAGATTAGCTGTGACATCAACATTGCACCCACCAGAAGCAAAGTGGTTGCTGCCACATCATGTACCATTGCCTTGACAGTAAGAAAACATAAAATACAGAATGTAAAAGCATTCTCATATTCAGGCTTTCTGGTACTGCAATACTGACAGTTGACCACAAGAGCCATCAGAAAACCAGTACAGGTATTTATTCATTGTCGCAAACAGCCTCAGTACCCATTGAAAATGGGGGGATTTCAACACAGGTTTCCCGAAGGTTTTGAAAAATAAGAGACCGTTGAACCCTTGAATGTTCCACCTCTGTATTTCTATTCTAAAGTGTCAGTTTGGCGCAGTGGTAGCAATTGAAAAAAATCATGTATTTGAGCTCCTACCCAGAACCTGAACAACTAATCTAAACTGACAGTACTGAGAGATTCAGAGATGCCAGATCAGATGTTAAGTTGAGGCCCATATTTCTGTTTCGCTGAATATAAAAGACTCAGTAATCTTTTTCAAAGAATAGGGAGTTCTTCCGATGTTCATGTCATCAGCAACATTATCATTGCTGGCTTCCCAAGAAGTTGTGATTTCAACCATTCACTAGCAATGGCCATATAATCAGCTGCCAAGACCCAAAACTCAAGAATTCCCTCCTTATACCTCGCCAATTATCTATCTTTTTTTTCTCTACTTTTTCTACTCCTTAAAACTGACTTTTTGATTGAGCTTTCAGTCATTTGCCTTATATCACATTAAGTAGTTGAGTCTCAAATTTCCTGTCATAATATTCCTGTAAAGCAACTTAGTCAATCTTATAATGTTACAAGTATGATATAAATATGTGTTTGTATGTACAATTGGAGTTAGTGTAATTGCTTTCATCACAAATAACAGCAATCACACATGACACAGCTGAGGGTATTAAGAAAAATACCAAAGAAAATTGTATTCTCTTTGATATTTTGGATTTAAGTTTTGTTTCTGTTGGACTGAAAATGACCAATGTTGACCACATCATTTTTCCAGAAGCTTCTGAAGCCCATGTATAATGTAGGCATTCCAACTGAAGCAAACACAAAGGACACAAAGAAAAGGAGACTGGAAGCCTCCTCGCAGAGCGCTTCGGGGAATATCTCCGGGACACCCGCACCAATCAACCCCCACCGCCCAGTGGCCTAACATTTCAACTTTCCCTTCCACTCTGCCGAGGACATACAGGTCCTGGGCCTTCTCCACCGCCGCTCCCTCACCACCCAACGCTTGGAGAAAGAACGCCTCATCTTCCGCCTCGGCACACTTCAACCCCAGGGCATCAATGTGAACTTCACCAGTTTCCTCATTCCCCTCCCCCCACCTTACCCCAGTTCCAACCTTCTGGCTCAGCACTGTCCTCATGACCTGTCCTACCTGCCAATCTTCCCTCTTACCTATCCACTCCACCCTGCACGCCCCCCCTCCCCCCCACCCTGACCTATCACCTCCATCCCTACCCCCATTCACCTATTGTACTCTTTACTACCTCCTTCCCAGCCCCAGCACACACACACACACACACCCCACCCCCCATTTATCTCTCCACCCTGGAGGCTTCCTGCCTCTCTTCCTGATGAAGGGCTTTTGCTCGAAACGTCGATTTTCCTGCTCCTCGGATGCTGCCTGAACTGCTGTGCTTTTCCAGCACCGCTCTGATCTAAACTCTGGTTTCCAGCATCTGCAGTCCTCACCTTTGCCTACAAAGACAAGCTACCTGCCCCCAATTAACTGTCTCAAAGGGCAACATCAAGACCCAATATACTTTTTAAAAACTAATGCTTTTACAGTTTTTCACCTTGCAATGGAAATTGTAATGGGGGAGACAAAATTACATTATTAACTTAACAATCTTCTCTTAGCCTGGGGAGATGGATCCTCAGCATATGGAGGTTGTTTCGGAAGCACCTGCTGATAGTGCTGGACAGGTTTGTCCCACTGAGACAGGAAGGAATGGTAGGTTGAAAAAACCTTGTGGAACATCTAGTCAAGAGGAAGAAGGAAGCTTACTTAAGGTTGAGGAAGCAAGGATGAGACAAGGCTCTAGAGGGTTACAAGGTATCCAGGAAGGAACTGAAGAATGGATTTAGGAAAGCGAGAACGGGGCATGAAAAAGCTTTCGCAGGTCAGATTAAGGAAATCTGTAAGACATGCTACATTTATGTGAGGAACAAAAGGATGGCCAGAGTGAGAGTAGAGCCAATCAGGGATAGTGGAGGGAACTTATGGCAGGAGTCGGAGGAGATAGGGGAGGTCCTTAATGAATACTTTGCTTCAGTATTCACTACTGACAGTCACCTTAATGTTTCTGAGGACAGCGTGAGACAGACTGATATACTCAAACTCATACTTAACAGTTGATGTTAAGGAGGAGGATGTGCTGAATATTTTGAAAATCAGATAGATAAATCCCCTGGCCCAGACGGGATATACCCTAGGTTACTTCAGGAAGTGAGGAAAGAGATTGCTGCACCTTTGGCGATGATCTTTGCATCCTCACTGTCCAGTAGAGAGTTGTGCTAAATGACTGGAAGATGGCAAATGTTATTCCCTTGTTCAAGAAAGGGAATAGGGATAATCCTGGAAATTATAGACCAACCAGTCTCACATATGTAGTGGGTAAAGTATTGGAGAGAATTCAGAGAGATAGAAAAACCATAGTTGATTAGAGATAGTCAAGATGGTTTTAATAGGGGCAGGTCATGCCTCACAAGCCTTTTTGAATTCTTTGAGAACGTGACATGACACATTGATGAACGTAGAGCAGTGGATGTGTTAGTTCATGGATTTTAGCAAGGCGTTTGATAAGGTTCTTTATGGTGGGTTCATTCAGAAAGTAAGGAGGTATGGGATACAGGGAATCTGGCTGTCTGGATATAGAATTGGCTGGCCCATAGAAGATGGGCACAGCTGAGAACAGAAGTGAGTCAAACAGTCAGGGCAGGCAGGGACAAGGTAGGAGTAATAAATTAAATTGCATTTATTTCAATGCAAGGAGCCTAACAGGGAAGGCAGATGAACTCAGGGCATGGTTAGGAACATGGGACTGGGATATCATAGCAAGTACAGAAACATGGCTCAGGGATGGGCAGGATTGGCAGCTTAATGTTCCAGGATACAAATGCTAAAGGAAGGATAGAAAAGGAGGCAAGAGAGGAGGAGGAGTGGCATTTTTGATATGGGACAGCATTACAGCTGTGCTGAGGAAGGATATTCCTGGAAATACATCCAGGGAAGTTAATTGGGTGGAACTGAGAAATAAGAAAGGGATGATCACCTTATTGAGATTGTATTATAGACTCCCCAATAGTCAGAGGGAAATTGAGAAACAAACTTGTAAGGAGATCGCAGCTATCTGTAAGAATGATAGGGTAGTTTCGATAGGGGATTTTAAACTTTCCAAACACCGACTGGGACTGCCATAGTGTTAAAGGTTTAGATGGAGAGGAATTTCTTAAGTGTGTACAAGACAAGTTTCTGATTCAGTACGTGGATGTACCTACTAGAGAAGGTGCAAAACTTGACCTACTCTTGGGTAATAAGGCAGGGCAGGTGACTGAGGTGTCAGTGGGGGAGCACTTTGGGGCCAGCGACCATAATTCTATTCGTTTTAAAATAGTGATGGAAAAGGATAGACCAGATCTAAAAGTTGAAGTTCTAAATTGGAGAAAGGCCAATTTTGACGGTATTAGGCAAGAACTTTCAAAAGCTGATTGGAGGCAGATGTTCGCAGGTAAAGGGACGGCTGGAAAATGGGAAACCTTCAGAAATGAGATAACAAGAATCCAGAGAAAGTATATTCCTGTCAGGGTGAAAGGGAAGGCTGGTAGGTATAGAGAATGCTGGATAACTAAAGAAATTGAGGGTCTGGTTAAGAAAAAGAAGGAAGCATATGTCAGGTATAGACAGGATAGATTGAGTGAATCCTTAGAAAAGTATAAAGAAAGTAGGAGTATACTTAAGAGGGAAATCAGGAGGGCAAAACGGGGACATGAGATAACATTGGCAAATACAATTAAGGAGAATCCAAAGGGTTTTTACAAATATATTAAGGACAAAAGAGTAACTAGGGAGAGAATAGGGCCCCTCAAAGATCTGCAAGGCGGCCTTTATATGGAGCTAAAGAAAATGAGGGAGATACTAAATGAATATTTTGCATCAGTATTTACTGTGGAAAAGGATATGGAAGATATAGACTGTAGGGAAATAGATGGTGACATCTTGCAAAATGTCCAGATTATAGAGGAGGAAGTGCTGGATGCCTTGAAATGCATAAAAGTGGATAAATCCCCAAGACCTGATCAGGTGTACCCGAGAACTCTGTGGGAAGCTACAGAAGTGATTGCTGGGCCTCTTGCTGAGATATTTGTATCATCGATAGTCACAGGTGAGATGCTGGAAGACTGGAGATTGGCAAATGTGGTGCCACTATTTAAGAAGGGTGGTAAAGACAAGCCAGGGAACTATAGACCGGTGAGCCTGACCTTGGTGGTGGGCAAGTTGTTGTAGGGAATCCTGTGGGACAGGATGTACATGTATTTGGAAAGACAAAGACTGATTCGGGATAGTCAACATGGCTTTGTGCGTGGGAAATCATGTCTCACAAACTTGACTGAGGTTTTTGAAGAAGTAACAAAGATGATTGATGAGGGCAGAGCGGTAGATGTGATCTATGTGGACTTCAGTAAGGCGTTCGACAAGGTTCCCCATGGGAGACTGATTAGCAAGGTTAGATCTCATGGAATACAGGGAGAACTAACCATTTGGATACAGAACTGGCTCAAAGGTAGAAGACAGAGGGTGGTGATGGAGGGTTGTTTTTCAGACTGGAGGCCTGTGACCAGTGGAGTGCCACAAGGATCGGTGCTGGGCCCTCTACTTTTTGTCATTTACATAAATGATTTGGATGCGAAAATAAGAGGTACAGTTAGTAAGTTTTCAGATGACACCAAAATTGCAGGTGTAGTGGACAGCGAAGAGGGTTACCTCAGATTACAACAGAATCTGGACCAGATGGGCCAATGGGCTGAGAAGTGACAGATGGAGTTTAATTCAGATAAATGCAAGGTGCTGCATTTTGTGAAAGCAAATCTTAGCAGGACTTGTACACTTAATGGTAAGGTCCTAGGGAGTGTTGCTGAACAAAGAGACCTTGGAGTGCAGGTTCATAGCTCCTTGAAAGTGGAGTCGTAGGTAGATAGGATAGTGAAGACGGCGTTTGGTATGCTTTGCTTTATTGGTCAGAGTATTGAGTACAAGAGTTGGGAGGTCATGTTGCGGCTGTACAGGACATTGGTTAGGCCACTGTTGGAATATTGCGTGCAATTCTGGTCTCCTTCCTATTGGAAAGATGTTGTGAAACTTGAAAGGGTTCAGAAAAGATTTACAACGATGTTGCCAGGGTTGGAGAATCTGAGCTACAGGGAGAGGCTGAATAGGCCTGGGCTGTTTTCCCTGGAGCATCTGAGGCTGAGGGGTGACCTTATAGTGGTTTACAAAATTATGAGGGGCATGGTGCATGGGAAAATGTCTCTGGCTATCCACTCTATCTATGTCTCTCATCATCTTGTACATCTCTATCAAGTCACCTCTTCCTCCTCCTTCGTTCCAGTGATAAATGCCCTAGCTCCCTCAACCTTTCTTCTTAAGACATGCCTTCCAGTCCAGGCAGCAACCTGGTAAATCTCCTCTATACCCTCTCTAAAGGTTCCACATCCTTCCTGTAATGACCAGAATTGTTCACAATATTCTAAGTGTGATCTAACCTTGGTTCTGTAAAGCTGCAGCATAACCTCGTAGCTCTTAAACTCAATCCTCCTGCTAATGAAAGCCAACACACCATATGCCTTCTTGACAATCCTATCAATTTGGGTGGCAGCTTTGAGGAATCTATGGACATGGACCCCAAGATCCCTCTGTTCCCCCACAATGCCAATAATTGTGCCTTTAACCCTGTATTCTGCCATCAAATTTGACCTTCTAAAGTGAATCACTTCAAGCATTTCCAGGTTGAACTCCCTGTGGCACTTATGCACCCTGTCAATGTTCTGTTGCAACCTCCAACAGTCTTCCACACTATCTACCAAGCCACCAACCTTCGTGTCATCAGCAAATATACTAACCCACCCTTTCACTTCCTCATCCAAGTCATTTATAAAAATCACAAAGAGCAAGAGCCCCAGAACTGATCCATGCAGAATACCACTGGTCACCAAGCTCCAGGCTGAATACTTTCCATCTACTACCATCTTCTGTCATAGAGTAATAGAGATGTACAGCATGGAAACAGACTCTTTGGTCCAACCCGTCCATGCCGATCAGGTATCCCAACCCAATCTAGTTCCACCTGCCAGCACCCGGCCCATATCCCTCCAAACCCTTCCTATTCAGATACCCATTCAAATAGCTCTTAAATGTTTGCAATTGTAACAGCCTCCACCACATCCTCTGGCAGCTCATTCCATACACATACCACCCTCTGCATGAAAAAGTTGCCCCTTAGGTCTCTTTTATATCTTTGCCCTCTCACCCTAAACCTATGCCCTCTAGTTCTGGACTCCCCCATGCAGAAATGGCTATCATGATGGGGCGTAATTTTAAGGTGATTGGAGGAAGATTAGATTAGATTACATTCCCTAGAGTGGAAACAGGCCCTTTGGCCCAACAAGTCCACACCTACCCTCTGAAGAGTAACCCACCCAGACCCATTTCCCTCTGATTAATGCACCTAACACTATGGGCAACTTAGAATGGCCAATCCACCTAACCTGCACATCTTTGGACTGTGGGAGGAAACTGGAGCACCCGGAGGAAACCCACACAGACATGGGGAGAATGTACAAACTCCACACAGACAGTCGCCTGAGTCAGGAATTGAACCCGGGTCCCTGATGCGGTGAGGCAACCATGCTAACCACTGAACCACCATGCCGCCCCAGGGGAGATGTCAGAGGTAGTTCTTTACAGAGAGTGGTGGGTGTGTGGAATGCACTGCCAGCAGGGGTGGTAGAGTCAGATACATTAGGGACATTTAAGCGACTCTTAGATAGGTACGTGGAAGATAGTACAATGAAGGTTATGTAGCTTAGTCTGATCTTAGAGTAGGACAAAAGGTCGACACAACATCGAAGGCCGAAGGGCCTGTACTGTGCTGAACTGTTCTATGAAATGTTTTTGTCACATGACTGAAATCAGAGCTTGTTGAATTGCTTAAATATACAACCCTGGAATTCTAAATCTTGTCTTAACATCATGAGAAGAGCAGCTCCAGGCTTTAGCAGCTAAAAGGCCTTCCATTCATCTTTCTTTCTCAAAAGCATCAGAAAATGTCTCAGATACCTGCTGCCAAACTGGACTAGATTAGATTACTTTTAGATTAGATTAGATTAGATTACCTACAATGTGGAAACAGGCCCTTTGGCCCAACAAGTCCACACCGACCCTCCGAAGAGTAACCCACCCAGACCCATTTCCCTCTGACTAATGCACCTAACCTATGGGCAGTTTAACTTGGCCAATTCATCTGCACATCTTTGGATCATGGGAGGAAACTGGAGCACCCGGAGGAAACCCACGCAGACACAGAGAGAATGTGCAAACTCTACACAGACAGTTCCCCGAGGCGGGAATCGAACCTGGGACCCTAGTGGTGTGAGGCAACAGTGCTAACCACTGAACTACTGTGCCGCCCTAAGTATAAGAAAGAAAATACAAAGATTGTATTGCATAAATAAAAAACTTTAAGTGCCATCCAAATGCATCCCAGTTCCTAGGGAAAGAATTATTCTGAGATCAGCCAACTGACTCCCGATTGGAAGAAATTAACTTCCATTTCTTAGTGACCAAGTAACTGTAAAAGCATCAGTGCTCTTTTTAGCATTTTGGGTCATGATGTTTCCCTCTGTCTACAGCTAGTTCGATGCAGTTGGAACATAGAACATTGATAGTTGGCTTTTTGTCCTTTGACTCCAATTAATATAAATGAACACAAACATTGATTTATTTTTTAAAAAATAAACAATATGTTGTCATTCCTTCCCTTTCTTTCTACCTTGCGTGCTTTCTGTGAATAAAATAGCTAAGCAATACCTTGCAATTTTAATGTTTTGTTAATAAACCTTACATTTCATTTTAACTTAAAAGGACCTTGCCTTAGGTTTATTTCAAAGTTGGATTCCGAAAAAAACTGGTTTACAGAACATGCTTTGCCTTATCTCAATAAGGGACATGAGTAAAAACTGAAAGGACTCAACTAAATACCAGCTTGCTGTCTCATGTTTGAGAGTGAAAAAGCAATCATAAACTAAATTCACCCCCCTTTCCCTTTTGTCCATGGCACACAACAAAACGTTTGAGTTGGCTACGTGGAGCTGTCAGATATTTCTTACTGTTTATTGCCATAATTTAAATGCTACATCCTTGTGGAAAATATGATAAAACTGAAATATTTATCATTTTTAAAAAGCCTCCTCTCAAGAAAATAAAACTAAAAAAGACTTGCTTGTCCTTTATTAAGGA
Source organism: Hemiscyllium ocellatum (assembly GCF_020745735.1). Lineage (NCBI taxonomy): Eukaryota > Metazoa > Chordata > Chondrichthyes > Orectolobiformes > Hemiscylliidae > Hemiscyllium > Hemiscyllium ocellatum. The sequence continues at coordinate 54,937,139 of NC_083415.1, forward strand.
AAAGATAAAAACTAGCCAAAATAATTCATCTGTCAAACACGCATAAATAATACAAAAAGACAAAAAACTGCAGATGTTGGAGATCTGAAACAAAAATACATATTGTTGGAGAAACTCAGCAGGTATGGCTGCATCAGTGGGGAGAAAAGAGAAACAGAACCAGCAGAAATAATTACATTCTTAGAAGTAAACTTAAGAATGGATGTCAGACATAATAAATATAAATTATTATCAATATACCTTAAAGATAGGAAGCTTTTGCCTCTGTTGTTCTATCGAGAGGGATGCATATCGATTGTAAATCACTGCAGTGCCACTTGATTCTGCAGAACTCACTCGCTCCTCAGATAAACCCACACCAGGTCCCTCGGTACCTAAATGGGATACAGTGAAACCCAATTTTAAAATCAGCCTTTCTTTTTGAAATAAAAATGTAATCCTTCTCATTTCCCTCTTGAAGAACTCACATTCCTGCCAAAGAATGTGTTTTAACCTGTGAACTTCCTCAACAATTAGAGGAGGTATTTAACTGATTAGTTGATCACAAGATACTTTTCAGTCTTACCCATTATTCACTACGGTCATAACGTGTCACCTGTCAGAAATATGGCTTTCCCCTCCACTGTCCCAGATTTGAATGAAGATAGGACCTTACAAACCATAAGAAAAAGGAACAAAGACCATTTGGCCCCTCATACCTTTATAGTCTAAAGGCATAATCCTACAATTATAGCCAGTCCTGATCTCTTTAAGAGCATCAGCCCTGGTTTAAATTCATCATTTGTGTTGCTTAATCAAAAGGGAAGTGGGTTCAATTCATTCTCCAGAAAACTGAGCACACAAATCTAGGGTGACATTCAGGGAGTGCTGCAATGTCAGTGGTGCCTCTTTTAGATGAGCTTTTAAACCAAGGCCCAGTGAGAAATCTCTGTTTCCTACATAAGAATAGCGACTAGACTTGAAAAGTCTAGATTGGATATAAAGGTATTTTCAGACATTCTTGAAGGTCATCTCACAAATATAAATTCTTTCCACTGTCAACACTCATTTTTATTGCCAGACAGAAAACCAACCAAGGAAATTTCAGTTGGATTGCTAGGATTCATGTTTCAAAGTGGCTTGGAATCCAAACTCACCAAAATATTTTATTTCAATTTGTTCACAGAGCATTTATTGTCCATCTCTAGTTTCCCTTAGGAAGGTCATGGTGAGCTGGAATCTTGAAGACAACCAAATGGCGTGTTAGGCTAATCTGTTAGCAGCAAACTACAGTCCTTTGCAGTGACCTGGAGTCACATGTTAGCCAGGCGAGTTAAGGAAGGCAGAGTTCCTTCCGAAAAGGATATTAGTAAATGAGATGGAATTTTACAACAATCCAGTAGCTCCATTACTGATACTATTTTTAAATTCCAGATTTATTAACTTAATTGAATTTAATTTCCCTAATTTTCATCATGATTTTTCAATTCATGTCTCCAAAGTTAGTTTGGTCTTTTAAAATACTCATCATACAATATGGCCCCTATGTTCTCATTCCCCACATGATGATACTCCAATACATTGCTTCACTAAGCAATAGGATGGGGGCTTTTATTCATTCATGGAATGTGGGCCAGCACTTATGGCAACCTTTGAGAAGCTGCCTTCTTGAAACATTACAGCCAATTTATATTAGGTAGACATACAATGACAGTAGGACAGGAACTCCATCTAAGATTAACCATGGGAATCACACTCTCAGTCATGTAATCATCACTGGTGGAAAAGAGAACTAGGGCATTTCCAGAAAGTCACATGGAACAAAGGAAACACAGTGAGTCCACTGCTGCTGCTCCTAGACATAAATGTTTAATTAAAGTCAGTCAGAAAAGGAAAACTCCATCTTTCATTGCAACATAAGAATCTCAGAAGAGGCAAGTTACAAACATATTGAACTCCATTGGGTTTTTAATCATTCAACTGTTTACAAACTGCTCAGTACCTGAGGTTTCTTAACCATAAATTCATTTTAAATATTAAAAACAAAAAAAGTGCTGAAGAAACTCAGCAAGTCAGACAGCATCTGTGGAATGAGATACAGAATTAATGTTTCAAGTTCAATGTGCCTCTTCTTCAGCACTCCAAATGATTCTGCCAGACTTGCTGAGTTCCTTCAGCGTTTTATTTTAAATTTGATATGAATAATTTCGTTATGGACCCCAGGCAAAGCAATTTGCAAACTGTTGTTTGTGATCGCACTATAAGGAAATTGCATAAAAAAAGTAAATTACTGCAGATGCTGGAGATCTGAAATATAAAGAGCAAATACTGGAGGCACTCAACAGCATCTTCAGAGAATTTTCGAACTTAATATATTAACTCTGTTATCCTCTCCACAGATGCTGCCGAGTGCCTCCAGTATTTCCTCTTTTTACTTCAGATCTCCAGCATTCGCAGTGATTTTCTTTTATTTTATTGTAATGCCATCACAAGCCCTTCAGACCAGGAAGGGGTCAGTCAGGGACTCAATCCTGCCAGGGCAAGAATAAACATGGCAACAAAAGGACACTGGGGACGGAGAACGACCAGGAAACCCTGTCGGGTGTTTAAACGTCGAGACAAAGTTACCATAACCAATTCCCCGGGCACCTTCCTGCGATAGTCCCTTTTCCAAATTGAAATAACGTCCATTCTGCAGCAGCTGACAGCCGTCCTCTCCGTATTAAAATGTGAAAGTTTTTCTTTAATTTATGGCTCTACGGGCTACCTGCCGCTGCGCAGCAATGTCCCCCCGCCGCCGCCGCTCCGGATTTTAACTCATTCCTTTCAATATTTCATTTTTTTACCTGGTTTCCAAAACTTCGGCACTAACATGGGGGCCGCCATCTTGGTGTGAAAGGTCACCGGGCGATCTGTCAATCATCATGATGTCACTCAAGGACGGCCAAGCTCCCTCTTTGCAGAGCTGCATTGGGTCACAGTCAGCCCAGTTAACCCAACCTTGGTATTTTTTTTTAAAAAAACATAAAAATGGATAATATACATAAAGGTCGCATTGCATTTGTTGGTTTGCTTCATAGTAGACCAATTAGAAGAGGAGAAATAGAAGGTCCTGATTTATCTCATGACATTAAATGTTGGGTTACTGATTCAAACAAAAGAAAACACTGAAACTGCCAAACAAATATCTGAAAGTGACTTTTGTTTTTAAACAAGAAAGGTGTGACCAGAACGTTTGAACTGGCAGAAGAATTTGAACGAGTAAGATGGGGTGGACCAAATTGAAATATAAAATGGTCATAGAGGGTAGAGTGATGATTAAGACATTAGATGCCTTAGGTAACGATGATAAGTCACTAGAAGTGATTGCATCGATAGTTCTGAGGAAGCGGCCAACCAAACAAATTAACTTTGTGACAAAGCTTACAGTATTACAGCCAAAGGGTGGAATTGGAGGGAGAAAATGGAGCAAGGAAAGGCATGGCAGGAAATTGCACGGTCCCAGTTGCAGTTTAAATGGGGTTCGGATGGTATGTAAAGGATATTTTAGAAAGGAAATGAAAGAAGGGAGCGATTATATTAATAATAATTGACATTATGAATGGTGAAATCATCCATATGTGCATTAGTGTCAGCCCTGGAATCATTCCAGTCAAACCAAAGAGTGCATAATACTTTGGTGAATGTTTTATACAGCAGTTGAATAATAATTTAAGAGAAATGTATTGCAAATCATGAAAGCTTGTGGCAAGAGAAATGCCGTATCTACACATTGATTTGGACAGAAATAACAGAATGTGTACAAAATATTTTCAAAGTAACCTTCAAAAGCACAAGCCATTCGTTTAACATGGGGAGCAAGAAGCACCTGATTTAATTATGACAAAATGTTTGAAAAAGACTCCCAGATGGAAGAGTGTATGTAAAAGCTCTGGAATCAGTTAAGAAACAATTAGATATTTCAAGTCAGAAACACTGGAGTTCTTGGAATGATTAATTAAGATGGGCCAAACAACCCTGAATCACCATAATTATCTTGTAGTGACATTAGAAAGAATTCATTCTTGTGTACTAACAACATATTGGGAACAGTAAAATAATTGATGCACCATTAGGTTTGAATAATAGAAAATAAGTCATAAACAAAGGAATTAAATAGTCGAGGGAGTGGAATATATTGAAATAAATTATTGGTTCTGATGAACAGTGGTGTTGAACAGCAATCATCACCTATAAAGGCCAATGAAAAGATGTTTATAAAGGTTAATAGTCAGGATAATAAATGCATCAGCAAAAGGTGTTACAAAAAGGTGGGCTAATTAAAACAAAGTTGAATGTAAATTGTCATTTTGTATCTTCTCACACATTTTCTTTCTTCGGAGATTGGTGGCAAAGTGTTGGAAGGATTAGTAGGTATCACAAATGCTTTTCTGTTCTGACTCAGAAGTAAGAAGTTCCACACACAATGACAAAACCCCAAATGAATGTCAGTTGATCATTAAAAGTCAGAGATGCTAAGTAGATTGCTCGACAGTTATCTTGCTTCATTCTTCACTAAAGATGAAAAATGTCATAGTAAATGTACATAGAAGCGAGAGATAAAAAGAAACAAAGACAGATTATAGAAATTAATAAAATTACATAGTCAAAGGGAAATGATTAGATATTGATCTTAAAATGTACTTTACACTCTCAATAACTAAATTATATGGTGGCAAATTATTTATTTAAAAAGAGAGACAAACAACATCATTGTGTCTATTTGCTTAAATTGTTTCACTAAGGACAGAATCTGAGAGTGCTTGGAAAGTGCAAATGGATTAGAAGAGCCTGTTTGGTCTTCTAGCCAGAGGGTAAATTTAACTGAATGGGCTTCTTTGATAGTCAATAATATATTTGGATGCAGAAGGATCAATGATTGACATATAAATCAATCCTGTAAAGGCATTTGATAAGGAACCGTATATGAAATGTCTAAATAGAGAACCATGGAATGAGGGACTACTTGCTGTACAGATTGGAAGTGGGTTATCAGGTTAAAAATCAGAATTTGGGATGAAAGAATCCCTAGACAATGATGTGATGTAGAGGAGTTGGTGTTGGACAAAGTTAAAAACCACACAACACCAGGTTATTTGGAAGTATAAGCTTTCAGAGCACTGCTCATTCATCAGGTAGCTGGTGGGACAGGATCATAGGACACAGAATTTATAGTATAGCTTGTACGTCCAAATAAGCCTGTTGGTCTATAATCTGGCGTTGTGTGATTTTTAACTTAGATGATTGTGAATAGTGCTTCAGCTTTTCATTACATTAAATGAAAGCTCCTCAACTGAATATTAATGACAAGTCAGAGCATCTTTTTATCACAGGATTGTCACAGCACAGAAGGAGACCATTCAGGCCATTATGTCTGTGCTAGCCCTCGGGGCGAGCAACACATCAAGTGCTATTCCCAACATCCTCCCTGTAATCCTGCAGCTTCTTTCTTTCCAGATAACAAACCAATTTATTCTTGAATGCTTTAACCTGAGTCTCTGGGCATTACATTCCAGACCTTAACTACTCACTGTTTTATAGGAATGAGATATTGTCAAGAAAAAAAATGTGATGAGGAATACTTTACATTTACGACACTACAGTAATAATGCTTCATGTTTAAGACATTTAATCCACAACATAGATTGGGATGTACAATGCAAATTTGCAGTCAAAATAAACTCAAGTCTGATCAAAAAGAGTAAAGAATCCTAGGCTGCTGTACACATTTTCACATTGTTGACAATAACCTAAAACATCTTTGTTATCACTAGCAGATTAAATGTTCAGCTGTTGACTACAATGAAAATCTCTCAAGTGGATTCAAGAAGAAAATATACTTAAGTTTGAGATATTTACAGAAAGGAAGTTCAAAGAGTGCTTAAAAGATTTATTGAAAGGTACTTGAGTTATACATTCTGTTCCAATAAAGTTTGTGTAGTATTTGGAATGCAGTATAGTTGTTTATCTGCTTGGATTAAGAAACAGAATTGACTACATTGTGACATCAAGATGACTGGCTAAGTTAAAAAATAAGGTTTTACTGATCGAATGTATCCCAGAAGTGAGAGGTAAGGAAAGAAATTGCAAGACCCTTTGCAGAAATATGTGCATCATCTATAAGTATGGGTGAGGCACCTAATGACTAGAGGGTGGTTAATGTTGTACTTTAAAAAGGGTGGTAAGGAGAAATCGGGAAACAAATGATCTGGTCTCCTTCCTATCGGAAAGATGTTGTGAAACTTGAAAAGGTTCAGAAAAGATTTACAAGGATGTTGCCAGGGCTGGAGGGTTTGAGCTATATGGAGAGGCTGAACAGGCTGGGGCTGTTTTCCCTGGAGCATCGGAGGCTGAGGGGTGACCTTATAGAGGCTTACAAAATTATGAGGGGAATGGATAGGATAAATAAACAAAGTGTTTTGCCTGGGTTGGGGGAGTCCAGAACTAGAGGGCATAGGTTTAGGGTGAGAGCGGAAAGATATAAAAGAGACCTAAGGGACAACTTTTTCACACAGATGGTGGTATGTGTATGGAATGAGCTGCCAGAGGAAGAGTGTAGGATGCTGATACAATTGCAACATTTAAAAGGCATTTGAATGTGTATATGATTAGGAAGGGTTTGGAGGGATATGGGCCAGATGCTGGCAGGATTGGGTTGGGATATCTGGTTGGAATGTACGGATTGGACTGAAAGGTCTATTCCGTGCTTTACATCTTTATGACCTGTGAATGTAACTTCAGTTGTGGGTAAATTATTGGAGGTGATTTTTAAAGATAGGGTTTATGAACATTTAAGAGAGGCAGAGGTAAACATTGAATAGGGATAGTCAGCATGGTTTAGTGTGAGGAAAATCATGTTGCACAACTTGATTGAATCTTTTGAGGAAGCTATCAAACCAATTGATGATTGTAGAGCAGCAACGTTGTTTACATGGACTTTAGAACCTTCGACAAGGTTCCACATGGCAGACTAATTAGTAAAGTTAGGTCACATGGGATTCAGAATGAGCTTGCCAATTGGATATTATTTGGCTTAATAGCAGGGTACAGAATGATGGTGGAGTGTTGTTTTTCAGATTGGAGGCCTGTCACCAGCAGTGTTCCACAGGGATCAGTTCTGGGTCCTCTTTTGTTTGTCATTTATAGAAATGATTTTGATGAGAATATAGAAGGCATGGTTAGTAATTGCAGACAACACCAAAATTGGTGACATAGTAGACAGCGAAGGAAGGTATTGGAGACTATGAAGAAATCTTGATCAAATAGGTTAATGGGCTGAAAAATGGCAGATGGATTTCACTCTGGTACTGCATTTTGGTACAACAAAAGGGGATAGAAGTTAGATAATTAGGGCCTTGGATAGTGTTGTAGAGCAGAGAAACTTAGGGGTACAGGATCTTAATTCTTTGAAGCTTGCATCACATCTAGACAGGATGGTTAAAAAGGCATTTGGCCATTTTGCCTTCCTTCCTTAATCCTTTGAGTATAGGAGTTGGGAAGTCATGTTGAGGTTGCACTGAGCATTGATGAGACCTCTTCTGGAGTACTATGTCCAGTTCTGGTCACTTTGTTACAGTAAGGGTATTATTAAGTTGCAGAAGGTTCAGAAGAGATTTTCCAGGTTGCTGCCACCTTTGCAAGGTTTGACTTATTAAAAAAAAGGTTGGATAGGCTTGGACGTTTTTCACTGGAACGTAGGAGATCGAGAGGCGACTTGATAAAGTTTATAAAATCCGGAGGAGTACAGATAGAGTTAATGGTAGGTGTCTTTTCCCTAGGAGGGGGATTTCAAGATTGGGGGGAGCAATGAGGTGAGATGAGGGAGATTTTTTTTTAAAAAAGGCAAATTTGTTTCACACAGTGTGGAATGAACTTCCTTAGGAAATGGTGGATGTGGGTACAATTACAATGTTTAAAAAACATTTGTATAAGTACATGAATAGGAAAGGTTTGGAGGAATGTGTGTCAGGAGCAGATGGGTGGGACTAATTTAGTTTGGGATTATGTTCAGCATGGACTGGTTGGACCAAAGGGTCTGTTTTCATGCTGTATGACTCTGACTCTGTTTACTTAAAGATGTAGGTGGGAGTGGGGATGGGAAAAAGCAGGATGGAGGAATCTGAGAAACAAAAGGTATCGACAATGGAGAAACCACCATTGGATAAGGTAGGAGGCAAAATCAACACTTCAGGAAGGTTCAGTGTTAATCACACAAAATGTTTAACATGAAAATCTTGACATGTGGTCGTTCTCCAGATATAATTGTAGGAATTGGCAATACTAATAACAGACATGTAGCAGAACAATGCAGGTAGTGTTGGCAATATCAAAAAACAAGAATCAAATTCCAAATTCTTCTGAAATTGGGATTTAAAAAGTTATAACCTTGCACAATTTACTGACTGATAGAAAATTTTACTATTGGAGCCACCAATGATTTATTTCACTGGATTTTGCAAGAGAATATCAGATTTAGTACATAACATTAAGTATCTATGAAACCAAAGGTTAATTCACAAATACTATTTAGACAGAGTCATAGAGATGTATAGCATGGAAACAGACCATTTGGTCCAATACGTCCATACCAATCAGATATCCTAACCCAATCTAGTCCCACCTGCCAGCACCCGGCCCATATCCCTCCAAATCTTTCCTATTCATATACCCATCCAAATGCCTCTTAAATGTTGTAAATGTATCAGCCTTCACCACTTCCTTTGGCAGCTCTTTCCATACATGTATCACCCTCTGCATGGAAAAGTTTGCCCCTTAGTTCTCTTTCGTATCTTTCCCCTCTCACCCTAAACCTAAGCTCTCTAGTTCTGGACTCCCTCACCCCAGGGAAAAGACTTTGAGTATTTATGCTTTCCATGCCGTTCATGATTTTATAAATCTCTATAAGGTCATCCCTCAGCCTTGGACACTCCAGATATGTGTATTATCGATAGTCACAGGTGAGGTATTGGAAGACTGGAGTTTGGCTAATGTGGTGCCAGTGTTTTAGAAAGGTGGAAAGGACAAGCCAGGGAACTATAGACCAGTGAGCCTGACCTCAGTGGTGGGCAAGTTGTTGGAGGGAATCCTGAGGGACAGGATGTACATATATTTGGAAAGGCAAGGACTGATTAGGAAGTCAACACAACTTTGTGCATGAGAAATCATGTCTCACAAACTTGATTGAGTTTTTTGAGGAAGTAACAAAGAGGACTGACAAGGGCAGACCGGTAGATGTGATCTATATTGTCTTCAGTAAGACGTTCGACAAGGTTCCCCATGGGAGACTGATTAGCAAGATTAGATCTCATGGACGACAGGGAGAACTAGCCATTTGGATACAGAACTGGCTCAAAGGTAGAAGACAGGGGGTGTTGGTGAAGGGTTGTTTTTCAGACTGGAGGCCTGTGACCAGTGGAGTGCCTCAAGGATTGGTGCTGGATCCTCTACTTTTCATCATTTATATAAATGATTTGAATGTGAGCATAGGAGGTATAGTTAGTAAGTTTGCTGATGACACCAAAATTGGAGGTGTAGTGCACAGCGAAGAAGGTTACCTCAGATTACAACTGGATCTTGATCAGATGGGCCAATGGGCTAAGAAGTGGCAGATGGAGTTTAATTTAGATAAATGCGAGGTACTGCATTTTGGGAAAGCAAATCTTAGCAGGACTTGTACATTTAATGGCAAGGTCTGAGGGAGTGTTGATGAACAAAGAAGTCTTGGAGTGCAGGTTCATAGCTCCTTGAAAGTGGAGTCGCAGATCGATAGGACAGTGAAGGTGGCGTTTGGTATGCTTTCCTTTATTGGTCAGAGTATTGAGTACAGGAGTTAGGAGGTCATGTTGCGGCTGCACAGGCTATTGGTTAGGCCACTGTTGGAATATTGTGTGCAATTCTGGTCTCCTTTCTATTGGAAATGTTACCATCTGAGATTTACGGACTATACCACTCATTTTTAAGTTTGGGATTTATTTTATCACTTAAATCACTGGCAAATAATGAATGTTTACCGACGTTTGAGGCTTTGGAGACGGTTTGTAGCTCAGGTTGTGGCTGACGTCATCAGTTGGCTCTCTGAGCTGATAGGTTCATTCTCAGACGGTTTGTCACCATGCTAGGCATCATCTAGTGAAGCGTTGGTGTTCTGCCCTGCTTGCTATTTGTGTGTCTTGGTTTGTTGTGGTGGGTGATATAATTTCTGGTTCGGTTTCTGAGAGTTTGATAAATGGGGTCCAGATCGATGTGTGTGTTAAGAATGTTTCAGTTTGAATGTCAGGCCTCTTGGAATTCCACTGTCTTTGTTTAGCCTGTCCCAGTAGAACAGATGTTGCTCTTAGTTGGTCATGTCTTTTGGCAGCTAGTTCATGCTCATGTATCCTGGTGGCTAGTTTCCTGCCAGGTTTGTCCAATGTAATGTTTGTTGCAGTCGTTGCAGGGTATTTTGCATCTGATGTTCGTTCTGTTGGCTGTGGGTATCGGGTCCTTTCACTTCATCAGTAGTTGCTTTTGTGTGGTAGTGAGAACAATGCAGTCAGCCTGGGACCGGCCAAACAAAGACACACACACAGGAAGTCCGAGAGGCCTGGTATTCAAACCAGAACTCCATTGACAAACATATAGATCAGGACTCCATTTACCAATCTGCCTATTAAAATATAAAGAGAAATTGATTTCTGGGTCTAAATCACTCAATCATAATCTGAACTGTTTCGAACAAGGTGGGAAGAAAGTGAATTGTGTCTCAACAGAATATCAATTACACAGTTTGGTTCACTAAACATCATTTTGAAAGATTCAAGGCCTGAATGTAACAAAAATATTTTAAGTATGTTATTTCATGGAATCCATGTATGCAAGAACACAATACATGAATTACGAATATCTTTTTACTTCAATCACCAAAAGAATTACTTACAGTATTGTAGTTATTTGATGTTTCTCACAACAAATTCCATGCTTTCTAGTGGTGAAAACAGTTTCTCATTCTTAACACTCAGTGCATTTCACATCACGGAAAGAAATTAAAAACTACAAGTGACACTTTTTCTATAAAGTTTTTTTTAATTAACAATCTGCCTGTATGGCAATTTATATGGTTAATTGATCCACCACCTTCAAGTACATTAATATAAATGGAAATAAAAAAAACCATACAATTGCTATGTGGCATATTCTTCTGCTTCAGAATTCTGAAATCATGAGAAATAATTCTCAGCTTCAGAGTTACTAATTAAAACAAGATGTACTGTACACCATTTAAAAACACTTCTGAATTAAAAATGTCATCAGTTTTTTTAAACAAATCTTTTATTGCATTCCACAATAGCCAATCTTGCGACCTGCAGATAAATGCTGCAAATGTCTATAGATCAAATATTAACACCATTTCTATAATTTTCCCATAGCAACAATCCTCAAATGAAGGATTTCATTCAATCATTTGAAAAACCAAGGGCCAGATTCAGTCTGGCAGCCCAGAGTGGCAGTGAACTTAGACCAATTCTTTAATTTTACAGCATAAGGATGTATATTTAAAAAGACAATACAAAAAGCAGATAATAATACAGTCAATAAACAAAAGTACAAATACCATCAGATATCCCAGCCACCAAATTAAATGGATATTAAGTTTACATCATCAGTCCAATTTAAATGTTTAAGATATTGACATACAAGTTTAAAACATTAGGGAAGGTACTGTAGGCACTCTCAGTTTTATACTATTTATAAGCAAACCCCTTAAATGATAATGCTAGGAGTGAGTGTATGGCAAGTGGGCAACAATCTGTTGTGGTTGCTTTGACAGCTTGGATTATGCACTGATTCGGGGCTACTTTAATGTAAGGCATTATAAATCGTGCTTCAAAATCTCTGAACATTATGTTCCCACTGATCAATATTGCTACATTTTTAATGTTAATGAGAATATATTTAAAAAAAGATTGAGTCCATCACAAGCTGATGCTGAGCCAGAACAATTTGACAGGAATTTCTAGCTCATGCAGCTCATTTGACACCAGCATCCATTTCAGAATTCATTAGTAAGGACCTGCTAATGAAACATTAAGGCACTTCAAGGCATTTCCCGTGGCTATGTACAAAATAATCTTCTATACATTCACATGAACTGTTACTTCAACTTAGAAAAAAGTTACAGAATTGTTGACATGAGACAAAATAAAACATCTCTCTCACAGTGCAGAAGTTAGGATTGTACTGTGTGACTGGGGCAGTCTAGCAGGTATATAATATCCAAACAGGAATTTGAAAATGGGATAGCAATTCTTCCATTGCTGTCTAAAAGCCGTATCCAGTTTTGTTCCTGATGTTAACTGGGATTTCAGCCTTTACCTAACCAGATACTGGAAATAAGTGTCCAAAACCAAATTTTCCATGACTTGCACATAAAATTCACAATAAGTGAAAAATGTTAAGGCCATTTGATTAGAAACATTGGGCAAGTTAGGGTAAAGGCATTTCCATTAGCGGGATTGTTGAATGCAAGGGGTTATAAATGAGATGGTCAACAACAAATCAAATTCTTTATTCAGTGATGAAAATGTGGAACCTACTTCATAGACTGGTTGAAGCAAATAGCACAGGTCATTCAGGGGAAAACTAGGTGCTATATTTGCTGGATATAGTAATAGGTTCAGAAGAAGTAATGTGTAAGGAGATTCACGAGCCACACACTAGCATACGCCAGTTGGACCAAACGGCCAGTTCCGTCCACTAAATTCTACATGGAGAGATATGAACATGTCATTTATTGTACATAAAATATGAAGCACCTTCGGGTTTCTACTGGAGGAATTACATACGTACGTTTCCGAATTTAGGAACGAAATGCAGTTGTGGTGACTAAAGAAAATTCCTCTCCTTTAAAAATTGGAAACTTAGTCAACCAATATGGTCAATTTCAGTACATCAAGTTACAAGAGAAGAGTTAAATATCAAAACTGTAATCTTCAATTGCTAATGAGACAACGCATTGAATATTTTCATATGCATGTTTTATATTAAGCTTTACAGGGTTTTTTTTATTTTTTAAGAATGAACCACCTTAAATACAAAATTTGAATTTACAACCAACTCAGAATGAATCCAATTTCTTTTCGGCTTGCTGCATCTACCATCACTGGCTCTTAGGATTGCTTCTCTCGGTTCATATTTTAGCATCGTCACTTTTCAGTCCTCGTTTATCACACCCATAATTTGTGAAAATCAAAATATTAACAAGGTACTGTAGATTCAGAAGGAAAGAAAGGCTTGCATTTATATATCTTCAGGACCTCAATGCCTTTAACTCATTGTACAGCAACTTCTGCATCCACCCAAGCGGGCAGACAAGCCTTCATTTTAATAACTCTCCATTAACTAGCAGGTTACTAAGTCAATGCTCCCTTAATACTGAATTAAAGTATCATCCTAAACTTTGTACTCAGGACTTGAGTGAGCCTTGAATCAGGACTCAGAGGCTATACTGCTACCCACCTGAAGAACAGTGACAAAGGTAGTTTATTCAAAAAAATAAAAATCGACAACTTTTATTTTAGAGGGCTCAAAGTGTCACCTGTGGAAATAGTCTTCCTCTTTCATACAAAGCAATGCTAGTAAGAACAAACATCATAGTTTGACTTGATAACGGAACATTCTATAGAATCACAAATCCTTCTTGAAAAAAAACATCCTGGTTACTGATGTTAAAACTTGGCTAAAGACTACCAAAGTTTGATCAATCACTAAATAATCCACACACAACATGGAGAAAAATAAATCAGATGCGAATTGAAATAATGTTTAGTTACGCAGCGCCAGCGAAGCCAATGCAGATACCTCCCTGAATCCCAAAACTCTATTCCTGCTCATTAACTCTCTGCTACCTCTCACATTGTACCAGTCCAGCTCGTGGCTATGGAACTTGTTCAAGTGTCGACTCCTCGAGAGAATGGCAACCATGCTGTCCAGTTTGGAACGAATGGTGATGTAATGGAACTGGCGTTCTTTGGCGAGTTTCTGGAAGCAGTTCCTCAGTGTGGAGTTGGTGCTGTGGAGACCTGCGTGATGATAGCTGGCAGAATTATGACACTGCTGACCTTCAGAGGTCGTGGAAGATGAAGAACGACTTGAACCATCACTGGACTCTGTTGGGGAGGGAGGAGGCTGATCAGGAGTGTCAGTTGACTCTCCAATGGCTGAACATCCATCTGTATCTGACTGCTCAGTGACTGACAATGGAGCAGGAGCAGTGAAAGTTTCAGCCTGTGCACCAATTCTGGTACAAGTGTAGGTCTGAGTGGAGCTCGATTTCGACAGGAGTGCAGTTTGGGTTTCCACATTCTTCAGCACAATGCAGGTTTGTGTGGAAGTGCTGTGCATGACAGTCCCTGGCTGTGCCTCCAGGTCAGTCTGTATAAAAACACTCTTCACATCCTTGGTTCTATGAGGGGCTTTGTCACTGAGAGTAGATGTTTCTGACACATGGCTATCTGCTGAGCCAACAGATGTTTGTGAGCATGGCTTTTTCTCAGCTGTTTGGTCCACAGTCTCGTGTTTACACTTTAATGGACAACGTGGCACTATTTGTCTGTTGAAGGCATTGCTGGCAGTGGGCTGTCCAGACACCAACCTTTTTGCTGCAATCTCTTCATAGATGGCACAATTTCTGAAATCTGCTGACTGGGTTGGTATTGGCTGCGACTGGGCATACAGGATTCGGAACTCCTCATCGTAAAACTCAGACAACTGTCCTGAGAGCACAGTCAAATTACTGCGATTCAGCTTCCCATCAGTCCAAGTAAAACTGCAGAAGGAAAACAACAGCCAGAAAAACATATAAGGTCAGAAAAAAGACAAACACTGATTATACAAGTTACATGCAATGATTGTTCCAAGGACTGGTTGCAGAATAACCTTAAAACTAACCAACAATTTCCAAAGCAATTCCAGCTCCTCTGTCCCAAATCTAGCCCAGGAGCAGATGACTCTTTCTGAGGCTCATACCACTGGCTGTTGGATGCCCCTTCCAAGTGGTTACTCTTAACTGAGATTGAATCATACACACTGAAGACATCCAAACCTGACTTCCTGCTTCCCGTTTCAAGAAACAGAAAGTCAGCTGTGGCGTTCAATGTTGCAATCAGATGACCAACTTAGTTATACATAATATTGAATGAACGAGTAAAAAAAAAAATCTTGCATGAGAGAAGTAAACCTAAAGAGAGCGAGCAGCAGATATGGGTGTGGATGCAGAATATCTATCACTCACACTTCCAGACAAAGAGCATTCCTAGAATCTATCTTTCTTTCATCACCCTCACCCATTAAAAAGCTTTTAATGGCCGACCACCTTTGGGAGGCTAATCAGACAATAATATAAAAAGGAACTAAAGTAGAACAGAACCAGCTATTTGACTGACTGCAAACTATACAGAGAATAAAATAAAAATAACATTTAATTTTCACCTGTAAGAGCCTGTGGCTACTTTATCACAATCAATTAACATGAATTTTTCATGAACTCTGCCGATAACCTTAGCTCCTGTTCTTGTGCAATAAGTGCATCCCGTTATTGTGCGGACTCTCATCTTCTGCAAGGAAAGCAAACAAATGCATTTGATACCAGGCCAAAATGAGCAAACCACAGAGACACACTTTTGTGATTATCCAATGCGATAGGGATATAAGAGACTGTGTACAGAGTCATGCTGGACATGAGCCAGAGAACAACAGGCCACTATCATTAGACCTTGATGCCTGGGATTTGGGAATGGTAAAATAGTCTGTTTCTCCTCCTAAGCATAATCAAATAACATCTCAGATTTTGCTGCACATCTATAATAACACATGACTAATATTTTGAATATTCCTTCTTTCCTTAGCTGAGGACTTGGCGTTTCACCTTCCAAGCCCTAAGACAATCCTTCTACAGGAGGCAATGACTAGAACAGCCCCTAGGGTAGGGTAGGGAAAATCAGGGTGACAACCTCAGGCCCCAAGCATTGGTAAAAACTGGAAATCAAGGGGAGGAGTCACCTTGAATAGATGAGGGTGGCATCTTGTGTTTTATTTTTGGTTCAGTGCAGAAGTTGCAAGGCATCATTACCACAAAGGAGTTTTACGATCCAGTTTTGAAGAAGAGTCATTGGACTCGAAATGTTAACTCTGCTTTTTGATGGTGCCAGACCTGCTGGGTTTCTCCATGGCTTTGTTTTTGCTGTTGAAGGAGCTTTATGAGTCATTAACAGAATAGAAGGAAAAGCTAGAGAGCTTTGGGAGCTGGGACGAGATGCTACTGTACAGTATGATTGGTCTCAGGCGAAGGGCCCAGTTGGTGGAATTTGCCCTGGGTATGCAACCCCAACAAATTCGTAGAATCCCTACAGTATGGAAACAGGCCATTTGGCAACAGATTCACACCAACACCCCGAATAGTATCCCACCCAGATGCATTCCCCTACCCTATTACTCTATATTTACCCCTGACTAATGCACCTGGCCTACACATCCCTGAACACAATGGCCAATTCATTTGACCTGCACATCTTTGGACTATGGGAGGAAACCTCAGCACCCGGAGGAAACCCACACGCTCACAGGGAGACTGTGGAAACTCCACACAGGCTGGAATCGAAGCTGGGTCCCTGGCACTGTGAGGCAGTAATTTTAACCACTGAGCCACTGGCATCACCCCATTTTCTCTGACAATAACTTGTATTTCTCTCAGTTCAGTATACTGTACTTGCTGCTCACAATACCATCTCCTCAATTGCAGGGAGTTCACTTTGTGGGTCATCTTTATGCATTCCATAAACTTGACTCCAATGTTCAATCCCAGAACTGGTTCCCACTCTCTCCTTGGCCTCCTGCATCAGGCTTTTGATCTCAACATTTTGATCAACAATTTCATATTGCAACCTCTGTCCCATCTTTCCCTCCCCACTCCTTTTTTCACATGTTTCACGTTTATCTTTTTCTCCTCTTGTTTTTGTTTCAAGACAGTAGCTCCCCTTCATTCTGCCAGTCACACCACCTCCGGCCAACTTTTGTCCCATTACCACTGCCTTTGATTACACCACAACCTTTTTTCGCTATTTAAATCTCTTCCCATCTATCACAGACCTTTCCTTTTGCTTTTTTGCAAATCCATTCCCATCCCTTCCATAAGACCATAAGACACAGGAGTGGAAGTAAGGCCATTCGGCCCATCAAGTCCACTCCGCCATTCAATCATGGCTGATGGGCATTTCAACTCCACTTACCAGCGTTCTCCCCGTAGCCCTTCCATTTGCTTCAAACCTATGACATCACTAATTTTTCCCCAATTCTGGCAAAAAGTCATTTATTTGAAAATGTGAACCTTCTCATCCCCTTTATTTAAAAAAAAATCACACATCAACAGGTTAAAGTTGAAAGAGGCTTATTTGGAAGTACAAGCACTGATGAAGAAGCAGCAGTCCGAAAGCTAGAGCTTACAAATAAACCTGTTGGACTATAACCTGGTGTTGTGTGGTTTTTAAACTTTGTCCACCCCAGTCCAACACCAGCACCTCCACATCATGGCTACCACCCCCTAAGTCACTGAGTATTTTTGGTGGTTTCTGTTTTAATTAAATAAAAAATCTAAAGTTTTAAGCAAGTTTGATTTTTCTGTGGTCGGCTAAAATTGAAGACAGAGACACAGTAACAAAAAGAAAAGGAATTTGCTGGCAAAACTCAGCAGGTCTGGCAGCACCTGTAGGGAAAAAGCAGTGTTAATGTTTCAAGTTCCGTGACTCTTCATCAGAAGATAAGGCACAGCACATTGGTATTGCATTGGTCTGTGGGAGATCAGGTTTTGTGCTCATTCTTCTAACACGCCAAAATCTTAAATAATGTCAGGAGAGGACGTGAAAAGAATAAGTTAATTTTTCAAAGCAGCAAGCAATTGGAGGCAACTGAAAGCAGGATTTCAATGGAAGCAAATGGAAAGTAATCAAATCAGTTAGACATATAGTAAAATAACAGTGGTTAGAAAAGAAAAGAGCTGCTTTTTAAAAATACTATAATAGACAAACAACAGAAGCTATATAGTCTCCAATTCCTACTTGTCACAATGACCATAGTGAAAAGCCAATCCTTTGCCAGTTCATAAGGAATTATCATAGGACCACAACTTTTTGGAAATTTATTTATGGGATGTGAACTGTGTGGACAAAACTAACATTTATTGCCCATTCCCAAGCTATCTTGTTGTGGTGGTGGAGTTGATGTCTAAAACTGTTGCAGTCCATGCTGTGCTTACAGAGTGCCATTAGGGAGGGAGTTCCAGGACTTTGATCTAATATCAGTGAAGAAAGAGGGATAGAGGATCCTATTGAATGGCACAGCAGGCTTGAGGGGCCAAATGGCCTAATTCTGTTCCTATTTCTTACATAGCTAAGTCAAGATGGTGAGTGGCTGGGAGGGGCCCATGCTGATGATGGTGTTTCCATACACCCACTGCCTTTGCCCTGGAATTGGAATGTCGTATCAGTGAACTCTTGGCATGTTGTTGCAATGCTGTTCAAGCAGGCTGCTTTATTCTAAAGCATTAAAGAATCTTGGATATATCAAGGAAAGTGGGAAACTTGCCATCACACACACTGACTTAGGCCATGAAGATGATGAACAGGCTTTAGGGAATCAGGAGATGTGTTAGTTACCTTAGAATTTCTATCTTTTGGCCAGCTGTTCTAGCCATGCTATTTACGTGACTGGTCAAGTTCAGTTTCTGGTCTAGTTCCTCTCCATCTCTGGGCTTCGGTAGAAAATGTACAGTATAATAATTCTTTGGTGCACAAAACCACGATTCTCAAAAATCTCCCCGTCTTTTCCTCTTTGCCCTGAACCTTTTGAAGTCCTGCACATGCTCTCGATGCACAGTGGCTACGCTTTCTGACAAAGGTGGCATCCTATATCATCTCCATTTAAACAGAGACTAACCCTCTCCTCCTCCACCTGGACACCAGCATCCTGACACATTTTCTGAAAGAGTGGGAAGCTGGATTGATCGAGCAGGATGTAAACGGGGACACGTCTCCTCCGGCAAGCCTCATGGAGGTCCTTGAGAATGTCGATATCGGTGAAGGTGTCCATTACCAGGGCAATAACCTAAAGGACCAAAGAGGAGGAAGACAATATTAGAATTTAATATTTCAAATTTTTGTACAGAGTTTAGCTTGGGTGGATGGTAGACAGATAAAGGAGATGTACTTTTGCAATCAGAAATAGCCAAGCCCATTCCAACTACAGCCATAACTCCTCTAGAATAAGTTTGACATTGCCCAGGAGTGCATCACATTACCTTATGGGGAGAGTAGCAACTGGGACTGCAGGAAAGGTGATTTGGGTAGCATTTACTGCAAGAACCATCACAGCACATCACTACTGAAGGTCTTCTCTCCTGTATAATTTATCATGGATACTACAGGCTACCTCATTCAAGTAAAGGTTTCAGAATTTGAACCACTGCTAAAAGTTAGCTGATAAAATACAAGACATATTTTCTGCCAGCCAGCACGCTCCCCAGAAAGACTCAAAAAGTCTGAACGAAGCAGTGCATTCTTCTTCCCTGAACTTACAACGTGACTTGCCACTCTCAGGACACAGATGTGGTTGTAAACTATGCAAGTGTAATAAAAACTATTGCAAAAAGAGGGAAAAAAAAGACAAGATGATCAGATAGCTAAACTCTGATCACCTCTTATTTGTTTGACCCCAGTTGTTTGAAGAGTGCAATCTTTTAAATTATATTTTAAGAAAGAGGCCATAACTCATTCAGCCTTCATAAGATAAGAGAAAACCCAGACTTTATTCACTGTGTGGGCCATTAGAAGGTGATGGCTTAACTCATATTGAGCTAACTTAGGCCTTGGTGTGAAAGTGCTAAACCCAAGCCAGCACATAGCTAACTGATGTACAGAGGGTGGAGGCCATCACTTACCTGGCCTGTAATCAACAGGTCAGAGTAGAGAAGGTCATTCATTCTAGATTGGGAATTTATTTAGAGTGAATTCTATGACTCTATGAATGGATGAGTACCAGCTCAAGCCAAAATATAAACAGTTCATTCATACAAAGGATAGTTGGGCTTGCACTTACAAAGCACCTTCATAAAGGGGCTCCATTGTTCAGCAACGTCTCATGGCTGATCTGTGGTTCAACTCCATATCCCTGTGGCCTTTGGCCCATATCCCTTAATATCTTTGCTTATTTAAAATTAACAACTGATCCAGCATCCACTGACATTTGTAGAAGAGTGCTCCAAACCTCTACCATGCTTTGAGTGTAGAAGTGGTTTCTATCATCTCTTCTGAATGGTCTGGCCTTAATTGTTAGATTATGTCCCCTAGTTCTTGAATCCTCAAGGGAAAAGAGAATAGATAATGATAAACTATCTTTTCCCGTTAATATCTTGAAGGCTTCAATCAGGTCACTTTTTAAACTTGTAAATTCTAAAGAAAACGGGCCTCCTCATAACCCCTGGACTTTGGGGGTTAAGTTAACAATCTTGGAAACATATGTTTTACTCTAAGGCCTAGAAAGGGGACGAAATGTTTGCAAGAAAAACTCCCAGCTCAGCGAACAGAACCACAACAAGGCCTAAATGTCCTTCCCAAGGTGTAGTACCCAGATCAGTTCACAGTACTCCATGTGGGGTCTAACCAGGATATTGTATAACTGCAGCATAACTTCTGCATCTTTATACTATCGTCCTCTGATATAAAAGCTGGTATTTCATTAGGAGCCTTGATTATTTTCTGCACCTATATTGTGGTATTTTAAACGATCCATGCAGTTGAACCCATAAGTCTATTTGGACATCCACTGTATTTAACTTCATACCATCAAGAAAGTACATGGATTTGTTCTTTTTCACCCATCAGCCTTTGCTTCCCACTTCTGCTCGTGGAGTTCTATTGTGAATGCAGTAATACCTTGCATAGTGAAAAGTTGGTTTGAATGCACTACACTTTGAATTCATTCTGTCCACCACCAGCAGCGAATTAATCTCCAAGATGCACTACAGCAATTCAAAGCTTCTTCTGCAGCAACTTCCTAATCCACAACCTTCACCATCGTGAAGTACAATAAGTGTAAATGAGCATCGGACCTTACCAAGTTCCCTTCCAAGTTACAAATAATTCTTATGGGATCAAAATCCTGGAATTTAGTCCTCAACATCACACAGACTGCAGTACTTTATAGTTTGAATTACATCAATTATTGGATGTGGGCGTTGCTGACTGGGCCAGCATTTAATTACCCAGCTCCAGCTACCCCCAAGAACAGTGTGGTTTTTCATCTTTTGTGAACTGCTGCACTCCTCAAGGTGTAGTTCCAGCTACTCAGTGTTGGCAGGGGTTAAGAAAAGAAGAGTCCCAAGCTTTCAAAAACAAGATTTTAAAACAGTGATACAGTTCTAGGTCTGGACAATGAATGGCTTGGAGTGGAACTTGCAGACAGTGGTATTGTTGCATCTCACACATGGAAGGACTTTGTCCCAGGTGGCAGAAATCACACATTTGGAAGGTGCTGTCAAAGGAGCCTCTGAGTTGCTGCAGTGAAGATGGTACACATGCTGCTATTGACCATCTGTGGTAGAACGAGTGAATGTTGAGGGTGTTAGATGTGTTGCCAAACAGGTTGCTTTATCCCAGATGTTTCTGAGCTTCTTGAATGTTGTTGGAAACAAATTAATTGAAGCAAGAGATAATATTTCATCCTATTTTATGCCGTGTAAATGCTGGTGATACGTCAAAGGGATGAGGAGTTGAATTACTCACTGCAGTATTCCGAACCATTGTTCACCGTCCCCTTCTCAAAGGCAATTTGCCAGTAATTCTTATATCCAATAAACCAGTGGGAAAACGCCTTCCTAAAAGAACCACATGAGGAGCTCCTGTGGCACTGGCTGTGAGCTAGCAGCTCTAGATTCAAGTCCCACACTAGGATTTGGTGGTGACAGAGAGTGCATCAATAACATGGCCAATATTAATCCTAATGGTCTGCCAATGGTGGATGGCAAGAGGCAGGGGAAAAATGTCTCCTTGACAGTTTACTTGATCTGGAGTGATTCAACTCCAGCTGTAACACTGGTGACAGCTTGTTCCAGGAGAAACTAGCAATGGAAACGGATGGCAGCATGTGCTTTATCTACTTCATTGAATTGAATTAGTTTATTGTCACATGTGCCATTGGAGAATCAAGGGTTATGAGGCGAGGGTAAAAAAAATGGGTGTGAGGAACTTAGAATCAGCCATGATCCTATTGAATGTTGGATCAGGTTCAATGGGCCGAACAACCAACTCTTGTCTCTACTGTTAATGGTGTAGGTACAGGAGAGAGCCAAGGAAATTAATAATCTGATATTCCAGCCTGAGGTTATTGTACACCATTTCTCTAAGGCAGCTGATCAATGTGTACATTGATATTTTACAATGGTTTTGAGAGAGCAGAAATCCAATCTTGAAGGCTCACATGACGGAAACCTTATAAGCTTTGCTCTTTGTCCGTTAGCGCATCTATTACACAAGAGTGAATCACTGCACTCACTGTATTCCCACAGACAGAATCACCTCTGTACCACACACACCCAAACCCTATGTTCCTTAATTATTACGATCAACCTTGCTGTCTCCCTGGCAACAATAGCAGATTCCAGTAACTGGAACTTAAGGGCATTGTGCTTTTTGTCCTGTTACTGCCATCAAGTCAGCTAGCATTTCCACTCCTTCCTTTCACATTAGTGGGTCAATTTACCTTCTAGAGCAGTTTGAATCAAGATCATTTTATGGCATCATACAGGATTCTGTTCATGCTAAAGAATGAATGTAATGCCATTTCCACATTCCTTTCATGACTTCAGGATGTCCAAAAGTTCTTTAAAATTTATATAAAGTGTCTTCAATATATGGAAACATCCCAAGAGGCATTATAAAACAGAATTATGACATGAGCCACAAAAAAAGCTATCAGGTCAGATGATCAAAAGCTTGACTGAATGGGTAGGTTTTATAGGGACTTCTTAAAAGGAGGACAGCAAGATACAGAGGCAGACATGTGTGGGGAGGGATGCCTGAGCTTGGAGCCTAAGCATTGGAGGTTCATTGGGAATGTACAAAAGGCTAGAAGAGCACAAACATCTTGGAGGGTTGTGGGGCTGTAACAGGTGACAGAGATAAAGAGGGGGGCAAATTCATGCAATGATGTGAAAACAAATGTGAGAATTTTAAAGACAAGACATTTGACTCAGAGTCAAACAAGCTAATTACCTACTTTCATATTTAAGAGTATCCTGCATCATGGAAAAATCTTTCCCCTTCACCTGACATGTGTACCCTGTAGTTTTGGACTGCCCTAGCCTGGCGAAAAGACCTTGACTATTCATCCTATCCATACATCTCATGATTTTATAAACCTCTATAAGATCACCCCGCAGACTCTGCTCCAGGGAATACAGCCCCAGCCTATTCCACTATAGCTCAAACCCTCCAACACTTGCAACATCCTTGTAAATCTTTTCTGAACCCATTCAAATTTGACGACATTTTTCCTATAGTTGGAAGACCAGAATTGAACACAGTATTCCAAAAGTGACATAACTTTTAAAAGGGAAAGATTTAAAAAGGGACCTATGGGGCAACGTTTTCACCCAGAGGTTGGTGCATATATGCAATGAGCTGCTGTAGAAGTGGTGAATCTGGTACAATTACAACATTTAACAGTCATTTGGATGGGTATATGAATACAAAAGGTTTAAGAGGGATATGGGCCAAATGTAATTTGATTAATTTAGGATATTGTGTCAGCATGGAGGAGTCGGACCAAAGAGTCTGTTTCCATGTTGTATTTCTCTATGACTTTATAATCACTTTAGGTTTTGTTTGAGTCACAGATGTTGACCAGGATATTAGGGAAGACTCATCTAGCTATTCTTAGAATATGCCTTGGGACCTTGTCCACTCATAGGGGCAGCTGTGTTAGAAGGCACTTCCTGCATATCCATTCCTCCCTTGGTATTGCACGGAGCATATCATCCTAGATTTTGCGCATTTATTTCTGGACCTGGGTTTGAACTCTCAGCTCTTTGACTCAGAGGTGAGGGGGCTGCCAATAGGTAACTTGCTTATTTCCTCTAAAAGGCACTATGTAACGTGTCATCATCTGCTTCCAGTATTTTCTGTTTTTGCTTTTGATTTCCAGCATCTTTAGTATTTTGCATTTGTTTTGCAGAAAATATCTGTCTCCACACATTTTGCCCGAGGCACAGAATAACTAACTTCACAGTTTTAAAACCATGCAAATAACATTTAAATATCTGACATCAGCTTGGTTCATAAGAACTCACGGTTTAGAAAAACAACCAAAGCTGACACTGAATAAGAAACATGAGCCATATCTGTTTCCACTACAGGTGTTAAATGACTAAATGAACAATAGCTTCTGCGTCACCTGCAAAATTTATGCTAAAGACGTTCTGACCTTATTGTGCACAGCAGGTTCTGTTGGGCAATTAACCTATTTTTCTAATCAACCTGTTCAGAGATATTATTGCACACTTTTGGAGTGTGGGACTAGAAGCTGGCCTCCAGTCCAGGGGACGGAACGTTACTATTGCGCCACAAGAGGGTCATCAATTAATCAGGACACAATAGCAAATCAGCCTTTCATTGACTTAACATGTTTTAACTGCAATCTTACCATGTCCAAATGCACAGATGATAGTTTTTAAAAAATATTATTCATTTGCAGGATAAGGGTATCACAGTATCTGAGCTACGTGAGCACAAATCTGTCAGTTTTGTGACAAAACAGATTGGTATGAGTAGGTTACTTGTCTCATTATAAATCCAATATACTAATTTACCAACCACAACAGCTCTAGCTCCATCAATTAAATTCCTCACATTCACTATTATCAATACATATATTTTCCAAATATTTCTCTTCTGAAATTTCAGGATTAATTCTGCACCTCTTGGAATGCTATTCAGTGTAAACCTTTTTTAAAAAAAGTAGAATCCCTACAAAGTGGAAACAGGCCATTCGGCCTATTGAGTCCACACCAACCCTTCAAAGAGCATCCCACCAGAGACACCCTATCCCAATACTCTGACCAATAAAGGAAAGCATACCAAACACCTTCTTCACTATCTTATCTACCTACTCTATTTTCAAGGAGCTATGAAGCTGCACTCCAAGATCTCTCTATTCAGCAACACACCCTGGGACCTTACCATTAAGTGGATAACTCCTGCTAAGATTTGTTTTCCCAAAACGAAGCACCTTGCATTTATCTAAATTAAACACCATTTGCCACTACTCAACCAACTGGCTCATCTGGTCCCGTTGTAATCAGAGGTAACTTTCTTCACTGTCCACTACACCTCCAATTTTGATGTCATCTGCAAACTTACTAACGAAGTTTAAGCTCACATCTAAATCATTTATATAAATGACAAAAAGTAATGGACTCAGCACCGATCCTTGTGGCACTCCACTGGTCACAGGCCTCCAGTCTGAACAACAACCCTCCACCACCACCCTCTGTCTTCTACCTTTGAGCAGGTTCTGTATCCAAATGGCTAGTTCTCCCTGTATTTCATGAGATCTAACCTTGCTAACCAGTCTCTCATGGGAAGCTTGTCAAACACATTACTGAAGTCCATATAGATCACATCTACTGCTCTGCCCTCATCAATCCTCTTTGTTACTTCCTCAAAAAACTCAATCAAGTTTGTGAGACATGATTTCCCATGCACAAAGCCATGTTGACTATCCCCAATCAGTCCTCGCCTTTCCAAATACATGTACATCCTGTCGCTCAGGATTCCCGCCAATAACTTGCCCATCACTGAGGTCAGGCTCACTGGTCTATAGTTCCCTGGCTTGTGCTTACTACCCTTCTTAAACAGTGGCACCAGGTTAGCCAACTTCCAGTCTTCCAGCACCTCACCTGTGACTATCGATGATACAAATATCTCAGCAAGAGGCCCAGCAAGCAAAAACAGAAAATGCTGGAAGCAGATAATGACACGTTACATAGTGCCTTTTAGAGGAAATAAGCAAGTTACCTATTGGCAGCCCCCTCACCTCTGAGTCAAAGAGCTGAGAGTTCAAACCCAGGTCCAGAAATAAATGCGCAAAATCTAGGATGATATGCTCCGTGCAATACCAAGGGAGGAATGGATATGCAGGAAGTGCCTTCTAACACAGCTGCCCCTATGAGTGGACAAGGTCCCAAGGCATATTCTAAGAATAGCTAGATGAGTCTTCCCTAATATCCTGGAGTAAAAAATGAGGTCTGCAGATGCTGGAGATCACAGCTGCAAATGTGTTGCTGGTCAAAGCACAGCAGGCCAGGCAGCATCTCAGGAATAGAGAATTCGACGTTTCGAGCATAAGCCCTTCATCAGGAATAAGAGAGAGAGAGCCAAGCAGGCTAAGATAAAAGGTAGGGAGGAGGGACTAGGGGGAGGGGCGATGGAGGTGGGATAGGTGGAAGGAGGTCAAGGTGAGGGTGATAGGCCGGAGTGGGGTGGGGGCGGAGAGGTCAGGAAGAGGATTGCAGGTTAGGAGGGCGGTGCTGAGTTGAGGGAACCGACTGAGACAAGGTGGGGGGAGGGGAAATGAGGAAACTGGAGAAATCTGAATTCATACCTTGTGGTTGGAGGGTTCCCAGGCGGAAGATGAGGCGCTCCTCCTCCAGCCGTCGTGTAGTTGTGTTCTGCCGGTGGAGGAGTCCAAGGACCTGCATGTCCTCGGTGGAGTGGGAGGGAGAGTTAAAGTGTTGAGCCACGGGGTGATTGGGTTGGTTGGTCCGGGCGGCCCAGAGGTGTTCTGCTCCCCTCACCTATCAGCGTTCCGCAAGGACCACTCCCTTCGTGACTCCCTCGTCAGATCCACACCCCCCACCAACCCAACCTCCACCCCCGGCACCTTCCCCTGCAACCGCAGGAAATGTAAAACTTGCGCCCACACCTCCACACTCACTTCCCTCCAAGGCCCCAAGGGATCCTTCCATATCCGCCACAAGTTCACCTGTACCTCCACACACATCATCTATTGTATCCGCTGCACCCGATGTGGCCTCCTCTATATTGGTGAGACAGGCCGCTTACTTGCGGAACGCTTCAGAGAACAACTCTGGGCCGCCCGGACCAACCAACCCAATCACCCCGTGGCTCAACACTTTAACTCTCCCTCCCACTCCACCGAGGACATGCAGGTCCTTGGACTCCTCCACCGGCAGAACACAACTACACGACGGCTGGAGGAGGAGCGCATCATCTTCTGCCTGGGAACCCTCCAACCACAAGGTATGAATTCAGATTTCTCCAGTTTCCTCATTTCCCCTCCCCCCACCTTGTCTCAGTCGGTTCCCTCAACTCAGCACCGCCCTCCTAACCTGCAATCCTCTTCCTGACCTCTCCGCCCCCACCCCACTCCGGCCTATCACCCTCACCTTGACCTCCTTCCACCTATCCCACCTCCATCGCCCCTCCTCCCTACCTTTTATCTTAGCCTGCTTGGCTCTCTCTCTCTTATTCCTGATGAAGGGCTTATGCTCGAAACGTCGAATTCTCTATTCCTGAGATGCTGCCTGGCCTGCTGTGCTTTGACCAGCAACACATTTGCAGCTGCTTCCCTAATATCCTGGTCAACATCTGTGACTCAAACAAAACCTAAAGCGATTATAAAGTCATAGAGATATACAACATGGAAACAGACTCTTTGATCTGACTCCTCCATGCTGACACAATATCATAAATTAATCAAATTACATTTGGCCCATATCCCGCTTAAACCTTTTCTTACCAGCAATCACTTCCCTTGTTTCCCAGAGTTCTAGGGTACACCTGATCAGAGCTGAAAATGTGTTGCTGGAAATGTGCAGCAGGTCAGGCAGCATCCAAGGAGCAGGAGAATCAACATTTCAGGCATGAGCCCTTCTTCAGGTCCTGGCATTCATCCACTTTTATGCATTTCAAGGCATCCAGCACTTCCTCTTCTGTAATATGGATACTTTTCAAGATGCCACCATCTATTTTCCTACATTCTACATCTTCTATGTGCTTTTCCACAGTAAACACTGATCCAATGAGTACAGACGCTGGGAGATCATGTTGCGGCTGTACAGGGCATTGGTTAGGCCACTTTTGGAATTCTGGTGTCCTTCCTATCAGAAAGATGTTGTGAAACTTGAAAGGGTTCAGAAAACATTTACAAGGATGTTGTCAGGATTGGAGGAGTTGAGATATAGGGAGAGGTTGAATAGGCTAGGGCTGTTTTCCCTGGAGCGTTGGAGACTGAGGGGTGACCTTATAGAGGTTTATAAAATCATAAGGGGCATGGATAGGTTAATAGGCATGGTCTTTTCCCTGAAGTGGGGGAGTCCACAATTAGAGGGTGTAGGTTTAGGGTGAGAGGGGAAAGATATAAAAGAGATTTATGGGGCAACATTTTCACGCAGAGGGTGGTGCGTGTGTGGAAGGGATTGCCAGAGGAAGTGGTGGGGGCTAGTACAATTGCAACATTTAAAAGGCATTTGGATGGGTATATGAATAGGAAGGGTTTGAAGGGATATGGACGGGTGCCGACAGGTGGCACTAGATTGGGTTGGGATATCTGGTCGGCATGGACGGGTTGGACCAAAGGGGCCGTTTCCATGCTGTACATCTCTATGACACTATCCCTGTAACCTTGTATTTCCTACGGCTAATCCACCTAGCCTGTACATCCCTGGGGACACTGGGGCAATTTAGCATGCCAATCCACCTAACCAGCACATCTTTGGAATATGTAGGAAACTGGAGCACCCAGAAAGCCACGCAGACACGGAGAGAACGTGCAAACTCCGCACTGACAGTCAACCAAGGCTGGAATTGAACCCAGGTCCCTGGCACCGTGAGGCAGCAGTGCTAACCGCTGAGCCACTGTGCCACCCCTCATCAGAACAAAGGAACAGGAGTAGGCCATTCTCGTTCCAGCATTCAATGAGATCATGGCTGATGTCTGGCCGAACTGCATATGATGTATTTAGCCTATATCCCTTTGCTTACCAAAAACATATTTATCTTAGATTTAAAGTTAACAATGCATCCAGCATCCACTGCCATTTGTGGAACAGAATTCCATACCTCTAACACCGTGCGTGTGTGGAAGTGCTTTCTACCATCTCTCCTGAACTGTCTGGCCTAATTCTCAGACTATGCCCGAGCTATTCCTGGTATTTAGCTTTAATTGTCTTGGAAATTTTTCCCCCTTTAATCTTTGAAGGGAATGCGGGACCCATTATGAAGGTTTGTATTATTTACGGATCATAAATTCCCCTTGAAGCGAATGGCTTGCTGACCCATTTCAGAGCCAGCCATAGTGCGCGTTGGCCAAAATAGACAAAGTTGGCAGATGCATTCCTGACCAAGAAAGATTTTTACAACACTAGATGGCCACCGTTATATTAGACATTATTTCATATTCTCAGATTTAGACATTCAATTTGAATTGCCCCAGTTGCCATGGTGGGATTTGAACCTATTTCTCCACAGTATGGAAGTTCTGCATTACCTAAACCTTTGAGGAAATGGTGGGGAATTGTTCCCTGGTCCAGAATCACACCCGGGCTGTAGTGGGCAAAAACAAGAAATCCTAATCATTCG
This sequence comes from Hemiscyllium ocellatum, assembly GCF_020745735.1. Taxonomy (NCBI): domain Eukaryota; kingdom Metazoa; phylum Chordata; class Chondrichthyes; order Orectolobiformes; family Hemiscylliidae; genus Hemiscyllium; species Hemiscyllium ocellatum. Next base: position 54,966,838 of record NC_083415.1, read on the forward strand.
AGCACTGGGGAGCTTGAATTTCATTCTGTGCCTGAAATAATGGCTTTTACACCCAGACCCTGCTAACTAAAGTGGACCAAGTAAAGTGCTGAAAGTGAACTCTGGGGGACTCTATGCATTCCACCAACACCACTGGCTGTTTCCGGTCAACCTTTCCTTCCACTGGCTAGATCAAGTCTCTTAAATGTAGCTCTATATTTAAAAAAAAGTTTCCATCTTCAGTATATAACGTATATTAAAGCTTCGACTTACGAAAGATTCTAGATTGAAATGAAAGGTCCAAAATGAAACAAATTCTGCACAGAGGGAAGGGGGTGGGGAAGATACCAGGTTCATCATATGCCCCCATTCCAATACCTTCTCTGCCTTTCTGATTAGCTTCCTTATCGCCTCCTTGCAGCTATAGATGAGCTCCCCATAGCTGGGCTGGAAATAGACCTCCACCTGGGTCACCCCCCGGTACCAGTTGCTCGGATAGACTGGCCACCCAATGTCCAGAACAGGCACCTCAGTGTCCGAGGCATCGGGGAAGTAGGTCCCTGAGGAGAGGTCATTGGACCCAGTGAAGGACTGCTCCAGTGTCTGACTCTCCAGCCCAGGGGGGCTGATGGTGGACTGCAGGATGCTGGCGATCTCATCGGCCGAGAGGAAGCCCTGTGCTCTCTCCCTCTTCAGGAAGGCGCTGTAAGCCCCCTCGCCGCCGGCGATCAGTTCCTCCAAAGCCAGGCGCTGGGTCTCGCTGTAAAACTCCCGTAGTCCCAGCTCCTGCCTGGGAGCACCGCACCACCTGGAAACGATCGGCAGGTCATCCAGGCATTGGGAATCATTCATGGTCACGGTCCACCTCAGGCTGGAGACTTCAGACCCAGAGTCTGCTATCAGCGTCCCCTTTCACTCCGGAGACAGGGAGTCTTCTGCTGGTGTGCACACACACACAGATACGGGGAGTCTTCTGCTGGTGTGCACACACAGATACGGGGAGTCTTCTGCTGGTGTGCACACACACACAGATACGGGGAGTCTTCTGCTGGTGTGCACACACACACAGATACGGGGAGTCTTCTGCTGGTGTGCACACACACATACAGATACGGGGAGTCTTCTGCTGGTGTGCACACACACACACACAGATACGGGGAGTCTTCTGCTGGTTTGAAGAGGCAGGAGTCCTAATGTACTTTTTTTTTAACAAAAGCAGCCACGTTCCTTCGCTCGCCGCTGGTCTTCCATTCCACGATTGAAATTCACCGACAGACTATTCAAACCCACAGCCGACGAGAAGCGATTGGTTACAGCGAGAGCCGTCTAACCAGTTTCCCGGCTGCACCTCCCACCCACTGTTAGTTCAGCTCTCTCCCTTTTACTCTTCAACGGATTCTGACAACAGCCCCATCGCGATTGGCTGCTGGTTTAAATTCATCCAAAAACAGCTAGGATTTTTCCGCCCACTGACTGTTTTAAACAGAGAGAAGTTGTGCTTTCCTATCTGATCCACTCCGGGACATAAAAACGTGGACAAGTACCAGTCCTTTTAGAGTTTAACTCCAATTGCAATATTTAGTGCGGAGTCGCCTGGAGTTCAGGTCAAGTCTAGGGCGACAGGGGCATAATCTCAGAATAAAGGGGCGCACATTTAAGACAGAAATTAGGATTTTTTTTCTCTCTCTCTCTGAGGGTTATAGAGCGGAATTCTTTAATATAGGGGTTTGTTGAGGCTGACTCATTAAGTATATTCAAGGCTGAGAGATTTTTCTTTAATCAGGAAAGGGAACAAGGTAATGGGGAAAAGGCAGGAAATGGATTTGAAGATTGTCAGTTCTGAAGAGGAACCACTGGGCTGGAAACATTAACTCTGCTTTTTGTTTCCTCCTCAGATACTGCCAGACCTGCTAATTTATCCCATTTCTGTTTTGGTTTCAAACTTTCAGCATCGTTGTGATTTTTGAGGATTATTAGTTTGATCTCATTGAATGCCAAAGCAAATTGGACGGGCCGAATAGCCTATTACTGCTCTTCTGTTTTATGGTTACCTCTGCTTCTCTCCACTGTTACTGGCTGGCACGCTGGGTTAATTTTTGTTCTGATTTCAGATTTTGCAGCAGTATTTTAATCTTGTATTACTTTATAGGAATACTGAATAAAAACCAAAAGGACTGCGGATGTTGTAAGCCAGAAACATGCTTTCAGATCTGCTGAGCTTTTCCTGCAGTTTCAGTTTTTGTTTATAAAACTGATGTTGACAACCCTCTGGGATTGGCCAGGGATTAAAAATTATCTTTTGGTTAAAACCCATAGTGACTTTAAATAAAACTTATTACTTATTTTCTTTGAAAAGGTGCACAATCACTTTTGATTTGTTTTTAAAAAGCTGCACGTCATGACTCCTCCATGGCTGGGAGGATGTGAAGTAGTCCAGAGGTAGGGATTTTAAAAAAACAACAACCTGTTCAGACACACCTTTAGAGCAGGTGGATCTTGAACCCTAGCTTAGAAGTAGACATCCCTCTAATGCAACCCCAAACTCGCCCTCACGTTTATTCGCTGTAAATATGGTGATAAGGGTAGGTGGGGTGAAACACTCAGTTCAGGTGAATCCAATTGGTTCAGAAAATCTGTTCACCCTCCAATTGGCTGTTGAGGGTCACTACTTCTGGACAATAAGCCAATTGTGAAAGTGTTGGAGGTGGGGTTTTGGACGTGTGATGAAACCTCCTCAGCAGATCGGGCAATACTGAAATAATACTATATGCAGTGTATTGGTTAATCTCTGGTCAGTTCTCTTTTTCAAATCATGTTTGAGGTGAGAGACACCGTTAGTGTCCCAGCTGAGTACGCCTGCACTAAGTGCAACCAACTCCAACTCCTTGAAGATAGGGTTAGGGAACTGGATGAACTCAGGATCATTCTGGAGGCAGAAATAGTTATAAATAAAAGCTACAGGGAGGTAGTTACTCCTACAAATGAAGATACTTGGGTGACTGTTAGAAGGGGTAAGAAGCAGTCAGTGCAGGGATTGCCTGTGGCCATTTCCTGTATAACAAGTAGACCATTTTGGATACTGTTGGGGGGACGACTTACCGGCGTAAGACATGGGGTACAGGTCTCAGGCACAGAGTCTGTCCCTGTTGGTCAGATGGGAAGTGGGCGAGGAGTAGAGCATTAGTCATTGGAGACTCAATAGTTAAGGGGTCAGATAGAAGATTCTGTGGGAACAAGAGAGATTCACAGTTGATGTGTTACCTCCCAGGTGCCAGGGTCTGTGAGGTCTCGGATTGTGTTTTGGGGATCTGTAAGGGGGAGTAGGAGAAGACCCAAGTCATGGTCCACATAGGCACCACCAACATAGGTAAGAAAAGGGATGGGGATGTAAGGCAGAAATTCAGGGAGCTGGGGGGAATCTTAGAGCTAGATCAAACAAGTTGTTGTCTCTGGTTTATTACCCCGTGCCAGGTGTTAGTGAGGTGAGGAATAGGGAGAAAGAGCAGTTGAACCCATGGCTACAGAAATGGTGCATGGAGGGATTCAGATACCTGAATAATTGGGGGGTCATTCTGGGGTAGGTGGTCCCTCGACAAATGGGATGGTCTACACCTGAGCCAGACAGGTACCAATATTTGGGGGGGGGGGGGGGGGAATTTGCTAATGCTCTTTGGAAGGGTTTAACTAATTCAGCAGGGGGATGGGAACCTGAATGGTAGCTCCAGTGTACAGGAGGTTGAGAGTAGTGAGGTCACAAATAAGGTTTCAAGGTTGCAGGAGAGTACTGGCAGGCAGGAGTGTAGTTTGAACTGTGTTTACTTCAAACCAGGAGCATCCAGAATAAGGTAGGTGAACTTGCAGCATGGATTGGTACCTGGGACTTCAACATTGTGGCATTGTTAGTCAAGGACAGTATTACGGTGGCAAAAAGGACACTTGATGAGAACTCATCCAGTGAGATAGTATGGGCTGAGGTTAGAAACAGGAAAGGAGAGGTCACCCTGTTGGGAGATTTCTATAGGCCTCCAAAATGTTCCAGAGATGTAGAGAAAAGGATTGCGAAGATGATTCTCGATAGGAACAAAAAAAACAGGACAGTTGTTATGGGGTCTTTAACTTTCCAAATATTGACTGGAAACCGTATTGTAAGAGTACTTGAGATGGGTCAGTTTTTGTCCAATGTGTTCAGGAGGGTTTCCTGACACAGTATGTCAATACGTCAACAATAGGCGAGGTCTCATTGGATTTGGTACTGGGTAATGCACCAGGCCGGGTGTTAGATTTGGAAGTACATGAGCCCTTTGGTGATAGTGACCACAATTCAGTTATGTTTAATTTAGTGATGGAAAGGGATAGGTATATACCACAGGGCAAGAGTTACAGTTGGGCGAAAAGAAATGATGATGCAATTAGGCAAGATTTAGGATGCATAAGATGAGAAAGGAAACTGCAGGGGATCAGCGCAATTGAAATGTGGAGCTTGTTCAAGGAATAGCTACTGTGTGTCCTTGATAAGTGTGTACCTGTCAGGCAGGGAGGAAGTGGTCGAGGAAGGGAACTGTAGTTTATTAAGGAAGTTGAATCTTTTGTCAAGAGAAAGAAGGAGACTTATGTAAAGATGAGATGTGAAGGCTCAGTTATGGTGTTTTAGAGCTAAAGGTTAGCCAGGAAGGACCTAAAGTGAGAGCTAAGAAGAGCCAGGAGGGGACATGAGAAGTCTTTGGCAGGTAGGATTAAGGAAAACCCTAAAGCTTTCTATAGGTATGGCAGGAATAAAAGAATGACTACGGTAAGATTACGGCTGGTCAAGGACATTAGTGGGAAGTTGTGCGTGGAATCGGATGGGGAAACACTAAATGAATATTTTTCATCAGTATTTGCACAGGAAAAAGACAATGTTGTCAAGGACATTACTGAGATACAGGTTATTAGACTAGACACGATTAAGGTTCACAAGGAGGTGGTGTTCGCAATTCTGGAAAGTGTGAAAATAGATAAGTCCCCTGGGCCGGATGGGATTTATCCTCCGATTCTCTGGGAAGCCAGGGAGGAGACTGCAGAGCCTTTGGCAGTTATCTTTATGTTGTCATTGTCTATAGGAATAGTGCCAGAAGACTGGAGGGTAGCAAATGTTGTCCCCTTCAAGAAGGGGAGTAGAGATATCCCTGGTAATTATAGACCAGTGAACCTTACTTTGCTCGTGGGCAAAGTTTTGGAAAGGATTGTAAGAGAGAGAATTCATAATCATCTAGAAAGGAATAATATGATTAGGGATAGTCAAAACAGTTTTGTGAAGGGTAGGTTGTGCCTCATAAATCTTATTGAGTTCTTTAAGAAAGTAAACGAACAGTGAATGAGGGTAAAGCAGTTGATCTGGTTTCTATGGATTTCAGTAAAGCATTTGATAAGGTTCGCCACGGTTGACTATTGCAGAAAATACAGAGGCATGGGATTGAGGATAATTTAACAGTTTGGATCAGAAAATTTGGCTAACTGTAAGAAGACAGATTGATGGGAAATTAGATTAGACTTACAGTGTGGAAACAGGCCCTTCGGCCCAACAAGTCCACACCGACCCGCCGAAGCGCAACCCACCCCTACATTTACCCCTTAACTAACACTACGGACAATTTAGCTTGGCCAATTCACCTGGCCCGCACATCTTTGGACTGTGGGAGGAAACCGGAGCACCCGGAGGAAACCCACGCAGACACGGGGAGAACGTGCAAACTCCACACAGTCAGTCGCCTGAGTCGGGAATTGAACCCGGGTCTACAGGTGCTGTGAGGTAGCAGTGCTAACCACTGTGCCACCGTGCCGCCCTGTTCATCTTGGAGTTCGGTTACTAGTGGTGTACTGCAAGGATCTATTTTGGGGCCACTGCTGTTTGTAATTTTTATAAATGACCTGGATGAGAGTATAGAAGGATGGGTTAGTAAATTTGCAGATGACACTAAGTAGGTGGAGTTGTGGACAATGCAGAAACATGTTGCAGATTCGAGGGACATAGGCTGCAGAGCTGGGCTGAGAGATGGCAAATGGAGTTTAATACGGAAAAGTATGAGGTGATTCACTTTGAAAGGAACAACAGGAGTAAAGAGTGCTATGTTAATGGTAAGATTCTTGTAGATGAGCAGAGAGATCTGTGTTCATGTACATAGATCCCTGAAAGTTGCCACCCAGGTTGATAGGGCTGTTAAGAAGACCTATGGTGTGTTAGCTTTTATTGGTTGAGAGATTGCGTTTCGGAGCCATGACATCATGTTGCAGCTGTACAAAACTCAGGTGCGGCTACACTTGGAATATTATGTACAGTTCTAGTCACTGCATTATAGGAAGGATGTGGAAGTGTTGGAAAGGACTCAGAGGAGATTTACTGGGATATTGCGTGGTATGGAGGGAAGATCTTATGGGGAAAAGCTGAGGGACTTGAGGTTGTTTTCATTAAGAGAAGAAGGTTGAGAGGTGATTTAATTGAGACATATAAGGTAATTGGAGTGTTAGACAGAGTGGATAGTGAGAGCCATTTTCCTCAGATGATGATAACTAGCATGAGGGGACATAGCTTTAAATTGAGGGGTGATTAAATATAGGACAGATATCAGAGGTAGGTTCTTCACTCAGAGCAGTAGGGGTGTGGAATGCCCTGCCAGCAACAGTAGTGGACTCACCAACATTAAGGGCATTTAAGTGGTCATTGGATAAACATATAGATGATAATAGAATTGTGTAGGTTAGATGTGCTTTTAGATTGATTTCACAGGTTGGCGCAATATCGAGGTCTGAAGGGCCTGTACTGCACTGTAATGTCCCATGTTCATTCAGGGAATGTTGGCTTTGCTTTATTGCCAATTCTTAGTTATCCTAGAAAAAGTGCTGCTGAGCCATTGCTTGACCATTGCTATCCTTGGGATGGAAGAATATCCACAGTGCTGTGGAAGGGACTTCTAGGACTTTGACCCTGTGACAGTGAAGGAACGACAGAATAGTTCCAAGTTGGAGTTTTCAGAGGATGATATCTCAAAACTGATAAGAGAATCGATAGCGGTAGTACACTTGGATTTTGAGTAGGCTTTTGATAAGGTCCTGGACAGGAGATTGGTTAGCAAAATTAAAAAGCACTTGGGATAATGTATTGTCATGAATTATGGACTGATTTAAGAGATAAAACAGACTAGGAATTGTCATGTTGGCAGACTCTGACAAGTAGGGTACTGCAAAGATCTGTACTTGCGCCTCAACTGTTCACTGTATATATTAATGACTTGGATATGGAAATCAAATGTTTTTCCAAACATTCAGATTACATAAAGTTAAGTGGGATAGTGTGTTGTGAAGATCATGTAAAACAATGACTGAGCAAGAACATAGCTGATAGAATATATATATTTTTTGACTTATTCATGAGATGTGGGCCTCACTGCCTGGGCCAGCATTTATTGCCAATCCCTAAATGCTGCAGGTCTGGAGTCACATGTCGACCACACTAGAAAAGGATAACAGTTTCTTTTCCTGAAGGATGTTAATGAACAAGATGGGTTTTCCCCTGGCAAAATTTCAATTATCATCATTTGATTCTTAATTCCAGATTTTTATTGAATCCAAATTCCACCATCTGCCTTGACTGGATTTGAATCCACGTCCTCAGAATATTACTTGGGTCTCTAGATTAATAATCTAGCAATAGAACCACTAGCCTCCGCCCCCCACCACCACCAACATAATAAAAGTGCGAGGTAAAAAAATTGACTGCAGATGCTGGAAACCAGATTCTGGATGAGTGGTGCTGGAAGAGCACAGCAGTTCAGGCAGCATCCAAGGTGCAGTGAAATCGACATTTCAGTCAAAAGCCCTTCATCAGGAATAAAGGCAGTGAGCCTGAAGCGTGGAGAGATAAACTAGAGGAGGGTGGGGGTGGGGAGAAAGTAGCATAGAGTACAATGGGTGAGTGAGGGAGGGGATGAAGGTGATAGGTCAGGGAGGAGAGGCTGGAGTGGATAGGTGGAAAAGGAGCTAGGCAGGTAGGACAAGTCTGGACAAGTCATGGGGACAGTGCTGAGCCGGAAGTTTGGAACTAGGGTGAGGTGGGGGAAGGGGAAATAAGGAAACTGTTGAAGTCCACATTGATGCCCTGGGGTTGAAGTGTTCTGAGGTGGAAGATGAGGTGTTCTTCCTCCAGGCGTCTGGTGTGAGGTTATCCACTTTAGTATGAGGAACAGATGTGCAGAATACTTTTTTTAAATAGCCAAGAGGTTAGAAAGTGTACAGGTTGTTCTGCGATAACAAAGTCACTGTAATGCAATTGACAAATAAGGGACACTGTTTCTAAAACACAAACTTTCAAAACATATGTTGGCTATAGTGTGATTGCATCCCAACATTTACAACGTGATTTATATAGCAAGATATTTGCATAGTGCAGGGTAGCACAGGAATGTAATTACCACATAATAGCAGAACTGCCTGTAGATATACAAGTAGACCTTTGTGTGGTAGTAGGTGTCCTTGTCAATAGGTCACTAAAGGCTAACAAGCAGGTACAGCAAACCTTTAGGAATGCTAATGAAATTGGCAGACCTTATAGCAGAATATTTGAGTACAGAAGTTGTAAAGTCTTGCTTTAACTGTCTCAAATTGTCAAGATGCTTGATCACACTCCACTTTAAAAAATCTGCACACAGTGATCAATCTTAGGAAGGACATTACTGCCACAGAGAGAGTGCAATGGAGGTTCATCAGATTCCATCCTGGGATGGCAAGTCTGTCCAATGAAGACAGATTGGGCAAACTGAGCCTGTATTCTCATGAGTTCGAAGGAGTGAGGGAGAGACAGACATGAGTATGCAAGGTGATGGGAATATTATGGGTAAAAAACATTGAAGTGTTTGATCAACTATAATCCTATTAAATGGTGCAGTAAACTGGATGTGTCCTACTCCTGTTGCTGTTTAAGTCAGGGTGATGTGGAGTTTGGAGAGGGAATTATATATGGTGGCACTCCCATGCATCTGCTGCCTTGTTATTCTAGGTGGTAGTTTAACAACACAAGAGATTGGATGACTGGATTATTAGAATGGGGCAGGATTGTTGATTTATTTTTCATCCCTCCCTGGGCTGCATATGAGCCTATTGCTACAAGAATTGTCTCACTCCTTACCTGAGATACTGTGTTGCCGTCAAACCACACTCCCCGTTTCTCCCCTGCCCCCACCTACTACATCCAGGACAGTGGTTATGAAGTATTTAGTGCACTGCCTGCCATCTTGAAGGGGGAGGTTGAGGTGGGACCTAATATTCATTCTCCAGAATGGTGCATAAAAGTGGGTTATTTACTGACAGGAGTTAATATCAAACTATATCACAGTTTCACTACCAGGATGAAAATAAGCAGAGAAGAACTGAATTGGTTAAAACCTTCTGCCAATATACCGTCCATAAAACAATCCCAGAAAAGGTCGCTGGTTAGAGTTTAGGCAGTAGATCCACATATCATCTTGAATTTATTCCAGTCACCTGAGTGAGGGTTAGAGACAATTCTGTATACCTCTTCACTTATTATCCCTGTTTTTTTCACTACTATTCTTGCCTTTCCCAAAGTAATCTCTCTGCACTAGTACACGTCGATACATGATGCAATAGCCATTATGAGTATGCACGTTTGATGGGACTATCTGGTCTTTAACTACTCACCATTTTCATTTGTTCACTGTGGCTGATGACCTCCCCTCACGTCAACACCTGATTGTACAGGGCCAGATATTTGTTCCCAAGATTAAGTGAGGCAAATTATCTTCCATGTCAGCTATAACTTTGGTGTTCACTTGACTATATTCACATCCGGTCAAGAAATATCTTTATTTTAAGATTCACAGCTGAGTTTTCAAATCCCTCCATTGCCTGGACTCTCTGGTCTGCTGTAACCTCTCAATCCTCCAAAATACCTGTGCCCTTCCAATTCTAGCCTTTTGAGTATCTGCAGTTCTCATAGCTTTACCATCAGTGGCTTACTTTCCCCTAAGTCCCACGCCATGTAATTCCTTTCCTACACCTCTTTATCTCACTAAGTCCATCTTTGTCATTGAGATCTGTAGCACAGAAAAAAAGCCTATGGTTCATCGGGACTGTTCTGGTCAAAATTTATCACCTAACTATTCTAAGATGCCCTTTAAAACTTACCTTTAGTTCCACGACCTAAAATCTCCTTTGTGTTGCTTTCTGTCAGACTTTATTACAAAATGTTACCCTGAAACACATTATTACATTAAGGTACTATATTCATGTTATTGTCCATTCTGTGTTACTACGCTGACAATACTTTAAAAAATGGTAATTTGTTTTGTAATGTTTTGAACATCCTGATTGGGGAAAGGTGGGCTATATAACTGCAAATCTATATTTCTTGATATCTGCCTTGTAAAGCAGACCAACTAAACACATCACTTGTAGATTCACACCAAAAAAAATACTGTCTTAAAGTTCAGTATTGGAAAGTAACACATGAATCAGGAAAGGGAAGCTGGTTTTGGAGTACACATGATTCCAGTCTGCACTAATAGCTGACCCTTAACATTCTTCGAAATGAACAGAGGTACATAGATTCCTGTTAAGCAAGGGATGGTAAGGTTGGTGGTAAATGGGATTGTACATTTGAGGTTATAATCAGTTCAATCATGATCCTGTTCATGGAAGAACAGGCTGGAGGGGCTGAGTGGCCTACTTCTGCTTTACTTAGGAAAACTGCTTACCACCTTCTGGGAGTGCGCAACCAAAACAAAAACCTGCAGTTTTGTAAGGGTTTTACACATCTAAGACCAACAAAGCGTTCCTATATTTAAGCACAAACCACTAGGGCAGTTGACAACTGGTGATTTGGTAGGGTAGAGACCTTACTAATTCACATTAACTTCCACAAGAGAGTGATACACCTTAACTACTTAGTGACAGGTTTATGATTTGCATACGCAATTGACAAGAAAAAAAACACAACAGATGAAACTGAAGTTAAATGGAAGTCATTTAGACTGATTGATCCTTTTTAATATTAAGCATAAAATGAAACATAGACATTTATAAAAATATAAACAACATTCAACACATTATATATATATAACTATATATTGTACAGTTTTTATTTTATCAGAAGTTTTGGGTAGTTCCAAATGATATACAATAAGGTCTTGCTCCAGTGCATAAAATAGCACATGCAACAACCAAAGGCGAAAGCAAAATCTGCAGAAAAAGGTGAAAACACAACTTGTGCACACACTACTGACTCCAAAGGTCAATGACATTGACCCATTTCTGAAAAAAAAGACACATGCTGCTCATGATAAAATACAATGAATTTATGCCCGCCTGTTCATCTCCTCTTTAACACAAAAATCACAAAGGCACCAACCTCTACCACAAAAAGTCCTGAATGGAATTACTGCCATTGTAAACAGTATTGGGCACAGTAGTTAAATCATCAATTGAAGCATATTTGAGAGTAGCAATAAACCTTTCAACCCTGTGGGGCCATTAAAGAGAGCCTGATCCTATTATTAGCCAAATGTTTTTTTCCATAGGACAACCAGAGAAATAGGCTCCCTTTGGTAACTTAACATGGTTGAGTAAGCAATTTACACCCACTTGAATTACAAAGGATTGAAATAGGTTGCCTGTCTTGATTATTTTCCCTGAGGAATAGAACGTTAACGTAACCTTCTGACTTCTGTCCTGGTAAAACCTTTCAGGTTTGTGTCATTTATTAAACCACCAAGTGGTGACAGGTTCACACCAGTGGCACTAACCCAATGCAGCTCCAAATTTTACAAAAAGCTGTACACTGGATGCCAACATTAAGTGTGTACTTCAAGCCAGTACAACAGTACCTCATTGTGGTTGCAGTGTCATTGCTGTGCGACATGATTAAATCATAAGCACACTTTAACCAGAGATAATCATATTCTGAGAATCACCGATCATAGTACAACTTCTATACTTAAGGTTACATGGCATTTTTCACTTTCCCCCACCTTTAGTCAGGGATGGTAGGCTCAGTTGAAACAACTCATGCAATATCCAAATCTTTGTCCATATATGTACTTTCCAAAAATGAAGTGGGGGGGTGGAACTGTTACAATCTAGGAAGATACCCCATAGCCCATTCTCTCCTTCAAATGGCTGGACAAGGATTTACTCAATTTCCTGCAGCCTCTAAGAGGCTGTGGATTGAACCCAGGGACATTTGAGAACATAAGCACGTACAGCCTCTCAAACCTACCCCACCATTCAACAAGATCATGACTTAACTGCCCCAAGGCCTCATCTCCTCTCCTGAGCCACCTCGTTCTAGCCCTAAAACTGTCTGATATTTTAAAAACCTATCTACCTCCTCCAAATATTTTCAGTGATTGAGCCTCCACAACTCACTGGGTTTGAGAATTTCAGACACTCACTACCCGCTGGATGACGTTTCTTTGTATCTCAATTTTAAATAAGTGTCCACTTATTCTGTAAAGATGTCCCTAGCTTGAAAGATCCCACTTGTGGGAATGTGGAGTCATAGAATCACAGGGTTATACTTCATGGAAACAGACTGTTTGGTCCAACTCATCCATGCTAATCATGTTTCCCTAGCTAAACTAGTCCCTTTTGCCCAAGTTTGGCCCATATCCCTCTAAACAAATTCTCAATACCTACCCTATCAAGCTCCTTCAGACTTTTGCATTTATCAATAAAGGTTTTGTCCTTTCTCATTTAATATCGCTCTCCTATTTAATCAGGTGAGAGTAAAGTCACAATAGATTGATCATGAAACTTTGGGTTCAAAAGGTGAACTTTGTCTACTCTTGAGGGATAATCCGCTCAATGGCATCGTCCTACATATTAGCTTGAACAATGAGTGCTATTTCTCCACATCCGTTTTCTCCTCCAGTTTACCTGATAAAATGCCTCTCCATTTGCAAATTAAAAGCAGTTAAATTGTAAAGCTTTAAATATGATCATTGGAAACATAAAATGAACAACATTTGGGGCATTAAAAAACGCCACAGCTCTCAGTGCTGAGATTCTCCTTTGGCTTTTACAGCTCTCCAGGGTTAGGAGGACATCAAGAATGGCAGAAAGGTGGAGGGTTCTTTGCCAACTTGTCATTTCTTTGATCTTCTCCTGCTACAGTCCTGTGTTCACTCTGCCTAAGTCTCATTGACATCGCTGATGCCAGGAGAAATGTTTGGAGAGAATGGTTTCCCTGTTTACCAGAGAGTTCCCTGTAGTTGATCAGGAGACACCCTGCTGTGACACTCCACTTTTGTTTGCCTTTGTATATATCAGCTCCTCCGTCTGACACCATCCCACTCTGTTGCTCTGTCAATTAATCAGAATTTGAAGGTTTGTTTTTGTTCATCTGAACATTAATTCTGTAAACCCTGCCTCTCCAGTGAGTCAATACCAATTGGAGTTAAGAATTTTTAGGGTCCAGTAACAAAGAACATTTAGAGTTCCTCCACAGGCTTACTCACCCACCCTATAACACTCAACCATACTGATACATCAAATCCCAGCAACTAGAAAAGGCTAAGCTGCTACTCTGCAGTACTCCAGGGGACTCAGTGGTCAGCACTGCTGCTTCACAGCACCAGGGACTTGGGTTTGATTCCACCCTCGGGTGACTGTCTGTGTGAAGTTTGCACGTTCTCCCTGTGTCTGCTTGGGTTTCTTCCAGTTGCTTTGGTTTCCTCCTACAATCCAAAAATGTGCAGATTAGGTGGATTGGCCATGCTAAATTGCTCATAGGTTAGGTGCATTAGCCATGGAGAGATATGGGGTAGGGATGGGTCTGGGTGGGATGCTGTTTGGAGGGTCCTTGCAGACTTGTTGGGCTGAATGGCCTGTTTCCACACTTTAGCGATTCTATGGATACTCAGAAACACTGACAGCCAGTTCACTGATCCACTGTGGGTTGTAATAGGTAGATTATTACAGCTCATCAGTTCAAGCAGGGTGCCCATATGTGGTGGAGGCTCCAAAGTATGCCCCTAACTGTATCAGACAGCTGACATACTGAGCACTTAGCTGTGAGCCAGTTCCCATAGCAAGAAATTACAGCATCATAATTTTTATTTAAGTCACGTGTGGGACCTGGGCATTGTTGGCAAGGTCACCATTTGTTATCCTTCCCTAATTTCATTTGAATGATTGATTCTCTTGACCATTTCAGAGGGCAGTTAATAGTCACCCATACTGTTGTAGGTCTGGAGTTACATACAGGCCAAACCAGGTAAGGAAGGCAAACTTTCTTCCCTGAAGAACATTAGTGAACCGGATCGACACATGGTCACCATTAGACAAGGTTAATATGAGCTTTTTTTAAAATAAAATTCTTATTTCATTATGGTTGGATTGAAACCTGGGTCCCTCAAATATTGAGTTCTGAAAAAGAGTCAGATTGGATTCTGAACATTAACTCCGTTTCTCTCTTTACAGATGTTGTCAGAACTGTTGAATTTCAACCAGTATTTTCTGTATTTAGTTCTCAGAGCATTAGCCTAGGTTTCTGAATTACTAGTCCAATGGCATTACCATTACACTGATTAACAAAGGGATTTGGAGGAAATTTTGTTATGAATTAGAGAGCTTCCAGTCAATAATCCCTTCTGAACCGACTTCTTGATAGTACCAACTCTAATAGCACTTCACCAGTGTTTTACGATCAACTCAAATCTAAAGAGTGGAAAAGACTGGTCTGTTAAATATTGCTGTTAAAAACAGCTAAACACAATGCTGTTTAAAATAGCATTGCAAATAACATTGCAGATCAACAGTCTACTCAGACATACCACACTGATTATTTTTACAGCTGTAATCAGTTGTTGACAATAATCTTGCTCCCCAAAATACAATTATTATCCTTTCAGTAAGAAAATTTGTTCCCTCCAAATATTTAGGGAGTGTAGCCAAACTCTTTGTAACCAGGGTAGTCACTGTTGTGATGTAATTGCTGAGCAATATACACCCGACAGGTTCCAAGTTTGCGTTAAACTGGCAGATCTCACTTAAATGTTACAGGGGCAGTACAATCGATTCCAATGTGCAGGAAGAGAAAGAGAAAGAGAGAGAGATGGGGAAAGAATCCAATAAAGTTTCCATCTCTAAGTTGATGATCCCAGTGTTAAATGAAGAAGTGCCAAGGGCCTCTGAGATAGCCCTTCTGGGCTGAAGAAGATGACAGCCACTCACTGACAGGGCTTGAGTTTGCAGAAAGAGCATTGCAGTGGGATTCTGGAAGTTACTTCGCCTCGTGACAGGTTATTTCATGCTGTGACCGAGAAGCATTCAATAACAAATTCACTGTGAAAAAGTAAATTTGTCCAATTAAAAGATGCACACATGGACAATTCAGAAAAAAAGGATCTCACTTTTCCCCGCCCTCTTTGAGGTATTTGGTTCATCATCAAATTTCTGTTAATCCTGTCAACTCTGGCACACATTAGCATCCGTCTGATTACTTTTCTTTTTTCTTTCGTACAACCAACTCATTGAAGTAACAACTCTTGACAGAGCACACATTCTTTTCCATTCAATGAAAGGGAGGATTGAGGTGGAGGTGTGGGAGAGGAATATTTGGCCATCTGATCTGCAGCTCCTCATTTTCTGTCCCCAGTAAAAGTTAAAATGATCCTAATTCTTCATTGAACCATGTGTCCCAAAGCCCAGCCGAGATTCCCACTCAGCAATGGATCTTAGAATCCCAGCATTGTGGAAGCAGACCATTCAGCCCATTGAGTCCAGACCAACCCTGTGAAGAGCAGCCTCCCCAGACCCATCCGCCCACCCCATCCCTGTAAACCTACATGTAGCATGGCCAAATACCTAAAATGCATGTCCCTGGACACTACAGGCAATTTAGCACAGCCAATTCGCCTAACCCTGCATGTCCTTGGACTGAGAGAGGTAAGTCCAAAAGTGTGTTGCTGGAAAAGCACAGCCGGTCAGGCAGCATCCGAGGAACAGGAGAGTCGATGTTTTCCTTCATCTTCCTGATGAAGAGCTTATATTTGAAACGTTGGTTCTCCTGCTCTTTGGATGCTACCTGACCTGCTGTGCTTTTCCACCACCACCCTCTTTGACTCTGATCTCCATCATCTGCAGAGCTCACTCTCTTCACTGTGGGAGGAAACTGAAGCACCCGGAGAATGTGCAAACTCCACACAGACAGTCACCGAGGTGGAATCCAAACCCAAGTCTCTGACGCTGTGAGGCAGCAGTGCTAACCAAAGCTGCTGGACCTTGAGAATCTGTACACTAGCATGGCTTCAGGAAAGGGGGAGTAGAGGGAATTGTTGCAGATCAAGAATAGAGGAAGAAAGCTGTCTTGATTCACGCAGGTTTGGGTGGCAACATGAAAAAGAGGCAACGTCTGCTGTATGGGAGAGCGCACAAGGTTAAGTGAGATGCTGGATTAAAAAAAGGGGGACAAATTTACATCTGGATAACACAACTCACTTCCTCAGAACCTTCTGCAGTACAGTCACTCTAGTTTTGTAGGCAAACATGCCAGGCAACTTGCAGTCAGCAAGATTCACAACCAACAGTGTAATAACTAACCAGCGAATCTGATGGGACTGATCGGAGGGTGAAATGCCAGTCTAGGTGTCAGTTAGCTCAGTTGGCAGGATAGTTGATTTGTGATGCCAACAGAGCAGGCTCAATTTCCAAACTGGCTGAAGGTTATAAAAGCCCTGCCTACTTATCTGGGGCCTGGTGACCCTGAGTGAAATTCATCACCACTTGTCTCCTATCTCTCTCTCCAGTGAGAGGACAGCCCTATGGCCCTCTGGGACAATGGGGACTTCCAAATGTCAGCCAAGACGACTATGGGATATGTCAAGTTAAGCTTTGAGTGTTACATTTGGATATTTTTAACACAGTGAAAATATTGCCATGTGACCATACCAGATGATCACATGACAATCACAGTTGCTATCGTACATGTTGCTATAATTCAATTCCTTGTTCACCGTTACACGGAATGTTATCCCTCCAAAATAATGGAGTTGGGTTTGACAGGGAGCAGGATTTTGGTAGAACAGGATTGTAAGCAATGCTGGTTTTAAAGAAATACCGGACTCCTACATAGCTCTCCAACAAGAAGCAAAGTTGCCTCCAGCTGCAGTAGAGATGAAATGCACATGGGAAAGGGAGTATTTCCCAGTCTAGGGCAGAATGGCTTCAGTGAAGCAGGGCAGAGTTACTGGCTTCTAGCTACAAAAGCACAATTGACCACTGCAGGACCAACTTGGAAGTACTCAATATCCCTCAGTGACAAATGGGAAAACACTTCCATATCTTCTCATTTTCAGTTGTACAGATAACCCAACCTGTCCATGAGTGAGAGGTTAATATCTCTGAACTATAAACAGCTATTTCTCAATGAATCATTTCTCCCTCCAAGTTCCTGCAGAGTGCAGTGCAGTCTCCTGAAGACAGGAGTAACATTGATGCTGGATTAACCTTAAATAGGACAAGCTCTACAACAGTTGCTCACATTAAAACAAAATGCAGCATTGTTCAATCTGGTACTGTGCGAATTGTTTACTTTAAAAGAAACCATTCAAAATGGACAGTCGTTTTCATAAACTGGTTACAGATGCTGAGTGCTGAACTGGCATTCAATTAAATACCAATGGATTAAACTTGCTGTACATCTCTATGACCCTATGACTCTTTAAATCCTGCAGCATCGAAGAATAAAAAAAGGACAGTCCCAAATGAGTCAGAAACTCTGTACAGTAATACAGTGCGGAATCCTTACCATACTGATGGCCAGGAACTCCAAACAGTTACACAGTCATTCTCTCTTACCTTGCAGAATAAAGAACTCCATAAAGTTACAGAGAATTCAGTTGTCAATGAATTAAAATAGTGCTTAAATTAACATCCTCACGTCAGTACTTCAATGTAGCAGCTACCAATGTGTAACCATCTCTGGCCCAAGTGCAATGTGTAACAGAACACATTTGCAGGTCCTTTCCTTTCATCACACAATCCTACAGCAGCCCTGTCCCTTAGCATCCAGTTCCTCCAATGGTGCCTTCAGTTTTAATAACGGAGGGTCCCCACTGGGCTGGTAATAATAGAGCGAGTTCCCATTGGGACTGACCTCCGGTGTCCTCGAGCCCACCGGGCTGCCTTTGGACTGAAGCTGCTCACTTTCTAAGATGCTCCCCAGGCCGTTGGCCAGAGCTGCTTCCTGAGACAGTTGCTTCTTCAGCTTGGCGGCCGCTCGCTGTCGCTTCAGCTCCGACAGCGTCTGGCTGCTCCTGTCCCTGCTGGGCTGTGGTGAAGGAGCAGGGCTGGAATTGTCAGGCACAGCCTGGCCGTTTGCTCGTTCCGGCGCCGGCGATATCCTCAAGGATTCCGTGTCGGACGAAGACCGCCGGGAAGTTGAGAGTGAAGGACTGTTCTTTCTGCCAATATCTGCCGATTCTTCCACAGACCCAACTTGTTCCGTCACATCTTTTTGGGAGTTGGATGACAGACTCTGCATTTAAAACAAGCATATTAAAAATACCACAGGTTATTGCCTGTAAAAACTATTTTAAAAAACCCTCCAAAAGTGACCTGATTTCCATAGTATTCCAATCGCCAGAGATGAAGGATTACACAGTGTATTAATGTGTATTGGCACGGGAAGCGGTTTCAAAATTAACTTTCAAGGGAAGTCTTTTTCACGCAGAGGGGTGTGAAGTTCCACTTTGATAGCTGCCATCAAATCGTCACGATTGAAGGTATGTGTGAGGCTGGGGTGAATGGAGGGTATGGTTCCAGGTGGGTAGGGGACTAGTGTGTCAGGTAAAGGGGATGCCAGGTGTGTAGGGGACTAGTGTACCAGGCAAACTGATTCAGATTGACACAGCCCTGGAATAATCTATTGGGTTCTCTCGGGGGCACAGTCAGATGGACACAAGATTTTGACAATCATTGTCACTCATGATAGCATAGAAGGGAGACTTCAAAGGAGCCTAGAGTTTTCCCATTTAAATGGACATTTCTATGGCTTAATTCTACAACACAGTACATCTCCTGTGTAGTTTGCTATCAGATAAATTGTTTTAACTGTGCTACTACAAACTCTTATGGATTCAATGCTCTTTTTATTCTTGGATCCTTGAGTTTTGTCCGTTAGCGAACTGACTTAGTGAACATCACCATCTTTTTCAGATCTGGTTAACTTTCCAAATCCGACATCTCAACTGTATTCAGTAAGAGAATGGTACACAGTGCATCGGGACTGAATAAGCAAAGGAGATAAACAAAAGTCAGCCCAAAGAGTGGGGGAAACTGTGCAGATTTTATTTTGAGGTGGATGTGACAGTCCAAGATGCAGGAATTTATGAAAGAAAAATGCTGTCCTTGTGCTTTGGCAAGGCCAACAATCGTTAATTGACCTGGAGAGGGTGGTGATGAGCTGCCTTCTTGAAGCATGGCACTAGGGATTGGGGTTAGGAAGGGAGTGCTAGGAATTTGACCCAGTAACAGTGAAGGAGAAAGTGAGAACTTCAGATGCTGGACATCAGAGCTGAAAATGTGTTGCTGGAAAAGCGCAGCAGGTCAGGCAGTTCGAGGGATTTGACTGAAACGTTCCGCACGTAGGCAGCCTGTTTCCCCAATATAGAGGGGGCCACATCGGGTGCAGCGGATGCAGTAAATGATGTGTGGTCCCAGGAGGACCAGTTCCAATACCGTACAACCCAGATGGCCTCCTTCTTCAAAGACCGCAATTTCCCCCCAGACGTGATCGACAATGCCCCCCACCTCCCGCTCCTCCACCCTTGAGCCCCGCCCCTCCAATCACCACAGGACAGAACCCCACTGGTCCTCCCACCCCACCAACCTCCAGATACATCGTATCATCCGTCGTCATTTCCGCCACCTCCAAACGGATCCCACCACCAGAGATATATTTCCCTCCCCTCCCCTATCAGCATTCCGAAAAGACCACTCCCTCCATGACTCCCTCGTCAGGTCCACACCCCCCACCAACCCAACCTCCAATTCCGGCACCTTCCCCTGCAACCGCAAGAAATACAAAACTTGCACCCACACCTCCCCCCTTACTTCCCTCCAAGGCCCCAAGGTATCCTTCCATATCCGCCACAAGTTCACCTGCACCTCCACGCATATCATTTACTGCATCTGCTGCACCCAATGTGGCCTCCTCCATATTGGGGAGACAGGCCGCCTACTTGCGGAACGTTTCAGGGAACACCTCTGGGACACCCGGACCAACCAACCCAACCACCCCGTGTCTCAACACTTCAACTCCCCCTCCCACTCCACCAAGGACGTGCAGATCCTTGGACTCCTCCATCGCCAGACCACAGCAACACGACGGCTGGAGGAAGTGCGCCTCATCTTCCGCCTAGGAACCCACCAACCACAAGGGATGAATTTAGATTTCTCCAGTTTCCTCATTTCCCCTCCCTCCACCTTGTCTCAGTCAAATCCCTCGAACTCAGCACCGCCTTCCTAACCTGCAATCTTCTTCCTGACCTCTCCGCCCCACCCCCACTCTGGCCTATCACCCTCACCTTGACCTCCTTCCACCTATCGCATTTCCAACGCCCCTCTCCCAAGGCCCTCCTCCCTACCTTTTATCTTAGCCTGCTTGGCACACTCTCCTCATTCCTGAAGAAGGGCTCATGCCCGAAACGTCGACTCTCCTGCTCCTTGGATGCTACCTGACCTGCTGCGCTTTTCAAGCAACACATTTTCACCAGCAATAGTGAAGAAACAGTGAGAAAAATCCAAGTAAGGATGGTGTGCGACTTGGAGGAGATGGTGTTCCAGTGCATCGGCTGCTGATGTCCTTCCAGATGGTTACGGTTGTGGGTTTGGAAGGAGCTACCAAATGGTGAGTTGCTGAAGTGCATTTTACACACACAGGAGGACTGTTGGTGGAGGGAATGATCGTCTGAAGTGGTGGATGGATTGGTAATTAAGTGAGCTGCTTTATCCTGGATGATGTCGAACTTCTCGAATGTTATGGCAAGTAGAGAGTACCTCATCACACTCCTAATTTGTGCCTTTTGGAAAGTGGACAGACTTGACCTGATCTTACAACCACAGTATTTACATGTCTAGGTTGAAAATGTGTTGCTGGTTAAAGCACAGCAGGTCAGGCAGCATCCAAGGAATAGGAAATTCGACGTTTCGGGCATAAGCTCTTCATCAGGAATGATATTCTGTTTGAGAACGTCGCTGAAGAGTTTCTGTGCAGAGGAGATGACCTGGGGGGTGCAGTGAGAGAGAGACTCACTGAGATCCTTGTAGTGGGAGGAAGAGAGCTTCTTCAAGGAAGGCATCCTTGCAAGAGGATTCGCAGTAGGTTAAAATCTGTGATCTCCAGCATCTGCAGACCTCACTTTTTACTATTTACATGTCTAGTCTAGCTGCATTTATGATAAATAGTACTCCCCAGGATGTTGATAGTGATCCCTCCTTGTCCCATAAAATTTACACTCATGTGGAATGAAATGCTATGTTAGAAAATAAATCCACAAAAGAAAAAAAATACTGAGTGACGTAATTGCAGAACATCAGGATTAATTCGACACCTTTAATGTTAGTTTGTATTATGGTTGCTTGCCACCTAGTGGAATGGCTGAGAATTAC
The DNA here is from genome assembly GCF_020745735.1 of Hemiscyllium ocellatum. Classification (NCBI taxonomy): domain Eukaryota; kingdom Metazoa; phylum Chordata; class Chondrichthyes; order Orectolobiformes; family Hemiscylliidae; genus Hemiscyllium; species Hemiscyllium ocellatum. The sequence continues at coordinate 54,988,477 of NC_083415.1, forward strand.
AGCACAAAGTTCAATGTCAAAGTATCAAATCTGAATGTGATCTAATAGCTTGGATTTCCCGATGGCCAATCATTATTCCCACATAATGGGTGTTGTGCAGGGGACCCTGTGGATCCATGTCATAACAGACTCCTAAAGAATTGCCCTGGAAATTGAAGATTCCACTGGGAAATTTCTCTATGCTTGGAACCTTTCGAAGGTATCCATTTCAATTGGATAATTTTAAAGGTTCTGATGAAATTAGGAAAAGTTAGACTATTAAATATATCAACTAACTCCTGAGTACTCTATTCAGCTGACTCCATATTTACCGCACACACTGCACCTCCCTGGACCAGTTACTGTCCCAGACCCTGACCTGACAACCTGGTCTCTTTTCTTGGAAACAATCACCCCTGTGCTTCTCCAGAGCTGACACTCCCTTTACCCAGTTTGAGACCGAATATCCTTTCTCCTAAATTCCAGACCCATCCTCCCCTCCCCAGCCTGTGGACCTGTCCTTCCTCCTTCCCCTACCCATTCTTCTGCTCCAGACCTGGGTCCTCCTTGTTCTAAACTTAATCTACCTCCAAGACCCTTCCATTTGCTGCCAGACAGGCCCACCTTGGGACTTAACACTAGTCCCCTACCCAGCTGTCACCCTCCTGACCTTATACACTAGCCCGTTACACACCTGGAACCCTCCTTACCGGATGCACTAGTTCCTTACCCTCATGACACCCTCCTTACCTGATACACTAGTCCCATACCCACATGGCACCCTCCTTACCTGATACACTAGTCCCCTACCCACATGACACCCTCCTTACTTGATACACTACTCCCCTACATACCTGGCACCCTTCTTATCTGATGCATGACTTCCCTATCCACATGACACCCTCCTTACCTGGTACACTAGTCCCCTACCCACCTGGAACCATACCCTCCATTCACCCCAACCTCACACATACCTTCAATTGTGACAATTTGATGGCAGCTATCAAAGTGGAACTCTGGGAATCTGGCCCTTTACACTTCAGAAACAGCAGCAAGCTGCTGTGAGAAGGGGTGGGGATTATCTTCCCCCTGACAGTTTTACTTTGTAAGTTAACTATCAGACTGGAAGTACTGCTCCACACTCCTGAACGACTGCTGAAAACAGAGCTCTCTCCGCCACTCCTTGGAAAATCTGGCCCACCATGTTTTTTTAAGTAGTACCAGAAGAGTACTGAACATACTTTTACCATCAAATATTGGTTTAAACATTTTAGTTATCTTTGTTTTGCATAGATATTTGGAGATCAATTCTTATTCTCCCACTAGGCAGATGCCAGGCTGGGTAGTATGTAAAATAGTCTAGGAATATTTATCCACTGCTTCCTGATATGTCCAATCTTAATTTTGATTGCTGCTGACAAAACTACCCCTTTCAATGCCACATTGATGGTTATGTTTAATCTGAAAGCAATGTTGTTGTGTACCATGCCTTTAGAGAGAATACCTTTAAGGACTCCATGTGCTGTGTACATATAATGTAACTCGGCCTGCCTGTTGGTCTACTATGAGATTGTAAACTGCACACACAGATATCAGTTGGCTGCTGTAATGTTTGCTTCATAACTTTTAAAAATGCTTTACTGTTTTAAATAAACTAACACACTTAGTTAATAATTTCCTGATGATCACACCATTATTATGAAAGTGTCACTTTGGTCTCTCGGATTTTATGGAATAGTGGGATGGGTGGAAAGACCGTGAGCAATAGGAACAGGAGTCACCCATTCTGCCTCCTGAGACTGCTCTGCCACTCACTAGTGTCATGGCTGTTCTAACATTCCTCAAGTCCACTTTCCTGCCCCTTCCCTATAACCTTGATTCCTGACCGATCAAGAATCTATCCATCTCAGCCTTAAATATATACAAGGAGTCTCTGTGGAAAAGAGTTCCAAAGACTCTCAACCTCCTGAGTGAAACAAATGTCTCCTCATCTCATTCTTAAATCGGTGACCCTTTATTCTGAGAGCCTGGAGTGAAGGCAGGAGCACATCCATAGTCATTTTATTTGGCTATTATGGTTTATTCTGCTCCCATTTCTTACATTCTTATTTGAAATGTGTCTGTTTTAACCATGAAGATCAGATCCAATAATGTCATTAGGTCCAATTATCTACTTTAGAATCAAAGAATCCCCACAATGTGGAAAGAGGCCATTTGGCCCACCAAGTTGTGCTCTGACTCTCTGAAGAGGATCCCACCCAGACCCAGCCCAAACAAGAACAAAGAACAAAGAAGCTTTTACAGCCCAGGAACTGGCCCTTCGGCCCTCTATGCCTGAGTTGATCCAAATCCACTGTCTAAACCTATCGCCCAATTCCTAAGTATCTGTATCCCTCTGCTCCCCACCTACTCATGCATAAGTCCAGACGTACCTTAAATGAATCTACTGTGCCTGTCTCTACTATCTCTGTTGGCAACGCGTTTCAGGCACCTACCACCCTCTGTGTAAAGTACTTGCTGCGTGTATCCCCCTTAAACTTTTCACTTCTTACCTTGAAAGCGTGACCTCTCATTATTGAATCCCTCACCCCGGGAAAAGCTTATCTCTATCCACCCTGGCTATACCCTTCATGATGTTGCAGACCTCAATCAGGTTCCCCCCCCCCCCAATCTCCTTTTTTCTAATGAAAACAATCCTAACCTACTCAACCTCTCTTCATAGTTAGCACCTTGCATACCAGGCAATATCCTCGTAAACCTTCTCTGCACCTTCTCCAAAGTGTCCACATCCTTTTGGTAATGGACCAGAACTATACACAGTATTCTAACTGCGGCCGAACCAAAGTCTTGTACAACTTTAACACGACCTGCCAGCTGTTATACTCAATACCCCGTCTGATGAAGGCAAGCATACCATATGCCTTCTTGACCACTCTATCCACCTGTGCAGCCACCTTCAGGGTACAATGGACCTGAACTCCCAGATCTCTCTGCTCATCAATTTTTCCCTGGGCTCCTCCGTTTACAGTATAATTCACTCTAGAATTAGACTTCCCAAAATGCATCACCTCACATTTGCCTGGATTGAACTCCATCTGCCGCTTCTCTGCCAACTCTCCAGTCTATCTATATTCTCCTGTATTTTTTTAAGTCCCCTATGCTTTCTGCTACTCCACCAATCTTCATGTCATCTGCAAACATACTCATCAGACCACCAATACCCTCTTCCAGATTGTTTATGTCTATCACAAACGACAGTGGCCTCAGCACTGACCCCTGTGGAACACCACTGGTCACCTTTCTCCACTTTGAGAAACTCCCTTCAACTACTACTCTCTGTCTCCTGTTGCTCAACCAGTTCTTTATCCATCTAACTAGAACACCCTGCACATCATGTGACTTCACTTTCTCCATTAGTTTACCATGGGGAACCTTATCAAACGCCTTACTAAAGTCCATGTATATGATATCAACAGCCCTTCCTTCATCTATCAACTTGGTCACTTCCTCAAAGAACTCTACTAAGTTGGTAAGGTACGATTACCCCCGCACAAAACCATGTTGCCTATCACTGATAAGCCCATTCTTTTCCAAATAAGAACTGATTTTATCCCTCAGTACCTTCTCCAGCAACTTTCCCACCACTGACATCAGGCTCACTGGTCTGTAGTTACCTGGAATATCCCTACCACCCTTCTTTTACAGGGGGGCAACATGACCAACCCTCCAGTCCTCCAGCCTCTCACCAGTGTTTAAGGATGTTACTAAGATATCTGTCAGGGCCCCAGCTATCTCCTCTCTCGCCTTCCTCAGCAACCTGGGATAGATCCTATCCGATCCTGGGGATTTGTCCACCTTAATATGCTTTAGCCTACCCAACACATCTTCCCTCCTTATGTCAACGTGATCCAGAGTATTCAAACTTCTATCTCTAATCTCAACATTCATCATGTCCCTCTCCTCAGTGAACGCTAATGCAAAGTAATCATTGAGAATCTCACCCATTTTCTCAGATTCAACACACAACCTTCCTTCCTTATCCTTTAGTGGACAAACCCTTTCTCTAGTTAACCTCTTGCTTCTTACATATGAAAAAAAGGGCTTGGGATTCTCCTTAATTCTGCTTGCTAAAGTTATTTCATGACCCGTTTCAGCTTGCTTGATTCCTCATTTAAGACTGGTCTACTCTCCCAATATTCATCGAAGGCTTGTTCTGTTCTTAGTTGCCTGGACCTTATGTATGCTTTCCTTTTCCTCTTGGCTAGTCGTACAGTTTCTCCTGTCATCCATGGTTCATGAATCTTGCCTTTCCTCTACCTTGTGTTCAAAGGGATATGCCTATACTGCACTATCTTAAACCTGTCTTTGAAAGCCTCCCACATATCAAATGTGGGCTTCCCTTCAAATAGCTGATCCCAATTCACATTTCCCAGCTCCTACTAAATTTTGACATAATTGACCTTGGCCCAGTTTAGATCTCTTCCCTTTGAACCACTCTCATCTTTGTCTACGAGTGTTCTAAAACTTACAGAATTGTGGTCACTATGCCCAAAGAAATCACTCACTGCAACATCTACCACTTGGCCTGGCTCATTCCCCAACACCAGGTCCAATATGGCCCCTTCCCTCGTCCGACTATTGACATATTGCTCTAGAAAACATTCCCGGATGCTCCTAACAAATTCTGCCCCATCCAGATCTCTGACACTAAGTGTATCCCAGTCAATGTTGGGAAAATTATAATCTCCCATCACCACCATCCTGTTGCCTCTACATCTTTCCATAATCAGTTTACCTATTTGTTCTTCTACCTCACGCTCACTGTTGGGAGGTCTGTAATACAGCCCCACCAATGTAACTGCATCCTTTTTATTTCTCAGCTTCACTCATAATGCCTCACTACTCAAGCCCTCCACAGTGTCCTCCTTTAGCACAGCCGTGATATCATCCCAGACCAGCAATGCAACTTCTCCCCCCAACCCCATTTTACTTCCCTCCCTGTCTTGTCTGAAGCATCTGTATCCTGGAACATTTAGTTGCCAATCATGCCCTTCCTTCAACCAAGTCACTGTGATCGCAATAATGTCATACTCCCAGACACCAATCCAAGCCCTAAGTTCATCTGCCTTACCCACTATACCCCTTGTATTAAAGTATATGCACTTCAGGCCACCAGTTCGTTTGCATTCATCTGCTCTCTGTCTCAACTCTTCCCATTGGTAATGCTAACTTCATGATCCCTACAGTCTCTACCTTCCACCTCACTGTCTACTAGTCTTCTGTCTGGTTCCCATCCCCCTGCCACATTAATTTAAAACCTCCCCAACAGCAGTAACAAAAACTCCCCCAAGGACATTAGTTCCAGTCAGGTTCAGGTGTGGACCATCCAATTTGTAATAGTCTCACCTTCCCCAGAACCAGTCCCAATATCCCATAAATCTGAACCCTTTCCTCCTGCACAATCCCTCAAGCCACGTGTTCATCCTGCCTAATCTTTCATTTCTAAGCAGGCTAGCACGTGGACCTCACTACCTTTGAGGTCCTCCCCTTTAACTTCTCTCCGAGCTCCATGAATTCTGCTTTCAGGACATCTCATTTTTTACTTACATCGTTGGTACCTATATGCACTACAACAACTGGCAGTTCACCCTTCCCTTTTATAATGCTTTGCACTCGATCGGTGACATCCCTGACTTGAGCACCTGGGAGGCAACATACCATCTGGGAGTCCTGTATTTAAGCCACAGAACGACCTATCTACACCCCTCACAATAGAATCCTCCATAACTATGGCCCTACGAGTCTTTTTCCCGCCCTTCTGAACAGCAGTGCCCGCCACGGTGCCATGATCTTGGCAACTACTGCCCTCCCCTGATGAGCCACGTCCACCAACAGTATCCAAAACGATATACCTGTTTTGGAGGGAGATGACCGCAGGGGATACCTGCACTGCCTTCCTACTCTTTCATGGTCTTTCGGTCACTCATTCACTGTCTCCCTCAGCAATTCTAACCTGCGGTGTGACCAGTTCACTAAACGTGCTATCCACGACCTCCTCAGCATCGCGGATGCTCCACAGTGAGTCCATCCGCGGCTCCAGAGTCGTCATGCGGTCAAACAAGAGCTGCAGCTGGACACATTTCCTGCAAGTGTAAGAGTCAGGAATGTCAGCCACTTCCCTGAGCTCCCACATCGAACAAGAGGCACATGCCATGGGACTTAGGTCCCCTGCCATTGTAAACCTTAGCTTTATATCAACTAACTAAAACCAAATAATGCACTTAAATATATGAAAGAAAAGAAAAAAAAGTTTGCCGTACAGAATCCTTTTCTTCTGGTTAGGGTGGGGAGGGGGACAGGAGGGAGTTACTACATGTGTAGTACCTCGGGCTTAGCCGCTGCCCAAATTTACACTAAGTCCTTACCTTCCAGGCAACCTCCTGGTCTCTAACGTCACCTCTGCTCTGTCTCCTGCTGCTCCCGGACAGGGAAAACAAACATATCCAATCCCCATTGCTAATCCAGCTACCCTGCTTATCCCTGGGCACTTTGGGGCGACATAGGGCTTGGCCAATCCACATTACCTGCACATCTTTGGATTGTGGGAGGAAACCCAGGCAGACATGGAGAGAATGTGGCTGCAAATGTGTTGTTGGTCAAAGCACAGCAGGTTAGGCAGCACCTCAGGAATAGAGAATTCGACGTTTCGAGCATGGAGAGAATGTGTAAACTCTACACGGTCATCCAAGGCTGGAATTGAGCCTGGGTCCCTGACGCAACAAGGCAGCAGTGCTAGCCACTGAGATACAATGCCACCCTTCAAAACTTGATTTTAATTCAAAACATGAGTATGAGAGCGGGGGCCAGGGAGTGGGAAGTGCTAAACCGATCAAGAACATTAGCAGGGGACATACAGACGAAGGCTTAGTTTAATATCACATTCTGGTGGACGATAGCCCTGACAGGTAAATATTTTATCTAAAGTTTTACCGGGGTCACATTCTCCTGATCCTTGTAGGAGTCTTTATCTTCTCCGTCACTGCCTGCGATTTCCTTTTCCATTTCCTTCTGCCCCATCTGCTGCCAGATAATTGCTTCCTGCTCGCATTCTTTCCTGTACAAATTATTTCGGTCCGACACACTGGCTCGCCGCACCACCGTCCTGAAAGGAAACAGGATTCCGGCATTACTATTTGCATCAAGTTTCATATTGGAGCTATCCTAGGTCTATCAGGATTGTTTCAACTCACAAATACATACTGTGCACACGCTGGAGCTAATCCAGTCCTTAAATTAGCACACAGGATACAAGCTTGGTGTTCTTACTTCCTACACTTTAAGGAATATTTACAGTCGTTTAGTAGTACACAACTTGAGTATTTCATCAAAGTTTTTCATCTTTCACTCTTCAAGACAATTTGCAATAAATACCAAAACAAAGAGTAACAATATTTTTACACTATATGAGAAGTGACAGTTGATTGATTGACAAGTGTATTTCAATTGATCAATGTCAGTGCTTAATTACTCTAAATGTATCTGTGTTATATCTAACCTCCTGTGCAGGGTGACAAACTCCACTTTCCACTATAAACCTTCCAGCCTGAAAAACACACATTAACCAATACACTGTTTCCTATCATTCAGACAAATTTGTGTCTATGTTGTTACTGTCCATTTTCTTCTATAACCTTTCTCACAAGTCTATAGTATGGCATTGTATTGAATGCCTTTTAGAAGTCCACGTACACCATATCAATAATACTACCCTCATCAACCCTCTCAATTACCTCTTCAAAAGGCTTCAGCAAGGTAGTTTGTTATAATTTTTCCTTAACCCACATTTTTCATGTGACTATTCATCCGATCTCACGTAACAGAAGCTTCTCCACCATGAACTTAATCTGGTTGGTCTATAATTGCTAGGCTTCTCTTTACAGTACTTTGTGAACAAGGACATAAATGTTCAAATGTCCGGCTCCTCCTCTGAGGCCAGAGATGAGCGAAAGGTTATTGGCAATGTCTCTACAAATTTCACTCTCACTTCCTCAATCTTATTGGATGTATCTCATCTTGTCCTGGTTACCATATCACCTTTAGGTTTTGACAGCTAACCTGTACCTCTTTTTATGTGTTTTAAGTTAAAAATCACAACACCACATTAGAGTCCAGCAGGTTTATTTGAAAGTACAAGCTTTTGGAGCCATGTTCCTTCGTCAGGTAGCTAGTGGGTCGGGATCATAGGACACAAAGTCTATAATAAAAGGTCAAAGTGTCAGACAACTGATGCAACAAAAGTTGTGTGACACTTTGATCTTTTACGATAAACTCTGTGTCCTATTATCCTGTCCCACTAGCTTCCTGAAGATGGAGCAGTGCTCCGAAAGCTTGTACTTTCAAATAAACCTGTTGGATCTAACCTGGTGTTGTGTGATTTTTAACTTTGTCCACACGAGTCCAACACCAGAACCTCCACATTATGTGTTTTAAAGACTTATAGTGATGGAGTTTCCTCCTATGTCACTAACATGGCAGAATCCAGCTTGTAGAGAAAGACAGATGCAAAGTATTCATTTAATGCCTCTAACATGCCTCATGCCTCCATACATAACTCCCCTTTTGGTCCCTTCACCACCCTCTTATTATTAATTTGCCTATCGAAGACTTTGATGAGTTTACAGGATCATGGAATCCCTACAGTGTGGAAGCAGGCCAGAAAAAGTGATTGAAAATGTACATATCCAAAGCACTTTCCTCATGTGTAGTGAATAATATAATGGGTCAGGAAAAGCAGCAGAGATAAGGGAAGTGAATGCACAGTTTGGTCTCCAAACCTGAGGAAGGATATACTTGCCTTGGACGTGGGACAACAATGTTCACTAGATTGTATACTTGAATGAACGTGTAGGCCTGTGATGAGAAGCTGAGGAGATTCACTCCATATTTGTTGGTGTTTAGAAGATCGAAAGATAATGTAATTGAAACAAAGATTTGAAAGGGGCTTGAAAGGGTAGACACATGAAAGGCTGTTTTTGCTGATGACTGAAGCTAGAACATGGGGATACAGTTGAAGGATAAGAAGCTTATTATTCAGTATAATAAATCAAAGAATTGTGGATGCTGAAGAGCTGAAGCACAAACAGAAATTGCTGGTGAAACTCAGCAGGCCTATCAGTGTCTGCGCGGAGAAAACAGAGTTAACATTTCAAGTCCATTGACTCTTCATCAGAACTGAAATGGAAGAAAAATATCTTCATTCAGAGGCTTGTGAATCATTAGAATTTTCTATCCAAATGGATTGTGGATGTTCAGTCACAGAGTATGTTCAACATTTGGAGAAATAGACTTTTGGTCTCTCAGAGGATCAATGTGTATGGGAAGCAGACAGTAGAGTTAAGGTAGAATATCATTGAAAAACAGGAATAAGAGTATCCCTTGTGACCCTGCTCTTCAATTCCAAATTCATGGCTCATCTATCATTTCCCTGGAGGTCTAACGACAGTATGGAATATGAAGATACTATAGGATCAGCAATGATTGTATTAAAGAAATAAGCCAAATGATGTACTCATGCTCCAGTTCAAAGCAGAGCAACTGGCTGACAGAACCACAGCATCGGAAAGAAAGGTTTAGGAAGGATAACTTCTGTTTCTCGTTGTATCCTGTTTTTCACGGTTCATTCAGAGTTTATCTTTATTTTGTCATTACTGCCTATTTCATTTCAATACCCTTTCTTCTCTAGAATCATTATTTTTCCCTTTGTCTTTTGTTCAATGACATCTTTGATTTCCAATCTCTTCACCTTCCCTGGTCTACCTTTCTGTTCATTTGCCCTCCACATCCCCTTTCTACAGCATAAAAGCCATGACTTTTCCATCTCTTTACTTCCAAAGTCATTGAATTTGAAACGTTAACTCTGTTTTTCTCTGCAATGGTGTTGCCAGATCTGCTGAACTTCCCCAAGGGGGCACATTTTTAAGGGGAGAGGAGAGAGATTGTAAATAGACATGAGGGGCAATCTTTTTACACAGAGGGTGGTTTTCTCATGGTATGAACTTCCTGAAGAACTGGTGGATATGGATACAATTACAATGCTTAAAAGACATTTGGATAAGTGAATAAATAGGAACGGTTTGGAGAGATATGGGCCAGGAGCAGAGAGCTGGGACTAATTTAGTTTGGGATCATGTTCGACATGGACTGTTTGGACCGAAGGGTCTGCTTCTGTGCTGTATGACTCTATGATTTTATGTCTATCTCCATTATTTGCAGTGTTTTGCCTTTATTCAGTTTCTTGTTGGTTTTTCTTTTGCATTCCCCAGTAAAGCAGTGTCCAGCTTTCTCAATTCAAACATAAACAGAAACTAGAGTCCATCATTTGGCTCTCGACCCTACTCCTTCATTGAATAAGATCATGGCTGATCTTCTAACTCATCTCCACCTTTCTACACTATCCCCATATCCCTCAGACCTATTGATCTCTGTTGTGAGTATAGCTAATGACTTAGTATCTATGGCTATCATTCCAAGGTTCACAAACCTCTGAGAGAAGAGGCATGGGGGATTATACAGGGTTTCCCTGAGTGAACTTAGATTAGATTACTTACAGTGTGGAAACAGGCCCTTCGGCCCAACAAGTCCACACTGACCCGCCGAAGTAACCCACCCAGACCCATTCTCCAACATTTATCCCTTCACCTAACACTACGTGCAATTTAGCATGGCCAATTCACCTAACCTGCACATTTTTGGATTGTGGGAGGAAACAGGAGCATCCAGAGGAAACCCACGCAGACACGGGGCGAATGTGCAAACTCCACACAGAGAGTCGCCTGAGACGGGAATTGAACCTGGGTCCCTGGCGCTGTGAGGCAGCAGTGCTAACCACTGGGCCACCGTGCCGCCCCCTATTTGAGAGGATACATCTTGATCAAGCTTATTAGTAATTCCGCAATGACTGGAATGAACTCAGCCAGGTGGACTGCACAGAATGTGAGTTCCCTGACTGGAGCTGTTAACATTCCCTGATCTGCTTTTCTGATCTGTTCTGGTCCAAATCAGGGAGTACTGGCTGACAGATATAAACAGGTGTGTTAGGGATTCTGGCTCACTCTAGGAGCTGGCTCTGTGCTAGCTGAACCAGTGTCAAATACTATTCACATGTAAATAAAGGTGGCTCAGTGGTTAGCACTGCTGCCTCACAGCACCAGGGACCCAAGTTCAAATCCACCCTTGGGTGACTGTCTATGTGGAGTTTGCACATTCTTCACATTCTTCCCGTGTCTGTGTGGGTTTACTCTGGGTGCTCCAGTTTCCTCCCATAGTCCAAAGATGTACAGGTTAGCATGGATTGGCCATGGGAAATTGCCCATATTGTCTAGGCAAGCTAGGTGGGTTAGCCAGGGGAAATGCAGGGTTACAGGGTCTGGGTAAGATGCTATTCGGAGGATTGGTGTGGACTCAATGGGCCGAACGGCCTGCTTCCATATTGCAAGAATTCGATTCTTTGATTCACTGGTGTTGTTTGTGGAGTTATTTCGAATTCCAGATCATATGTTCATGACCAACAACCAAAATTACTCAGGGCCATTTTTATTTTACAACTAAGAGAAAATGGGGCCCAGAAAGTTAACTAAAGAAGCCAGAAACTGTGACCAAGGAAAGCGACATCCAAGTAAATCATCTTGGAAGATCTTTCACCAATCAGGGTGCAACTACTAACCCTCGACTTCCAGCGCTAGAGGTTCTCCTGCTTAGAGATGACTTGTTCTTGCCCTGCGATTTCAGGATGCTATCATGTTTGTGCTTGAGCTGTCGAAGTAAGACTCTGAACTCCTCATCATCACAGAGATCTACAATGGAAAAGTAACATTAGTCCTTTTCAGATAATTTTAATGCAACAGTGCACCATTTTGAGGTTGAACCTGTAGGCTGTGCTTTCTGCCTGTGCTATGACCCAACAGCAGCACACTTGTCTCTCAATCTGTAGATTGTGGGCTGAGTCTATAGAATTGTGGCTGACCCTGCAATGCCAAAACTTTAGGAGGGCTGCACTGCTTAAGGTACCATTTTTCAGACCAGATGGTTCAATTCACAAAGTGGATTATCTCATAGGGTGCAAATTAGGGGCACTAAAATCCACACACCAGGTTGAATTTCCTTGCAAGTTGAAGATTATCTGATACAATGAATGTGTGAAAGAATAGAGTCATTGAGGAGAATGTCATGGTCTCCCCTGGAGTATTACCAGGCTGGGTAGCCTTGCCACTGCCTCTGCCCTAATTCAGGGCCTCAAGTGGCCAACTATTGGCTATTTCCCACCCAGCCTCAATTTTGTGATTGGCTGGAGGATTTCAGGTGCATGGAGGAGGGCACAGGGTGAGTTACAGCACAGAAGAAAAATTTAAAGCAAGATTTACTGTTTGCCATGCTGGGCACATTATCAGAACCTAACAGCAGAGCCAATAAAGATACTTGCAAAGCTCAAAGAAGCTAAACATTTCTGATGTAAAACATTCCAAAATACAAAAGCTGAAGGACCCACACTTGCATGAACAGATAAGACTCTAAAATGTGACAGAGATATTATTAGTATTTCAATGAGATACAAACAGAGATAAAGTAAGGGACTGAATGCTGTTTCAGTCAGCAATTCCATTATTATGTTTCTGACTAGACAGCAGAATCAGAAGTATGCTCGTGACTTCTATGATATTCCTGTCGCATGTAGAATATTCCTGAAGAATTCAAGCCTTGGACCTTATCCCTTCCCCAGCCTTAACCTGTCTTTGGTTGGGCAAGGCAAATGGTGCCAACCTTACATCTATGACTAACCAATTGGTGTTTCTTTCAGGTTCGTCTTGGCGTTGAGACTCGCACCGTGAGCTGTCAGCAATTCTGCAATTTGCATCTACAAAATAAAATACAGAAACACGTTTACATTTTAACAATGGGAACACAAGAAAAGTTAGTGCAATTCCTTGTTCCACCTCGGATGTTCAAAACAGCAGGTCTGGCAGCATCTGTGCAGAGAGAAACAGTTTGTGTTTTGATTTTAATGTGACTCTTCTTCAGAACTGCAGGGTACGTAGCTTCCAGTCGTTCTCAAGAAGAATCATGCCAGTCTTGAAATGCTAACTTTGTTTCTCTTTTCACAGATGCCACCCGACCTATTGAGGTTTTCCAGCATTCTCTGTGTTTGTCTCATATTTCCAGCATTCACAGTGTTTTTGCTGTTGTGCAAACCAGCTGTCTAATTAACCCTTGGAATGATATGAAAAGGAATGATTTTTTTTTCTCTCTGAATGAATTGCCATTTTTCTGTCCTGTTGATAGTTATGAATAAAAGCCACTTTAAAAGGAGCTCATTTAGGGCTGTATCTCTATTGGGTTCCTCAAGATGGACAAAAATTACTGGCATGTACATGCTGCCCTCTGGTAAGAGCAAAGGGAAAGGTGAAAAGCTGGACAAAGTGATAGGATGCGAATCCTATTCTCAAGTTATGAAATTCTTTCATCAAGAAGGTTTTTGGCAAGTATGTGAATCTGTGACTAATTAATTTTTTAAAACATGTATCTATCAAAGGGCACAAAGAAATATTGGTGTTAACCAATTTCAGAAATGCAACTGGACCCAGTGATTGTGCTGGGGTAGCAACATGTATTTGTTCTTTTCTTAGTGTGGGTCGGTTTCACAAAATCTGTCCTCACTGGGTTTTACCAGAAGAGGGAGTCGCTACATGTTACACACAAACCAGCAGAATCGCTCTGGGTTTGAACAAACACATATTTTGGACAGACACGACCACAGTTATTCCTGGATGCAGAGCACTGTAATTAGTATTGCAGCATGAGAGCATCACTGCATTGTCAATGTCTGCTTTGTATCACTTGCATGTGAAACATTAACAAAAATATTGTAGGATTTTGGGTATCACTGCATGTTTCCAGATGGAAAACTAGCAAAACTTGCCAATGCCACATATCAGTCCAACTTGGTTTATATACTCTTAAAAAGGAGCTCCAGTAATACCAGGAAATTCATTTCCAAGCTTCTTTTTTACTGTTTCTTTACCCCCTCTGTTGCATATCCTTTGTTGGATATCTGGAGGTAGGTGGTTAATGTTATGAAAAGAGGTAGGCTTATATCCCCTGGAGATAATTAGACTTAATTAGAAAATATAGAATCCAAAGATGTCTTAATGTCACACATATGGGAAGGATTTGTAGGAGGACTATAACTAAGGGTCACTGTTTAAAAATAAGGCTTATTGTTCCCCACTCTACCCCCACCACTTCACAGAGGATTGAAAATCCTTGGAACTCTCTTTCTCAAAAGAAAGCCAAGTCTTGAATATTTTTAAGGCAGATAGAGAGATAGATTTTTGAGAAGAAATGGGGTGAAAGTTTATCAAGGTAGACAGGAATATGGAGTAATCAGACCAGCCATGACCTTATTAAACAGCCAAGGTCTTTTCCCTTGGCCAGAACTAGAGGGCCTAAGATGAGGGTGGTACGGGTATGGAATGCACTGCCAGAGGAAGTGGTGGAGGCTGGTACAATTGCAACATTTAAAAGGCATCTGGATAGGTATATGAATAGGAAGGGTTTGGAAGGATATGGGCCGGGTGCTGGCAAATGGGACTTATTAGTTTAGGATATCTGGCCAGCATGGACAAGTTGGATTGAAGGATCTGTTTTCAGGCTGTACATCTCCATGTTAGAGTAGGCTGGAGGGCCCTGCTTCTCATCTGCATGTTTGGTTCCTTTGAAAAGGTAGTGCTGGCTTTATTGAACTGTTGCAGTCTACAGGATGGAAACATTCCCTGAACGGTTATTGGAACTTTTACTTTATTAGAATCCCTATAGTGTGCAAACAAACCCTCCAGCCCAACAAGTCCACACCGACCCTCCGAAGAGTAACCCACCCAGACTCATTCTCCTACCCTATATTTACCCCTGACTAATGCACCTAAACTACACATCCCTAAGTGGCAATTTAGCATGGCCAATTCACCTAACCTGCACATTTTGGACTGTGGGAGGAAACTGGAGCACCCGGAGGAAACCCACGCAGACACGGGGAGAACGTGCAAACTCCACACAGACAGTCACCCGAGGTCGGAATTGAACCCGGATCCCTGGTGCTGTGAGGCTGCAGTGCTAATCACTGAGCCACTGTGCCACCCTTAGGGCTGCACCTGTTAGTGGAGGAGTTCAGGATTCTGGTACAGCCATGATGAAGGAACAAGCCACATCTTTACAAATTGTTCTTGTAACTTCCAGGGATATTTGGCATTGACAGTGTCACTCTGCACCTATCATCATTATCCTCATAGGTATTGTTGAAGCTGTCTTGATACATACCACAACCACTGTGTGCCAGTGCAGAATGTGTAATAACACACACAGAAGTGTTCACCATGTTACCGAGGAATGGAGCAACTTGGCTTTCCCTGAAACCCTGAACACCAATCACCACACCTTAGCAATCTGGCTCGATGACCCAGTTTGGAAAACTCCTAGACCTGCCCATCACTCAGGTTTGAATCCTCAGTTGGGGAATTCTGCTTTTTCCCAATTGGGTTCCATGTGTCCCCAGCGGGAGGATACCCTGACCCTTCCCATCTTTTTGTCCCCATTAGATGACTGATGTGTAGAACTGAAATCTTGTTCTGGATGGGAGACAAGGTATTGGGAAAGAATGGCTTGCAAGGAGAGGCCAGTCCAAATGGAGATTGAAAATCAACCAGTACATATGTTATAATCTTATGTTGGTTAAATGTACGATCGCATACTTTCTCCTCACATCACTTTTCTAATTCTCTCAAACCCATGCAGCATGTTCCAGCCTATCTCAGCTGAGGTAGATGTCACGTATGCAGGTAACCAGTAGCTGACAATCTATCAATGCTGTTCTACATCTGTTGACTATGCAATGTGCAGGAACAGACTACTCATTGTCACCTTCTGCCCAGACCAGGAGTTCATCAAATCAAAATCTAAGCAATAAACTGAAAGACACAGGAGCAGAAGCAGCTCATTTGGCTCATTGTATCTGTTCCACCATTCAGCGAGGTCATGGCTGATCTGATAATCCCCAATTCCACCATCCTGTCTTGATTCATTTGAGTAAAATTCTATCTCAATGTACTTGAATATACTTAATGACCCAGCCTCAACAGCACTCCGCAGTAAAGATTTCCATACATTTGTTATCCTTTGTGAGAAGAAATTCTTTTTCAACTCTGTTTTAGGTGGGTGACCCCTTCCTGTGAGATTATGTTCCCTGGTCCCAGACCTTCTCACATACTGTTACTGTGCCAATGTATTTATAGGTTTTGTTAAAAAGAAAGGGACATGCTGTCAAAGCCTTTTGTCTTGCACTCATCAGGACAGTTGCAAGAACACCAAATTTTAAAACAAGCAACTATTCATACAATGTGCTGGTTAGTTGGCAAAATAGCTCTGATTGTTGGTGGTGTTGCCATGGAATTTGTTCTTATGTTGCAGAATTATGTTGCAGGTTGTTTGTTCTAGTCCTACTCCTCGAGTACTGTACCTAAGCTGGCATTCCAGTGCAGTATGGAGGGAATGCCACACTGTTAGAGGGACTACATTTTAGATGAGATGTTCAACTTGATGACCTGTCTACTATCTCAGTTGTAAAATCTTCCTTTGCACTATTCAAAAGAAGAGCAAGGAAGTTATCCCCAGTGCCCAGCTCAATATTTATCCCTTAAACAACATCACAAAAACAGATTATCTAATCATTATCATTATGCCATTTGAGGGAGCTTGTGTGTGCAAAATGGCTGCCAAATTTCCTACAGTACAACAGCGATCATACTCAAAAATGTGCTAACTGGCTTCAAATAGACATCACGAGTATGTGAAGGGTGCTACACAAATGCAGATGCATCTTCTCACCTTTCTGAGCAATTTGCGTACAAAACACCAATACCTCCAGTTATATAGAGTGACTGACCTGACCCCAGCAGGCAGCTGCATGCAGTGGTTCCCAGCCTTCATGGTCCTTGATGTTTACTTTGGCCCCGTGTTCGAGAAGGAGCTCAGCAACTGTGCAGTACCCATTGGCAGCAACCACATGGAGCTGAGGGAGAGACAGGTGAAAAAGGCCTTAAACAAACTGGCCACTGACCCATAAATCAACAACAGGACAATAATCAAATTTCAAATGAAAAGACTTCGGGAAACTCCCACAAAGAAGAAAAAAAACAACAATTGGATAGCTGTGTACGTGAGGAAAAGGGCTTGTATGCCTTGGGACCTTTTACCCAGGTAAAGGTGCTATTTGAATGCAGGTTGTTGTGTGACACTGAATGTAGTGTTTAAGGCATCAGCAGAGTAGAATATAGTGGGACAGACATTCACTTAACACAAACTAATGAGTGCTGGGGCTTATTTTGCATAAGCATTCTCTATGCTCTGCCTTCCTCATTACTGTTGCAGCCACATGTTTTCAAGATATTATAAGTTGTTTTGCTCCAAGCTAATCTTTATGACTGAATGCTGCATCAATACACATACTTCATTTCTGATTTACAAACAGCTTTGAAATTTGGAAATCAAGCTTCAGGCAAACAATATCTTTAAAAGGAATAATGGAAACCTAGCATCCAAAAACTCCTCAACCTTGACAGGACTGAACACCTCCAAGTCTTAGTTCCCAAAGACCACCAGTCTAGCATGACCAGAAATTCTCTGAATTGTGAACATTCAGAGCCAAACAAAAGGAAGGACTTGTAATAACTGCAAATAAGGGTTGAAACTTGGAATGAAAGTTGACAAAATAACATTCTGAATGATTATTTGCTCCAAATAGGCATAAAAATCAAAGAATCATAGAATCCCTAAGTGTGGAAGCAGGCCATTCAGCCCATCGAGTCCACACCAACCCTACCAAGAGTGTTTCACCCACGCCACCACCCCCATACCTTACCCCTGTAACCCTGCATTCCCTATGGCCAATCCACCTAGCCTACACATCCCTGGACACAATGGGTAATTTAGCATCGTCAATCCATCTAACCTGCACGTCTTTCGTTTATGGCAGGAAAAAGGAGCCCCCAGAGAAAACCTACTCAGACACGGGGAGAAAATGCAACCCTCCTGAGGGAGAGCATGAGCAACGTGTCATCTCTATAAGTAGCAAAGTCAGATAATTAATCTCAAAATTAACATCAACTGGACTATCAAGAAGTCTGATCATTAGAAGATATCAGATAATTTATCTAAGAATTAATGACAGTTTTAAAATAACATTGCAGATAGGGATCAATCAAATAAATCCTCTGTAAATAGGAACAAAAACAGCAATTGCTGGAAAAGCTCAGCAGCAACTGTGGAGAGAAATTAGAGTTAACATTTCCTGATTGGTGACCTTTCCTTAGAATTGTCTAAATAGATGCTATTTATTCAAGAACAATAAGAGAAGTGAGGGAGACTATAAATTTGGAAAAGTTAATCTGGTGGTTATTTTCCAAAATAAATCTAGACTACCGCATACTGTTTATTCTTACCTCAATGTCATGCAAACATAAAAATGAATGTCAAGTTGCGCCTTCAAGGTCAGGATACCTCGTAAAACGTAGGCTTACCTGCACATTGTGTTGACAATAGTTGCATTAGAATTGAGATAAGGTGATAAAGCTTAGGCATTCTTGCCTTGTGTACGGCTTATTTCATTCCCATGATTTCATTTCAATTAGACTTAAAACAAATTCTAAATAATATTATAATGAGCGTGACTTCCCATATTTGGAAATGTTATTCTTTGAGTACACCCAGTGCTAAGGCTAGGTCAACCCGCATCAAATGGTGGCAACTTCACTTACCAAGGTGGCTCCCTGTGCATCTCTTGCATTCAGATCAGCACCCGCCTGAATACCATCTTTGATGTCTATAATCATTTGCTGCTCTATTGCAGTGCGGGTTTGGTCAATTTTCTCCTGAGTGATCCCTGAGCAAGATTTGAAGATGAAAGTTTGTTAATTCCTGTCAGAAATCTCAGCAGGGGTGTTTCAGTCCGATCGTACACAAACTACAAACAGGAAATTTGTCAACATTATGGATGCAAGTTCTCTTTTGTTTTTAAAGTGGCCATGAAGGAAATTAGCAAGGAGAGGTTGCACACATCCAGGAAATGGAAACATTAGGAGTAGGAAGTTTAAAAGTAGACCAAAGTCAGAGCTGTTAATAATTGATGACTATTTTGTTTGAAAATGTAGTAATTATATGCGAATTAGTGGTGCTGGAAGAGCACAGCAGTTCATGCAGCATCCAAGGAGCAGCGAAATCGACGTTTCAGGCAAAAGCCCTTCATCAGGGATAAAGGCAGTGAGCCTGAAGCGTGGAGAGATAAGCTAGAGGAGGGTGGGGTGGGGAGAAAGTAGCATAGAGTACAATAGGTGAGTGGGGGAGGGGATGAAGGTGATAGGTCAGGGAGGAGAGGGTGGAGTGGATAGGTGGAAAAGGAGATAGGCAGGTAGGACAAGTCCGGACAAGTCAGCTCAGCAGCTCAGCACTCTCCCCATGGCTTGTCCTCTATGCTACTTTCTCCCCACCCCCACCCTCTTCGAGCTTCAGGCTCACTGCCTTTATTCCTGATGAAGGGCTTTTGCCCGAAATGTCGATTTCACTGCTCCTTAGATGCTGCCTGAACTGCTGTGCTCTTCCAGCGCTACTGATCCAGAATCTGGTTTCCAGCATCTGCAGTCATTGTTTTTACCCCGTAGTTGTTATATGTGTTGATCGGTGAATGGGAATTTAAGTGTTCCCTTCAGCATATGAACAAGAGAAGTATTTTGCCTTTGAGATATAATTAAAGTTGGCCATCTGTTGTATACAAATAACTGGATGTAGTATAACAGAGGGGCATTGAAAAAAAACAGGAAATATTGCCAAGCTAGGATGTTTTTAGGCAACTGGTTGAGAAGCTAATATTACAAAAATATTTCTTCAGGTTGGTTAATTTATTGTTCTGGTACAGTAAGATTGCAGATATAAAAGGGGGCACCAAAGAATCCATATAACTGGTGGTAAAAGTCATTTTGTTCCTCCCCTCAAAAGCCAGATTTCATCATGAGTTGGACAGGAATCAGATTCCCAATGCTGGGTGTTTCATCACTTCCACCCACTCTTCCTTGCCAGTCAGCTAACCCATTTACCCTCCCCCCACCCATGATAAATAAAAACACGCATACTTTTTTTTCTTGCTTGCTCGGAACAATGTTCAGGAGATGAATTTTCAACTGATGGAGACTCAAGAATAATCATGGAGGACTGGCAACTCTAACTGGGTAAAAAATGAGGTCTGCAGATGCTGAAGCTCTCTTCCTCCATTTTAACCTACTACGAATCCTCTTGCAAGGATGCCTTCCTTGAAGAAGCTCTCTTCCTCCTTGAAGGGCTTATGCCCGAAACGTCGAATTTCCTATTCCTTGGATGCTGCCTAACCTGCTGTGCTTTAACCAGCAACACATTTTCAGCTGGCAACTCTAACTGGTCTCATTTACAGATAAGATTTCACAGGACATAAAGCAGAGATACAGATCATTTGGCCTAAGCTATCCATGTTGATGGTTACGTTCCACTAGAGCGTCCTTCCATTTCTTTTGTCAATGTCGATCATTGTAATAATCTATTTGTTATTCATGATGAGAAAGTGAGAACTGCGTGCGCTAAAGATTCAGAATTGATAAGTTATGGCACTGGAAAAGCACCGCTGCTCCAGCAGTATCCGAGGAGCAGGAGAGTTGACGTTTCACGCATCAGCCCTTTATCATTCCTGATATGCCCAAAAAATTGATTCTCCTGCTCCTCGGATGTGGCCTGACCTGCTGTACTTTTTCAGTGCCATACTTTTCGACTATTTGTTATTCGTTCACAGCAGTACGAGGGCATCACAGGTAAGACCTGCAATTATAGCCCACTCCTACTGCCCTTGACATGTCTTGCTTGGGCATATTAGGGAGTAATGAAGAGTCAAACTTATGGACATGGATCTGGAGTCACATACAGGGCGGACGAGACAACGATGGCAGGCTACTCTCCCTAGACTAAACAAATTGTGAAAACTCAATACTGATAGTTTGATCCTGAGTAACATTGGCATTAAGGGAAAAAACCACAACTCCGCAATTTCCTGTGACTAATGCTGGCTGAGTAAGAGGCCAGGTGAAACCCACTTTGGTCCAAATCAAAGACAACATGGCAATACAGTTGCTGGACCAAATAAATGCTTACCTTTGTTTAATCCAACTGAGCCAAGATCCCAATATACAGGGTATATGAGAATGGCTCTTGCAGTGATAGTGTCCCTACCTCTGAGCCAGGAGATCTAGGATCACCTGCTCCAGAAGTGTGTCATAACATCTCTGAACAGGTTGATTGGAAACATCGACAGTGTATAAGAACAAGTTGTGTGGTGTTTCCCTTGGTGCTGTCAGTCAGAAAGTTTGGTGAGGCTTGGGTTAGCAGGGCGTTCTTTTAACTCTGGTAACTGGACTTAGTTCCAGGTTAGACTGATGGGATGAAAGTGCCCTGTGTTTTACTGCTTTGCAAAACCGAGTTTGGATGATGTCATTCCAGCTCCTGGGGGTTCATGTCCACTGATGAAACGGTCTCTTGTTCAATATAAATTGGCAACATTAGTCAGAACGGCCACACAACAGGAAAAACAACCTGTCATACTGCAGCAGGAGAACATGTTATTCTGAGGTTAGGTCTGTGATATTTCATCAGAAGCAGGGCACGGGCGTCTGATCATGTTACACTCAATCTCGGAGACTCCTTGGCATTACAGCTGAGTATATGGTACATAAAGGGCTCCAGTTCCAAATATTAGCATCCTTCACCCTCCCGGATGCAAAATTCACCAAAACAAAACTACAACCGAGTTTGGATCGCTCAGACATAAAATAAACTCAATTTACACAGATATTTAGAAGACTGGTTGACTTTACAGACTCTGTAAATAGAACATTTATAGTGACTCAAACCATGAACAGTAAAGACACAGGCTTTCTGTTTGGCCTAATGAAGCAGCCAGGAAGCTACATGAGATAGATGGAAACAGGCTTCACAATTTGTACTTTGCCCAGGCCCTCAAGCCCCTTTAAACCCTACAAACCCCCGCTCTCCAAACAGTCTTGGTGGTTTTAGACTTGGGTCAGTCAGTGGCATTCCCAGTTCCACTCCAAAGACTGGGGAGCAAAACTAGGGTGACACTGAGGGAATGCTGCATTTTTTGGTGGTGTCATATTTCAGATGAGATGTTACAAACTGAGGCCCCATGCATCTGCACTTTCAAGTTGATATAAATGCTGTTATTTCAAAAGAGGGTAGAGGGTTTTCCCGTGTTTCAGTCAATATTTATCCTTCTAGAAACATCAAGTAAAACAGATTATCTGGACTATAGCACACAGCTGTTTGTAGGTGCTTTCTGTATGCAAATTGGCTGGCTCCCTTTCTACATTCAGCTGTAATAATAAGAGAAAAAGGGTTTAGTTAAACTTCTCAATCCCATGTGTAATTAGAAAATATTATTTGTGCCTTCCCAAACCATCAACATGGCAGAACTCTTCTAAGAAAGGCTTCACTGGAGTTTAGCAAAATAGGCAATGATAAACTGGAGGTGATGACATCGTGGTAATGTTGTTAGCTGAGTAATCCAGAACTCGAGGCCAATGTTCTGGGGACATGGGTTTCAATCCCAGCATGGCAGATGGTTAAAGACTGAATTCAATGGAAAAGTTAGCCAATAGTGACCATGTAACCATTGTTGTTGGAGCGAATAATGATGACAGGTGACTTGATATGGAGAGGCATAGATAGGGTGAATAGAGTCATAGTGATGTACAGCATGGAAACAGACACTTTGGTCCAAGTTATCCAGGCCGACCAGATATCTCAACCCAATCTAGTCCAACCTGCCAGCACCCAGCCCATATTCCTCCAAACCCTTCCTACTCATATACCCATCCAGATGCCTTTTAAATGTTGCAGTTGTACCAGCCTCCACCACTTCCCCTGACAACTCATTCCATACACGTACCACCCTCTGCTTGAAAAAGTTGTCCCTTACGTCCCTTTTATATCTTTCCCCTCTCACCCTAAACATGTATGCCCTCTAGTTCTGGACTCCCCCACCCCAGGGAAAAGACTTTGTCTATTTATCCTATCCATGCCCCTCATGATTATAGCAAGAGACTTTTTCCCAGGGCAGAAATGGCTATCATGAGGGGGCATAATTTTAAGGTAAGTGGAGGAAGGTTTAGGGGAGAAGTCAGAGGTAGTTTTTTTTCTACACAGAGAGTAGTGGGTGTGTGGAATGCACTGCCAGTGGTGGTAATAGAGTCAGATACATTAGGGACATTTGGATAGGCACATGGAAGATAGTACAGTGAAGGGTATGCGGGTTAGTCTGATCATAGAGTAGGATGAAAGGTCGACACAACATCAAGGACCGAAGGGCCTGTACTGTGCTGTACATAAACATGTGCTGTACTGTTCTATGTTGTTTCAAACACCCATCTGGTTCACTGAATGGCCTTTCGGGCCACCTCTGCCTGTTCTTGCCCACTTGTGATTCCAAATCCACGAGGAGAGTTTTTTTCACTCGGGTGGTTGTGACTGGAATTCAATACAGCATTGTGTTGTGAATGCTCCATCATGGAGTAGGTTCAAGGGCAAGAGTGAAATAATCCCGATGTCCCAGTGAAACATGAGGACATAAGGATGGAAAGTGGAATTGAATGCCAAGATCAGCAATGCTCATACTGTCTCAAGGATTAGCCTCAAGTGGCTGAATGGACTACCCTCCCCCGTTTCTTATGTTCTTGTTGTATTATGGTATGCAGTCAGAAGGGCATAGGAAAGGCAGAGGACAAAGAAATGATCAGATGGCAGAAAACAGCCCACTGAGAAGAAGGAGAAACATCAATCTGAAATACCTCCGTAATGTTGGTATCCCATCACCAAGTGACCCCTTATTTAGAGTCATAGAGGGGTACAGCATGGAAGCAGACCCTCCGGTTAAACTCATCCATGCCACTACATATCCTAACCTAATCTAGACCCACCTGTTAGCACCCAGCCCATATCCCTCCAAACCCTTCCTATTCATATACTCATCCAGATACCTTTTAAATGTTGCAATTGTACCAGCCTTCACCACTTCTTCTGGCAGTTCATTCCATACATGTACTACCCTCTGCATGAAAAAGTTGCCCCTGAGGTCTCTTTTATATCTTTCCCCTCTCACCCTAAACATATGCCCTCTAGTTCTGGATTCCCCAACCCCAGGGAAAAGACTTTGTCTATTTATCCTATCCATGCCCTTCATGATTTTATAAACCTCTATATGGTCACCCCTCAGCCTCAAACACTCCAGGGAAAACAGCCCTAGCCTCTCCAACCTCTCCCTATAGCTCAAATCCTCCAACCCAGGCAACATCCTTGTAAATCTTTTCTGAACCCTTTCAAGTTTCACAACATCTTTCCGATGGAAGGAGACCAGAATTGCATGCAATATTCCAACAGTGGCCTAACCAATGTCCTGTACAGCCACAACATGACCTCCCAACTCCTGTACTCAATACTCTGACCAATAAAGGAAAGCACACCAAATGCCTTCTTCACTATCCTATCTATCCACGACTCCACTTTCAAGGAGCTATAAACCTGCACTCCAAGGTCTCTTTGTTCAGCAACACTCCCTAGGACCTTACCATTAAGTGTATAATTCCTGCTAAGATTTGCTTTCCCAAAATGCAGCACTTCACCTTTATCAAAATTAAACACCGTCTGCCACTTCACAGCCCATTGGCCCATCTGATCAAGATCCTCTTGTAATCTAGTTCAGAGCTAGAGTGAGAAGAACTCCTGATCCTCCTGTTTATATCTCTCAGCCAGGACTCCCTGATTGGACCAGGTTAACAGCTGCAATCAGGGAACCCACACTCTATGAGATCTATCTGGCTGACCTCATTCCAATCGTTACAAGTCAACACCAGACCAATGCCACCAACACCAGCTGCGGAATCTCACAAATCAGCCTTCAAACGCAAAAGGCAATGTTCAACCCAATTTCACACTGGGCCAAATGGGCTGTCCATTGTCTCCCAAGATGGATGGATGCCTTCATTATTATCTTAGCTTCTCAGTGTCTTATCATAGCCAGTTTAATGATCACATTCATTTTAACTGACTATTTCTTGCATCAGAATTTCTTGTCGTTTTCTCTGGTCGAGGTTAGAAATGAAGTGATAATCAGTATCTGTTGCAGGGCGGTTTATGCTACGTCTTTGAGCTTACTATAGACCCAGGTTATAATTGCTCACTCTCATTTCATCTCAATCCCTTACAGTCAGCATTCATTTTGTGGCATCAACCAACCTTGAGATTCAACTCCCTCTCCCATGGGAAAGGAAATCTGTGTAGCATCCAGTGACAGAAAGGGGGAAAAAAATCTTGATACCATGTCTTTTAATGTTTTTTCATAAACATGGGGCACCCTGAACGCTTTGTAACCAATGAGGCTCATTTGAAGTTCAGTTGCATCATTCAGTTTTAATGTAGGAATTTGCAAATATGAAGGTCTCACAGATGGCAAAGTGAGGATATGGACTGAAGGATATATATTGACTAGGAGAACTTCCTGTTCTTCTTCACAGTTGTTGACAGGATTTTACACATTGACCCAAGAGAGAAGACGGGCAATCAGCTTAACATTTTATTCAAAAGACATTACTTCTAACAGTGCAACACAGTCTCATGCTCCACTGGACTGTCGGCCTCGATTTCCATGTCTGGAATGTGACTGGAACCCAAAATCACTGACTCTGGAGTGAGAGCGCTACCCAGTGAACCATGACTGACACCTGATACAGCTGAATATATTTGACACCATTTCTATAAATATGTCACAATCCTTTGCACTCTGGAGGAAAAGACACAGGAAATACAAAGATGATATTTCACCTCATAACAAACATTAATTTAAACATTAGGAAACATGAGAAAATCTTAATGCGTTGGAGAAGATCTGATGGAGTCACGTATACCTCACATCTGTGAATACATTTCAAATGTAGGACATAAGGTGTAAAATGTTTTGGGATGTCCTGATGTTATGAAAGGTGATATATAAATGTAGGTTTCTTCTTTATGTGTTTACACAATCGTATACCATGCGTAGCTGTACAAAACACTAATGGTTGCTCATTTGCATAAGCTGGAGTTAGCTTTCAAAGTAAAATGTTGCAGATGTTGAAAATTAGCAATAAAATCAGAAACTGCTGGAATACTTTGTGGGTCTGGCAGAGTCTGTGGAGAAAAAAACCAGATCATGTCTCAAGTCAGTTATGACTCCAAGAGTTTTTCCAGCACTTCCCGTTTTTATTACAGGTGCTAGCTATCCTAATTAGTGTTATAGCAGTCTGATTGTTAGTCTGTGCTTCTTCTGTATGAAACATTTGCACTTTTAATATAAAACATTCCTGTTGGCAAGGAGCTGATCGGGGACAGAGGGGAAGTTCCTATTGCTGACAGTTTGCACAGGCCTCTTTGACAGAATCTTAAAGAATATAAATTGAAGAGTGCTTTGTTCACTCAGGGGGTTGTGACTTTTTAGCATTCTATACCCTATAGGGTTGTGAATGCTCCATCATTTAGAATATTCAAGGCTAAGAATGAAATATTGCTGATCGCTCAGTGAATCAAGGGATATGCCTGGGGGATAAATGTATAAAAGTAAATCAACATCAAGTTACTAAAACAAGGGGTAATCGGAAGAAAGGTCCAAACTTTTTTGATGTTAATTTGCAACAAATGACATTCGCAGTTTCACAGTAAGAGGACAAAACTGCCGTTAGTAAAGAAATGGGAGGTACATGAGGAGCTATAAATTATGAATCTGGCATGCCCAACCTTTCCTGACAGAAGGAATTACTGGAATGTTTACCATTACATTCCTCAAGCTGTGCAATCCTTTTCTAAACATAATTTAAAGTATCCCATGGGTTTTTTTTTTGCATTGCAAAAATCATAATGGCTATAGGGTTAAAAACTCTTACAACAAAGATGTGATAATTTTGTGGCTACATTTTCAACTGACTCTCTCTGATTTTTCTCACTGCCTGCCCTATTCCCTCTGACTTGCTCCATTTCCTTTGCTTCCCTCAACCTTCCCATCTCATTTGCTTTATTCATTTACAGGATATGGCATTGCTGGCAAGGCTTATTGTCCATCTTTAGTTGCATTCAAGAAGGTGGTAGTGGGTCTTATATTATGGGTTGTTTGGATTGTTGGCTATCCCAGCATTTATTGCCCATCCATAGTCTCCCCAAACCTCCTCCTTAAACTGCTGAAGTCTGAATGAATGTACCCCCACAAGGCGGACGGGGGGGGGGGGGGGGGCTCCAGGATTTTCACCCAAAGATGGGATCTTTCCAAGTCAAGAAGGTTTGTGATTTGGAAGACAGTTCCATTGTACCAATGCCAATGTATCTTCTGCCTCTGTCTGTCTTTAGCTGCTAGGTGGCTCAGTAGTTATCTCTGCTGCCTCACAGCACCAGGGATCTGGGTTCGATTCCACACTCTATGTGGAGTTGGCATGTTCTCCTCATGTCTGAGATGGTTGCCTCTGGGTGCTCTGGTTTCCTCCCACAATCCAAAGATGTGTAGGTTAGGTGGATTTGCCATGCTAAATTGTCCATAGTGTCCAAGGATGTACAGGCTAATGGGTCAGCCATGAGAAATGGCCACTTATACGGATTGGGTGGGTCTGGGAGTAATGCTCTTCAGAGGGTCAGCATGGACTTGATTGGCTGAATGGCCTGCTTCCACACTGTAGGGATTCTATGAAATATAAAATTAGAATAAAACACTTTGCAACAGCACTGAGCCCTGTTGTTCTCATATGTATCTGTCTAAAGAGTGTAAGATTGGAATGACAACAGGGAACGGGGAAGAAAAAAACAAGCTCGTGATTTCTACAGCTTTTATTCATTTAACAATGCCAGGCACAACCTCTCCCCCTTCTTCCCCCACATCTAAAGTATCTGGAGATTGTCTGAGAATCAACGCTCCAGTGTCTGCTCCCCCTCACATATTGAAACAGCTAATGGATTTTTTTTCATGTTGTACACGAGCTGAGCAGTAAAGTGAAGCTTAGGAGGTTTTTATTCCAGAACGGAAGTGTTCGACCATACTTAGAATATTGTGCTCAGTTCTGATTCCTCCATTATAGAAAGGATGTACAGAGAAAATAACTTATGAGCTTGATTTAAAAATGAAAAGGTTATACTTATCAGAGAAGACTGAACAGGCTGTGCCTCTATTATTATCTATAAAAGGCAGTGATTGACCTGAGAGAGGTCTTTAAAATGATGAAATGGGTTGACAGAATAAATCAGAAAAGACATTTCCATCTGTGGGGAGTGTTAAACCCAGAGTCATGGATATATTGACAATCACTTGTAAATGTATCGTCAATAAATCCAATCGGGAGGTCAGGACAAATTTCCCTGCCGTAGAATGGTTACAGTGTGCAACACCACCATCATAATGAACAAAAATGCAGGACATCCGAACAGGAGTAGGCTACTCAACCAATCGGCCAGACCACAATTGATCTTCTACATCAATATCATTTCCTCACTTGTCCCCATATCCCTTGATCGCTGTAAAATCCAGATATTAATAGATCTCTACCTTAATATCCTCAATAACTGAGCCTCTGCTAAGCTTCTTGGGTACAGAATTCCAAAGATTCACCATCCTCTGAGGGGAGAACTTCCTCCTCTTCTCAGTCTGAAATGACCTGCCCATTATTCCAAGACTTGTTTCCTTTGGTTTTAGGCACCCTCTGCTGGGAGAAACATCTTTTCTGCAACTATCCTGATGAGCACTAAGAAGGTTACACGCTTCAAGGAGAATACTGTAGTGATTGTAACGAGGTCAGCCAGGTAGTCATCATAGGATATGAGTTCTCTGATTGGGGCTGTTAATCTTGTCTAATCAGGAGCCCTGCCTGACAGCTAAGAACAGGAAGTATCAGGGGTTCTGTTCACTCTGAAAGCTGGCTCTGACAGAGCTATATCAGTTTTAAGGACCTGTAAATTAAGGGTGACTTGGTGATGGGATACCAATCTCTGTATTTTAACCAGTTGTTTCAATTTTTTTTATCCTACTAAATTCTAGAGAATATAGGGCAAGTCTTCTCCATCTCTCAAACATAGCAAAGGATACATTACAGAGAAACTGAATGAAACATATTAGAGAGAAAAGAACATAAACATGTGCTGATAGGGTTAAGTGGAGATGAGTGAGAAGAAACTGGTGTGGCATTAACCGAATGGATTGAATAACCTATATCAGTGCTGTAATTCCAGGTAATCATGGTGAACATAGCCACAAGTCTATTTGTCCTCATAGACTTACCCTGGTTAACCATTGCTGTCTCGATGATCTCTAGAGTCCGATCATCATCACACAAGTCATAGGGCATGTTCCCATCTGCATTGACTGCCAGCAAGTCAGCTCCCCTAAAGAAACAGAAGTGAGAATGAGTAACATGAACTCTGAGTTCAAGTAAATACTTTACTTGCAAAGGCGCAGCTGCCTTGCTCTCCATCAAAATCTAATAAAAATAAAAATATCTCTTTGTACCGAAAATCCCACCCTACAACATCAATCTCCTTTCCCGTTCAGACAGGACCAAGTTTGCAGTCTGCATCCACTTGCTTTATTTTCACTTTGCGACCTTCCTCATTCCATCAAACTTAATGTAAAAGGTATATATTCACAGCTGTTTACCAGGACATTGAATAGAAGGGAGTGTTTAATGCAGTGTTAGGGCTGAGTTTATTCTGTCAATCAAATCAAATCAATAAAATTAATAGAATTTATATACAAGTTCATTTCATTTATATAGACTTCTGTCACGTTCCAGTTTTTTGGAATTAGTATCCTAATAATTCATAAGGTAATTAAAGAAAGTGGGTATTCCTCTCAAGGTTTTGACTTAGCAGTAAGTATTGGATCCAGGAAACAGTACTAAACAGAAATCTTGTCAGAAGTCACATAATACCAGGTATAGTCCAACAGGTTTAATTGAACTCAAGTTTTCGGAGCACTGCTCCTTCAGCAGCAGTCTGAAAAGTTGTGATTTCAAATAAACCCGGTGTCAGGTGACTTCTGACTTTGGCCACTCCAGTCCAGCACCAGCTCTTCCACATCAGAGATCTTGTGACACAATTCTTGCCCGAGTCAAAACAGAACTCAATAGCCAAGGAAGGTACGTTAAGTATCAACCTGCAAATCATTTCAATTCAAGTCAACAACTATTGGTAAGAGTGGGCGAGATGTTTGGTTAGCCAGGTTAGACTGAAATGGGAATTTAAGTGAGACTTTGAGGTTTGGATGTATCCTCCTCTCAGTGTCAAGGCAAAAATAGACTGACCGTTCGATGAGGATTTTGACGAGGTTGGTGTGTCGACACGTGGCAGCTGCATGCAAAGGCGTCCACAGCTCATTGTCCTTCGCATCCACGTTGGTGCCATGATCCAAAAGCAGTGTTACCATCTCTTCAAAGTTATCGATACAGGACTGGAAAGGAATCACAAGGCATTAAAGAGTGACCAGCACAAGAATGAAAATGTTTCCTTGGAAGTGTACCCTATGTTACTGCCCCGCAACTCATTTGTTCTGATGATATGGGCGATGCTGCCAAACCTGCTTTCACTACCCATGTCGAGCAGGGGTGAGCCATTTTATGTTTTCTTTTCTGCTTGCGTTCATTCATTGGATGTGGGAATTGTTGGCTGGGCCAGCATCAGTTGCCCTGGAGAAGGTGGTGGTGTGCTGCCTTCTCAAACCACTACAGTGATTAGATTACTTACAGTGTGGAAACAGGCCCTTCAGCCCAACAAGCCCACACTGACCCTCCGAAGAGCAACCCACCCAGACCCATTTGCCTACATTTACCCCTTCACCAATTCACCTAACCTGCACATTTTTGGACTGTGGGAGGAAACCGGAGTACCTGGAGTAAACCCACACAAACAGTTGCCTGAGGCGAGAATTGAACCCAGGTCACTGGCGCTGTGAGGCAGCAGTGCTAACCACTGTGCCATCGTGCTGCCCATACGGTCTTTGAAACAACCTGCTAAGCATTTCAGAAGGCCTTCACACTCAAGCACATAACATGAAAATGCAATCAGATACAGACCAGATCAATGGCTGATCATTTTTGATGAAGGACAGCAGTTGGATTTTTACTGTAATATAATACAGGTCTTTCTGCTATAATGCACATTTCATTAACACAAATTCACGATAGCACGATCAACGGATTGAGGAAACAAATTGTTTTTAAAGTGCCAAGTTTTAAAGCATGTACTGGTTATAATGTGATTCCAGCCCATTAGTTTAAATGGTAATGTTATTACACAATTTACTTATAACACGGGATTCCTTAAGAATGGAACTACTGCATTATAGCAGAACTGACTATAAAACCAATTTTTTCTGGTAGCAGCACAGATCAATTTAGTTTCACTCTGTGTCCTGGTGGATTAATACCCACAACCTCTGATTGCTTCTCCAAAGATGTAACTATTTTACCCTACCACAACTTGGCAATCCCGGGATTGTGCAATATAAGTATTCATCAACATCCAGCTGGGCATTGAACAGTACCTGGGAATGCATCACTTTGGACATTAACCAGCTAATAATTAAAAACAATTCAGGGATAAATAAACATGTTCTCAGGCTTTTTGAATTGTAACATTACCTGACGCAATGGATTAGCAACATGTTACTAAATGCACCATGAGATTTGCTGCCTAATACAACATTAATGTGTACACAGATTAACTGCAGGGACACCCTTTTGGTTTCCTTGGGTTGTGTTATTGCTTAGGAGGAGAAAGTGAGGTCTGCAGACGCTGGAGATCAGAGCTGAAAATGTGTTGCTGGAAAAGCGCAGCAGGTCAGGCAGCATCCAAGGAGCAGGAGAATCGACGTTTCGGGCATGAGCCCTTCTTCAGGAATGAGGAAAATGCGTCCAGCAGGCTAAGATAAAAGGTAAGGAGGAGGGACTTGGGGGAGGGGCATTGGAAATGTGATAGGTGGAAGGAGGTCAAGGTGAGGGTGATAGGCCGGTGTGGGGGTGGGGGCGGAGAGGTCAGGAAGAAGTTTGCAGGTTAGGATGAACTCAGCACCGCCTTCCTAACCTGCAATCTTCTTCCTGACCTCTCCACCCCCACCCCCACTCCGGCCTATCACCCTCACCTTGACCTCCTTCCACCTATTGCATTTTCAACGCCCCTCCCCCAAGTCCCTCCTCCCCACCTTTTATCTTAGCCTGCTGGACACACTTTCCTCATTCCTGAAGAAGGGCTCATGCCCGAAACGTCGACTCTCCTGCTCCTTGGATGCTGCCCGACCTGCTGCGCTTGTGTTATTGCTTATATTGCTTCACATTTAAGGATACAAAGAGTGAGATTTTTGTTCTGTATATTTAAGCAGTTTTAAATATTGAAGGTTGACGGAACAAGATCTTTCCTGCAGGTACTTTATTAAAGTTAGCTTCTCCCATCCTTCCCTTTCATCTGATAGATGTGATTGCCCACTGCCAGACTACTGAAAGTGGCTTCAGTAGCTGGCCACCATGTGGCACATGGGCCACACACACTTTTTTTATTTTAATGCTCTTCAGAAAAGGAGGAGGACATAGAACATTACAGCGCAGTACAGGCCCTTCAGCCCTTGATGTTGCGCTAACCAGCGAAATCGATCTGAAGCCCATCTACACTGTTCCATTCTCATCCATATTGTTATCCAATGACTATTTAAATGCCTTTAAAGTTGGCAAGTCTACTACTGTTGCAAACAGATGAGGCTTTTCATTACGGCATGATTGAGATTAAGAACTTTTAGTGCACAAAACGACAGCTGCAAAGTGTATATCATAGCACACGGGAGCAGAGACATACTAAACCATAGCACTGCCTATTCATTAACAGAGCCTTAGAGAATCCAGAAGCACAAGTCTTGCATAATGGAAAAACTGCACATTAACAAACAAAGCATTCAAATAAAGAAACCCCTCAGGGATTGAAAACATGTGCCTATTCATCATTTATTTTCCCCTTTCAATCATATGTCCTTAAGCAATGATCTTTCTGTTGAGAAATAACTGATAATATATACGCTTGCACTCCATCTCAACTCTCTTGACCCTCTGTCTGCTCTCCAATGCTCTCCTTTAACCTCTCCTATGACTCCCATATCAACTCTGCGCAATTTTTCACCTCTAAAACTATGTGGATGTGGAATGTTGGACTGGGGGGGGCCAAAGTCAGAAGTCACAAGACAACAGGTTATAGTCCAACAGGTTCATTTCAGAGCATAACCTTATGTTGAGTGACTTTCTGACTTTGTCTAAAACTATCCTCAAAACATATCCCTTCAATCTATTGACCCAATACTTATTCAGTGAAGCAAGCACCAATATTTTTCTGTTAATGCTTCAGTGAAGCATCACTGGGACACCTTAGTATGTTAAAGGTACTATATAAATGGAAGTTGTTGTTGTTATCATTTAAGGTGACGAAATTGGAAATGTAACACGTTTTCATATTCTGTTTGCCAGTTCCAGCATCACAATGTCTGGGCAGATATAGCACATTGCCCATGGGTATTAGACACTGGAACCCAGCCGTTTCATAGCTTCCTCATATTAAGACCATAAGACATAGGAGTGGAAGTAAGGCCATTCGGCCCATCGAGTCCACTCTGCCATTCAATCATGGCTGATGGGCATTTCAACTCCACTTACCAGCATTCTCCCCGTAGTCCTTAATTCCTTATGACATCAAGAATCTATCAATCTCTGCCTTGAAGACATTTAGCGTCCTGGTCTCCACTGCACTCTGCGGCAATGAATTTCACAGGCCCACCACTCTCTGGCTGAAGAAATGTCTCCGCATTTCTGTTCTGAATTGACCCCCTCTAATTCTAAGGCTGTGTCCACGGGTCCTAGTCTCCTCGCCTAACGGAAACAATTTCCAAGCGTCCACCCTTTCCAAGCCATGTATTATCTTGTAAGTTTCTATTAGATCTCCCCTTAATCTTCTAAACTCCAATGAACACAATACCAGGATCCTCAGCCATTCCTCGTATATTGATAACCAAGTTACCTCTGGGCACTCCAGACATTACGCTACCACATCATTCACTCTGATTCACTAAGAACACTATGTTACTGTTACACCTGCTTTCTCTAAAGTATCCCTCATGCTCCATACATCACTTCTGCTTGTTGCACCTAAATCATACACTTTACAGCAGATTGAGTCCTCCCGAATCCCTCTAAGTTAACTCTGTGCTCGCTACATGACATCTCATTTATGGTTGTGAACTGTCTAAGACTGCCATAGAGAATCAAAGAACAAGAGGACACTGCTGCTAGCATTCTGGAGAAAAATCACCCATACAGTGGAAAAAGATAGTTATCCTTTAATCCCCAACTTCCTTTGAACAATTCTGCTTATTAATTACAAAAATATTAAAAGATGATGGAAATACTGTTCGATCATAGAGTATTAGGCAGGTTGGAGGCCATATGATGTAAACTCGAAGGACAGGGTCAATTTTAATTGCTAATCTTAGACTCACCATCACAATTCTACCTTCTCTACCTACAACAGATTGTCCATGTACCCTGTGTGCTGACCTGCTAGGATTTAAGAAGAAAATTTCCATAGAGTGGGAGGAAACCATGGAGGAAATGCAGGCTCTCCCTGCAGAAGTACTACTTTCGAATGATGACTGGGGGCTGGATTTTGGTTGCATATGTAGATTTGGACTTTTAAAATGAGACATACAATACAAGCTTTTAAACTACCAGAACAACCAAAACTGTCAAATGTCAGTTTTCAGTTCCTATTGAGGGATGCAGTGTTTCTTCATGGTTGAAAGAGATTGCCCACGATAATTAATGACCGTCCACTGAATACTGTATTGTAGTTGTTTGTCTATCAGTTAAAATGGCACATTTTAGGGACTGAAGACAGTACCTTTCATGCAATCTTCTTAATGTTCCCATGATTTTTCTCCTTGGTTGCTCATAGTAGCATCCTTTAATTCCAGGCAGCTCCCGGACAATCTTAGGGAATTTACAACCACAGGTAATCAACATGGCTTTGTGTGTGGGAAATCATATCTCACAAACTTTATTGAGCTTTTTGAAGTAACAAAGAGGATTGATGACAGCAGAGCAGTAGATGTGATCTATATGGACTTCAGTAAGGTGTTCAACAACGTTCCCCATGGGAGACTGGTGAGCAAGGTTAGAACTCATAGAATACAGGGATAACTAGCCAGTTGGATATAGAATTGGCCCAAAGGTAGAAGCCAGAGGATGGTGGTGGAGGGTTGTTTTTCAGACTGGAGGCCTGTGACCAGTGGAGTAGCACAAGGATCAGTGCTGGATCCACTACTTTTCGTCATTTATATAAATTATTTGGTTGTGAGCTTAAGAGGTACAGTTAATAAGTTTGCAGATGACACCAAAATTGGAGGTGTAGTGGACAACGAAGAAGGTTACCTTAGATTACTTCAGGACTTTGATCAGATGGGCCAATGGGCTGAGAAGTGGCAGATGGAGTTTAATTCAGATAAATGCGAGATGCTGCATATTGGGAAAGCAAATCTTAGCACGACTTAAACACTTAATGGTAAGGTCCGAGGGAGTGTTGCTGAACAAAGAGACCTTGGAGTGCAAGTTCATAGCTCCTTGAAAGTGGAATCATAGGATAGTGAAGAAGGTGTTTGATATGCTTTCCTTTATTGGTCAGAGTATTGAGTACAGGAGTTGGGACATCATGTTGCGGCTTTACAGGACATTGGTTAGGCCACTGTTGGAATATTGCTTGCAATTCTGGTCTCTTTCCTATCAGAAAGATGCTGTGAAACTTGAAAGGGTTCAGAAAAGATTTACAAGGATGTTGCCAGGATTGGAGTATTTGAGCTATAGGGAAAGGCTGAACAGGCTGGGGCTGTTTTCCCTGGAGCGTCAGAGGCTGAGGGGTGACCTTATAGAGGTTTACAAAACTATGAGGGGCATGGAAAGGATAAATAGACAAAGTCTTTTCCATGGGCTGGGGGAGTCCAGAACTAGAGGGATTAGGTTTAGGATGAGAGGGGAAAGATATAAAAGGGACCTAAGGGGCAACTTTTTCATGCAGACGGTAGTATATGTATGAAATGAGCTACCAGAGGAAGTGGTGGAGATTAATACAATTGCAACACTTAAAAGGTATCTGGATGGTATATTAATAGGAAGGGTTTGGCGGGTTCTGGGCTGAATGCTGGTAAGTGGCATTAGATTGGGTTGGGATATCTGGTCAGCTTGGACGGGTTGGACTGAAGGGTCTGTTTCCATGCTGTACATCTTTATGACTCTATATATTTCCTAATTTCCATTGCTGATTCAATTCCCTGCCTCATCTCTCTTCTCCCTTCATATTCTCTTTCAAACCTAACTTGCTAACCAAATGGGGGTTGGTTAGCTCAGTTGGCTGGACAGGTGGTTGGCAATGCAGAGTAATTGCAGCTGAGATGAGCATGAAGGTTTCTCCTTCTCAACCTCTCCCTCCTAAGCCACCACCTCTCTCTAATGAGAGAGTGGTCCGGTAAGTCTATGGTAGCTTTACATTGACCAAGCTTTTTAATCCTTCTTTCCTCATCATTTTTTTCTGATTACACCCCTCTAAAGTGGCTTGGGTTGTTTTACAATGTTAAATACTGGCTGTTGTTGCCAGCAAAGAGAGTACCTACTCACTGCACCCAGGAAAACAACAAGGGGCACACCTCAGATCTTACCACCCTACAATGTCTCAGGGAAAAACACAACTAACCTGCCACAGTTCACTAACCCTTTGCATTCGACAGTTTCTTGCATTCGTTTTTAATTCTCTTTGAAGAGAAAGGCTGATATATGTGTGTGTGTGTGTGTGTGTGTTGGAGGGGGAGGGTGCATTCTGCAGATTTTAAAAGCAATCACTTGCCAATGTGGCTACTTTATTAAGGGGATAGAAGGTGTGATTCAAGCATTATCAAGAATTAGGGGAATTGCATTACATTAGATACAGGGATACAGAGCCAGGAAGAGCCAAATCTGTCACTCTCTCCTGATATAAACATTGCATCTCTCCACCAATGAGTTACGCCTGCATCACTGGCGAACAATTTGTAATGAAGCATTAAGCCCATAGCATCTTAACCTCAAAAAGAAGTTACTGAAAAGATGCCTAATTGCTGAATATTAGCCAATGTCCCCATGAGTCATTCAAGAAAGGAGCCATCTAATCCGAGTTAACTTTACCTGTACCTTTTGTCAGTATCCAGCCACAGGCATAATACCTTAAGACCATAGGGTATTACCAAGCTCTAAGAAAGCTTTGAAAGTCTGACAGAACCTCAGAAACTGCCCTGAATTTAGGAGGACAGTGTACATCATGGAAGTTCGGGATATCACAGGCAGCTCATTACTGAAGCTTCCATGACATTGTATAATTTGCATCGAGCCTGGCAAAACATGCAAGGAGGTCCCACCCACTCCCTGGCAGTGATTTCTGAAGGGAAATTGCAGTCTGTTGCCAACGCTGATTGTGAAATTGTCTGACATTTCTACAGAAACACAAAAGCACTCTTCCCTACCTCCCACCAAGTCACATTTGCATACTTCATTCCCATCTTTCAGCTTAACATTTCTGCACTCTTTGCCTGCAAGAAGTGAAGCAATCTCCTAGCACTCAATGCAAACAGCCTCCCTTCTGTCTTCAGCCCATCCACTTCCCAGGGGGCAGTATCTTATTATACTGGGTGTCAGTACTGTCAACAGAATGTGTTGGATTCCTACCACCAATCCTGTTTATTGGTATGAGTTGAGCTAATGAGAGCAAGTGGAGGAGGGTGTCCACACGACATACTCAGTAAACACTGGCTCAGTCTTGACTAAGTAGTAAAGATTTATTGCATATTATCTAATAGCTAGTTACACCATCTCTAAGATATATAATTGACTCTTGTGAGACATCTGTCTCAGCTTAAAACTAAGTTCAAATTACTACCTTAGCTACATACTATTAACACTAAAAACAATCATATACACACCCTGGTGAACATACAGGGAACATCAACAGTACTGGTTAGCTCCTTCAAAGGTACAGTCCTTTATAACCTGATGGGCGGGGAGCTCTTGTGCTGTAGTGATAATTCCTCTGCTCTGAGACAGGAGGCCTAGGGTCAAATCCTACCTGCTCCTTAGATGTCTCATATTATCCCTTAACAGATTGTTTAAAAAGGCCCATTCTTATGAGTAGAGTTTACTCATGATGTTAGGTAACCCTTTCAGGTCCGAACTGCTTTTAACAATAAGTGGTCTTTGAATGAAATGGGAGTGCACAATACTGTATTATTATCTCAAGTATAACAGTTACTCCCTTTCAAAAAGTGCCCATTGACTGTGATGTGCTTTGAGAGGCCAAGTGTACTTTTTATTCATTTGTGGACTGTGAGCATTGCTGGTTGGGCTAGTATTTATTGCCTGTCCCCAGTTGTCATTGAGAAGGTGTAGGTGAGCTGCCATCTTGAATCGCTGCAGTGCACCTGCTGTATGTTGATACACAATGCCCTTAAGGGAGAGAATTCCAGGATTTTGACCCAGCGAAGGGCAATATATTTCCCATCTGGATGGTGAATGGCTTGGAGGGGAACTTAAAGGTTGTGTTGCTCCCGTTTATCTGCTGCCCTTCTCGATGGAAGTGATCTTTGGTTTAGAAGGTATTATCTGATGAGCTTTGGTGATTTCTGCAATGCATCTTTACAGAGTTCACAATGCTGCTAATGAGCTTCAGTGGTGGAGGGAATGGATGCTTGTAGATGTAGTGCCAATCAAGTGGGTTGCTTTGTCCTGATGGTGCCAAGCTTCTTGAACGTGGTTGGGGCTGCACTCATCTGGACAAGAGGTTTAGGCCATCAAAAGCACTATCTAACTACAAGCTTTTTCTCATGAAATAAGCCACTGATTTCATTTCAAATAAATTCTTTGGAACCTAGGATTTTGATTTCTTTACTCCCTTATTTCATTTCTGCTTGTTCACTTACTTGAGTCTGTATTTATTACTGCTACAATTTTAAGAGAATCAGGTTGTGGTACATTTATCACTCAACAAACTTTACTTATTACATTCTGCCAGAAAGACATTGGGCAAGTTTTTAAACTTTCAGTCAAGTGATAAGCAATCGAAGTTTAATTTCCTAATGTTAAAAAATAGAGTTTGATCGCTAAACCAATGGTTTCTTTGATTAGATTTGATTAATGAGATTTGATAGATTACTCAAAATCATGAGGATTTGAGACAGAGCAGATCAGAAATAATGAGTCCATTGGTGGAAAGAGCAAAAAGCAGAAGGCACATATTTAAGATGATTATCAAAATGAATAACAGAAACTTGAGGAAACACCTTTCACGTAACTAGTGATTACGATCTAGGTTGCATTATCTAAGGTGGGGTGGAGGCAGACTCAATAGTGGATTTCAAAAGAGAATTGGTTCATTATATTCACAATTAAAAAAAACTGCTCGGCTACTGGGAAAAGTTTGACATCGGTGAATTGCAATTCCAGAGAGCCAGAACAGTCACAATGGACCGAATTGCCTCTTTCTCTATTGTAACCATTCCATGACACTTTGATCTTATCTCTTTTTGTGGTGCTTGAGACCATTATGTATTTCCAATAGTCAAATATGCCAGGTAGCTTAAAGGAGTCAACTCACACACAGAATCATAGAATTAATACAGCACAGGAGGAGACTCTTTGGCCCATGGGACTGTCCCAGTCGGTGTGGGCTTCACGTTTAGCAGTTTAGACTGACCAATGGTCCAAACCCTATTTTTATCTTTATTTATATTTCTTTGGATGGGAA
The DNA here is from genome assembly GCF_020745735.1 of Hemiscyllium ocellatum. Classification (NCBI taxonomy): domain Eukaryota; kingdom Metazoa; phylum Chordata; class Chondrichthyes; order Orectolobiformes; family Hemiscylliidae; genus Hemiscyllium; species Hemiscyllium ocellatum. Next base: position 55,028,485 of record NC_083415.1, read on the forward strand.
GTTAAACTAAAGTGGGTGGCATGGTGGCTCAGTGGTTAGCACTGCTGTCTCACAGTGCCAGGGACCTGGGTTCGATTCCAACCTCAGGCGACTGTCTGTGTGGAGTTTGCACATTCTCCCAGTGTCTGCGTGGGTTTCCTCCGGACGCTCCTGTTTCCTACCACAATCCAAAGTTTTGCAGGTTAGGTGAACTGGCCGTGCTAAATTGCCCATTGTGTTCAGGGATGTGTAGAGTAATAGGGAAATGGGTCTGCATGGGATACTCTTCGGAGGTTCAGTGTGGACTTGTTGGGTCAAATGGCCTATTTCCACACTGTAGGGATTCTAAGAAGGGCCTTCCATTTCAAAGAAAGAGGGAAGTTCCCATGGTACTAGTTCAAAGAACAGGTGAATTATCCCTGGAGTCTTGATCATTATTTGACCCTCAGATAACATCACTAAATCAACTAAGATTCAGTACACCAGCTGACTGGAATGGAAGGGGCTGTGCAATATTCATCTGGGTGGAATCTATGTTTAATGATACACACATACTGACATTAGCAGAGATAATGTGGTGCATTCACCTACCAACCCTCAGTCTCTTGATGTAAAATGAGCATTTGAGAGAACATCTAGTGGTTATGAGATCAAACTCTGGTATTGAGTCTGCACTTTCAAGAGAAAGGAAACTATTGAAAGGGAAAGAGTTAACATTCTAATTTTCTGCAGGCTGGTCCCACACTCTAACATTCACTATAAAGGGACCCCAGCAAAACAAACCAACAGGTAGGTCCCATAAATGTTCAAGCCAAAGGAATGGAACATCACAAATTGTTTACTCATTCTCCGATTAGTGTTCAATGATAAAAGCTGATGTGGACAGTCTCTTTATGTCATATTAAAACACACCACCAACGTTTCGTTCTCCTTACTAACATTTTAAACTGTACAACAATCCTTTTGTCTCCAAACAATGGGAGAATTAAAGGCGAAAAGGAAATTTACAGAAAAAAATCTGTGCTAATTCTTTGCAGACAAAGGCAGCATTGAAGGAAAGGCAGAATCACACTGTGCCAGGATGCAATGTTTTACGCCCTCTTGCACCATCACGCAGCTGTGCTCTTTATTCTTTTCCCACCTCATAAGTAGTTGAGGAAGCAGAATGCAAGTAAATGTCATGCTGCTCCTTAGTAGTGCGTGGCTTTGAACTGACAGGCTGCAAGATCACAGCAGAGTCAAGGTTATGTTATTCAGTCAGCCTCTCATCCATTTTCCTATCCCTCCTGTGGCCAGACCTGAAGCTGTGCTAAATGTTTGCCTCATCATTTATGTAAATGATTTGGATGGGAGCATAAGAGGTACAGTTAGTAAGTTTGCTGATGACACCAAAATTGAAGGTGTAGTGGACAGCGAATTATAACGGGATCTTGATCAGATGGGCCAATGGGCTGAGAAGTGGCAGATGGAGTTTAATTTAGATAAATGCGAGGTGCTGTATTTTGGGAAAGCAAATCTTAGCAGGACTTATACATTTAATGGTGAGATCCTAGGGAGTGTTGATGAACAAAGAGACCTTGGAGTGCAGGTTCATAGCTCCTTGAAAGTGGAGTCAGAGGTAGATAGGATAGTGAAGAAGATGTTTGGTATGCTTTCCTTTATTGGTCAGAGTATTGAGTACAGGAGTTGGGAGGTCATGGTGCAGCTGTACAGGACATTGGCTAGGCTGCTGTTGGAATATTGTGTGCAATTCTGGTCTCCTTTCAATTGGAAACATGTTGTGAAACTTGAAAAGATTTACAAGGATGTTGCCAAGGTTAGAGGATGAGAGCTACAGGGAGAGATTGAATAGGCTAGGACTGTTTTCCCTGGAGTGTCAGTGGCTGAGGGGTAACCCTATTGGGTTTATAAAATCATGAGGGGCATGGATAGGATAAATAGACAAAGTCTTTTCCCTGCAGTGGGGAGTCCAGAACTAGAGGGCATAGGTTTAGGGTGAGAGGGGAAAGATATAAAAGAGACCTAAGGGGCAACTTTTTCACAGAGAGGGTAGTACATGTATGGAATAAGCTGCCAGAGGAAGTGGTAGAGTCTGGTACAATTACAACATTTAAAAGGTATCTGGATTGGTATATGAATGGGAAGGGTTTGGAGGGATAGGAGCTAGGTGTCGGCAGATGGGACTAGATTGGGGTGGGATATCTGGTCAGCATGGACAAGTTGGACTGAAGGGTCTGTTTCCACGCTGTACATCTCTATGACTGTATATCTACTGCCTGATATCTCAGATCACCATTGGAACATTTTAGATTTTAGTTAAAGCTGATAAATACAGCAAGGCTTTTCAGCAAAGGAAAGCATGACCATAAGAAATAGGAGCAATAGTAGACCACTAGGGTCATACAGTCATAGAGATCTACAGCACAGACACAGACCTTTGAGTCCGCTGGTCAAAAACAACCACCTAACTATTCTAATCCAATTTTTCGGTACTTGGTCCATAGTCTTATATACTTGGCATCACAATTGCAAATCTAAATGCTGCTTAAATGGTGTGAGGGTTTCTGCCTCTCTTATATTCAGTCCAACTCGTCTGCTCTGCCATTCAATGAGATCATGGCTGACCTGACAATCATCAACTCCACTTTGCTGCATTAATTTGCTTATTGATCGAAATATATACCTACTTCAGCTTTAACTACCACGTCCCAGCCTTAACAGTTCTCTGTGGTAAGGAGCTCCACAGATTCACTATCCTCTTAAGAGAAGAAAGTTCTCCCATTCTCTATCTTAAATGTCCTACACCTTACTCTGAGGTGATGCCCTCTGGTCCTAGACTCTCCCACAAGGGGAAACAACCTTTCTGCATCTGTCAAGTCCCCTGAGAATCTTCCGCATTTCTATAAAGTTGCCTCTTGTTCTTCTACATTCCAATGAGTACCAGTCCAATCTATTTAACCTTTCCTCATTAGACAGTCCCTCCATACCTGAAATTAGCTCAGTGAACATTCTCTGGGCTACATTCTTTTACTGTGTGGATAGTTTGGAACCCAACACTGTCCAGCATTCACAAGCGGGAAGAGTGTCGATGAAAAACCTATACCTTCCTTGACAGCCATGATGCAACTAAGTGAATGCTTCAGGCCAATGACCTTTCCATCAGAACAGTAAGCAGCCTCAAACACAGATGGAATTCTGCTAGCATGACAGGGGCCTTATCAGTTGGCTGGAGAGCTGCCAAGAGAACCAGGCCTCCTTGTCCGGGGTGGGCCTGCCAAGTTACAAATCAATCAGTCATTGGTGAGGCCACCCGTAGATTTTCCGCTGGAATCAGGACCCCAGAGAGGCAGGCCCTTCCCGGTGAGAACTGCATCATGGAGCATCTCAGAATCACAGAGGATGCAGGACCAAGATAAGTGATTAGTTGGGTGTTGGGGAGGGTGTGGGTTCATGGGTCAGAGGCCGCTGAGAGGGGGGGGGGGGTCGGGTGTTCAGAAGCAAGGATAGCTTTTTTCGCCCGGACTGCCTGCCCCACTGCATGCCACACTCAAAGCAGATCAGGGGGAGGTAGAGATGGTCATGCATCTCCTTCTGGAAAGTGCCTTTGTAAAGGAAGTCTGGAGAGGGATGCAGTGGGTTTTGTCGAGGTTCGTTCTGAGCAGCTCCATGATGTGGGACTCACCGGAACGCACACCGAGATAAACTTCGACTGCACCTGGAGGACCATCAACTTGGTGAAAGATGCTCTTTGGTCTGCCTAAAATCTGTTCTTCCAGAGCAAGGAGTTCACCTCCTGAGTGTGGCAGCCGGGCACTTTGCAAGGTCCAGGATTATGTGCTGAGGAATGCACGAAAGCTTGGGGGCAGCTCAGACCACTGTCTGATTATTTCCTTCCAAAATACAATGGGAGTCCATTCAGCTTTCAGAACCTCTCAGTGCCTCAGATATATATAAATAGAGTGTTGCACACAGGTAAGAAAGGCATTTGGTTTGTTTGCTGGATAGAGTGAAACTCCAGTATTTGTTTGTTTCTTCTTATGCAGAGCTGAACTGATTAGGTATATTTTTTAAAAAATCAAGCAGTGTGAATCCCAACGTGCAGGTCTCTGTTGGCTGTCCAAGCCCTCAATCAAGTATTGATTGTCCCTCACCAAGGGAGACACAACCTCCACTTGTCTGCAGCAGTTGGCCCTACCCAGTTTCTTACTTTGCAATACAGGGGAACCTCAATTATCCGAAGGAATCAGGTGGGGAGTATTTTGTTCAGTTAATCGAATTCCGGATAATCAAATGCCTGATAATCTAGGTTCCTTTGTTTCCTTAACTTACAGCTGCATAACTTCAACAACAGTACATTAACGTCCTTAGGTCTTCCCTAACTGGCCACTTAAGGTCCTCAATTGACACTGGGGTGAACGGGATAACCATACGCCTCGCTATAATGGGTTTAATTCCAGTACAGGTGACAAGAAGGGTGGGATTTGGTTGCATTAAATGCCTTTCCCATCTCCAATCTTGTCGTCTCTAGGAGCAGAAGATTCCATCCAACATTCACTCTCTGCTCTGCCCTGCCTGACCTGCTGACCATTTTCAATACTTTTCTTTTGATTTCAGATTTTAAACATTTCTAGCAATTTGCTTTTGTATGAAACAATGGAATACTGATTCCTATTGTATGAATGAGGTGGGAGAAAGTGAGGACTGCTCATGCAGATGCTGGAGGGTCAGAGTCAAAAAGTATGGTGCTGGAAAAGCACAGCAGATCAGGCAGCACCGAAGGAGCAGGTGAGTCGATGACTCGGGCATAAGCCCTTCATCAGAAATTATCTCTATTTATAACCTCATATCAAAGGCAGCTAACACTCCACCAGTCTACTTGGACTGTTGATGAAGTTATCCCCTACTGAGATAACTGTAGGTTGTGGAAAGCAGCTAAGCATTCATAAAGTTCTCTTTGTGTAATGTCAGGACACAGCATCTGTATGTATTGAAACAGAGGTTTTCCAAACTTTTACTAGCACAGATAGGCTATTGTGTTAATTTTTTTAAGTGCCAGGTATTTAAATAACTTTGCAGGTTGACAGTTCCACAAACCTTATCTGTGCTTTAGTACATCTCCTGCAAAGATTCATAACCTCCACATTGCAGAGTAAAGCCCCTTGTTATTGAAAAAATGGGAATTGTTTGAACTAAGCATCATTATTGAATGGACCTTCCAAGCTTGGATTTCCCCAAACAAGAGTCATGCTCAGTTTCTTCACTCTTATTGACGAAACGGAGTTTGCTTAGAAATGGGAACTAGGACCTCCACATCTAGATGCTACCCATCACTTTGGATACTCTCCAGAGTCACTGTGACTCTCGACCACAATCCTTCTGTCTCTGTCAGGAAACACAGCAACATTTTGTATATATAACATGCTTTTAACAACAGCTTGTATTTATACAGTGACTTTCACATGGTAAAGCTTCTCAAAGTACCTTGTAGTGAAAGAGTACTGAAATAAAATTTGACACAGAGCCACAAACCAAGAGGAGTCCTCAAAGTGGTAGTTTTAAGGTGTGTCTTATAAAGGAGCAGGAGGTAGAGAAGCCTACGGAATGAATTAGAAAACTTTCGGCCTAAATAGCTGAAGGCAAGGCCTCTAATGGTGGGACAATGAATATCAGAACTGAGTGACAGGCTAGAATTGGATAAGTGCAATCATTTCACAGATTGTTAAGGTTGGAGGGGATTACAGAGATAGGGAGGGAGGTGTAACCACGAACAGGTTTGCAAACAAGGGCAAGAATTTTAAAATTGAGGCAATGTTGGACCAGATACCAAGGTGGGTCAGCCTGCATGGGAGTAATAGAAACATAGAAAATAGGAGAAGGTGTAAGCCGTTCAGTCCTTTGAGCCTGCTCGGCCAATCATAATGGTCATGCAATTCAATATCCTCTTCCTGCTTTACCCCATACACTTAGTTTTCTTTAGCCATAAGAACTATATCTAACTCTTTTTTTAAAAACATTCAATGTTTTGTCCTCAACCGCTTTCTTTAGCTAAGAATTCCACAGGCTCACCACTCTCCAGGAGATAAAAAGAACCCATACATGGCATAAGTTAGGATGTAAAGAGTAGAAGTTTGAATGTCCTCAAATTTATTGTGTTGGGTGTAGGATGGAGTGGGGGTTGGGGAAGGTTGCAAGAGCTAACAAATTCTAATTTTGGCAAGAAACTGCAGAAGAAATAGCCAAGGTATTAGAGAGGCACACAGAGAAAGTGGCAGTGAGTTAAACGCATCAAATGAGGAAACTGAAGATAATGGTGAAAGAAAATAGACAGGCCAATGGAAGAAAAGCGTCTTCTTCTTGTAGCACTTTGCTAGAAGGTTGGCCTGACCCATAATGCCAAGATCACAACCGCAGGCTTGGCAAGGAGTCAGGTCCCAAACTCAGCCCAACCAGAATGGGAATTGAACTCCATGCTGTTGACTCCGAGCTGATCCACAACAGCCATCCTGCTAATCAACAAACAGGAGGCTGAAAGAACACAGCAGCGTTAGGAATGGTCTCGACCTGAAACGTTGACTTCTCCACCTCCTGATGCTGCTTGGCTTGCTGTATTCTTCCAGCTTCCTGCTTGTCTACTTTGGATTCCAGCATCTGCAGATCTTTTGGTCTCTAATCCAGCTAATTTAGACCTCAAAGAGTTTGAGTTTCTGTGGGCAACATTCAAATTTATGCTATGGTCTGGGGGTCTGGTTAATAACAGTTGGGGCTACAACTTCCTTTCCATCACGTGCCTAGCCAAGGATCTATTGCACTCTGACCACATGCCATCAGCATTTGTTGGGAGGATTTGCAAACAGATCCTCAACCTTTTTATCCAGGATTTGAATGCACCCTCCTTGGCCACCAAGTCTTGGAACTGGATTCAAACCCAGAGTGTTTTACTCAAAGGCAAGAATGATACCAACTGCACCACAAAACCTCCAAGAAAAGCATCAGTTAGACAGTGTGTACTGAGAAATGTATATGCATTTACTTGTTAATGTACAGAGATACTCAAAGCATTTGGTATAGTCTGAGTTTTAGTTCATTGAGAATCTTATTTTTAATGACAGTTGGATTGAACATTAGTATACAAGGGGAGTCTGATATTTTGAGATACATGGTTTTGATTATCGTGGATAGGGTTTGATGGAGGCTTGGGTTTAAGTATATGGGAGTCTGATTTTTTTTACTGCATGCAGACCAAATTAATTTATATACTGTATCACTAGGGAACAGTACACACAGTGTTGCAGCATGCACACAAATCTGGAGACATTTGGAATAATTTACTATGCCTCTTCAAGCAGAAATGTTAATTAGAAATTAGAATGATTATATTGGAACATGAGATATGTTCAGAATTAATGCATTAGATGATTGAATAACACAAGTCCTTCTAGTTGTAAGGCACTTCTACTCCCTATCCCATCTCACCGCAATTTGTATTGTACAATGCCTTCCACAATGTAAGTGTGTCCCATGGCACTGCACAGCCACTTCACATTATCAAAACAAATCTGACTTTGGGATTTAAAAAAAAATTAGTTCATAGGATGTAGGCGGTGTTGGCTAGGCCAGCAGTTAACACATTTCCCTAGTTGCCCAGAAAGTATGTATTAAGAATCAACCACATTGCTGTCGGCCTGGAATCACATGTAGGCTAGACCAGTAAGGGCATTCCCAACAGGGCATTTTCCACAACAATGATAGTGTTATTTATTCCAGATTTTAAAAAAACAAATTGAATTCAAATTTCATCATCTGCCATGATGAGATTTGAACCCACATCCCTGGATGACCAGCCAAGCGTCATTTACACATTATCGCCCCTCCACCACCACCCAAAACAGGTTTAGAGGAATGTCCCAAAGGAGAGGTTGAGGCAGGGAAATCCAGAGCTTCGGGCCTAAGTAGCATGGCCGCCAATGATCCAGTAACTAGATATAAAAGAGATTTAAGAGGCAACTTTTTCCACACAGAGGGTGGTGCGTGTATGGAATGAGCTGCCAGAGGAAGTGGTGGAGGCTGGTACAATTATGACATTTAAAAGGCATTTGGTTGGGTATATGGATAGGAAGGGTTTGGAGGGATATGGGCTGGGTGCTGGCAGATGAGACTAGACTGGGTTGGGATATCTGGTTGACATGGACGGGTTGGACCGAAGGGTCCGTTTCCGTGCTGTACATCTCTATGACTCTATAACTAAAGTCAGGAATGTCAGAAGTGGAGGAGTGAAAATCGCTCTGAGACTTACATGTCTGGAGCAGCTTGAGAGATAAAAGGGAACAGGGCCATGGGAGGAATTTGCAAACATGGGTGATAATTTTAAAATAGGGGTTTTGTTGGACCAAATCCCCAGCTTGTGTATAGGCTCATTTTAAACTAGGACTTTCTTTAAATCAATGTTGACAGTTCATTTCCAGGTGATAATTTGACCCAAAAGATTTAGATTGCAGTTTGGAAACTGAAGTGAAATCTGAATTCTATTCACTCCTGGACACCAAGACAATATATCCAGCGATTTCAAGCTAACACCTTATTCCAGATGCTTCAAGTGCAGAATCTGCAAACCATTTAAAAAAAAAGTTCAATCACAGTTTAAGTGTCTACCATTAAAACTAATTGACAAATACACTTGGAGTTAAGTGAGATTTGGGTGGCTTGATGAGTGTTGCTGAAGGAAAAGCATGAAATTGCACAACATCCAATTGTGGCAGATGGGGGAGCAGAGATATTCTCAAGGGATGTCAACAGAAGCAAAAAAGCTGGGCTGCATTTAAAATCTCCATCACTGCCTAGACAGATCCAAATTTATTTAACTGTACTGTGCCTGATGGCATTCAGTTAAGTGGAATCCCACAAACCAGAGTAGCAGGCCTGAGGCTCTCTCTTATCACACTTTCACTATATGGATCTCTGCGCTTAACCCTGACAAAGCTAGTTCTCTCTTTGAGTTAAGAGAAAATTGCTACATTTTTGTTAAGAAAGGATATTGAGGAGTATTGAACCAGGGCGGGTAAATGGAGTTGAGATACAGAGTGGGCGGCACGGTGGCACAGTGGTTAGCACTGCTGCCTCACAGCACCAGAGACCTGGGTTCAATTCCCACCTCTGTGTGGAGTTTGTACATTCTCCCCGTGTCTGCTTGGTTTCCTCCGGGTGCTCCGGTTTCCTCTCACAGTCCAAAAATGTGCAGGTTAGGTGAATTGGCCATGCTAAATTGCCCGTAGTGTTAGATGTAGGGGAATGGTCTGGGTGGGTTACGCTTTGCGGGTCGGTGTGGACTTGTTGGGCCGAAGGGCCTGTTTCCACACTGTAAAGTAATCTAAAAAAAATACCAGGGCATGATAGGACATGCTGTAGGAGTTAACTGGCCTACTCCTGTTTTCCTATGGTCATTAATCTACATTGGCTCACAATCCAGCAACATCTAGAGTTTAAAATTCTCTTTTTTGTTTTAAAATCACTCCATCGTCATGTCCCTTCCTATCTCTATAATACCCTCCACCCCTCAAATCTGAGGTATCTGCACCATTGGAGCCTGGTCCCCAAAACATCCTCAATTTTAATTGCCCTGTTATTAGTGAGTGTACCTTCAGTTTCTAGGCCCCAAGTTCTGCCAATAATCCTCTACAACTCTCTATTTAATATTTAGTCCTGAATACACTCCCTAAAACATACCTTTTTGAGTAAGTGGGAGATTTTATCTCCCACATGGCTCAGTGTCACACTTTGTTTAATAATGCACCATGAAGCAACTTGGGATGTTTCATTACATTAAAGATGCTATAGATGGATATTTCAAAGAATGGCAATTATCATCATGTTACCTCTCCACTTGTGCACCTCGCTGACTCAACACTGCTCATGTCTTTTGGAACTTTCCACAGCTGAACTTTCCAGAAATGGTTAGTGTAGCAACCCTTGAAGATCTCTGATGAAGAGGTCCAGAATTGAAAGTAAGGCAGAACACAAAGTAGACAGGCAGGAGGCTGGGAGAACACAGCGAGCCAGGCCACATCAGGAGGTGCAGAAGTTGACTTTTTGGGTGTAATCCTTCTCAGGACTGGGAGTGGGTGTAGGGGGAGCTGGAGATAAAGGGGGAGGTGGAGTCAGGGTGGTGAAGTGGGGATAGGTGAAGACAGGTAGAGGGAGGAATGAATCTGGTTGGTGGCAGTAGAAGTGGAAGGGAGGGGGGAAGAGGCTGGGAAGGGAGATTATTTAAAATTGGAGAACTCTGCATGTAGGCGGACGATGAGGTGTTTGCTGTTTGGTTCACTGTGGCAATGGAGGAGGCCAAGGATGATCGTGTCAGAAAGAGAATGGGAAGGGGTCTGAGAGGTCCGGTCAGCCCCTGGCCGGACTGGCTGAGATGCTCGGCAAACCATTTGGAACATTTGGTCTTCCCGATATACAGAAGACCACATTGAGAGCACCTGATACAGTAAACTAGGTTGGAGGAAAGATACATGAACTTCTGTCTCACTGGAAGGACTGTTTGGGGCCCTGGATGGAGGTGAAGGGAGTGCTGTACCGGCAGGTTTAGCATCTTTTCCATTTGGAGGGGAAGGTATCTGGGGGTTGGGGGTGGGGGGGGAGCTGTGAGGGTGGGATGGGGTGGGGTTGGGGGTTGGGGGGTGGGGGGTGGAGGGGAGGGTTGTCAGTGCAGAAAGTGGCACAAATCAAGGACTGTCAAAGGGAATGGTCCTTGCAGAAAGCAGAGAGGAATGTGGAAGGGACGATGTTCCTGGCATCTAATTGGAGTTGGAGAATGTGTTTAAGGATGATGCATTGGATGTGGAGACTGGTGGGGTGGTAGGTCAGGACAAGGGGGATCTCGGTCTTTATTGCGTTTGGGGATGGGGGGGGAGGTTTAGAGCACTGGTACTAGGAATGGAAGTGGTGTGGTGGAGGGCTGTATGGATGACAGAGGGAGGAAAAGCACATTGTTCAAAATAGATGGACATCTGGGATGCTCCTCTTCTGAGCAGGTGTGGCAACGGCAGAGGAATTGGGAGAATGGAGTTTTTGAAGGATACTGGGTGGGAGGAGGAGTAGTCAAGGTAGTTATGGGAGTCTGTGGGTTTGAAGTAAACACTGTCTGGAGACTGTCGCACCATTAAGTTCTCCAATTTCAAATATCCTCCTGTCCCATCCCCCAGCTCCCTTCCCAGCCCCACCCCCTCCCTCCCTGCCACCACTGGATGCATTCCTCCCACTGACCAACCAGGACATACCCTCCAGCTGTCTTTACCTATCCCCACTTCACCACCCTGCCCTCACCGCCCCCTTTATCTGCAGTTCCTCCTACACGGACCCCCAGTTCTGAAGAAGGATTACACTCGAAATGTCGACTTCTCCACCTCCCGATGCTGCCTGGCTTCCTGCGATCTTCCAGCCTCCTGCCTGTCTACTTTGGATTCTAGCATCTGCAGTTTTTTTTGTCTCTAAGACAGAACACAGCCCCTAGCTGCCAGATGGTGCGTTGAAAGATCCAGTCTTTGAAGACTAGTGAATGTTAGAGTGTATGGGTGGATGCATGATGGATAAGGAGGGTGTTAGTGGGTAAGATGGCGAAATGAGCACAATGGGTAGTTGAGCAGATGGGTTGAGTGGAAGTAGAGTTGGTAGGTAACAGGTACATGGGCCACAAGATAGTCAGGTCATGGAAAGGAGGTGGATATCAATCATGTCTGATCAGGTGCTACTCATCTGCTCTAGAATACAGTCACACCATTTCCGAAGGAAAGTCAGGTCTGATATGCAATTATTGGGTTTGGTTAAGGAGTATTCATCTCTAGATAGTGTACAGTTGTGGGGCCAAGGAATCATGTTTTCAAAAAAAGATAATGAGGTCAAGTTGGTTCAGGGAGCTACTAGTGGGGGAAGAGGGGTGATTCCACAAGATCAGGATGGTGACTGGGAGTTCAGTGGGACTAGTCAGAGGCAGTTTAGTTTCACTGACTAGGGCTCAGTTCTGGATAACCCAAGGATTTAGAATAGGTTTTAATCTGTCTGACGTTTTCACAGTAACTATTGAGGCAAATATCATGGATCTGTCCGATGACTGTCTCCAACTCAGGGAGGGTCCAAGGGAACAAGGTGATTTCCCATCAGGAGTTCAACCTTCCTGGGCAGTTCACATTTAGGCCACCGTGGGTCAGAGCTTCTGCAGGATCCCAACAGACATCTGGTTCCGACTACCCAGAGACTGGAAGATCAGGCCCATTTGCTTTTCTTGTTAATGTCATATAGGGTAATGCTTTCTCTTGGACACCCACGACCAAATCTTCAACTGGCCTCAAATAAATCTGGCCAGCACACTTCCTCAGTTCGCAAGCTGCGCACCCATCCAACCTGAATGTGACCACCATCTTTGTCTGCTCAGACCAGGGTGAGGCTTATGAGCCTCCTGTAGAGTATGTGAGTAGTACAGAGTGGAGGCAGGCCAGTTAGAATGCCCCTGCTTCATTCAACAACACAGAATTCCAACTCCAGATGATAATTAAAAGTCCTTTAAACCTCAGACCTGCACCCAACCCCCATTCCAGCTTGTACCCTCTCAGACAACACAAATGCTGCTACCTCTCTTCCACTGACACTCCACCAATATACATCATGCACAGTTGGCAGATTCCACACAGTATAAATGGAAATATTTTACTGTGTTTGAAAACACACTCTCACCACGTAAAATTCTTCATTTCATTCAGACTGGGGGAAAAGACCTTGTAACACTTATAATCTCATTAGATTCTAACAATAAACCAGAAACTATATGAAAAGGACACCTGATTCTACAATTTATGAAACTGTTGTGCATTATTAGAGGAACGAAACGCCAAATGTGTTAAAATCCATTGGTACTTGAAAATAGCAAGATGGGTAGAGTGGAGGTAGGAGAGGTAGCCAGATAATAGGTACATGGGCCATGGCAAAAGCAGTGATAATGGCCACAGCAGCCCTACTGATAGACTATGGTATTCCCTGAACAGGCTAAGACAGAAGCTGTTCATTACAATTACAAAGGGTGGCACAGTGGCAATGACCTGGGTTCGATCCCACCTTCGGGCGACTGTCTGTATAGAGTTTGCACATTCTCCCCATGTCTGCGTGGGTTTCCTCCCAGAGTCCAAAGATGTGCAGGTTGGGTGAATTGGCCATGCTAAATTGCCCATAGTATCCAGGGATGTGCAAGCTTAGGGGATTAGCCATGGGAAATGTGGATTACAGGGATTGGGTAGGTTGTGGGGCTGGGTGGGATGCTCTTCAGAACATCAATGTGGCCTCAATGGGCTGATTGGCCTGCTTCACATTACTGGGATTCTATGATTCTCAGATATGACATGCTTTAATGGACTTCCAAAATCCCATAGCACCAGACAAAAATAGAGTGCTAGAGGAAATTCAATTTTCATTTTCCTCCATTTAAAATGAAGAATCTGGCCACACCAGGATCAGTCTATGTCTTATACAGTAGGCACTCCTGACCTGTGAAGTTGCCAAATAAAAATCTTAGTGGTCATAAGATATGATTAAAGGTAAAATTATTTTGTTTTAGAGTTTATATTTTAAACAATTATTTATGCGCTTGATCCATTTGTGTGAATGTGTTTAATAATTACCTAGGTCAGTCTTTTTGGAACTATGGTGTTAAGCCCAGCAGGTGTCATGCAGCAGATGACAAAAGGTCTTCTGGAATATTAATGGAAATTTGTTTACATTGTGGAGTTTTACAACAGAAGAGCAAAAAAAATGAAAGCCATTAGCAGAATCTACATTGAGCAAGTTTTTCAAAATTTAGGGGAAGCTTTTGAATTCAATATGAACAATACCTGACTGAAGTTAGATGCAAGAACAGTTTGTCCCATAAATTGCAGCTTGTCCAGAGCAGTTAAAGAAATAAGTTACCTCAGTGTTAAAGCTTCCAACTTGTGAAAGCTTTCAGATCCAGAGAGTGTTTGGTCAAAAAAATCTGAACTAGTTATTCAAAGCTGACAATGTAAGGACATAAGAACTAGGAGCAGGAGACGTCATTTCAGCCCCTCGGGCCTGTTCAGCCATTAGCTACAATCATGGCTGATCTAATTTTGACTTCACCCCTCCTCCCTTGTTTCCTGCTCTGCTCCTTACAACCCTTTAACCCATTGCTAATTTAAAATTTGTCCATCTCCTCCTTGAACTTATTCATTGTCCTGATGTCCATTGCATTAGGAGGTAGTGAATTCCATAGATTCATAACCTGGTGAGAGAAGTAGTTCCTCCTCATCTCTGTTTTAAATCTGCCACTGCAGAGCCTAAAACTATGCCCTTTCACTGAGCTACAAGGAGACTGAGCCACAAGGGGAACCAGCTGCTCTATGCCTCCTTCAGTATCCTATATACCTCAATGAGGTCTTCTCTCATTTTTCTAGACTCTACAGGGTATAGACCTAAACTGCTCAATCTCTCCTCAGAAAAGAAGCCTTTCAACTCTGGAAATAATCTAAGGAAGTCCAATAACTCAGCTGTGAGTCAAAGAAGAGGATTTTGCAGCTTAGAGGCTAAGAGATAGCGAGGACAGATGCTGGAAAGTCAGATAGAGTGTGGCACTGAAAAAAGCACAGCAGGTCAGGCAGCATCTGAGGAGCAGGAGAGTCGACATTTCGGGCAGGACCATTCTTCAGCCCAGAGGGTCAAAATTGTAAAGTATTAAGCCAGCTTTCAAATTTGACAGGAAAGGAAAGTTTCTTTGACTTAACTGTAAAGTGATGGTGTTAGGGAGGACATGGGAATTTGTTTTGCCAGGAGTGTGAAGTCTTTTAAACTGTGCTGTGTGTAGATAGTTTAGCCTGTTTTACGCTACTTTTTCTTTATTTTGTGTAATAAAGATCTGTTTTGTTGTTAGAAGTCAAATCTGCAGCCTTGTAGGTTTAAGTTCCTATGAAAGACCGCCATGTTAAATTAAATAAAGACCAACATTTGATCTCTTAAGGCAAGTTTCATTCTGGGACCTAACTTGTCCAGTAATAAAATCAGCTGAGATGATAACAGTAAGAAAATTGGATTTCATCCATAAAAGAATTAAATGTGGCTATTTGTGCAGTGAAACATATATCCACTCCCAGACAATATTCAGCCACTTTGTCCTCAGAAAAATACTGCTGTCTAATTATGACGTGTGCCAATAAAGTGAATGAGGCTGCTTCTGTTGAGAGGATAAGTCTATGAACTCTGAGTTACAGCCACACATCTCTGCTCGGTTTTAACAGTGATTCATCTGATAAGCTGAACGGTGCACATCAAAAACTGGTTTAGCTCGCTAATAAAAGATCAAGCTACAAGAGAAATGCTTTCATCTTTGCTGCTATTCTGAGATCATTCATGTAGTTCCCAGTTCTCTTTTGACTTGATTTTCCTTTCAAGAGGCACCATGACTCAGCATTGAAGCTGCAGGACGTTCAAATTCCCGAGTTCTGTTTCTCACCGTGTCAGGGGTGCAAGTCTGGATGGATCACTAATTTGGAGAAACTTACCGAACTGAGCAGGGAGAAAGGATTCTTCCTGATCAAGCAGCAAAGTAATTGGACGGAGTGTTGTTGTTGGCTGTGTCTCACCACCAATGATATGAACAAATTGATTAAATGTGTCGGGAGGAGTGATGGAGTAGACCGGGGCTATATACTCCAGCGCTTAGAAGAATGAAAAGTGATCTCATACATACTTCTTAAATTCTTAAAGATGTAGACAGAATGGATGTGGGAATGAGGTCTCCCATGGCTATGGGGGCGAGAGCAAGGGGCAGGCCATTTTGAGCTGAGATGAGGAGGAATTTCTTCAATCAAACGGTGATGATTTTCTAAGAATTGTTTATCCCAAAGGACTATGGAAATTCAAGTATGAAATGAGTTTGAGAGAGACTGATAGATTTCTATTCAATGACATTAGATTAGATTAGATTACTTACAGTGTGGAAACAGGCCCTTCAGCCCAACAAGTCCACACCGACCCGCCGAAGCGCAACCCACCCATACCCCTACATTTACCCCTTACCTAACACTACGGGCAATTTAGCATGGCCAATTCACCTGATCCGCACATCTTTGGACTGTGGGAGGAAACCGGAGCACCCGGAGGAAACCCACACAGACACAGGGAGAACGTGCAAACTCCACACCGTCAGTCACCTGAGTCGGGAATTGAACCCAGGTCTCAGGCGCTGTGAGGCAGCAGTGCTAACCACTGTGCCATCGTGCCACCCACATGCCACCGTGCCGCCCACAAGGGAAATGGGATAGCTTAGGAACATAGCATTGAGGTAGCTTATCAGCCTTGGTCTAAAATGAGAAAACCCAGGTTCAAATCCTACCACGGCAGATGCCATGGAATCTGAATTCAACAAAATAATCTGCAATCAAGAGTCTAATGATGACCATGAAACCATTGTTCAATGTCAGAAAAACCTATCTGGCTCACTAATATCCTTTATGGAAGGAAACTGCTATCCTTACCTAGTCTGGCCTACATGGAACTCTGCAGTGTGGTTGACTCTTAACCACTCTCTGGGCTTTTAAGGTTGGGCAACAAAAGCTGATCCCATGAATAAATTTTAAAAAGGGTCCATTCTGGTGTTCACGCTGCAGAAAGTCTCCTCCTTCCTTCTCCGTCAAACACCCTATCTGCAAAAGATTCTCTCTCAATCTCCTGCTAATTGATGAGATTGCATCAGCGGTATGAGAACAATCACAAGGTAACCATATGGTTTGGAAATGCTGAGCGATAGATGACCATAGGGGTGATGAGATGATGCTAGGGTGAATGAAAGGAAATTTCAAAAGAAGGACAGCGTGATTCCCTTCGCATCAATCGGTTTGCTGGAATGAGAATAGATTAGTATTTTTAAGCTGCTTTTAGTAATGAAGAGTCCTGTGGATTTCAGTCCGTCCTTAAATAATGATACCCCTTCTTTTTCATTGCCTTAAGATGTTGTATTTTGAAGTATTTCAAGTTTCCGAAGGAGATCTCAAGATCCCAAAAGAAACGTTACATCAAAGACGTGTTCCCATCCCCAATTGCATTCCTGCAAGTTTTCATAAGGCAAATACTTTCTCTTGGTTTTTATTGTCTGCTCTCTTCAGTCAAAGCACCTTTAGTATAGTGAAACCTCACGAGGCATTGTATATAAGTGCAGCCAAACAAAGTTACATGAAGAGCAACTTTCTCTCTAAGCTGCTGTACGGGACGGCTCCAAGGTTCCACACATAACAACGGCCATGACAATAGATTGATTTCCGGTCTGGGAACTTGATGCAGCTTAGGGATTTCAGAAGACAAAATTCAGAGGGTGTATTTACAAGAATGTACGGGGTGTGAGGTGGTGGTGTGGTGGTAATATCAATGGAATGGTAATCCAGAGGGTCAGCATAATACTCTGGGGCATCTGGTGAAACTAAATGAATAAATCTGAAATTAAATTTGCTCAATAAATCTGGAATTCAGTTAATAAATCTGGAATTAAAAGCTCATCACAGTCACGGTGACCCATCATGGATTGCTGTAAAAATAATAATCTGGTTTACCAATAGTTTAGTGAAGGCAATCTACCAACATTACCTGATTCAACTTACGTGGAAGGTTTGAGTTATAATTAATGGATTAACTGGGACTTTTTCACTGCAGCCATGGAGGTTGAGGCGTGACCTGATCGAAGTTTATGAAATAATGAGGGGTATAGATAGAGTTAATGGTAGTTGTCTTTTCCCTAGGGTGGGGGATTTCAAGAGTAGGGGGCACGTTTTTAAGATGAGAAGAGAACGATCTTAAAAAAGACATGAGGAGCAAATTTTATAGACAGAAGGTGGTTTATGTGTGGAATGAACTTTCTGAAGAAGGGGTAGATGTGGGTACAATTACAATGTTTAAAAGACATTTGGATTTTTGACTATAGTATATTTGATTTAATTGTACATCAATGTTTGTATTTGAGAGTTTTGTTTATTTTTGTAAACTTGTAAAAATGTTAAATTTCTAATAAAAATATCTTTAAAAAAAAGACATTTGGATAAGAAAGGTTTGGAGGGATATGGGCC
Organism: Hemiscyllium ocellatum; assembly: GCF_020745735.1. NCBI lineage: Eukaryota > Metazoa > Chordata > Chondrichthyes > Orectolobiformes > Hemiscylliidae > Hemiscyllium > Hemiscyllium ocellatum. The sequence goes on from NC_083415.1 coordinate 55,046,571, forward strand.
AGGAGTAGGTAGGCAGGTTTAGTTTGGGATTATGGTCAGCGTGGACTGATTGGATCGAAGGGTGTGTTTCCATGCCTCAACGTGACTACATATCCTTACCTTTCTCTGAAAGGGCAGAGAAGGTATGTATTTCGAGCCAGGGCAACTAGGTGTATGCAACAAATGCTGGCCTTGTCACTAACACCAATTTCCCATAAAAGGATAAAGAAAAAAATATTACGAGTCATTAAAAGTTAAGTTTTGAATGTTTAAAGAAGTTAAGAGAGAGGTGGAGAGATGTAAAGAGAGAATCCCAGGGCTTTGGGATCATGAAGCTGAAGACACAGCCATCAGTGGTGAAGCACTGAAAACATCAGTAAGCTTAGAATTGGAGGAGTTCAAAGACCTCCACAGAGATTACTGTTGGCATCGTGGGTTGGATTTTGAAGATGGATCATCATGCACACTGTGCAAGAAGGTTATAAATTGAAGTCAGATACTTTCCCATCTTGTTTGCATGGCATCTACAAAGCTGTTAATTCCTATGGAGCCAGGAGGGGAGGGGTTGAGACTTGCCTAGGCATTTTGCTCCCTCCTGGAGAGGAAGGTGGGGGAATACAGAGGAACCTCAATTATCCAAATATCAGCTTATCCAAAGGAGATCTCAAGGTCCCACTAGAAACATTACATCAAAGACGTGTTTCCAACCCTGATCGCATCTTGTGTTTACAATGATTCAAAGTGAACGCGGCTTACTGAAATGCTGCTGAGAACAGTCCTGAACATCGGTGGGAGCCCAAGCACCATCTCCAAATGACTGCCCTCTCTCTCCCACCACACTTTCCCTGGAGTTCGACACTGTACCCTGTACCCCCCTTCCCCAGATAATCTCTCCAACATTGTCCTGTACAGGGCAAAGGTGGAACCTGTCAAAAAGTTGCAGTTAAATGTTGTGTGTGTGCGCGCGCGCACTATTTAGAGACTCACCCCCCAAAGGGTGTGTGTGTGTGTGTGTGTGTGTGTGTGTGTGTGTGTGTTTGTGTGTGTGCGCGCGCATGGGTGCAGAATCACAGGCACAAACCAGAGATGTACTGCCTCACACAGCAAGACACGGCACACAACCTCAGTATCAGTTTCTCCTTAACCATACTGTCAATGTTTGTTGCTTTTGCCCTGTAGATTTAACCCACCTTCCTGTACTCAACTGTTAAAGGAACCCTAGGCCATCGGCAACCCAGCTCACAGTTTTGACATTTTCGGCTTAAGTTTAATGGGATTCCCACCTCAGAGCCCAGATAGTTTTAGGTTCAAGTCCCACTCGAGATAGTCCAGACTGACGCACTAAAGTAGCACTGAGGGAATGCTGGATTGTCAAAGGTGCTCTGTTTCAGTTGAGACATTAAGTCAAAGTCAAGTGGCTATAAGCATTTGCTATTTTGAAGGTGAGCAGGGGAATGTCATGGCCAACATTTCTTCAACAAACAACACCTGAAAACAAAAATAAACCAGAGAACTGCAGACAGGTGACTGAGGTGTCAGTGGGGGAGCACTTTGGGGCCAGCGACCATAATTCTATTAGTTTTAAGATAGTGATGGAAAAAGGTAGACCAGATCTAAAAACTGAAGTTCTAAATTGGAGAAAGGCCAATTTTGACAAGAGCTTTCAAAAGCTGATTGGGCGCAGATGTTCGCAGGTAAAGGGATGGCAGGAAAATGGGAAGCCTTCAGAAATGAGATAACGAGAGTCCAGAGAAAGTATATTCCTGTTAGGATGAAAGGAAATGCTGGTGAGGAGTATAGATAGAGTTAATGATAGTTGTCCTTTCCCTAGGGTGGGGGATTTCAAGAGTAGGGGGCACGTTTTTAAGGTGGGAGACTGGTGAGCAAGGTTAGATCTCATGGAATACAGGGAGAACTAGCCATTTGGATACAGAATTGGCTCAAAGGTAGAAGACAGAGGGTGGTGGTGGAGGGTTGCTTTTCAGACTGGAGGCCTGTGACCAGTGGAGTGCCACAAAGATCAGTGCTGGGTCCACTACTTTTCATCATTTACATAATTGATTTGGATATGAGCATAAGAGGTATAATTAGTACGTTTATTGATTGGAGTGTAGTGGACAGCAAAGAACGTTACCTCAGATTACAACAGGATCTTGATCAGATGGGCCAATGGGCTGAGAAATGGCAGATGGAGTTTAATTCAGATAAATGTGAAGTGCTGCATTTTGGGAAAGCAAATTTTTGCAGGAATTGTACACTTAATGGTAAGGTCCTAGGGAGTGTTGCTGAACAAAGAGACCTTGGAGTGCAGGTTCATAGCTCCTTGAAAGTGGAGTCGCAGGTAGATAGGATAATGAAGGAGGTATTTGGTATGCTTTCCTTTATCGGTCAGCGTATCGAGTACAGGAGTTGGGAGGTCATGTTATGGCTGTACAGGACATTGGCTGGGCCACTGTTGGAATATTGCGAGCAATTCTGGCCTCCTTACTATTGGAAAGATGTTGTGAAACTTGAAAGAGTTCAGAAAAGATTTACAAGGATGTTGCCAGGGTTGGAGGATTTGAGCTATATGGAGATGTTGAATATGCTGGGGTTGTTTTCCCTGGAGCGTCGGAGGCTGAGGGGTGACCTTATAAAAGGTTTAATAAATCATGAGGGGCATAGATAGGATAAATAGACAAAGTCTTTTCCCTGGGGTGGGGGGAGTCCAGAACTAGAGGGCATAGGTTTAGGGTGAGAGAGGAAAGATATAAAACAGTGCCAAGAGGCAACTTTTTCACTCAGACAGTGGTGCATGTATGGAATGAGCTGCCAGAGGAAGTGGTGGAGGCTGATACAATTGCAACATTTCAAAGGCATTTGGATGGGTGTTTGAAAAGGAAGGGTTTGGAGGGATATGGGCCATGTGCTGGCAGGTGGGACTTGATTGCTGGCAGTGGGATATCTGGTTGGCATGGACGAGTTGGACTGAAGGGTCTGTTTCCGTGCTGTACATCTCTATGACTCTATGTTGGAAACAAAAACAGAAATTGTTGGAAAAGCTCAACAGCACCTGTGGAGAGAAAGCAGAGTGCTGAGTTTTTCCAGCAATTTCTGAAGCACCTTAAAAACAAGTAATTTACTTAATTGTAATTTGTGAAACCTTACTGTGGGGCTGCCAGGTTTTTAACATTACAACAATGACTAAACTTCAGAACTACTGTTCTATAGAAGGGGCACTTGACTCAAAATGTTAACCCAGATAATGGGTGGCGTGGTGGCTCAGTGATTAGCACTGCTGCCTCACTGTGCCATGGAACCAGGTTCGATTCCACCCTCAGGTGACTGTTTTTGTGGAGTTTGCACGTTCTCCCCGTGTCTGTGTGGGTTTCCTCTGGGTGCTCCAGTTTGCTCCCACAGTTCAAAGATGTGCAGGTTAGGTGAATTGCCCATGCTAAATTGCCCATAGTGTCCAGGGCTGTTTAGGTTAGCTGCATCAATCAAGGGAAATGTAGAGTAGCAAGGGAATGGGTCTGAATGGATTACTCTTTGGAGGGTCAGTGTGGACTTGTTGGGCCAAATGGCCTGTTTCCTCACTGTAGGGATCCTATGATTCATTCTCTCTGCACAGATGCTGCCAGACCTGCTGAGTTTCTCCAGTGTTCTCTGTGTACGCCTTTTAGCTTTAAAACATTTTGGGGCATGCTGTGGCAAATAAAGCTGTTTAAAATTTGAGATTATTAATAATATACATTTTTCAACATCTGTTATGCTATAAAACAAATACAAAAATAAATGCTACATTTATTCTGTTTTTATATAAAGCAGATGTCGTGATATTTAAGTCGGTACAGACCATGTGTAACTGGACCAGACAAGGCACAAAGGTCCCATATTCAGTCCCTGGACCATGTTGGTTAGTTGATCTCGGTCAGTTTGTTAGTTTGGAAATTACAGCTGACTGCTCCTGAACAAATATCCAGCCTCTCTTGCTGGAAAGGCAGTTGAAGTACGCACGATATCATAAGAGCAGGAGCTCTCTGTCGTACTAATCATGTGTCTGGCCAAGAACAGCTAACATAGAACAGATTTAGAAGTGAGGGCATACTTGCCTTTTATGATGATTAAAGGATCTTGTGTGAGAGACTCTGTTACCAATAAATAAAAATGTTTATGTACTTTTCCCTTCTGGAGACTACATTCAACAGGGGATTACTAAAGTTCTCAGTTTCTGCAACTGGACAGCATGAGATTTTTCCATTAGTACAAGTCAATGAGAAGTCTGCTCCATACCTGATGTAATGCAGTGAGTCCATCTTCATTGCACAGATCTGGGTTCACATTCTTTTTCAGCAAGAGGCTCACTGCAATAAAAACACCACAATTACTCACAGGACATAGCACTGCTTTTAGGCTCACTTACTCCCATTTATAAAAAGGATGAAAAGGAGACCATTCAGCCCATCATGCCTGCGTCACATCCTTGTTGGAGCTTATCCAACCACTTACACTGTTCTGCTTCTTCCACTTAGCCCTGTGAAGCTCTACTCTATTTATCCAATTTCCTTTTGAACGTTCCAATGAATTTCCATCCACCACCCTCTCTGTTTTACAGAGGGATCTGGAATATGCTGCCAAAGTGTTTTCTCTTTATGCCACTGGTTCTTTTAGCTAATCATCTCAAATCAGTGCTCCCTGGTTATTAACTTTTACCATTGAAAACAGTTTCTCCTTTCCTGCTCCATCGAAACCCTTCGTGATGTTGAAGGCCCAACATCCTTAACCTTCTCCATTTGAAGGAGAACAACCAGGGCTTCTCCATAAAGCCGAAGTCTCTAAAGCCCAGATCCTATTCAAATAAATCTCGCCTGCACCCTTTCCAATGCCCTGGCTTTAATCCTAAAGGGTGGTGCTCACAATTAATCTTCACATTCTAATCGAGGCCTAACCAAGCAGCAGCTGAAACAGTTTGGAGGAAGGTTTGGGATCTTACACAATTCTAGCTTCAAAAGAGGACAAGGGGGAAGCAGTTCTACTGAGTTGTAGGAAACAATAAACCAAAGGTTCAATAGGCAAGTTTTAGGCTTGATTACTGAACAGAAAGTAATATTCATACGTTACGGCCTTGTGCGGCAGTTATACAAAACCCTGGACGGACCTCACTTGAAGTACTGTGAGCAGATCTGAGCACCAATCCTGAGGAAGGATAGATTGACCTTGGAGGCAATACAACATAGATTTACAAGAATAATATCTGGACTTCATTAGTTAAGTTATGAGGAGGGATTTTACAAATATAGTCCGTTTTCTCTAGAATTTAGAAGGTTACAGGGTGATCTGATCAAAGCCATCAAAAGATATTAACAGGAAAAGACAGGGTAAATAAACAAAGTATTTCCACTGGTTGAAGATTTTCGATCTAGGGGCAGAGTCTACAAAATTATGGCGAGACTTTTCAGGAGAGATGTTACACATCAAGGGTGGTAGATGTTTGGAACTCCCTTCCATAGTGGATGCTGGATGCAGTTGTTAATTTGAATATGCCCTACATAACCTTTTGTTAAACCAAGGTATTAAGGGATATGGACCAAAGGCAGGTATATGGAGAAAGGCCACAGTTTAACCATGATTAAATGGTAGAACAGGCTCGAAGGGATGAATGGCCTATTCTTGTTGCTGCGTTCCCAGGTTCAAGTAAAAGGGGCAAGAAAACATGGAATAATTTCAAACTCTGAATGCAGAGAGGAGGATGAGGAGTGGAGTAACTGGAGGCTGCTTCTGGTCAGATACACAGGGGCTGACCACATCCACAGTGTTGTAGATCTTATGATTCCAAACAAATTGGTCACTCATTTCTACTTGACCATTCCCATGTAGCAACTGCACTGGCCAGGCCACTGCACCTGAGTGCCACTCACCTCCTGAAGTGTGCTCTCTACTCCAAGTTGATGATTGGTCAAAGATCAGAGAGTGCCCAGAGGAAACTTTTCAGTTACACTGAAGCCGATTTTAAATTCAGCTTTGACACCAACAGCTGGGAAGAGAGTGCGTGGGAGCCTGTGGATGATGAGCTTTACTTCAACAAGGTGTGGCTGACTTTGAAACAAGCCTAAGGTAAGAGAGCAAGGTGAAAGCTCAAGAAGGGACACTATCCCTCATCGATTGATAATAGATGCATCAGTGACTGCTAATATGAAAATGTGGATTTTTTAAAAAATGCTGATGCCCCCATAACCTTTTACTTTCTTCTTCTCAACATTTTACCTTACACTGGCTTCATTCCTATCTTACACTGCCTCTTTCTCCCTCCCTTTTTAATACTCTCTTTCTCCAATTTTACTCTGGGATTTGTGACAACCCCAAAGCCTCTTTGGCCTAAAGCAGTCCTTAGGAATCAATAAGCATCTTGGGGCATCAACAATGGGTAGCACGGTGGTTCAGTGGTTAGCATTGCTGCCTCACAGTGCCAGGGACCCGAGTTCGATTCCAGTCTCGGACGACTGTCTTCGTGGAGCTTACAAATTCTCTCCATATCTGCATGGGTTTCTTCTGGATGCTCCGGTTTCCTCCCATAGCCCAAAGATGTGCAGGTTAGGTGAATTGGCCGTGCTAACTTGCCCATATTGTTCAGAGATGTGTGGTTTAGGTACATTAGTCAAGGAAAATGTAGAGTAATAGGTTAGAGGAATGGATCCGGGTGGGATACTCTTTGGAGATTCGGTGTGGACTTGTTCAGCTGAAGGGTCTGTTTCCATACTGTTGGGATTTTATGAAATCCTATGAATAAGGATCACTTCCACCCACTCAGTGCTAATGAATTCCCTAATCTAGTAAATATTACACAACATTTTCCAGCAGTGAAACAGACCATTCAGCCCAAATGGATTGTACACCCCATGCAAGCCTCCTCCAGTTTCATCCCAAATGGTTAATAGATTTTTCTATTCTTTTCTCCTTCATGTGATTATCTAGTTTCCCATAAATATTTCTTCCAAGCGAATGCTACTTCCCTCATCTAATCATTTACTCAGGAAAACAGTTTCTTCTGAGTGTTCTGTTGGTCTTAGGAGTGATCAGCTATATTCATGCCCAGTAATGTTGGACTGCCAGCATTTGGAAACATCATGAAAGTTAGGCGGCTTACCCATGATTCCTTAGAGAATGTTGAGTTAACAGTCAGCAATGACTATTATAAAGATCAGATTCACTTAGAGTCATAGAGATGTACAGCACAGAAACAGATCTTTTGATGCAACTCATCAATGCTGACCAGATATCCTAACCTAATCTAGTCCCATTTGCCAGCACTAGGCCCATATCCCTCCTATACCCATCCAGATGTCTTTTAAATATTGTAAAAGACTCCACCACTTCCTCAGGCAGCTCATTCTATACACACATCACCCTCTGTGTAGAAAAGGGACCTAAGGGCAACTTTTAAGTTTTTCTCTTCTCACCCTAAACCTATGCCCTCTAGTTTTGGATTCCCCCAAACCAAAACTTACCCTATCCATGCCCCTCATGATTTTATAAACCTCTAAAAGGTCACCTCTCAGCCTCCAAATAACCTCTCCCGACAGCAAGCCCTCCAACTCTGGCAACATCCTTGTAAATCTTCTCTGAACCCTTTCAAGTTTCACAACATCATTCCACTAGGAGGGAGACCAGAACTGCACGCAATATTTCAAATGTGGCCTAACCAATGTCGTATACAGCTGCAACATGACCTCCCAATTCCTGTACTCAATATTCTGACCAATAAAGGAAAGAATGCTTTGAAAATTTCAGTCAGAGGAGGATGGTTTGCATTACATAGAGACAGAAGGTTACCCAAAGTTATTTTTATTAGCCAATGTGTAATAATGTGAGATCTACACACTTGTAAACAAACAGCAACAAGCTTTATTGAACAAAACTATACACAGAGGATAGTGAGAGGGAGTATCTTACTTTGAGCTCCGCAAGCCCAGACTCCTGTTTCATGTGATCTGATATCACCATGACAGAACTGCTTTCACAAATGCTCAAACATTATACCAAAGATATCATTCCCACTACTCCATGCAAACAGCACAGGAAAATAAAACGTGACAAATTAAGGTTATTAATTAATGCATTTTGGAAAGGTATAACATTGATAATCGGAAGCTAAGCAGAGCAAATATTTAGCTCATGCTCTGTGAAAACAGAACAAATTTGTGTTAGATTTCTGTGCAAGCCTAAAGAGTAAGGGTTCTACATTATTGTTTCCAGGTCATGCTATCAGTTAGCTAAATATTGCACTGAATAAGATACTCCCTGCATTGTAGATCATGTTTCAGGGGAAGACTAGTGGCACTAGCCACATTGAAAACTCTAAGCCGACTGCCCCTGAGAGAATATAGATCTCAACTTCACTGACGGCTTAAAGAGCAAACTTAAAGCCATAATGGTCTTTAAAGACTAATATTTGATCCAATTCATGATGGTTTCACTGATGACAATTGGGGTAGCAACAATGCATCACAATGGCCTCAGTGTCCAGAAGGACAGAGAAACAAAGTTAGCTCGGATTCCAGCTCCTGATCACCTTGAAGTCTGTCTCCTGCACCATTGAAGTTTATTACTGCACCAATGATGGCTGTTATAAAATGTATGTCACAGTTCATCCCGCTGTTACCATCCTCTTTCAGGCCAGAGATCTACAGAACCTGCTTGGTGTGGGTGGTGGAGGCAAACCACTTGGTAGTCTAATGCTTTTGCCTTAAACATGGTGTGGTTTATTGTATGAGAGCACCTAGATACAAGTTATAGACATTGTTACTAAGCCAATGAGGGAGACCTCAGTACTTGGTTTAAATCCTGCGGGACCCAAAGTCCTTGTGATCATTTATAGTGGTGCAAAAAGCACTCCTCAGCTTTAACCCTTTCAGACTCTTATACCACAGTGACTATGCCTTCTGCTGCCTGAGTCCAAATCCCGGAAATTTCTTCAAGACTTCTTTGCCTTCTTGCCTTTATCCCATCCCCCTTCACCTTAACACCTACCTCTTTGACTAAAATTTTGGTCACCTGTCTGACATTTAATCTGTTAATGTCCAGGAGAGAGTCTTACTACATTAAAATGTGTTGTACAAATTGAAGTTGTGTTTGTTGCTTTCGGGTGAATCTTGCTGGAAAAGTGTTCGTGCACCGACATCGGATTGTACCTCTAAAATCTCTCAATAAAGCTGTTGATGTTTGCAAATGACCACTTAAGCATGGTATTGAAGAGTTGTCCATGTCTGTAAAATCACAGCCTTGCATGAATCAGCAACTCTGGGAGGAGTGATGTAAACAGGAAGAGGGCAGAGGAGTGGGGGAGAATGCTAGAAGCAATCTACAGGCAGAACGTTTGACTTAAAACATGAAGAATGACAAAGTAGAAATCTCTATTGAACTGTGCCAATTTGAGTAGCTTAAATATCAGGAATTAACTTAAAACACATTAAGCAAAACCAGAGAAAAACTCATCTTGTCAGTACAGTGGCAGCTTGTAGCTATTTCCAACAATCACACACTTAATTTTTCCTCATATTTATAAGAATGTCAGTAACTGCTATACTCTTGTAGTGTGGTAACTAAGCAACCAATTCTATGTGTGCATCTAATGACTGATGTGAGAATGAATCAGTTAAAACCACCATGGAACAGTTAAATTAAAAGCAGAAACTAGACACACAAACCCTAAATTTGATTACTTTAAGCCAATACTTGCAGCCAATCATTTTAACAAAAGTTGATGGGGAAAGAATTACTCGAGGTTTTCAGTTGAACTTCAGCTTACAACTTTACACCAGAAATAAATGCAGTAAAAGGGGCATCTTACAGGTATACACTGGAGAACATGTTGCTTGAGAAAGGACTTAGAGTCATAGAGATGTACAGTCCCTTCGGTCCAACCCGTCCATGCCAACCAGATATCCCAATCCAATCTAGTCCCATCTGCCAGCACCTGGCCCATATCCCTCCAAACCCTTCCTATTCATATACCCATCCAAATGCCTCTTAAATGTTGCAATTCTACCAGCCTCCACCACTTCCTATTGGAGGCTCATTCCATACACGTGTCACTCTCTGTGTGAAAAGTTTCCTCCTTCGGTCCTTTTTAGATTTTTTCCCTCTCACCTTAAACCTATGCCCTCTAGTTTTGGATTCCCCGACGCCAGGAAAAAGACTTTGTCTATTTATCCTATCCATGCCCCTCATAATTTTGTAAACCTCTATAAGGTCACCCCTCAGCCTCCGACGCTCCAGGGAAAACAGCCCCAGCCTGTTCAGCCTCTCCCTGTAGCTCAAATCCTCCAACCCTGGCAACATCCTTGTAAATCTTTTCTGAAACATTTCAAGTTTTGCAACATCTTTCCAACAGGAAGGAGACCAGAATTGCAGACTTGAGGCACTAAGATTTGTCAACTACACTACATTTTTTAAAAAATCCATTTATATAAAAAATTAAAGTGGCCTGGCCTACTTAACTCCAGTTTGCAGTAAGTGGTACAACTCTGTGTTAAAATTAGCCAAGCGACCTATCCCATTAAAACAGGCAAAGATCAGTGTCTATGAGTATTCTGCCATCTTAGATGGAGGGATATAAAACTGTACAGCATCCTGCAGCCTGTACGTTTGGTGAGGAACATTGTGAACCTCAAAAGCATTGACGCTGTAATGACGAGCCAGAGAGTGGGACATGCTGTGGTGGGGTAAAGTTTACTTCTATCATATTTCTCTAAGTTTCAATTTGAAATGATTTACCCTCAAGCAGTAGGCTTGAAATGGAATGTTATAAATGTCAAAAGCATTCTGATTTAAAGCGCCATGATGTGTGATGTTTACTGTGCCCTCAGTCAAAAAGTTTTATGATGTACTCTTATGAAAAGTTTATTTTTGGGAACAAAAACGTTTTAACAAATCACTAAAGGGAAAAGCAACCGCACAAGTCCACCTTCTCAGTGTCCCTAGAAAAGGAAATTTTGCTTACTTCATCACATCCCAAGAACAAACGATAAATTCGCACCAAAGACATAAAAATCAGTGATTTTTTATGTGTATTTGAGGCAAGCAGCTGGATGGTAAACTCTAGGTAGCAACGTTAGGAAGGAGAAGTTTTAGATATTGAGCACCAGTGACTTCCCATTAAAAGTTTGCTGACAGATATAATGTTGGATTACGTACATAAAAAATGTTCAAAACTCCCTGACAGCTAACTAGATTCAGTATTAAATATCAGTCAGATAACACCAGGTTATAATCACAAGCTTTCGGAGCATGTCACCAGATGATGGGGCAATCAGCTGACAAAGGGGCAGTACTCCGAAAGCTTGTGACCTCACATAAACTTGTTGGACTATAACCTGATGTCGTTCTGACTTCTGACTTTATCCATCCCTAGTCCAACACCGGCACCTCCACATCAGTATGAAGGGGATATTGTTCATCAACCTATCCAGAAATGTGATGACTTGAGCCCAGATGTTCTGGCCCAGAGCTAAGGACACTACTCCTCCACCACAAGAGCCCTATCCTTAAGTACTAAGCATGCTTATCTTAACTAGGGAGCAACTGGAGCGTCGGAGGCTGAGGGGTGACCTTATGGAGGTTTATAAAATCATGAGGGGCACGGATAAAATAAATAGACAAAGTCTTTTCCCTAGTGTCGGGGAGTCCAGAACTAGAGGGCATAGGTTTAGGGTAAGAGGGGAAAGATATAAAAGAGACCTAAGGGGCAACTTTTTCACGCAGAGGGTGGTACGTGTAAGAAATGAGCTGCTAGAGGAAGTGGTGGAGGCTGATACAATTGCAACATTTAAGAGCCATTTGAATGGGTATATGAATAGGAAGGGTTTGGAGGGATATGGGCCGGGTGCTGGCAGGTGGGACTAGATTGGATTGAGATATCTGGTCGACATGGAAGAGTTGGACTGAAGGGAGTGTTTCCATGCTGTACATCTCTATGACTGTATAATTGAGATGACATCACTGATCTTGATGCTCTAGGCCAGGAAGAAAAAACAAAGTATGGATTGCCACTGGAAAGTGGTCACTGGGGATGAAGTCAGGAATTTCCTGGCTGTGATTTGTGCCACAATTGAATTTTGTTATGATGTTAATGAAGAACTTGCATGACAAACTGACAGTCACTTGTAAGCAGCAGACAGCTTCAGGACAGAGTGCAGAAGTTTTTATAAATGATTACAGTCTAGCGACTCTGACCACTAATTGCCACTTAGCCTAACCAACATTGTGAAAACATTTAGGTCAGTACTTTTAATAATGAGTGGCTCTTTGTGTGTCTATCAGATGGAATTACATGTTAATTACTTGGAGAGTGAAAAAAATTTCAATTTTAAACCGTAAATTGCTGATTGTGTCTACAGGCTGGGGCTGATCATTAACCAAATAATCACCCAATTAAAATGTGTAATCACAGCTTGGGTAACTGGAGCAGCCACAGTTAACTGACAATACCACAGGCATACATAACAGTGTGGTGTTGGGTTAGTTAAGATGCTGCATCTTCACTCACTCTCTCCTTGCTGCAGCGTTTCCAACTGCTAAGCAACACAAGTAGAAAATTTATTCCTCATTGAAGTGAAAGGATCAAAGGGCCCCAACTGTGGCTCTCCACACTCTCTTGGAGACATGTAAAAAGAATATATCGCTGTCAGTTGGTTATATGTAATCACCCAGTAATAAAAGCTGCCCCAGGATCATGCATTGTGTAAATTTAATGTGGGAGATGAACAGCACATACTCACCTCCAACAGAATAATAGGTAAGAGTAATAGTTGGTCTCTCACACAGACATAGGAAGGACATAGCTGGCGGTGAGAGAGACCATCCCTGTCATGTTGTCCCTGTGCATCTGAAGTTTCCCCACGTCCACTTTCAAGGTGGTTCTAGTGCGGAAAATGCTCCTGGTATCTGCCTTTGCAAAGTCAATCTGGAATGAATGCTGTGGGTGTTTTGGAGAGATCCTTTCCCAGAGCAGTCTTGCAACACAGGGTTCAGCACTCTGCAGACTGTTCTCAGGTAGATACACGAAGATACACATCAGTTGCTGCTGCAGGTCCATCATAGCGCTGAATGATGCCTAAAACTTGCTGGATATCCAATGCAAAGTATTGTTGATGACTAAGTATTGCAAATCGGCACATTGCAAAGTCCAGGACTAGATGCTGAGGAGTGCTTCAGTCACCCACTGCAAAGATTCAATGCAGAACAGCCACAGTGTCAGATCACCCCGTAATAATATGCCAAGAGACTAGATACCAAGTAAAGTCCCTTTGGCTGCATGGTTAATATGAAGTGAACACTGCCAGTATAACTTGTTACTGTAAATGTCTTGAGATACCTCAGTGTGCTGCACATTTTACTGAAAGAAACGGATCTGGTTCACACCTTTTGTGATGCTATATTTGAATTGTTATGTAACATAACCTCAAAAATTTTATGAATAAACTACATTTTCTGAAAGGAAATGAATCAGAATGGCCCATTCTCCAGTCTGTATTGGGTTGATGGCCTCTGTCGTTTAATTAGTTAGAGGTTTCCTGGGCTCACGTAATGTGGCGATTACAACATTTGAGTTCAATTTTCACCAGGACAGATTGGAAAAACTGAATTCAATACATCTGTGGGGCTTGCACTGGGGTAAAAATAAACCTCCATCAAAACTGCCAGAAAAGCCAAGCCTGGCCTATCTATAACTTTTGTACACAAAATGCAGTTGACCCTCCATGCACTCTGAAGTGATTTAGCACGCCATTTGATGCATTATATGATTTTTTAAAAAATGACTGCAAACTCTGCAGAGACTGAGGAAGGTAGGCCATACAATCTTGTCAGCACATTTCATTATGGCAATAAATACAGGCCAGCAGACTCATCGCGATCCTGATTACAAACCTCTTTAACAATGAGACCTGGGGGAAAATTAAATAAATCAGCCGGGACATTTACTTCTGTTCACTGTCCAGTGATGTAATCCTAAATGTGATCAGAGTGATATCAGAATATACTAATAGCTTAACAATTGTTAATGAGTCCAATGGAATAGGACTATACCCTCATGTAAGGTTATGTCTGATTAGCAGGCTAATTTCACATATTACTTTCCCCAACATCTGGATAACAAAATCTATCAATCTCAGATTTCAAATTAACAGGTGACCTCATGTCAATTTCCATTTGTGGAGAACAATGTTCCAACTTACAACCAGTCTTTACGTGCAGAAGTGTTTCCTGGTTTCACTTTTAAAAGTTCTGGCTTTAATAGGTTTACCATGCTACCTAATCCAAACTGCCCAACTAACGAATAGTTTCTCTCTATATACCCAATCTTACTACCTTTGATCAAATCGCCTGTTCACCTACTAAATTCCAGGGGATATACCCTAGTGTGTATAATCCCTCCTTCTAATTTAACCTTCGGTTGTACAGTTAACCTATGTTGCATGCTGTCCATCGCCATGACCTGACAGAGATGAATTGCTATCTGTACACCAGGTGTTGACTCATTTAGATATTCTCAATGAATCACTTGGGTGAAGAACAAGGCAGCTACTGCACTCTGTGGATGGGCAGCCCAAAGATACTCTCCTGGAGACCCTCCTTGAATGTAAGAAAACAACAATGACCTTGGTCCATTCTGAAATAGAAACATCACATGAGTTCATGGGTGCAAAGTCTGCAAATGTAACAGTGTATTGGCCAACAGCCAGTGCTTGCTGGCTGAGATGTTTCCCCTTCCATTTCATCTTACCCACACTTGCACATTTTGTTTTTGCTTATTCATATGCAGGATGTGGGCATTGTTGAAGGCCAGTATTTAGTGCTCGGGGCAGTCCCTGTAAAAATGGCAGATTTCCTTTTCTAAAGAATATTAGTGAGCCATGTCTGTTTTAATTAGGAGACAGTGAGGTCTGCTGATGCTGGAAATCAGAATGCATTTTATCTCTCCACCCCCGAGGCTCCCAGCCTCATTCCTGATGAAGGGCTCTGGCCCGAAACATCGATTTTCCTGCTCCTCGATGCTGCTTGACCCACTGTGCTTTTCCAGCAAAACACCCTCAACCATGTCTGTTTTAATGACAATCAATCAGTCAAATCATTGACCATGGTGGGATTTGAACACAGGCCCCCAGAACATTAGCCTGAAGTTCTGAATTGGCAGTCTCATGACATTACCATTACACCAACACCTGCCCTCTTACACTTGCAAAGCCATGGCTTTTTATTTGCAGACGTATCCATGGGATACCACCGTGGTATACAATGGGCCCTAAGATGTGCGAGAGAACTCCACACAAACCGACAGGGAAGGAATGAATCAGTGTAACAGCTAAGGAAACCAGTCAGCCTTGGCTCTCTGCAAGGGTCGATTCCAGCACTGCTCATCCACACAGACCCATTTTTACTAATGAATCGGTTCCAGTCACTCTCACTTAACCCTTGTATTGCTGAAACATTATCAGTTGAAGTGAATGTTAGTCCAGGGTGCCAGATATCACTGCTGGCTGAAGAAATAACTGCTGTAAAATGGGAATTCTCTCCTACCAGCCCAGCCACAATTTCAAAAATAGCACTTTTTAATTTTAAAAGATCAAAAATCGCAGTGGAACTTCAGTGGTAATAGGAGATAACATTTATTTCTCATTTGAGATTGCTCAGTAATGTTATTGCGCTGACTGGCCTGATGATTCCATTATAAATGCAGAAGTAAATCGTACAGGTGTTGCTGAGTCATAAAGCAGCCACAGCAGATATATAACTCATCCCAATACCCTGGGTCCAGCAAGGGTAAGTTAAAATGGACCTGCATCCCACTTCTGAGGCATACCTAGCAGATGGATGACATTGGGTCGAATCATACCATAACAGATGTGAAATTTGAACTCAATGAAATAAAACACTGGAATTAAAAGCTAACCTCATGGCAACCAAGTAACCACTGTTGTTTTGACATACAGCTGATTCAGTGAAGTCCTTCAGGGAAGGAAATCTGTCGTCCTTACGTGGCCTGAATTACATGCGATTTCAGACTCACAGCAAAGTGGTTGACTCTTAACTGCCCTCTGAAAGTTTAGAGATGTACAACCAATACTGTCCTAGCCAGCAATGCCCAAATCCCCTGAGAGTATAATAAAAACAAATATCATAAAGCCAGGTGCAACCAGTGTGTATCCCCTGGCATCTAGAGTGGAAGGGGATCGGTTAGCTCAGTTGGCTGGATAGCTGGTTTGCGATGCAGACTGATGAGAGTTGATGTCCCACACTGGTTGAGGTTATCCAGAAGGGCTCTCTGCTCAACCTCTCCCCTCACCTGAGGTGTGGTAACCCTCAGGTTAAACCACCACCAGTGATCTGACTCTAATGATACAGCAGCCCTATAGTCTGGTAAGACTATGGCAACTTTACCTTTCATCTAGACCGAGGCATGAAGAATGGGTGAGGTCCCGGAGGGCAAAAGGAACCAAGCTACACCTTCGAGAGAGGCTGGAAGGAGAAAAATCACCCCCCCCCGTTACCCCCCAGTCGTTCACCTTCCTCATTTTCATTGAGCTGCGAAGCTGCTTTTCCTTCATTTTTGGCACCTTCCCCTGATGATGCTTTAAAACAATTGACATTTTATAACATGGTTTTGCCTCACAGCCACCTCCAGGTAAACAAATCAGTTTGGCCGTAACAAGTCGGCAGCTTCACGGGGGGGGCCTACTCGCTAGGCCTCCACAAGGCAGCAGATCAACCAGCCAGCTCAGATGTGCAAACTGAGGAGGCGTTGAGATAGTTGCACACACACTTCAACAAAACAGCGCACTTCGTTGGTGGCATTTGAATGGGTCAAGTAACTCACTTGGTGAAATGAACAGAAATCGAAGACCTCATTTCCTACCCACACCCGCTATGTTTACATCTGCTAAGTGAAGCAAAATCCACATCTGACGAGTAGTCAGCTTCCACAAGACCAATTATATCGTGTGCAAAAATGGGGTGGAGGGCATATGTTTACACAAATAAAATTAGAGAGAAACATGCAATATGTGTCTGTTGTTAATCCTAGCAATTATTTTGTTGGAACATACTCTACAATTTACATTCATCTCCTATACAGGACATACGGGACCTATAAAGGGAGTCACTCCAGTTGCCTGCCTCTCTTCCCTGGCCTCGACCTTGTGAAGGCACTACTCTGGATCTGATAAATATTAAAGTTTATTTGTGACCAGCGGATATCAGAAGATGAATGCTCCATCATTAATCTGGACAACAATATCTGAATTTCATTTTCCTCTAAGCTTCCTTCAGCTAAGTGGGCTTTGTGTTAGACTACTGTTAAGAGCAGACCCTGGATGATATTCCCTGAATTGTTATGGTTCCAGACAGGATACCTCAAATCATGAAACTCCCAAATGATGAGGAGTGAACTGAGTCCCCTTCTTCACTCACCCAACTCCTGTTCTGCTTTTGTCAGGCTGCTAGCTCATTGATATCAAGCAGTCAGAGTGAGAGAGGATCTTTACCCTACAGGACAGGGATGATTTGAGAATAGTTCTTCCACTGTGACCTTCACAGCACACTAACTCTTGAACTCAGGCTGGTGCACGTGAGGTCATTCAGTCCCAGGAACACACTCCAGTCAAGTTGCAACTTGATTATTAACCCCTGTTCTTATGTATTCTTCAAAGGGAAAAATACAAAATGGGTCTGCAGTTTGGGTCATAATCCATAAGGGTGGTAAGCTGTTGAGTATGAGTTCATCTGCCCCACACCAGTGACCATCATCTTGCCTCTTTCTCACTTTGAAGTTCTTTTGCATCCATAGGCATTTTATTCCATGACTCTTTCCCAGACAACCACTTAATTTACATCCACCCTCCTTGAAAGAAACACAGTTTTAAATTATATGTTAGTGGTGACCTCCTTCAAACAAAGGGCAAAGCCAGTCTCTTTTTTTCTGTCTGACTTTCCTTTCAAACATGGGAGAAAGTGAGGACTGCAGATGCTGGTGATCAGAGCTGAAAAATGTGTTGCTGGAAAAGCGCAGCAGGTCAGGCAGCATCAAAGGAGCAGGAGAATCGACATTTCGGGCATAAGCCCTTCTTCAGGAATGAGGAGGGTGTGCCAAGCAGGCTAAGATAAAAGGTAGGGAGGAGGGACTTGGGGGAGGGGTGTTGGGAATGCGATAGGTGGAAGGAGGTTAAGGGGAGGGTGATAGGCCGGAGAGGGAGTGAGGGCGGAGAGGTCGGGAAGAAGATTGCAGGTCAAGAAGGTGGTGCTGAGTCCAAGGGTTGGGACTGAGAAAAGGTGGGGCGCGGGGAAATGAGGAAGCTGGAGAAATCTGCATTCATCCCTTGTGGTTGGAGGGTTCCTAGGCGAAAGATGAGGCGCTCTTCCTCCAGGCGCATGTTGCCATGGTCTGGCGATGGACGAGGCCAAGGACCTACATATCCTTGGCGGAGTGGGAGGGGGAGTTAAAGTGTTCAGCCACGGGGTGGTTGGGTTGGCTGGTGCAGGTGTCCCAGAGGCGTTCGCTGAAACGCTCTGCAAGTAGGCGGCCTGTCTCCCCACTGTATAGGAGGCCACATTGGGTGCAGCGGATGCAGTAAATGATGTGTGTGGAGGTGCAGGTGAATTTGTGACAGACTTCAAACATGGGCTTCAAGTGCATGGTCACATTACATTCTTGCAAGCACACGTTATTTCTTGTTGAACTAGGCTTGTACAGTACACATGGGGCTACCTTTGCACCTTGCTGGACCCATTGCTGACAACATAATGGCAGTCCTGCTCCAAGTTCACAAGACTAATTTATTCGGGCATTTTTCACAGTCTTCAGGAAGTCCTCAGTGTTCAGATGCCTAACCTGGTGACCTATACCACCTAGATATTGTCCAAGTCTTGCTGCTATTTCAGTATCTGAGGAGTCACAAATGGTGCCAGACATTGTGGTAATTATCTCCATTTCTGACCTTATCATGGTGGGAATGAACATTGATGAAGCAGCCCAAGATGGGTTGGGCCTAGGACATTCTCCTGAGGATCATATGCAGAAATGCCCTGAAGCTGAGATGAGAAAATGCCAACAACCATGATCATCTTTCTTAGCATTAGGCATGGCTCCAAGCAACAGATAGAAACCCCTAACACTAACTTTAGTTTTGATAGGGTTCTTGTTGCTGCTCTCGGTCAAATGTGGCTTTGATATCAAGGGCTGTCACTCTACCCTCACTGCTGGAATTCCCCTTTTGTCCATGTTTGAACTAAGGCTGAAATTAGGTCAGGAGCTGAGTGGCCCTAGTGGAGCCCAAACTGGGCACTACTGAGCAGGCTTTTGCTGATGACACCTTCCATCACTTTACTGAGGAATGTATTAATTAATTTAATTCAAAATTCCACTAGCCGCCAGGTGGGATGTGAACTGATGCAGTCAAAGGATTAGCCTGAGCCTCTGGATTATTAGTGTAGTAACATTACTACTATATCACTTTCTTCTGGCACAAAGTACATTTTTAGATTTGGTCTGCATACGTGAATTTTAACAGAGAGTTTTGGCAGGACATTGAACCCTGAGGTATTAGAAGTGAGCCTGATATTGACCGCATCTAACCTCCACTGCCATGTACTTCCAAGAAATCACTGGATAGTGACTGAAGTGCAAAACCAAAGTTAACTACCCTCAGATGGATGTCAAGTCTCTGAAATAAAGGAAAGGGCTTCCTGCAGAGTGCTGGTCAATACTTATTCCCTGGCCAACCTAAGAAAAACAATTTATTATCTACGCTTTATTGAAAAATATGTTGGTTTTTTTGGCTACATTGCAACATTATAACATGGTCAATGTGCTTTGGGACTACGTGAGGTCACAATAGGACCAATAGAAATGCTTTTGTCAATCAGGAGAAGGATCCATGACTAATTTCCCCTCCCTAGCCCAGGGCGAAGGCTAATTGGAGCAATTACCTCTTGGGAGGCCATATTCATTTAATACCGAACCCAAACGAAGATTGTGCTTTGCTGGTTGGTGTCGAGCAACAACTGAATCTTGCTGGAAATTAAACTGAACTGTTTTCCTTGGTATTATAAGAAATAATTAGTTGGCGCTATGTAGCAACAGTAAATAACATTGCACACACGCACACATTATCATTATATACAAGGCATTAAGCAGAGTTTCCAAAGCAGTCATTTGCTGGCTTTTCTTTTGGGAATCAGGGCGTATTAACATAAAAGTTTCTCTGAGAAGATCAAGTGACTGAATACAAAGTCAAGCTCATGTGGATTGTATGCATTTTGAAAAGAATTGGGCTGGTTGACCTGTGGTACCTCTCACTCCCTTCAGAGCGTTTTAATAATTCAATTTGAATTACTAAATGACTGAGCAGCACAGTGGTTAACACTGCTGCCTCACAGTACCAGGGACCTTGGGCTCGATCCCAACCTGTCTGTGTGGAGTTTGCACGTTCTCCCTGTGTCTGCGTGGGTTCCCTCCGGGTGCTGTGGTTTCCTTCCACAGTCCAAAGATGTGCAGGTTAGGTGAATTGGCCTTGTTAAATTGCCCACAGCGTAAGTCAGGGCTAAATATAGGGTAGGGGAGTGGGTCTGGGTGGGTTTCGTACCTCTCTATGCTTCTTCGGAGGGGTGGTGTGGACTTATTGGGCCAAAAGGCCTGTTTCCACATTGTAGAGAATCTAATGTAATCTAAAAATCCAGCTCTTGGCAACACCTGGTTGAGCAGATGGGACGAATGTTAGATATATAGTGTCATTCTGAATGAGACCACAACTCTGGAAACATTTTAGTACATTTTACCTGCTCTGCTTTTATTTTCGATCATTTATTTATTCATGGAATGTGAGTGTTGTCAATCATTAGTTGCCCAAAAGGGTAGTTAAGAGTCAAGCACATTGCCTTGGGTCTGGAGTCACATGTGGCCAGATCAATTAAAGATGGCAGTTTCCTTCCCTAAGAGGGCAGAGTGAACCAGATAGTCTTTCCAATAATTGACAATGGTTTCATGGTCATATGGATTTTTTTTAACTGGGGTTAAATTCCATGGTAGATTTGAACCTGGAACCCCAAACACTTGGTTCTCTGCACTAATAACAAAAACAGAGAGTGTTGGAGATACACAGTTCTGATGAATGGTCACTGGACTCAAAATATTAACTTTTTTTTTAAATAGATGCTGGCAGGCCTACTGTGTTTTGCCAGCACTCCCTGTTTTTGTTCCAGATTTCCAGCTTTCCCGGTTCTTTGTTTTTATTTCTCTGGACTAATAGTCTAACAATAATACCACTGGACCATTGCCTACCTCCTTTAAAAAAAAATTACTTTAATTTGTTAATCCTGTGAGCATTTTGCCATTTCTCTTGTGTAAACAAGATGTTTAAAAGCACGTTTGGTTTATTCTGATAAGTCAGAACTGGAAGGATTAGGAAATCAGGCCTATTCACTTCTGTCTGCATCTGCCCCACACTCGTAGAGGGACCTCCTAATCATTTCCTCCTTCCCAACAGCTCCACGTCTTTTTTTTCTTTCAAAAGCATCACACATTTCACCTTTACGACCAGGTTTCATCACCTTGTCTAATTTTCCCGTTGCGTCTCTCGCTATCCGCTCAGCTGTTTCTGTCTATTTTCCTCTCTGCAAAGTTCCCAGAGACTACTTTCTTTTACCTATTACGAGTGCAATTTGTCTTAGAAATTTAACTTTATGATAAGATGTTATCTAAGCTGTATCAAAATAAAACAAGCATTTTAAATCAGAGGCCAAGCAGCGTGGTTTCTTGTGGACTTTTACTGGAATTGTAGTGAATTTTAAATGCAGGCTTCCTGTAGGTTTCACAGACAGTAACACAGTACAGGCCAATGAGTTCATGCTTTTAGCTAACTGCCAAAGATGACCCCATGCTGATTTGCTCATTCATCTGAAGGTGTTCTTGATGTTGGACTGCTTTATGGTCCATTGACTATACACTAATGGATGATGTTCTTCCCAAACACAAATCTCTCCCCATCTTTGTAACCTGTCGATCTCCTTCCTGGAGTGCAGGTTAATGGTGCCCTCCAGATCCATACTGAGTGAACCTTGACATTGAAGTTGGCAGATGGGTCAATTATGGAAGACGGGCAAACATAGCAACATGAGGTGCAACACCACAGTCAGGGTTACTCTCAAAACATCAGCCATGGTGAGAGCTTTTTAATGCTAGGGAATGCAACCCAATTCAGTCCTCCTGATTATAACTGTTACAGAAAATGGGACAGCAAGTCATTATATATTGTACTTAAACTTGCCATGGTGCATGCTGGGACAAGTAGCAGGAGACAATAAAAGGGATTTATTTCAGCTGCCAAGATAGCTGGAATATTGACGAATCTATTGCTACACACAATGATATGCTGTCACTATAAATTCACGGTCACTCGACTGCAGAAAAAAAACACCCAACATCACAATTTCAAATTATGATCCCCTTCTGAGCATTGACAGCTGTGCTTTCTACTTCCACACCCAAAGTTAAGGAATTTCCTTTTTAAAAACATCTGTACCTCTCTCATCCTGTAAGACCACCCTTAAAATTCATCTGAATATCTCACACAGCTTGGGGTCACATGTTAATGTTCTTGTAAAGTGCCTCAGGATGTGTTAGCATATGGTGGATTCAATGCAAGATGACAACTTTAGAGGTTAATCAATCAGAATCATACAGCACCAAAGAAGATCCTTTAGTCCATCACGCCTGTATTCGAGATCTTTGACAGAGTAATTCGATATCTCCCACTCTCCACAGGCTCTGGGATTTGGAATTCAGATGAAAGGCCATCAATGTGAAACCTTGACATTGTTTTCCTTGCACTAATACTGTCAGTACGGCTGAGTACTTCCAGCATTTATTTTGAAAATTAGACAGATGTACTATTTGGGAACAGACCCTTCGGCCCAACTCATCCATGCCGACCAGACATCCCAACCTGATCTAGTCCTATTTGCCAGCATTTGGCCCATATCCCTGTACCCTTCCCATATCCTTACAGATGCCTTTTAACTGTTGTAATTGTATCAGCCTCCACCACTTCCTCTGGCAGCTCATTCCATTCACATCTCCCCATCTGCATGAAAAAGCTGCCCCCTCAAGTCCCTTTTAAGATCTCTCCCTCTCACCTTAAACCTATCCCCTCTAGTTTTGGAACTTCCCTACCATGGGAAAAAGACCTTTCCACCCTTTCCATGCCCCTCATGATTTTGTAAACCTCTATAAGATCACCCCTCAGTCTACGACACGTCAGGGAAAATTAGCTCAACACATCCCGAGTGTTGCCAAACAACGAGACCTTGGAGTGCAGGTTCATAGTTCCTTGAAAGTGGAGTCACAGATAGGCAGGATAGTGAAGACGATGTTTAGTACTCTTGCCTTCATTGGTCAGTGCATTGAGAATAAGAGTTGGGAGGTCATGTTGCAGCTGCACAGGACATTGGTGAAGCCACTTTTGAAATTCTGCAAATTGAACAGTGATTCTTGCACTTCACTTGGGATAGAAAGTGAAATTTGAGCAGTTAAGTCCTTACCTTGCAGTTAGCCAGAGATAATCTTTCTGCTCACCAAGACCAGGCAGAATGAGAAAATTTGGACCTCAAAAGGAAACACTAAAAAGGAGAACTGAGAGTTTCTTGAATGCTTTCGTAAATGTGTTATTAATAGAATCATCATTTCATGTTGCCAGTCAAACACAATTGAA
Source organism: Hemiscyllium ocellatum (assembly GCF_020745735.1). Lineage (NCBI taxonomy): Eukaryota > Metazoa > Chordata > Chondrichthyes > Orectolobiformes > Hemiscylliidae > Hemiscyllium > Hemiscyllium ocellatum. The sequence continues at coordinate 55,070,288 of NC_083415.1, forward strand.
ACATGCCATGTTGTGGCTTAAGTCTTGATAAATGGTTGCCTCTTAGAAATGGATTTTAGATCTGAAAGCAAAGAGGCATTTTCAAGGGGCTTTTTCTGAAAATGCTGCAGAATCCGTTGGAAGGATCTTCAGCACCAGCTTGGGAGACAAAAAAATAAAATCAATCTATGACTCTGTTTTCTCAGTCACCTTCGCCTCTAGCATCTCCCACTAAAACAGAAAAAAAATTTGATCCTCTCTTCTCTAGAAGGGTTTTGTGGGACAACATGGACAAGGGAGTAGCACTCACCAAGTTCCTCTCTTGTGAATAAGAACACACTGCACAACTCATCAATTCTACTATCCTGGGGCTTAGGCAATCTCACTGAGATAATCAACTTGGAGAAAGTGAGGAGTGCAGACACTGGAAATCAAAGTCAAAAAGTGAGGTGCTGTGCTTTTTATTGAGATAAGCCAAACTGAAAATCTGGTGAGCACAGAAGTAGGATTTAGCTTCTCAGGACAAGGTGTCAACCATTTATGATTAGGTCGAAGAGAAATTTCACTCTCTCTGATTCGCAAATTTTAGAAATCTATCCCTGTGAATAGTCAGTCATTGTGCATTACCAAGACCATATATGAAAGATTCTGGGACTTAGTTTGAAAGTGAGCTGAGAAGCAACATTTACATGCAGCGGGTTGTTCATACGTGGAATGAACTGCCAGAGAAAGGTGGTAGACGCAAGTATAGTTAAAACATTAAAAACACATTGGACAGGTCCATGAATAGGAAAGGTTTAGAGGAATATGGGTCAAACGCAAGTAAGTGTGATTAGTTTAGTCTGGGAAACTTGGTCAGCATGGATGAGTTGGACTGAAGGGTCTGTTTCCATGGTGTATGACTTATGACTCTGGAGAAAAAAAAATGACATGGGATTAGAGCAGGAAAGTGGAGTTGTAAAAGGTTAGAAATTTCCATGTCACTGGGAGCTTTGTGAATGGTTATGGCGTGAAATTAATTGTGTGCGTGGGACAAAGATTCAGTTTTCTGAGGTCTGGTTAATGTTTACCTGTTGCGTTCTCAGAAACTTTCAGGTGGGTTGACAGCCCCAAACTTTGGCCCCGATGATCAGAAACCTATTTTGCATTAATTAGCATGTCATGAATTCGCAATAACATCCCAACCCACTGGAATTATGTTCATGGGTGCCATCTTGTCAACCAAACATGGGAAGCGTGTCTATTCACAAACCGAATATATATATATTTTCTTTCTCTAAACTCCAGTGACCCCAGGCTGGTTTAGTTACATGGCATCTTTGTAACCAGGCCCAGTCTTTCCACAAACACTTATATTGCTCAGAGTGAAGCCTCTGCATGTTGGTCAGCTCCAGAAGTCAAATACATTTGTGGCTTCTTCCTGTTGACTGTTTATACTGTTGGCCTGACTGAAACAACAAGCTCACTCAAGCAAGTCAGACATACACCCAGCCCCGGCAAACTTGACCAGGCAGGTGAGTTAAGGCTGGATTCAAATGGGGGGCTCATCTCAAGAATCCATCAGTTATGGTGGTGTCCTTGCCCCATGCTGGCCTTTAGTGAAAAGTTCTCAGATGTGTATATTCTCTTAGATACACTGAATGGTCAGTGAACATAACGTAGTGAGAGCTGCAGGGTGTTGTAGCTCCTGATAGGATTTAAAATTTGAACCCTGGCATGACAGGTGTGAGAGGAACAAAACCGCTGTAGTGCTACACTAGTAGCTGCAAAGAAATGATAGATATTGATTGCTTATGAGGAATCTGATGAGAGAGGTCTGGCACCCAACGTCCAGGAGGACAATTCTCCACAATGCCAACTCAGACTCATGGGAGCTTGGAAGCATTGAGGAGACAGTGAGAGACCCTGGCAGAGTGCAGATCATTCATCTTATGGCACTGGAGGTAGGTTTTCATGGGTGCTGATCTCAGAAGCAACCTTCGTCAGTCGGGTCAAAGCATGGCACACTTGCCTTTAATGGAAGCGACACATATTAATACACAGAACCTAGTTCTTTGCAGACAGAAAGAACACATATGCTCACCATATCTGTTTCTACCCAGCAACATAGCTAACAGTCTCCATATTCTCCAATTCATTTCTCAGGAAAAGGCTTTAACTAATCAGAGCCAATCTGCCTGTTTTACAATGTAAATAAAACTCAGAAGTTAATCGTCAGTCAACGTTAACTGGTACAATCTCTGGTACAATTGACAACTAGTCACTTCTTGTACAGTAAAAATACGATTTCATTTTGGTATTTCTTGCAAATCACTTTAATGGATGCAGGATGAAAATATTCAACCAAATAGGTCTTTCCTTCAGGAATACTGACATCCTGTGCTACCAAATAATTACTTCAGGAGGAGAACCTCTACAGAGGCATGGCTGAAGCATGTTGCCACTCTTTGGCTGGTCTCGGATGTCTCCAGGTGTTTCAGAGGTTGAGTGATGCTCTGGGTTGCAGAGCAGTTCAAGTGCCTTTTAAACTTGTTGCCCAGTTGTTGGAACCCAGAGGGTCACAATGGGCTTCAGAACGTTGTCTATAAAACTTGGCACTTTACCCGTTTATGCATTTGTAAACAGCTGAGAAGAATGTCAATGCACAGGAAAACCCAACCTTCCTCCATATAGAAGTCTCTTCTGCTTCTGTGTTCACCTCCACACTTGGTCTCAACAAAACATTCTGCCCCATAGATGTGCCTCATTGTTGTTGAATAGCACAGCAATCATAAGGGGCCATTTGACTTATTTTTAGTCCATTTTTTCTTTGTTCTTTCACAGGATGTGGGCATCGCCAGTAAGGTCAACTTTTGTTGCTAACACCTAATTGCCCTTGAACTAGATCATTTTTAAAGGCAGATAAGAGTCAACCATATTATTGTAATTCTGGTGTGATACATACACCAGACCAGGTAGGGGAAGCAGAGATCGTTGCTTAAAGGACAATGCAGTGATCCAAATGAGTTTTTAAGACAATTGATAGCAGTCGTTAGAGTCACTATTATTGAAACTAGCTTCATATATTTACCTTTTTTATTAATTGAATTTAAATTTCACTAGCTCCCAAAAAGTGAGAATGGTAGCCATGTACACAGAACATTAGCCTGAACATAACTGTTCACTGATATTACCACTTTGCCACCCTCTTATGGTTTTTGGTAGACCCACCAATTAAGCTCCCCCCCCCATGAAGGAGTAGTAAGCGATCTCATGTGAATTCCACATGTGCGCTTCTAGTGAACTGGCAATACATTTTACACACTCCAACTTTCATTTTGAAAGTGATGTAAAATGGACTGACAATTGGCAATTTCCTGTTCATACACGGAGTCTGAGCTTGATTTATTGTTTTCACATGTACCGAGATACAGTGAAAAGTGTTGTTTTGCGTGGTCTGCAGGCAGATCGCACCATACAAAGTGCATCAAGGTAGCAGAAGACAGTGCTCCAGCCACAGAGACAGAGATCAGAATCAATATTAAAAGGACCTTTCAAAAGTCCGATAACAGCGGAGAAGAAGCTGTTATTGAATCTGTTTTTCTGCGTATTCAACTTTTATATCTTCTGCCTGACAGAAGAGGGTGAAACAAACCATAACTGGGGTGGGAGGGGTCTTTGATTATTTTGGTTGCTTTTCTGAGGCAGCGGGAATTTTAGATGGAGTCAATAGTTGGATGGCTGTTTGAGCAATGGACTGGGCTAATTCCACAACTTTGTATTTCCTCCAGTCTTGGGCTGAGCAGTTTCCATACCATGCTGTAATGCATCCAGATAGGACGGTTTCTACGGTGCATCTATGAAAATTGGTCAGAGTTTTGGTGAACTTGCCAAATTTTCTGAGCTTCCTAAGAATGTAGAGGTATTATTGCGACGGTCAAGTAATCACATCGATGTGGATGGATCAGGACAGGCTGTTCGTGACCGTCACCTCCCGGAACTTGATGCTGTCAACAATCTCCACCTCAGCACCATTGATGTAGACATGGGCCCGCCCTCCACTCTGCTCCCTGAAGTCAAATGACTAGTTCCTTTCTTTTGCTAATGTTGATGGAGAGATCGTCATCTTTACACCATGCTGCTAATCTCTTTCCTGTACTCTGTCTCATCGTTGTTTGAGATCTGACCTAATATTGCTCAAAATCTAAATTCCAGCCCCTGCTTTTATTGAGACTTCATTTTTATTGAGACTTTGATCCCCCTGCATCACGGTCCTGATATAATGTGAATCCTGCTTCAGATCCCCTGCTAGTTGGGTCATTTCAGTTCATAGGCTGTCGTTCCAAATGTAGATTGGAAGACCCAAGAAAGAAAAACATAAACCAGGAGATTTACTGCTGGGTGTGATGTTTCCTGCACAGGACTCATTCAATTAGCTGCCTCATAATTTATTGTGCTCTTTTACCCTTCTCTGTTAAAAACACACAAAAGGGTTAAAGACAGCCTCACTCTGCAACTGAAGCAGACAGACATCTACAGCTGGTGCCCCAACGTGTGAACAGAAGAATGGGTAGAGAACTTTTCACCCCAGGGTCTGAATTAATAGACTTCTTGATCCATGGAAAAGGAAATTAGAAATACAAGAGTAAAAAGCAAGCATTCCTTTACCCTTTCCCTTAATATTTTACCATATTTACACCCAATTCAGTCCCAAACGCCAGATTTCCAAATCAAATTTAAAAGTAATTGAAAATGAGTTAGAATGTTTGAAGCTCTTACATATACCTTTTGATTGAAAGGGATGGTCCAGTGGAGAGAGAGATTAAAGAGTCCATAATAAAACTGTAAGAAATAGTCAAGGATCAAAAACACCATTATGTTTCTCATTAATTATTTTGATTAGCACAGTTAGAAGTGACAAAACAGTCAGCACTAATGTTTCAACAGGCTTTCCCATAACGTCTGTGATTGCATTAACACATTTGATTACTGGTGTTAGAAAAGATAGCACATCTGTCCCATAATTTAAAATCATAAAAAATAGATTTAAATTTAGAAAATGTTACGAGTCTATCCCTAGCCAGAAGCCTAACCTCAACCCTATAGTATTTGGTCAGGTCAGCTGACTAAATGACGAGCTAATGTGATGCAGCATGACGACAACAGAGTGGGTTCAATACCGGTATTGGGTGTGGCAGTTCATGGAGGCCTGCACTCTTGCTTTGCTGCACTTTTAATGTAGTGTGGTGGCCTTCCCCCACCCCCCCCCCCCCCGTTTCTCTCACCAATGGTGAAAGAGAGGCTTATGGTCTGAACAGCATCAAAATCACATTAAATGTTTATTCATATTTTCAATTCCTTCCATGATATTGCTTTACCTGTTCTCCCCTCCAGCTGGATGTCCTGCATAAACACCAAGGCACAGGCAGGAACAAATTACTGCAGATACTGGAATCTGTACTGAAAATGACAAATGCTGGAGATCACAGTGACAGGAAGGAGGCTAGAAGAACACAGCAGGCCAGGCAGCACCAGATTTTAGATTTAGATTTAGATTCCCTACAGTATGGAAACAAGTCCACACCGACCTTCCAAAGAGTAACCCACCCAGACTCAGTCCCCTACCCTACATTTACCCCCGACCAAGCCATCAACACAGCCAATTCACCTGACCTATACATCGTTGGATTGTGGGAGGAAGCCGGAGCATCTAGAGGAAACCCACGCAGACACGGGGAGAATATCCAAACTCCACACAGACAGTTGCCCGAGGTAGGAACTAAATCTGAGGCAGCAGTGCTAACCACTGAGCCACGGTGCCACCCAGTCCTGAAGAATGGTTACACCCGTAATGTCGACTTCTGCACCTCCTGATGCTGCCTGGCTTGTTGTGTTCTTCCAGACTCCTGTCTGTCCACTTTGGATTCCAGCATCTGCAGCTCCTTGGTCTCTAACAGAGATCACAGTGAGTCAGACAGCATCCATGGAGAGAGGGAGCGCAAGTTAACATTTCGAGTCTGGATGACTCTTCATCAGAGTCATCTAGACTAAAACGCTGGCTTGCTCTTTCTCCGTGGATGCTGTCTGACTCACTGATCTCCAGCATTTGTTGTTTTTAAGGCGCAAGGTATCTTCTTCCCCACCCCCTCAACATTTGTGGTTATCTCTTTAGCCATTAAATTCTGCACTCCAAAATCCTCACTTTCAATCCTTCAATTTTCCTTCCTACTCAAAGTCAACTGTATTTCCCTCATTGCATGGCTATTACAAACGTTTACTTACAGCTCATTGTGCACAGTAATGTAAGTTATTGTTTCCTAAGCAATGAAAAGTTTGGAATGACGTGTGCAAGAGATTTGCTTCTATTCACTACCATAAAGGCAGTAAGTACCTGCGGATAATTTGACATGGGGAGAATATCCAACTCCACACAGACAGTTGCCCGAGGTAGGAATTAAATCTGAAGCAGCAGTGCTAACCACTGAGCCACCGTGCCGCCCAGTCTTGAAGCATGGTTACACCCGTAATGTCGACTTCTGCACCTCCTGATGCTGCCTGGCTTGTTGTGTTCTTCCAGACTCCTGTCTGTCCACTTTGGATTCCAGCATCTGCAGTTCCTTTTACAATCACAGGTTTCCACATTCTTTACTTTCAGTGACCATATTGGAAAGCAACAAGAGTTTCTCAGCATTAAAATGCTCAGAGCTAATTAGTGTGGCAACAATTCAGATTCCATAGCCTTTACACAGTCTTCATTTCAAAACCAATTAAGGCAGTTTAATTAACCAATTAAGTCCTTCCAGCTAAGTAACTGCACATTCTGCGCATGTACCTACATGAATATGTAGAACAGTTTCAAAAAAACACATTTTTAAAAAATATTCTGAGAAAACTTTCTTTACAATATTATAAAATTATACCTACTACTACCCTACTCTACAGAACAAATCAAAAAACTATACTCACTACAGATCAATAAATAAAATACACCACTCAGTGCAACAAAACAATTGAGAGCATTAATTATTACACCCACCTTCATTCAAAATTCTCTCTCAGGGCATCGGGCTCATTAAACCTAACCATCAGGGCTAAAGAAAGGCCCTAACTAAAAGGGCAGACAAATCTGCTTCCAGGTAATTCAAAAAGGGCTGCCATGTCTTATAAAAATGTTCCATTTCTTTGGAGCACTGAGAAAATCCAGTAACTTAAGCTACCCCAACAGGCCCGGGGGCTCTCAACACTCAGCACATCAGAACGTTCTTCCTTGCACAAAAAGTGAGGGTGTTGAAACAATTTTTCCCATGTACATTTAATGAAGGTAAATTCGGCAAGCCCAGGAGGAGAGAGACCGGGTCTACCTTAACTTCAGTCTCCACTGTATTAAATGGGGTACAAAAACTGATAAGAGGAGGAGAACATCATCCACATATAATGTGATCTTATATGCCCTTGATCCCACTTCCAGGGCAGCTATGCTAGAGTCCCTCTGGATAGCCTCTGTCAGCAGCTCACTCACCACCGTATAAAGAGACATGAAAGGGGACAACTTTGCCGACTGCCCCTACCAATATTGAAATTCCTGGATCTTCCAGCATTGGTGAGAACCACAGCCGGGGGGAGGGGATCATAATACAGGACCTCCACCCATCGACAAAGACCTCATCGAGACCAAACTACTCCAGAGTATAAAAAGGATATGGCCGCTCCACCCAATCGAATGCCTTCTCTGTGTCTAAAGAGATCACTAATCCCTGAACCAATTGCTGCTGACACACTTGGACCACATTCAGTAATCTTCTAATATTGTTGGGAGGATCTGCTGTCATTTATAAAACCCGTCTGGTCCTCCTTAACAATAAAGGGTTGAACACCATCTCTAATCTTAACACAAGAGTCTTGGATAAAATTTTGAAGTATGAATTTAGTAGCCTATAGGCCTATATAAATCACAGTCCTCCAGGGTTTTTCGTGAAGATGAGAGAGATATTAGGCTCTCTCAGGGATGGTGGGAGGCAGTCACGACTATACGAATAGTTGTACATCAGCCCTGACAGGAAATGTATAAATTCTCTATAGAATTCACTCGGGAGACCATCAGGACTGGGTACCTTCTCACTTCAGAGCTGTCTTACTGTCTCCTGCATCTCTTCCATTGCTTAGGGGGCATTAAGAAGAGACATCTGTTCAGAGGTCACACCTGGAAGGTCCAGATTCTTTAAAAAAAAGACCCCGCCTTAGCAAACCTATCCGGATAGTGTTCCGACTGGTATAGTTTGGAGGTAAATCTCCGAAATGCAACATTGATCATTTTAGAGCCACAAGTAGGAAGCCCTGTGCCTTTTCTGATTGATGTAATCGACTGGGAGGAGGGGGCATTCTTTTCCTGGCCGGATATTTGCTTGGCTATCACCACATTCAAACAACCTTTGTTTCACAAAAGAGACTTCTTTCTTTGCTATCTGAGCACGGAATTCAAAGTAACCCAGAGAGCTGTGACTTGATGTAGTTTAGTCACCGAATGCCGATCAAAATATGCCGTTTCAGCTGCCTTCAACTGTCTGTTGAGCAGACGCTGCTGTTCTCCCTTCTGTCGTTTCCAACTGGCCAAGTAAGAGATGGTTATCCCACTACCATAGGCCTTAGCAGTCTCCCAGAGTATAGACAGGTTTCCTGCCGTACCCAAATTAATGGCCAGGAATGCTTTGAACTCATTTGAGAAGTACTCAATAACCTTACTGTCCTTGAGAATAAAAGGATCCATTCGCCAATGCCTTGAACCTATATCATTGCCCTTGGTAAGATTTCCAATTGTGCAGGACATCACTAAACCCAGAAAAACCAAGGGAGCTCAAAATATAAAGGTCAATCTTGACACTTGTGCGAATTAGAAAAAAAGGTCACGTCCCTACCTGTGGGTGGAGACATCTCCAAATGTCCACCAGCCCCAGTTCCACGCTTAAGTCAACCAGTTGCTTAGATTGTGGACAGATGTTTGGGAGGGCCTTGGGGCATTCTATCCACTGTGGGGTCCATGAGGCAGTTAAAATCTCCTCCTGTGATAGTATTCCAAGGGCAATCAATTTGGAGACTGCATCAGTCAAGAACTTAAGGGAATGTATCAGGGGACAGTAGATATTTAGAATGCCATACTCTTCACCATGTATTAAGGCTTTAAGGATTACAAACCTCCCATACTCATCTTTAATGTGAGCTAATAACTTAAATGGGAGATTCTTCCGAACAACTATAGCTACTCCCCTGCTCTTCATGTTAAAGGATGAAAAGAACACCTGATCAAACCCATCCTGCTGTAACTTTAGATGTTCCTTATCATCAAGGTGGGTTTCCTACAATAGGGATAAAATCAAATCCTCTCCTTCCTGAGACTTGAGATTGCTTTTTGTCTCTTGATCGGCGAGTGACTCCTCTTAATATTCCAGGTGCACCATTTAAGTCACTTAGCCATATCCTTCTAATGCAACCCTTGAACACCCAAGAGGAAGAATCCTACTCACTAGACTCAGAGCCTAGAACATATACACACTAAAACTATATTAACAAAACTTTCAAAAACTACATCTACTAAAAACCAAAAAACAGAATACAAAAAACACTTGATGGGAGACTCTCCCCTCTAGGTAAAAACAATGACTGCAGTTGCTGGAAACCAGAGTCTAGATTAGAGTGGTGCTGGAAAAGCATAGGTCAGGCAGCATCCGAGGAGCAGTAAAATCGACGTTTCGGGCAAAAGCCCTTCATCAGGAATACAGGCAGAGAGCCTGAAGGGTGGAGAGATAAGTGAGACTCTACCCTCTGCCCACCAGGAGTGCTTACACTACCCACATACACCTCCACAGCTGCTTCACACTTGAGCCACGCCCAAGACTCAGGCAAAGGCTTAAATAAAAGGGCATTATGAATAAAGAAATTAAAAAAGTGGGCATTCCACCCATCCTCAGCCCCAACCTCAATTAACACAAAAAAAATCCAACAACACTTTCTACTATAATTAAAAAAGTACACGAGATTTAAAAAAGGGAAAGAAATGAAAAGAAGACATGATTGTCCACATCCTTAGGACCACCCAGTCTATTTTAAAGTGTCCAGAATGTTTTTCGCTTTCTCTGATTAATCAATAAGCATACAGAGCACCATAGTTGAAACGGAGCGCTGCAGGGTATCTTACTGAGTACTGAATAACAATATCCCTCAATCTCTCCTTCACTCAAAGGACTTCCTCTTGCAGATCACAGCTACAGAAAAATCCTGGAAAAACAATCTTGGAACTTTTGTAGATCAGAGCCAGTGGATCCTTCCCCAGCGATCTGGAGGCTTCCATTACCTTCTATTTGTCCCTATAACACTGAAATCACACTAGGACCAGGCGGGGATGCTAGTCCGAACTGGGCCTGTGCATCGATTGATTGATCCTCACCCAGCCCACCCCGGCCTCCCAGCCAGGAAATCGCAGCAGCCAGTCTTCAAAGTTGGCTGCTCGTCTTCCTCTCCCTCAGGCAGCCCAACAACTCAGATGTTCTTTCTTCAATCTCTATTTTCGAGGTCGCTGACCTGTTCCACTGAGGCCTGTACCTATTTCTCGAGGTCCTGGATCTGAATGCGGTCGCCGACGCTGTGATCCACCACTCAACCTCCTCCACTCGAGACTCTCCAGATCCTGCTTCTGTCGCATGGCCAAGACCAGTTCCAGCCTGGTGCAATTTTCTTCAATCAAAGCTTCGATCTTCTCACGGAGCTTCTCGAACTCTGCAGCTTAGCCTTGTTCAGCAGGTGAGTCTATCAGGGTTTCAGTGGAGGCCAAAGCTGTGGCTGCGAGCGTGTCTGATGCTGCAGGGAAATGTCCTGCCTGTTGAGATTTGTTCAGTCCTTTGCCTCTAGTCATCTTCCCTTGCTAAAAAAAAGGCGTGTAGCAATTCTACCAATATTTAATTATCAACTTTCTCCAAAATAACTTGGGGTTGGGGCGAGTTAAAATTACCACTTCGTCTGAGTTGTGGTGTGGAGCTCAGCAAGGCAGACCAGTTAGATCTCTGCCATCTTGGATCCCCTAAAATTTATATATTTTTAAATAAACGTTTCGTTTGTGTAGGTTAAAAGAAATAAAAGACAAAGTGCCTCATCAAGGCTCTCAGCTGATGTTATAAAATTTAAATACATTGGATTATTTTGAAAGAAAGGCGACTATTGCACGTGGACATGTGGCAGCCACTGCCACACTACAAGAACTACAAACAGTAATGCAATGAGTATCTAGTTGTTACTCTTATGTCAATACTGGTTAAAGACAGTGCATCAGTTGGGATATCAGGAACACTGTGCTGAAGATCCTGTAGGAACAAGCAAGGGGGATGTCAATTCACTGTTTCAACTCAAGGACATGACCAGCAACAATGCACCATTCTTTCACTGGAGCTTTAACTTTGAATTACGCAGGTCCAAACACAGAACGCTAGAGAAATCCAGCAGGTCTGGCAGCATCTGCACAGAGAGAAACACAGTCAATGCTTCAACTCTGATATGACTCTTCTTCAGAATTTAATTTGGAACATGAGCGTCATATCAGACTCGTTACACTGGCTCTTATTTCTCTCCACAGATGCTGCCATATCTGGTGGGTTTCTCCAACGTTGTCCATGTTTGTTTCAGATTTCCCAGCACCTGCAGTATTTTGTCTTTGATTTCAGGTCCTGGAGTGGAATTCAGATCCACAATCCTTATCACATTGCAAGTGGGGTACATGTTCCCAAAACTTTCCATCATCTAGGATCCCATTAGGCCATTCAATTCTGCAGCAAGCGTCCAAATAGCATCCCACCCAGATCTAGTTCCCCATTACCCTACATTTACAATGGCTAATCCACCTAACCTTCACATCTTTGGTCTTATAGGAAACTGGAGCACCCGGAGGAAACCCATGCAGACAGGGAAAGTACGTGCAAACTCCCAAGGCAGTTGGCCAAGGGGAAAATTGAACCTGGGTCCCTGGCTCTGTGAGGCAGCAGTGTTAGCCACTGAGACACCATACTGCCCCAATCTGTGGACTTTATTTACTTCATATCTGGATCTGTTATAAACTAAATCAAAAAGATATTTCTGAAAATAGACACATCTTGCTGCAGCTTTTCAGCTTGCATTCATCAGAACAATTCTCAAGAAATATCAATTGAAAGGGAAAACAGTATTGATACTGTAGGAGAGTGTTTATTAACTGGTAAGTGGCTCTGGTAAAGACATTATTACAGAGAATGCACCCAGTTAATGAAGTGTACAACTTTTCTCAGATTACTTGGGAAGGGTAGGTTTTTCAAATGTTTGAACGACTGGTAAAGCCAGCTGTATAACAGGAGTGGTGTTCGCTATTAACTGGATGTCAACACAAAACGTTGTTCTGCCTATTACACAAATAAATATGAAGTATAATATCAGGTTTGTAGGCTTTATGTTTCAAAGACTATTGGATCATAGCAAATGGCATATCCCTTTGGCTATTTGCAACATGCAAGGTACTGATATTACTCCATCAACCGGTGTTTGCAAAAACCAGCAACACAATGCTGAATATTAAATGTTTTTCTGTGGTTGACAACGTTTGGTAAGTGAAGAATTAGTCTGACAACCAATTCAGTGTTATCAGTCAGGCTCACAGTGTTACACATTTGCAATTACTGGAAATTATGTACATTAATGCACAGAGCTCCGTTCTTTGTGAACGGAAAGAACATGTACAGATATTATGCCTGTTTTAACCCCACAAAATAGCTGGCAGCTATTCTCTCATTCAATCAAAGCCAGTGTGCTGAGTTGAAAATTTAAATGAAGTTTGGTGATTAACTGGCAATCATTATTAACTGGTGCATTCTCTCATTCATGCATTGCCTCAACCATTCAAGAATTCGCTTGCCAAGTAAGGGGCACTCTTCTCTCATATAGTATAAAATGTTGTTTCTTTTTACACTGGTATTGTTGTCAATTGCCCTGATGAGTACAAGAAAAGAAGCTTGAAGAGGATGTATCTTTCGTCAGCAATGCTCAGGTTTAATTTTCCCAAACAACTAATGAATTCTTGCCATAATACAATGGCTTACTGACAAGTTAAGCAATAATCAGAAAGATAGAAGCAAAACTAGATGAATATTAGTCACTTACCCTCTCATAATTCCCAACTTCAAATAAAACTAGATTCAAAACCATTGTAAAATAGACTGCTTAGTGTTCAGTTTTGCCCAATTAATCACTCCTCAAATTTCCTTTCTTTCCAAATGAATCAGCTCCTTGACAGACAAAACATAACTCCAATTGTTGGTCAATATTTTTGCCAGGTAACCATGCCTTCCATTTGCACTCTGATACAGCAGGTTGGCAAATAAGCATGTTGATTTCAACTTCATGTGATAGCACATTCACAACAAGGATCACCGGACAATAACAGCTAATACTTACCAGCTGAGGGGTTCTAAAGCCAAGAATACTTTGGCAAGCTTGGCTCACTACACAATGTAACCAAACACGTTTATCTGTGAAATCACCGTGAACATCCAGCTAACAGATTCAAAACAAAGGCTTTTAGGTGAGCCTTCATGAGAGATATGAACAGAGTTCATGCCACTGATATTTTATATAAAAAAAGCTTTTAGCCCTGGTCTGTCTTATAATGTGATGGTTTTGAAGGAGTAAATGCTAAGGCTGCGTTGAACTTCAATATGGTAATGGGCCTTAACATGATAATGTAGTGTAATTCTGGGGTGGATAATCAGATGGGTTCGTGTGGGCTCCCAATGGCAGCAAAGTGATATTCATAATTATGAATATCACTATGAAAGCCAGATATAATTAGTCAATGTAACATGTATCATGCAATACCTTGTATGTACGACAAGTATCTCTTAAGTGCAATCTTCTACCATATGTAATTCGATAAATTCCAAAACCAAGTTTCGTTTTAAAAGAGTAAAAAGGAGGACTGGTCAAAGCATTGCATCTCAACCACTTGTCAAGCAATACGTCATGTTATTGTGAGGAGTTGACAGAGTGGCAGAAGAGTAAAAAATGAGGTCTGCAGATGCTGGAGATCACAGCTGCAAATGTGTTGCTGGTCAAAGCACAGCAGGTTAGGCAGCATCTCAGGAATAGAGAATTCAACGTTTCGAGCATAAGCCCTTCATCAGGAATAAGAGAGAGAGAGCCAAGCAGGCTGAGATAAAAGGTAGGGAGGAGGGACTAGGGGGAGGGGCGATGGAGGTGGGATAGGTGGAAGGAGGTCAAGGTGAGGGTGATAGGCCGGAGTGGGGTGGGGGCGGAGAGGTCAGGAAGAGGATTGCAGGTTAGGAGGGCGGTGCTGAGTTGAGGGAACCGACTGAGACAAGGTGGGGGGAGGGGAAATGAGGAAGCTGGAGAAATCTGAATTCATACCTTGTGGTTGGAGGGTTCCCAGGCGGAAGATGAGGCGCTCCTCCTCCAGCCGTCGTGTAGTTGTGTTCTGCCGGTGGAGGAGTCCGAGGACCTGCATGTCCTCGGTGGAGTGGGAGGGGGAGTTAAAGTGTTGAGCCACGGGGTGATTGGGTTGGTTGGTTCGGGCGGCCCAGAGGTGTTCTCTGAAGCGTTCCGCAAGTAAGCGGCCTGTCTCACCAATATAGAGGAGGCCACATCGGGTGCAGCGGATGCAATAGATGATGTGTGTGGAGGTACAGGTGAACTTGTGGCGGATATGGAAGGATCCCTTGGGGCCTTGGAGGGAAGTGAGTGTGGCGGTGTGGGCGCAAGTTTTACATTTCCTGCGGTTGCAGGGGAAGGTGCCGGGGGTGGAGGTTGGGTTGGTGGGGGGTGTGGATCTGACAAGGGAGTCACGAAGGGAGTGGTCCTTGCGGAACGCTGATAGGGGAGGGGAGGGAAATATATCCTTGGTGGTGGGGTCCGTTTGGAGGTGGCGGAAATGGCGGCGGATAATACGTTGTATGCGCAGGTTGGTGGGGTGGTAGGTGAGAACCAGTGGGGTTCTGTCTTGGTGGCGGTTGGAGGAGCGGGGCTCAAGGGCGGAGGAGCGGGAAGTGGAGGAGATGCGGTGGAGGGCATCGTCGATCACGTCTGGGGGGAATCTGCGGTCCTTGAAGAAGGAGGCCATCTGGGTTGTGCGGTGTTGGAATTGGTCCTCCTGGGAGCAGATGCGGCGGAGACGAAGGAATTGGGAATATGGGATGGCGTTTTTACAGGGGGCAGGGTGGGAGGAGGTGTAGTCCAGGTAGCTGTGGGAGTCAGTCGGTTTATAATAGATGTCTGTGTTGAGTCGGTCGCCCGAGATAGAAATGGAAAGGTCTAGGAAGGGGAGGGAGGAGTCTGAGACAGTCCAGGTGAATTTGAGGTCGGGATGGAAGGTGTTAGTAAAGTTGATGAACTGTTCAACCTCCTCGTGGGAGCACGAGGCAGCGCCGATACAGTCATCGATGTAGCGGAGGAAAAGGTGGGGGGTGGTGCCAGTGTAGTTGCGGAAGATGGACTGTTCCACGTATCCTACGAAGAGGCAGGCATAGCTGGGGCCCATGCGGGTGCCCATGGCAACTCCTTTAGTTTGGAGGAAGTGGGAGGATTGAAAAGAGAAGTTATTCAGGGTGAGGACCAGTTCAGTCAGTCGAAGGAGGGTGTCAGTGGAAGGGTACTGGTTAGTGCGGCGGGAAAGGAAGAAGCGGAGGGCTTTGAGTCCTTCGTGATGGGGGATGGAGGTGTACAGGGACTGGATGTCCATAGTGAAAATAAGGCGTTGGGGACCGGGGAAGCGAAAATCCTGGAGGAGGTGGAGTGCGTGGGTGGTGTCCCGAACGTAGGTGGGGAGTTCTTGGACTAAAGGGGACAGGACCGTGTCGAGGTATTGGGAGATGAGTTCGGTGGGGCAGGAGCAGGCTGAGACAATGGGTCGGCCGGGGCAGGCAGGTTTGTGGATTTTGGGCAGGAGGTAGAAACGGGCGGTGCGGGGTTGTGGGACTATGAGGTTGGAGGCGGTGGATGGGAGATCCCCTGAGGTGATGAGGTCCTGGATGGTCTGGGAGATGATGGTTTGGTGGTGGGAGGTGGGGTCGTGGTCAAGGGGGCGATAAGAGAAGGCGTCCGCGAGCTGGCGTTTGGCTTCAGCGGTGTACAGGTCAGTGCGCCAAACTACCACCGCGCCTCCCTTGTCTGCGGGTTTGATGGTGAGGTTGGGATTGGAGCGGAGGGAGTGGAGGGCTGCACGTTCTGAGGGTGAGAGGTTGGAGTGGGTGAGAGGGGTGGACAGGTTGAGTCGGTTGATGTCACGGCGGCAGTTGGCTATAAAGAGGTCGAGGGCGGGTAGGAGGCCTGCACGGGGTGTCCAGGTGGATGGGGTGTGTTGGAGGCGGGAGAAGGGGTCGTCAGAGGGTGGGCGGGAGTCTTGGTTGTGAAAGTAGGCACGGAGGCGAAGGCGGCGGAAGAATTGTTCAATATCTCGCCGCGTGTTGAACTCATTAATCCGAGGGCGTAGGGGCAATATCTCGCCGCGTGTTGAACTCATTAATCCGAGGGCGTAGGGGAAACTCATTAATCCGAGGGCGTAGGGGAACTCATTAATCCGAGGGCGTAGGGGTAACTCTAGCAGGGGCCTCACCTTCGTTACGCTTATTTCCGTCACGACGCATGACCCCGCCCCCACGTCGAGCAACGTCACCACGTCTAACTCCGCCCCTACTTCGATCTCTGTCCCCGCCCCTAACCCCGCCCCCAGCTCCAGCTCCAGCTCCAGTCCCACACCAGGTCCTAGCTCCCAGCCTTGCCGGATTTTCACCATCCCTCCAGATCTCCCCCTCTCTGAGGATGAAAGATCAGTCCTCAGCAGGGGCCTCACCTTCGTTCCCCTACGCCCTCGGATTAATGAGTTCAACACGCGGCGAGATATTGAACAATTCTTCCGCCGCCTTCGCCTCCGTGCCTACTTTCACAACCAAGACTCCCGCCCACCCTCTGACGACCCCTTCTCCCGCCTCCAACACACCCCATCCACCTGGACACCCCGTGCAGGCCTCCTACCCGCCCTCGACCTCTTTATAGCCAACTGCCGCCGTGACATCAACCGACTCAACCTGTCCACCCCTCTCACCCACTCCAACCTCTCACCCTCAGAACGTGCAGCCCTCCACTCCCTCCGCTCCAATCCCAACCTCACCATCAAACCCGCAGACAAGGGAGGCGCGGTGGTAGTTTGGCGCACTGACCTGTACACCGCTGAAGCCAAACGCCAGCTCGCGGACGCCTCCTCTTATCGCCCCCTTGACCACGACCCCACCTCCCACCACCAAACCATCATCTCCCAGACCATCCAGGACCTCATCACCTCAGGGGATCTCCCATCCACCGCCTCCAACCTCATAGTCCCACAACCCCGCACCGCCCGTTTCTACCTCCTGCCCAAAATCCACAAACCTGCCTGCCCCGGCCGACCCATTGTCTCAGCCTGCTCCTGCCCCACCGAACTCATCTCCCAATACCTCGACACGGTCCTGTCCCCTTTAGTCCAAGAACTCCCCACCTACGTTCGGGACACCACCCACGCACTCCACCTCCTCCAGGATTTTCGCTTCCCCGGTCCCCAACGCCTTATTTTCACTATGGACATCCAGTCCCTGTACACCTCCATCCCCCATCACGAAGGACTCAAAGCCCTCCGCTTCTTTCTTTCCCGCCGCACTAACCAGTACCCTTCCACTGACACCCTCCTTCGACTGACTGAACTGGTCCTCACCCTGAATAACTTCTCTTTTCAATCCTCCCACTTCCTCCAAACTAAAGGAGTTGCCATGGGCACCCGCATGGGCCCCAGCTATGCCTGCCTCTTCGTAGGATACGTGGAACAGTCCATCTTCCGCAACTACACTGGCACCACCCCCCACCTTTTCCTCCGCTACATCGATGACTGTATCGGCGCTGCCTCGTGCTCCCACGAGGAGGTTGAACAGTTCATCAACTTTACTAACACCTTCCATCCCGACCTCAAATTCACCTGGACTGTCTCAGACTCCTCCCTCCCCTTCCTAGACCTTTCCATTTCTATCTCGGGCGACCGACTCAACACAGACATCTATTATAAACCGACTGACTCCCACAGCTACCTGGACTACACCTCCTCCCACCCTGCCCCCTGTAAAAACGCCATCCCATATTCCCAATTCCTTCGTCTCCACCGCATCTGCTCCCAGGAGGACCAATTCCAACACCGCACAACCCAGATGGCCTCCTTCTTCAAGGACCGCAGATTCCCCCCAGACGTGATCGACGATGCCCTCCACCGCATCTCCTCCACTTCCCGCTCCTCCGCCCTTGAGCCCCGCTCCTCCAACCGCCACCAAGACAGAACCCCACTGGTTCTCACCTACCACCCCACCAACCTGCGCATACAACGTATTATCCGCCGCCATTTCCGCCACCTCCAAACGGACCCCACCACCAAGGATATATTTCCCTCCCCTCCCCTATCAGCGTTCCGCAAGGACCACTCCCTTCGTGACTCCCTTGTCAGATCCACACCCCCCACCAACCCAACCTCCACCCCCGGCACCTTCCCCTGCAACCGCAGGAAATGTAAAACTTGCGCCCACACCTCCACACTCACTTCCCTCCAAGGCCCCAAGGGATCCTTCCATATCCGCCACAAGTTCACCTGTACCTCCACACACATCATCTATTGCATCCGCTGCACCCGATGTGGCCTCCTCTATATTGGTGAGACAGGCCGCTTACTTGCGGAACGCTTCAGAGAACACCTCTGGGCCGCCCGAACCAACCAACCCAATCACCCCGTGGCTCAACACTTTAACTCCCCCTCCCACTCCACCGAGGACATGCAGGTCCTCGGACTCCTCCACCGGCAGAACACAACTACACGACGGCTGGAGGAGGAGCGCCTCATCTTCCGCCTGGGAACCCTCCAACCACAAGGTATGAATTCAGATTTCTCCAGCTTCCTCATTTCCCCTCCCCCCACCTTGTCTCAGTCGGTTCCCTCAACTCAGCACCGCCCTCCTAACCTGCAATCCTCTTCCTGACCTCTCCGCCCCCACCCCACTCCGGCCTATCACCCTCACCTTGACCTCCTTCCACCTATCCCACCTCCATCGCCCCTCCCCCTAGTCCCTCCTCCCTACCTTTTATCTCAGCCTGCTTGGCTCTCTCTCTCTTATTCCTGATGAAGGGCTTATGCTCGAAACGTTGAATTCTCTATTCCTGAGATGCTGCCTAACCTGCTGTGCTTTGACCAGCAACACATTTGCAACAGAGTGGCAGAAGCTCCACTTCATCTCAAAGAAGCAAGCAAAGATCAATAAGAATGGGCTCCAGAGATATACCCATCACAGGCTTCGCCAAACCATGCAAAATGTGGAGAATATGATGCCAGAAGACTGGAGGCTGATTGAGATGGTGCCATTATTGAAGAAAGGTGGTAAGGAAAAGCCAGAGAATTATAGACCAGTGAGCCAGACATCAGCAGTGGGCAAATTGTTGGAGGGGCGTCCTTAGGAGCAGGATTTATGAGTATCTAGAAAGGCAAGGACCAATTAGGGATAGTCAACATGGCTGCAGTGTATGAAATAGTGTCTCACTAAATTGATTGAGTTTTTTTGAAGAAGTGACAAAGAGGATTGATGAAGGCAGAGCTGTCTATATGGATAGAAAGGCATTCAACAAGGTTCAGCACAGTAGTCTGGTTAACAAGTTTAAATCACATGGAATACAGGGAGAGCTAGCCTCTTGGATACAGAACTGGCTCAAAGGTCGGAGACAGAGGAGAGTGGTGGAGGGTTGCCTTTTGGACTGGCACCCTATGACCAGTGGAGTGCCACAAGGATCAGTGCTGGGTCCACTACATTTCACCATTTATATAAATGATTTGGGTGCGAACATAGGAGGTATAGTTAGTAAGTTTGCAGACGACACCAAAATTGGAGGTGTCATGGACAGCGAAGGAGGTTACCTCACAGTACAATGGGACCTTGATCAGATGGGCCACTGGGCTGAGGAGTGGCAGTTGGAGTTTAATTTAGATAAATGGGAGGTGCTGCATTTTGGTAGGGGAAATCAGGGCAGGACTTCTACATTTAATGGTAAGGTCCTAGGGAGTGTTGCCGAACAAAGAGACCTTGGAATGGAGGTTCATAGTTCTTTGAAAGTGGAGTTGCAGGTAGGCAGGATAGTGAAGGCGACATTTCGTATGCTTGCCTTTATTGGTCAGTGCATTGAGTATAGAAGTTGGGAGGTCATGTTGTAGCTCTACAGAACATTGGTGAGGCTATTTTTAGAATACTGTGTTCAATTCTGGACTTCCTGTTTTAGGAAAGATGTAGAGTTCAGAAAAGATTTACAAGGACGTTTCCAGGGTTAGAGCAATTGAGCTATAGGGAAGGCTGAATAGGCTGGAGCTATTTCCCCTGAACAACAGGAATATATGAATAGGAGGAGTTTAGAGGGATATCAGCCAAATAGTCAAAGTCATAGAGATGTACAGCACAGAAACAGACCCTTTGGTCCAATTCATCCATTCTGACCAGATAACCTAAATTAATCTAATCGCATTTGCCAGCACTTGGCCCATATCCCTCCAAGCTCTTCCTATTCATATACCCATCCAGGTGCCTTTTAAATGTTGCAATTATACCGGCCTCCACCACTTCCTCTGACAGCTCATTCCATACACGCACCGCCCTCTGAATGGAAACGTTGTCCCTCAAGTCCCTTTTAAATCTTACCCCACTTACCTTAAACCTATGCCCTCTAGTTTTGGACTCCCCTGCCCTTGGGAAAAGACCTCGACTATTCATCCTATCCATGCCCCCTCATGATTTTATAACCTCCCTAAGGTCATCCCTCAGCCTCAAATGGGACTAGATTAATTTAGGATATCTGGTTGACATGGACAAGTTGGACTGCAGGGTCTGTTTCCATGCTGTACAACTTCATGGCTATATGACATACAAATCGAAGACTGGTGAAAATAAACTCAGTATATTAGCTGACACCATTGTGTTGTTGTTTGAGATATTTTGCTGAGTATGTATTGGCTACTGTATTTCTTTCATTATTTCACTATTTTCAAAAGTATTTAATTGGTTATAAAGCATATTGAGATGCCCAGAGGTCATGAGAAGTGCTATATAAAAGAGTAAACTTTATCTTTGTAAGGCTGAATCAGGCTGATATCCCCCCTGCTGGTTTAGTGACAGCCAACTGCAGCAGCATGCAGTTCTTGCTCACCAGATAACGGTGTCTGACAATGGAAATGAATTTCTAAAAGAAAATAAAATCAACAACACAAGTTTTGAAGCTTGACTGAGGTAAAAGCAGTTTATTTTTGTTCCACAATATCTTTAGCAGGCTACCTTCAGAATGAGGGCTAATTTGTTTACTTCTATAAACAGAAAAGAAATGCAATTATCAATGGATGATGACTTGATGTCCTGAGATCGAACAAAGCCTGGGAATGGTGACTCACTGCTTTGAGAATGTGGGATAAGATCTGAAAGGATAATGTAATCTTAGAGGTATCGCACTTTGTTTTTGAAAACCCTTGGTTTAGCTTACTGCTAAATATGCCTATTAAACACAGTGGTGAAAAGAATGAAACTTCAAAACACGACCGGTAAATTGGAGAGAGTTCAGGAGAGAGGATAATTACTGCCTTTTGATATCCAGGTTAGGAAGAAGGGCTAAAAGAACTCAAGTTGTTTGCAATGGAGAAAGAGTAAACAGCCAAGAAAGACACAATCCAGAGCTTTAAACTTCTGCGAAGTGTAAATAACAAATGTAAGCAGGATGCTTGAATTTTGTTTTTATGTACCAAATGAAGATTAGAGAGATTTTGCAAAGATCAGTGATTTAAACAAATTATTTTCCCCAGACAGTAGGAACTCTACCACAGTAATGTACTTCAGGAATACTGGGGAGGTGGCAATGAAGTTATAATGTCACTGGACTAATACTCCAGCCAAGTGCTCGGAGAACAGGCAAAGAATTGCAGATGCTGGAGATCTGCAATAAAAACAAATAGCTGGCAAAACGCAGCAGGTTCAGTAATACCTGTGGGAAGAGAACACAGTTAACATTTCGAGTCTGATGACTTTTCGTCAGACTGGATAGCAGCTTGGAAAAAGCAGCATTTATGCTGAAGATGAGGTTGGGTGGTAGTGGTGGGGCCAGGTGTGAGGGAGAGAGAGAGAAAAGTGAGCAGAGGCGCACAGATGGAGCCCAGAGAGAAAGAGGTATGAAAGGGGTAGGTAAACAAGGTGATTATGGGATAGGAGGCCTGGACAGACAAAAGGCTGAAAGAATGATTATAAGAGCTAAGAGAATGAGAACACGAGTGAGCTGTACTGAAAACAATCCATACAACGTGATAATGCACCAAACAGAAGGTGGGAAGGGGTAAAAACAACTCCTGTCATAACAGAATCTGGTATGTGGTGGGTTAAAAAAAAATGGAAGGATGGAATCAGACTCTGAAGTTATTGAACTCAATGTTGAGTCCTCGAGACTGCATGTCCCCAAGTGGAAAAGACGATTTTCTTCTTTGAGCTTGTGCTGAGGCTCACTGGAACCCTGCAGCAGACCTGCAACAGAACAGTTGCCATGGGAACACAGTGATGTGTTGAAGTGGCAAGCAACTGGAAGCTCGGGGTCATTTTTGCAGGCAGAGTGTAGGTTTTCTGCAAAGCAGTCAACTCAGTCTATGGTTCATCTCCCAAATGGACAGGAGAGCATTGGGGCATTGCTAATGTTCTGGGAATACAGGTTTGAATCCCATCAAGGCAGGTGGTGAAATTTGAATTCAATAAAGTTGAATAGGAAGGGTGAGAAAGAAATAAGCTTAACGATGACCATGCACCCACTATCAAGTGTTGTGAAAAATAATCCAGTCTGGCTCATTAATGCCCTTCAGGGATGGAAATTGCCCTCTTTATCTTGTCTGGCCTGTTGTGACTCCAGACCCACATCAACATGGTTAATTCTTAGTTGCCCTCTGGGCAATTAGGGGTAGGCAATAAATGCTGACCGAGTCAACAACACTCCTATCCCATGAACGAAAAGAAAACACATGACTGGATTTAGCTTATTCACTCAATGTAGTTATAGTCTATAAGTAAGTAAATAAATAAGTCTCACTGCAGTTTGTGTCCATACTAAGCTGTTGTGCAATCCTCAAAACCTACCCAGTGGTTGCAGAAAGCGTTTTGGAAATTGTTCAGGTCTCAGTGCTGGATTTAGACTCTCAAATTTGAACAAAATCTGTTTTGTATCAATATGAATATAGAAATATGAATATATAATCACCCCAAAAATAGTTGCATTTGTCTAAAATCAGTGACCATTTGTGAAATTGTAGTTCAAGGTATAGAAACTGTAAGAGGCTTTACATTTAGAGTCAATGAGAAGGAACAAAGAGGAGAATGTTGTTGGAGGGAATCCTGAGGGACAGGATGTACGTGTATTTGGAAAGGCAAGGACTGATTAGGGATAGTCAACATGGCTTTGTGCGGGGGAGATCATGTCTCACAAACTTGATTGAGTTTTTTGAGGAAGTAACAAAGAGGATTGATGAGGGCAGAGTGGTAGATGTGATCTATATGGACTTCAGTAAGGCATTCGACAAGGTTCCCCATGGGGGACTGGTTAGCAAGGTTAGGTCTCATGGAATACAGGGAGAACAAGCCATGTGGATACAGAACTGGCTCAAAGATAGAAGACAGAGTTGTTTTTCAGACTGGTGGCCTGTGACCAGTGGAGTGCCACAAGGATCAGTGCTGGGTCCTCTACTTTTTGTCATTTACATAAGTGATTTGGTTGTGAGCATAAGAGGTATAGTTAGTAAGTTTGCAGATGACACCAAAATTGGAGGTGTAGTGGACAGTGAAGAAGGTTACCTCAGAATACAACGGGATCTTGACCAGATGGGCCAATGGGCTGAGAAGTGGCAGATGGAGTTTAATTTAGATAAATGCAAGGTGCTGCATTTTGGGAAAACAAATCTTAGCAGGACTTATACACATAATGGTAAGGTCCGAGGGAGTGTTGCTGAGTAGCGAGATCTTGGAGTGCAGGTTCATAGCTCCTTGAAAGTGGAGTCGCAGGTAGACAGGATAGTGAAGGCGGCGTTTGGTATGCTTTCCTTTATTGGCCAGAGTATTGAGTACAGGAGTTGGGAGGTCATGTTGCAGCTGTACAGGACATTGGTTAGGCCACTTTTGAAATATTGCGTGTAATTAAGGTCTCCTTCCTATCGGGAGGATAGAGTGAAACTTGAAAGGGTTCAAAAAAGATTTACGAGGATGTTGCCAGGGCTGGGGGATTTGAGCTATAGTGAGAGGTGGAATAGGTTGGGGCTGTTTTCCTGGAGCATCTGAGGCTGAGGGCAGACCTTATGGAGGTTAATAAAATCATGAGGGGGATGGATATGATAAATAGACAAAGTCTCTTCCCTGGGATCAGGGAGTCCAGAACTAGAGGGCACAGGTTTAGGGTGAGAGGGGAAAGATATGAGAGACCTAAGAGGCAACCTTTTCACTCAGAGGGTGGTACGTGTATGGAATGAGCTGCGAGAGGAAGTGGTGGAGGCTGGTACAATTACAATATTTAAAAGGCATCTGGATGGGTATATGAATAGAAAGGGTGCTGGCAGGTAGGACTGGATTAGTTT
This sequence comes from Hemiscyllium ocellatum, assembly GCF_020745735.1. Lineage (NCBI taxonomy): Eukaryota > Metazoa > Chordata > Chondrichthyes > Orectolobiformes > Hemiscylliidae > Hemiscyllium > Hemiscyllium ocellatum. The sequence continues at coordinate 55,094,946 of NC_083415.1, forward strand.
GGGATATCTGGTCAGTATGAACAAGTTGGACTGAAAAATCTGATTCCGCGCTGTACATCGTTTTGACTCGATAACAGCAGCTAACAGAAGCTGTGCATTGGATTATATTTAAAAGGGCCATTCAGCATAAAGCAAACAGGTCATTGGTCAGATCACATCTCGTTTACAGCACCCAATTCTGGTTCCATCCTCACTCTGTGATCCCATGACTTGGAACATGTCCAGAGAAGAGCCATAAGAATGATTTCTAGTTTAAACAAATCCACTAAGGTCCTGAGCCTATTTAATTCAGAGCAGTTTGGCTCAGAAGTGAATCAAAGGAGGGCTATGAAATAAAGCTTGGACTAGGGTTGTATCCCTATTGACTAAAGCCAGTGGAATAGATGGAAGAAGATCAAGGAAGCAAGTTTAAACTACGCAACAACGGAATAACCTGAAATATTAGCCACTTGTTTTCCCAGAAAGTCCTAAATCCCTTAAAATACCACAGGGTGAAGTGGTAGCTCTGGACGTCCCATTCACCCTCAAGGAGGAAGTTCTTCATTGTGCCTGAAATCATGTCATTGGACAAGGGAAGTGTCCTTACAGATAACAAAATGTAATTGCCAGAGCATGTTTTGAGTACCTGAAGAGATTAGAGAGGAGTTTTGCTCTTTTTGATCTTCGCTCCCCCCCCCCCCCCCACCCCAAATAAATGAAGTCACCCAGCAGCAGGGTTGGTGTGGGGGGGGAAGGATTGGAATATGGGTAACAGGGAAGGGGAGGAAGGGCTTAATCACAATGTTCTGGCAATTATAGAGCAGAGATTGCTCATTTTTTCTGGGGTCTACAATTGGTCATTGAGAAGCATGGAGTGTGGGAGCAGTGGAAAATTCCATTGACTGCTGTAAAGAAAAGACCATCTGGTTCAGTAATGACCTTTTGCTAAGGAAATCTGACATTCTGAACTGGTCTGAATCATTGAATCCCTACAGTGCAGAAGCAGACCATTTGGCCCATCCAGTCTGCACTGATCTTCTGAAGAATATCCCACCCTGACCATTCCCCGCTACCTTATCCCCATAACCCTGCATTTCCCATGGTTAATCCATCTACCTTGCACATCCCTGGATGTGATGGGCAATTTAGCATGGCCAATCCACCCTAACTTGCACAAGAGGAAACCTACACAGACACAGGGAAAAAGGTGCAAACTCCACACAGTTGTCGGAGGGTGGAATCAAACCTGGGTCCGGGGCACTGTGAGGCAGCAGTGCTAACCACCATGCCACTATGTTGCCTCTGTCTGGTTTATATCCAATCCAGAGTTACATCACATAGTTGACTCTAAGTTGTTCTCAAGGGCAATTAGGGATGGACAGCAAATGTTTACCTTGCCAATGACACCTATATTCTATAAATGAATTTTTAAAAACACACAATACTAATTCAACATCAAATATGTTAAAATTGCCACATTAAAATCTTGAAACGTTCTGGTCTCCAAGCACAATAATGCCTATGATTATAATCAGTCACCTTCTTTGTGATCCTCTTCTCTGTTTTGTCAAAATAAATCTGAAACAACATTTGCTTCAAAGGATAAGACCCAACAGATAGCAACCTCGGTCCTTCTTATCTGCTTCCCAAACCACTTCGAGCTATAAATTAAAAAGAAAGGCTCCACTTCCTTCTGCACACAATTGCAGTAATTATCGAATGGCTGCTTCCAAGACAGGATGCAATTATCACCATGACATGCTTCTATTAACGATGGCACCCTATAAAAAATTCCAGTCGCATCTCTAATTTAACTACAGTTTGACGGATCAAAGTATGAAATACAAAGCAGACAAAACTGCTCCCTTTCAGCTGTAGGATCGCAACTCGTCCTTACAATGAGATATAATATTAATCAAAGGTCTGTGGCTAAATGTCAAATTTTAATACACATTAGAGTTACACAGTCAGAGAGCTCTACAGCACATGGCCCATCCATTCACACATGCTGCGAGAATACATTGTGAAAGGTATCCATTTTCACACATACATGAGTGCATGTCAAATACCATCACCATTGCAAGACTACATGACACCTAGATAGCCCCAAATACAGTCTTCAGAATAAAAGATTCAGAAAGTAAAGCAGCAGGAATACAGATCATCAGTCACCTATTCTGGCCTTAAGATCAAAATATTGTTTTGATGTTCTGGCATAAGTGCTTGGGATTACACAAGCACTTAAACTAAGTGTTTACATACAAAATCATTTGAGACTAAAGGCTCTCTCGGAACCTATGTAGCAATATTAAGTCTCAGCCACAAAGAAAAACAATGAGTTTTGGCATCATTCCGTTAAACCATAAAATATGACAGATGCTGCATGAATCAAAGATCAAACCTCTAATTTAAATACAACTTTTTTAAAAAAAAGTTTTGATTTGCTTTTCTTTTGATAAACTTTCCTTTTTATATGGAAAGGAGACATATAGACCAACTTCCGTGCCCCTGCTGCCAACCACTCTGACCTCCCCTTTTTCCCCGTGTATCTTAAACACTGCAATGAACGTTTATGCCCCATACCTGCCAACCTTTTCTGGGGGGGGTTAGGTGATCAGCTGAGTGACAATTTATGCACCTTCATGCCCATGACTATGGGCCTGGCTACATCACCTGGAAATGGAGTTCTGGCTTTGGAAAAGCATCAGTTTTCTATTGGTATGAACTCAGGTCTCCAGATATGGAAAGAACCTCCTTTGTTCAACCTCAATTTATCTCAAAATAAAAACCAAAAGAACTGTGGATGTTGGAAATCAGAAACAAAAACAGAAATTGCTGGAAAAATTCAACAGGTCTGGCAGCACCTGTGGAGAGAAACGTTTCAGGTTCAGTGACCCTTCTTCAATTTCTCTCTCTATTTCTCATGTCTTGATCTAGGCTGGAACAAATGCCATGGCGGGGCATTGATCTAGTTTGGACAATTAAGTTATGACTGGAGTGTGCACACTTTTCAATAGAAAACAGCTGGAAACCACACCATTAAAAAGTAATATAGATTTACTTTTTCTCGATAATGTTGGTAAAGTGGACAGCTGAAGTACTCCAGGTTCCAGCGACATGTGAGCTGACATCATTGATGATGTAGTCCAACAAGTAGCATAATAACGATTTATCTACAGTCACGGCACTGAAAGACGTCACTTGGCTAGACAGCTAAATCGGACTCCTTGCTAATGCAATTTAGCCGGCCTCACACTCCCAATCTTTATTGCCTTCAAAATTTATTTCTATTTAGGAATTTATCAATCATGGATTTCCAAAGGTGTCTTGAGTCTGCCTGCATCACATACACTCACAATGCATTTTAGCTCGTAGCAACTTGTTACTTAAAGATTTTTCCTCATCTCATCTTTAATTCTTTTGTCACTTCAAATTTCCTCTGGGTCTCACTCATCCTGACAACGAGAATAATTTCTCTCCATCCACATTATCTGAAGTCCTCATGATATTGGATGACTCTTATAGAAGCTTGTCTCAAACTTTCCTAAGGAGAGCAACACTGCTTCCCCACTCTGTCCACATTACTAAAGCTCTTGGAATCATTCTCAATCTGTAACCTTTCTAAATCCTTCATGTCATTCCGAAAGGATCCGAATTGGATACATCATTCCAATTAAGATCAGATTTTCATACAAGGTTCATCATAACTTCTTGTTTTGGGTCGCTACAACAGCAAGAGCTGTTCAGCCCGACTGTAAATTGTAAAGTCTAGAAGCAAAGTGACTTTTATTTCACGATTATGGCAAACTTATGGATGCTACATCTCCAGGTAGCCACCTACCCACCTGAACTCATGACCTAACAGACATTTTTTTGGAGACTGAGCAAGGTCCATGGCAGCCATGCCAGACTTTTACCGTCTTGAGGACCTTGAGTTTCGAGTGGTTTCTGTCTCAGCCACAATTCTGAAGCCAGGGGAAGTGATCCTGGGTGTGTAGTGCCCCAGCAAGTTAGCTTCCTCAGGACTTGAGCTCTCCTGGACACTTTCACATTCTAAATGCAGTGTTGGTGCAAAGCAAAACCGAGGCCGCAGGAAATGCGATTGTATTTTAACGATTGTATTTAATAACTCACCATTTACATTCTTTGAAGGCAAATTAAGTAGTTTTGACAAACTGCTGCAAAATTATCCCCTGGCTTAGTCATTAGGGTATTAAAACTAAACAGTTTTTTTGACAAATTACTTTCTTAAAGCAAATAGTGAATCTCATTTATATTCTATGTAGGGTCCGTTGTAATCAGAAGTTTTTTTCCAACTGTGATAAAGATGTGTAGAGAAGGATAATCTATTCCTAAGCAGTATTTATGTCCATTTTGCACACTGTCAATAAATGGACAGGAATCCATAACTTAGGACACTCATGTTAATGCCAGGACTTACTCCAGTGTTTCCCAAAGCTTTTTGTCTTGGTATGAATTTGCAAGACTGAAGTATTAAAATATTATGAATTAGGAGATGAAGGAGGCCATTTGGTCCCTCGAGCCTTCTCCAACTATTCAATAAGGACACAGCTGATCACATGGACCTCCTGTGATCGCAGAGTGAAAAGGCTGGGGAATGGTTACAAGCGATGCTAAGTAGTTCAGGGATATGGGGTAGATGAGTTTCAGCTATTGAACAAGGAGAGGAGGCGTAGAAGCTGTCAGGATCAGTCAGAACTCCACAGAACCAATTGCTGCTTGGGAGTTTGCAGTCCCACTGACAGTCATGGGATTTAGAACATAGAACATAGAACATAGAACAATACAGCGCAGAACAGGCCCATTGGCCCTCGATGTTGCACCGACCTGTGAACTATTCTCAGCTTGTCCCCCTACTCTATCCCAAAATCTGTGTGCTCATCTAAGGATTGTTTAAATTTCCCTAATGTGGCTGAGTTGACTACATTGGCAGGTAGGGCATTCCACACCCTTACCACTCTCTGCGTAAAGAATCTGCCTCTGACATCTGTCTTGAATCTATCACCCCTCAATTTGTAGTTATGCCCCTCGTACAAGCTGATGTCATTATCTTCGGAAAAAAGACTTTCACTGTCTACCCTATCTAATCCTCTGATCATCTTGTATGTCTCTATCAAATCCCCTCTTAGCCGCCTCCTTGCCAATGAGAAGTCACTCAGCCTTTCCTCATAAGACCTTCTCTCCAGACCAGGCAACAGCCTGGTATCCACTGCACCTTTTCCAATGCTTCCACATCCTTTTTGTTATGGGGCGACCAGAACTGCACACAATACTCCAAGTGTGGCCGCACCAGTGTTTTGTATAGTTGCAGCAAAGCTTTTGGGAAGCTCTGACGTATGTTATCCAAGCTTCTCAATGGGAGCCATACACATGGCAATTGGTACTAACTTACCTCCATTATCAATTAGAGGAGGTAGTCGTGTAATGGTAAATATCATTGGACCTGCAGTTTAGAATTTTAGGCTAATGTTCTGGGAGCATGTGCTCAAGTCTCACGATGACAGATGGTGTAATGTAACTGCTTATAGGATCTAAGGCACTAAAAAGTATTTACATGCTCCTTGACTGTTTCATTGCAGATACTATGGTACACAACTGCTTCAGAAAGATAGACTCTGATCAAACTGAAGCAGCTTTCTCAAGGTAATGTATTTAAACATTTAGACATTTACAAAACAATAAATTAAAAAAAGGACCTAAGGGGCAACTTTTTCCACACAGAGTTGGTGCATGTATGGAATGAGCTGCCAGAGGAAGTGGTGGAGGCTGGTACAATCACAGCATTTAAAAAGGCATCTGGATGGGTATATGAATAGGAAGGACTTAGAGGGATATAGGCTGAACTTTGACAAATGAGACTAGATTAATTCAGGGTATCTGGTCAGCATGGACGAGTTGGACCGAAGGGTCTGTTTCTGGGCTGTATGACTGAGTATATTTGATGCTGCAAAGAAGGATAAACTGGCTGAAGGATCAGTTACCCTGGGACACCGAATTAAAGGTAGTCAGCAAAAGAACCAGAGGCAAAATAAAGAAAGTTCATTTCACAAACATTCCTAAACAACCAGCTCAGAACTGTTATCGCACACCATTGGAGCAGGTGACATTTGAATTCTGACCTCCTGGCTCAGAGGCAGGGATGCCACAAGAGCCATTCAAAATTTGCATTATATGGTGAATTGCTGTGACTGGGAATGCACTCACTACCTGAAGGGCTGGTGAAAACAGATTCAGTAGTAATACCCTGTATTCACATGGGAACTGGACAGTTACTGCAAGGGCAAATAGTGCAGAACTATACAGACAAAGGGCAGGAGGGCAGGGTTAATTAGATAACCAGCACAGTTACAATGGTCTAAGCGGTCTCTCTCTTTGTGATTTATCATTTTATGTATGATCCTATGACTATAAGACTTGTACTGCTGGCTGTCAAATACCATATCTGTCTGAGAACGAATCATTACCAACAACTGTTTATTTGGAAGCAGAAAATGGAGAAAATGAAACATTTTCTAGTGACCATCTTAATAACATTTTGGTGAAATTCATTGTCATCTTTCTTAATGCCAAAATTGATGCCTTTTTGTTACGGAGTCCAAACATTTGGAATTTGTATATTGTAACACTTCTGTACATGCTCTTAAGAAACTGCTTAAGATCTACCATACAGTAATTTACCCCTATGTAAATCTAACATAAATATAAAACTAAAAGTAAAGTACCATACATACACAATTTATTGTTTTCCTGAAGATAACAAATCTTACTGGATCATAGTTGCTAGGTATGCTGGTCACCCTCTGGTGCACATACAAGTGGCTCAAAAGTGAAAAAGAACACCTCAAAATTCATTTCAGAGTTTGTTCTTTTAAACCTGCACTCCTGAGTTACTGTGGCAGGATCTTCACATCCCAGGTCCAATCTAACTCGTGCTTCAACACTTGACCTTTACTATCAAGTCAAATGAAAAAAAACTATTTTTACACCTCCAAAGGCCTCAGGCACTCCAAGCTAATTAGCACACCAACTGACCCATTACATAAATTACATTAACCACACAAGACTAACTAATGATCTGGAAACTACATGAGTCTAAAAACATTTTTACAACTCAGTAGCACAGCTGTCAGTCTGCTGGGTAGATTTTAAATTCTCATTCATCCTTCGAGGCAAAGAGTCTCTGTTTATCTTCTATAGTGTTTGATTGGGTTCTGGTGGGCGACCGGAAAGTTCTGTTGCAAATAGGACAGGATATTCACTGGACCTTGGATAAGTTGTTGGTTCAGGATTTCCTTGTCTTGTGTTTTTTACACCTCCCCCCCCAACCCACCCCCACTTCCCCAATGTGCAGTGATCCTGGGCAAGCATCTCCAACAGTCATAGAAATGTACAGCACAGAAACAGACCCTTCAGTCCAACTCATCCATGCCGACCAGATATCCTAAACTGATCTAGTTCCATTTTCCAGCACTTGGCCCATTTCTCTCCAAACCCTTCCTGTTCATATACCCATCCAGATGCATTTTAAATGTTGCGATTGTACCCACCTCCACCACTTTCTCTGGCAGCTCATTCCATAAACACACCACCCTGTGTGAAAAAGTTGCCCCTTAAGTCCCTTTTATATCTTTTCCCTCTCACCCTAAACCTATGCCCTCTAGTTTTGGACTCCCTGACCCCAGGGAAAAGACTTTGTCTACTTACCCTATCCATGCAACTCAATTTTGTAAACCTCCATAACATCACCCCTCAGCCTCCGATGCTCCAGGGAAAACAGCCCCAGTATCTCCCTATAGCTCAAATCCTCCAACCCTAGCAACATCATTGTAAATCTTTTCTGAACCCTTCCAAGTTTCACAACATCATTCCGATAGAAAAGAAAGGAGACCATAATTGCATGCAATATTCCAACAGTGGCCTAACCAATGTCCTGCACAGCCACAACATGACCTCCCAACTCCTGTACTCAATACACTGACCAATAAAGGAAAGCATACTAAAGGCTGCCTTCACAATCCACCTGCGACTCCCCTTTCAAGGAGCTATGAATCTGCACTCTAAGGTCTCTTTGTTCAGCAACACTCAAGAAAAACACCTTTGGCCACAAGTCCAACAGGAAGTGGTCAGCATGTAGCGTCCTTGAGACCCTTCGGAAAAAGGAGAAAGCAGATCCTACCGATCGGTTCCCTGAGCAGACTGTCAAAGCCATTTGGCAGAATGCCTCATTGCCAGAACTTTCCAACAAGCACCAAGACATGGCTTGGCTGGTGGTGAGAAAGGTTCTGCCTGTGAGATCCTTTATGCACGCCCGGACTCTCAGCCGCACAGCACGCTGCCTTCGAAGTGGCTCTGGAGGGGGACAAGACGTCACACACCTCCTTCTAGAACATGCCTATGCAGAACAAGTCTGGAGAGGAATGCAGTGGTGTTTGTCGAGGTTCATCCCGAGCACCCAAGCAGCGCTATGACGCGGGACTCTGTGCTCTATGGCCTATTCCCCGGGACGCACACCAAGACGAACATCAACTGCGCCTGGAGGATCATCAACTCGGTGAAGGACGCTCTCTGGGCGGTCCGAAGCCTGTTGATCTTCCAGCTAAAGGAGTTGACCTGGACTGAGTGTTGCAGACTGGCACATTCCAAGGTCCAGGCCTACGTGTTGAGGGACGCGCAGAAGCTTGGGCAGCTACTGCCAAGGCGTGGTGGGGTAAGACCACCGTGTAACATCTACCTGCCAAAGGAGAACAGGGGCCCACGCAGTCATTTGGGCTCTGCTGATGCCTCAGCTAAATAGGTAATCGTACAGACCTGTATATATGAATGATTACTCTGTCTCTGTATACCAAGAAATGGAATGTTTATGGATGTATGGCATGACCAATTGTACAGATCAAAATATTTTATAAATAAATTATATTTTTTGAAATAAAAAAAGTTCAGCAACACTCCCTAGGACCTTACCATTAGGTGTTTCAGTCCGGCTAAGATTTGCTTTCCCAAAATGCAGCACCTCGCATTTATCGGAATTAAACACCATCTGCCACTTCTCAGCCCATTGGCTCATCTGCTGAAAATGTGTTGCTGGAAAAGCGCAGCAGGTCAAGCAGCATCCAAGGAACAGGAAATTCGATGTTTCGGGCATAAGCCCTTCATCAGGAATGAGGAAAGTGTGTCCAGCAGGCTAAGATAAAAGGTAGGGAGGAGGGACTTGGGGGAGGGGCGATGGAGATGTGATAGGTGGAAGGAGGTCAAGGTGAGGGTGATAGGCCGGAGTGGGGTGGGGGCGGAGAGGTGAGGAAGAAGATTGCAGGTTAGGAGGGCGGTGCTGAGTTCAAGGGAATCGACTGAGACAAGGTGGGGGGAGGGGAAATGAGGAAACTGGAGAAATCGGAGTTCATCCCTTGTGGTTGGAGGGTTCCCAGGCGAAAGATGAGGCGCTCTTCCTCCAACCGTGGTGTTGTTATGTTCTGGCGATGGAGGAGTCCAAGGACCTGCATGTCCTTGGTGGGGTGGGAGGGGGAGTTAAAGTGTTGAGCCACGGGTGGTTGGGTTGGTTGGTCCGGGCGTCCCAGAAGTGTTCCCTGAAGCGTTCCGCAAGTAGGCAGCCCGTCTCCCCAATATAGAGGAGGCCACATTGGGTGCAGCAGATGCAATAGATGATGTGTGTGGAGGTGCAGGTGAATTTGTGGTGGTATGGAAGGATCCCTTGGGGCCTTGGAGAGAGGTAAGGGAGGAGGTGTGGGCGCAAGTTTTGCATTGCAAAAGACAACCCTCCACCACCACCCTCCATCTTCTACCTTTGAGCCAGTTCTGTATCCATATGGCAACTTCTCCCTGTATTCCATGAGATCTAACCTTGCTAACCAGTCTCCCATGGGGAACCTTGTCGAATGCCTTACTGAAGACCATTTAGATCACATCTACCGCTCTGCCCTCATCAATCCTCTTTGTCACTTCCTCAAAAAACTCAATCAAGTTTGAGAGACATGACTTTCCATGCACAAAGCCATGTTGACTACCCCTAATCAGTCCTTGCCTTTCCAAATACACGTACATCCTGTCCCTCAGGATTCCCTCCAACAACATTCTCCTCTTTGTTCCTCCTCATTGACTCTATAAATGTAAAGCCTCTTACAGTTTCTATACCATGAACTACAATTTCACAAATGATCGCTGATTTTAGACAAATGCAACTATTTTTGGGGTGATTATATATTCATATTTCTATATTCATTTTGATACAAAACAGATTTTGTTCAAATTTGAGAGTCTAAATCCAGCATTGAGACCTGAATTATTTCCAAAACACTTTCTGCAACCACTGGGTAGGTTTGAGGATTGCACAACAGCTTAGTATGGACACAAACTGCAGTGATACATGTATATCCTGTCCCTCAGGATTCCCTCCAACAACTTGCCCACCACCGATGTCAGGCTCACTGGTCTATAGTTCCCTGGCTTGTCCTTACCACCCTTCTTAAACAGTGGCACCACGTTAGCCAACCTCCAGTCTTCTGGCACCTCACCTGTGACTATCGATGATACAAATATCTCAGCAAGAGGCCCAGCAATCACTTCTCTAGCTTCCCAGAGAGCTCTCGGGTACGCCTGATCAGGTCCTGGGGATGTATCCACCTTTATGCATTTCAAGACATCCTGCACTTTCTCTTCTGTAATATGGACATTTTGCAAGGTGGCACCATCTATTTCCCTGCAGTCTATATCTTCCATATCCTTTTCCACAGTCAATATTGATGCAAAATACTCATTTAGTATTGCTCCCATTTTCTGTGGCTCCACACAAAGGCCGCTTTGCTGATCTTTGAGGGGACTTATTCTCTCCGTAGTTACCTTTTTGTCTTTAATGTATTTGTAAAAATACTTTGTATGTTCCTTAATTTTATTTTCCAAAGCAACGCATGTCCCCGTTTTTCCCTCATAATTTCCCTCTTAAGTATACTCCTACTGCCTTTATACTCTAAGGATTCACTCTGTCTACCCTGTCTATACCGGACATATGCTTCCTACTTTCTCTTAACCCAAACCTCAATTTCTTTAGTCATCCAGCAATCCCTATACCTAGCAGCCTTTTCTTTCACCCTAACAGGAATATACTTTCTCTGGATTCTCATTATCTCATTCCTGAAGGTTTCCCATTTTCCAGCCATCCCTTTACCTGTGAACATCTGTCCCCAATCAGTTTTCAAAAATTCTTGCCTAATACCATCAAAATTGGCCTTTCTCCAATTTAGAATTTCAACTTTTAGATCTGGTCCATCCTTTTCCATCACTACTTTAAATCTATTTAAAAAAAACAATTCCAGAATCCTCCCATTCTAGCCTCAAAATTAATGAGGCAGGTTAATTGCCCCTGGCTCTGTGCAAATTGGCTGGAATGTTTTGTTTACAGTACAGCAGTAATTACACTCCCAAATCAAGAAGTGATTTTAAAATTCTTCTGGACATCCTGAAGAAATACAAATTGAGATATGAATGCAAATTTGTTCTTCAAACATTCAGTAAACTTGCTGTTGCTTTAAAGAGACGGATTTCTTGCAAAACGAATACTAATAGATGTACACTCCATTAAAGGTCCCTTCCATCTGGTCAAGTTTTCAGCCCTTCTGCTCAAATGCAAACACACCAGTCTTGGAGATTAACCCCGACAGACAGCTGCTGTACAATGGAGTGGAGTAAAACTAGTGATTTTCTCCAGAGAAGCAATGGTGAGATATAAGCAGCACAAAAGCACCTTAACACCACCACTAGTGATTGCTTCAGAAGCTAGTACCATCAGTACATCAACCTGTAGAATAATCGAATCCAAGTTAAAAATCACACAACACCAGGTTATAGTCCAACAGGTTTTATTGAAAGCACTAGCTTTCGGAGCGCTGCTCCTCTATCAGGTAGTAAGGAGCGTCGCTCCGAAAGCTAGTGCTTCCAAATAAACCTGTTGGACTATAATCTGGTATTGCATGATATTTAACTTTGTGCACTCCAGTCCAACACCGGCATCTCCAAATCAATCAAATCTAAATAAGGCTTCTGATTCAAGATTGGATGCTTAATATTGTAGCCATTAGATATTTGCATATACATTTTCAACTCTGTTCCTACAACGAACTAAATAGAATAGGCGCCAGAAAAGCAGTCAAACCCATCCCTGAGCAACTATTCAAATCACTGAACTTATTGTAGAGGAAATTTGCAGAAAAACACACCTTGGAATCTGGAGCAAATTGCAACCATTTAAATATAAAGAGTGTCCCAAATCATTTCATTAATCGAAGGGAAATGCAGACTGAGTTGTGACAGGATTATATAGTGACTAAAAGCTTGGTTGTAAAGTTAAAAATCACACAACACCAGGTTATAGTCCAACAGGTTTAAATTGGAAGCACACTAGCTTTCGGAGCGACGCTCCTTCATCAGGTGATTGTGGAGGGCTCGATCGTAACACAGAATTTATGGCAAAAATTTGCAGTGTGACGTAACTGAAACCATACACCAAACTGAAAAACTGATTGTCTGTTAAGCCTTTCATCTGTTCAAATACAGTGATAGTTTCACTTCTTTCATGTGTAAATCACAAAACCCTTTTTTTAAGTTGCATTCTCGGGTTAGCTGTTAACAATGGTGACAGCTAGACAATATGTTGAAAGTGTTAGCCCCCTGTGTTCTCTGTCTATGACCTGATGTTTAGATTGATTCTAATCTAAACAGTGAGAGAACAGTGTTTTACATAAATTCATGCAGTTTTTGAGCTCAGAGTTCTACATGAATGTATGCAGTTTTTGAGCAGAGTGCAATGTAACTCTGCAAAGATAGGCTTTGAAGGAGGCTTAAAAGATGGTGGGATAAGACGACACAGATGAGTTTAGGAAAGAAGTTCCACACAGAATAGACAAAGTAATTGCACGAGCACCAATAACTATCCAAAGGGGAGGGGAAGGTCAACGCACTCAAGGTGGGAGCCAAAGGCAATGCAGAAGAGGGAACAGAAGATTGCAGAGATAGGATGGAAGAATGTAATAATGCAGATACAGATTTATAATTGAATATGCTGGGAGCTCGTGTAAGCCACAGCGGACAGCAGTACGTTGGATATAAAGTTATTCATAGAAAAAGGCAGGCTGATGACGATAAATTTGGAGTTGCCCAATACATTGATGGCACAGGCAAAAATAAGGCTCTTATAGCAGTGATAAGGATGAACTAGAGATTGAGATACAGATGCTAAAGCTGCAAGGAAGTGATTTTGATGGTGCCATAAATATGGCATTAAAAAAATTTCCTTTGAACTTTCTGGCATTCAGCTAAGGGAAGTTGAGGTCAAGCCAAATGGACTTTCTCTGTTCTGAAAAATTCTGTTTTGTTTATCTAAACGTATTCCCTTCTTTGTAGAGATAAGACAATCGCTCCAGAAGTCCTCTTTCACTAATGGATATTTCTAACGAATATTTTACAGTCGCTCCCACTTCCACACTTTTTTCCATTCAGTGAAAAGAAAAAGTTAACTAGACACAACCCAAATGAGTGTATTTTTGTTTAAAACAGATTACTGGAAAAAAGATAATTTCATTTAGTTTCAAACAACCAGATAGCCAGACCTAAAGACATTTAAACAGGTAATTATACAACATATTCGTTCTTTAGCCCACACAAAGTGACCATACCATATCCCACATGTAACTCCTTAAAATTAATTCATGAGATGTGAGCATTGCTAACGTTTATTGTCTGTCCTCATTTGCCCAAATGTTATATAACCATATCTATACGCATTATGATAATAGTTAACAGTAAGTGTCTTTCTCTCTAGCAAGTGAGATTTCCAGACTGGGGGAAAGGGAGGACTGCAATGCTGGAGAGCAGACTCGAGTATGTGTTGCTGGGAAAGCGCAGGTCAGACAGCTTCCAATGAGCAGGAGAATCGACGTTTCAGGCAAAAGCCCTTCATCAGGAATGAGGCTTGTGGACCGGGGCTGACAGATAAATGGGAGTGGGAGTGGGGGGGGGGGTGGGGGGCAGTGATGGAAGGTAGCTTTGGAAAGTGAGGGAAAAGGTGACACAGTCAGAGAGGGGGGTGGAGGGGATAGCTGGGAAAGGTGATGGACCGTCAGGAGGGCAGTGCTGAGTTGGAGGTTTGGGACTAGGATAATGCCGGGGGAGGGGAAATGAGGAAGCTGTTGAAATCCACATTTATCTCGTGTGGTTGCAGGGGCCCAAGGTGGAATGAGTTGTTCTTCCTCTAGGCGTCAGGTGGTAACGGTTTGGCAGTAGAGAAGGCCCCAGGACCTGCGTGTCCTTGACAGAGTGGGAGGGGGAGTTGAAGTGTTCAGCTCTGGGGGTGGTGGGGTTGGTGAATGTAGGTGTCCCACAGATATGCTCTGAAACAATCCGCAAGGCGGCATCCTGTCTCCCTGATGTAGAGGAGACCACACCTAGTGCAACAGATGTGGTAGATGACATTGGTAGAGGTACAAGTCAATTTACAGATCAGATGTGGAAGGATCCCTTGGGGCCTTGGATGCAGGTGAAGGGGAGTGTTGTGGGCATAGGTTTTGCATTTCCTGCGGTGGCAGGGAGAGGTGCCAGGAGTGGGTTGTGGGCTGGTTGGGGGGTGGAGAGCACCTTAGAAGGGAATCGCAGAGGAAATGGTCTCTCAAGAACGCTGATAGGGGTGGGGAGGGAAATGTATCTTTAGTGGAGGGGTCTGGTTGGAGGTGGCAGAAGTGGCAGAGGATGATGTGAGGTATATGGAGGTTGTTGGGGTGGAAGGTGAGGACAATGGGGTGTTCTGTCCTTGTTGCGTTGGGAGGGGTGCGTGAAGTGGAGGAGATGCACTGGAGGGCATCCTCAAATCAAGCGGTGAGGGAAGTTGTGATTGTGGAAGAAGGAGGCCATCTAGGAGTTTGAGGTGGAATTGGTCATCCTAGGAACAAATGTGGCGGAGGAAGAGGAATTCGGAATAAGGGATGGAGTTTTTACAGGAGGTAGGGTGGGGGGGTCAGTGGACTTGTAGTAGATATCTGTGGTTAGTCACCAGAGACTGTGATGGAGAGGTCCAGGAAGGGGAAGGAGAGTCTGAGATGGTCAAGGTGAATTTGAGGCCAGGGTGGAAGGTGTTAGTAAAGTTGATTGATTGTTCAAACTCCTCGTGGGAGCATGAAGCAACACGGATAAAGTCATCAATGTAGCAGAGGAACAGCTGGAGGGTGGTGCCAGTGAAACTGCTGAAGATGGACTGTTCCATGTATCCGACGAACAGGCAAACATAGCTGTGTTCCATGCGGGTGCCCATGGAGAAAGTGGGAGATTTGGAAGGAGAAGTTGTTGGGGGTGAGGACCAGTTCACCAGGTGGATGAAGGTGTCAGTGGAAGGGTATTGGTTGGGATGGTGTGAGAGGAAGAAACGGAGCACTTGCAGACCTTCACTGTGGCAGGTAGATGTGTACAGGGTCTGGACGTCCATGGTGAAGATGCGGCGTTGGGGGCCGGGGAAACAAAAATCTTGGAGGAGGTGAAAGCCATGGATGGTGTCACGAATGTAGGTGGGGAGTTCCTGGACTTGGGGGGACAGGATAGTGTCAAAGGTAGGAAGAGGGGAGTTCAGTGGGACAGGCACAGGCTGAGACAATGGTTCGAATGGAGCAGTCAGGTTTGTGAATCTTCAGTAGGAGGTAGAATCGGGCAGTGCGGGTTTCATGGATAATAAGGTTGGAGGCTGTGGATGAGAGATCTCTAGAGGTGATGAGGTTGTGGATGGTCTGGGGTCGTGATCAAGGGGAAAATAGGAGGAGGTGTCTGCGAGTTGGCACCTAGCTTCAGTGGTATAGAGGTCAGTGCGCCACACTACTACTGCGCACCCTCTTGACTGCGAGTTTGATGGTGAGGTTGAGGTTGGAGTGGAAGGAGTGGAGAGCTGTGCATCACAAGGGTGGGAGGTTGGAGTGGGTGATGGTGGTGGACAGGTTGAGTCAGTCGATGTCACGGCGACAGTGAAAAGAAGAGGTCAAAACTGGTGGACACATTTTAAAGGTGAGAGGAGAGAGATTTTAAAAAAAAGACATGAGAGGCAATTGTTTTTACTCAGAGTGGTTCTTCTATGAAATGAACTTCCTGAGGAAGTGGTGGATGCCACTTAGACAAGCACATGAATAGGACCTTCGTCAAACCTTCGTCACCACGCCGACTTTCGCCACCACACGTAACTCCGCCCTCACGCTTATTTCCGTCACGATGCATGACCCCGCCCCCACACCGAGCAACGTCACCACGTCTAACCCCGCCTCTACATCGATTTCTGTCCCCGTCCCTAACCCCGCCCCCACCCCCAGCTCCAGTCCCACACCAGGTCCTAGCTCCCAGCCATGCCGGATCTTCACCATCCCTCCAGACCTCCCACTCTCCGAGGATGAAAGATCAGCCCTCAGCAGAGGCCTCACCTTCATTCCCCTACGCCCTCGGATCAATGAGTTCAACACACGGCGAGATATTGAACAATTCTTCCGCCGCCTTCGCCTCCGTGCCTACTTTCACAACCAAGACTCCCACCCACCCTCTGAGGACCCCTTCTCCCGCCTCCAACGCACCCCATCCACCTGGACACCCCGTGCTGGCCTCTTACCCGCCCTCGATCTATTTATAGCCAACTGCCACCGCGACATTAACCAACTCAACCTGTCCACCCCTCTCACCCACTCCAACCTCTCCCCCTCAGAACGTGCAGCCCTCCACTCCCTCCGCTCCAATCCCAACCTCACCATCAAACCAGCAGACAAGGGAGGCGCGGTATTAGTTTGGCGCACCGACCTTTATACCGCTGAGGCCAAACGCCAGTTCGCGGACGCCTCCTCTTATCGCCCCCTTGACCACAACCCCACCTCCCACCACCAAACCATCATTTCCCAGACCATCCATAACCTCATCACCTCAGGGGATCTCCCATCCACCGCCTCCAATCTCATAGTCCCACAACCCCTCACTGCCCGTTTCTACCTCCTGCCCAAAATCCACAAACCTGACTGCTCCGGCTGACCCATTGTCTCAGCCTGCTCCTGCCCCACTGAACTCATCTCCGCATACCTCGACACGGTTCTGTCCCCTTTAGTCCAAGAACTCCCCACCTACGTTCGGGACACCACCCACGCCCTCCACCTCCTCCAGGATTTGCGCTTCCCCGGTCCCCAATGCCTTATTTTCACGATGGACATCCAGTCCCTGTACACCTCCATCCCCCATCACGAAGGACTCAAAGCCCTCCGCTTCTTCCTTTCCCGCCGCACTAACCAGTACCCTTCCACTGACACCCTCCTTCGACTGACTGAACTGGTCCTCACCCTGAATAACTTCTCTTTTCAATCCTCCCACTTCCTCCAAACTAAAGGGGTTGCCATGGGCACCTGCATGGGCCCCAGCTATGCCTGTCTCTTCGTAGGATATGTGGAACAGTCCATCTTCCGCAACTACACTGGCACCACCCCCCACCTTTTCCTCCGCTACATCGATGACTGTATCGGCGCTGCCTCGTGCTCCCACAAGGAGGTTGAACAGTTCATCAACTTTACTAACACCTTCCATCCCGACCTCAAATTCACCTGGACTGTCTCAGACTCCTCCCTCCCCTTCCCAAAGAATTTGTGCCTCTCCCATTGCTCTATCCATTTGACCAAGCCAGGTAATAAATCATGATGTTGAAGATTGCTTCTCACTATCAGACTGCACCTGAATTGACAATGTCCCATCATTGTGGCTTAGCCTTTTATCTAATTAGATTAGATTACTTAGTGTGGAAACAGGCCCTTCGGCCCAACAAGTCCACACCGACCCGCCGAAGCGCAACCCACCCATACCCCTACATATACCCCTTACCTAACACTACGGCAATTTAGCATGGCCAATTCACCTGACCCGCACATCTTTGGACTGTGGGAGGAAACTGGAGCACACGGAGGAAACCCACGCAGACACGGGGAGAACGTGCAAACTCCTGAGGCGGGAATTGAACCCAGGTCCCTGGCACTAAACACCTTTGAACGGAGCAGCTTCCTAGGCCATTTCAGGGGTCACACTGTTTTGGGTCTGGAATATGGATAAGACCAGGTAAGGACAGCAGATTTCCTTAGCTGAATGTCACCCAGGTCAAGGAGGTGTTTGCGGCAATTGACAATAGGTTCAAGGTCACAGTCACTGGCTTTATATTCATTAACTGTATTTAATGAATGTGATTTAAACATTAGCCCACGTTTCTGGATTATCAAGTTTGGAGATGGTAGTATCGTAGTACAGTGTTTCAGGTTAACCTTTGCTATTCCATGTAATTAATTAATGAATAATTGAAGTTTTGTTTTAAATTACAAATATTTATGATTATGGACTAATAGGGAGAAATAAGAAATAGAGACAATGACAGAATTAAATATTACTCATGTTTGAATTAATATAATGTTTTAAACATTTGTTTTCACTTAATTGTATGTTAAATTAATATCATTAGCCCTGGAGCAGTTTTGTTGTGTTAGTAATGCTCTATATTTCACTGTATTGTTCATGAGACAACAATAAAAAATGTATTCAGTCCTGGAAGCCAGCCATTTTCCTGGTTCTGTTGCTACTTGTGCTCACAAACACAGATGGGACTAGAACATACTTAAGGTTAAAAATTAAAATCAAGAGGGAGATATAAACTTCGAAACTTCCAGCAAGGAGTGAATTCTTCTTCTTAAAAGGGATCGGAGGGGAAACCAACTACCGCAAAACGGTTAACTATAAGCTACTCCTCGATTTGTCTTTTATTTTAAACATATTTTCTTTATTTCAACCAGAACAATGAATTTGGAAAATCATTCTTCCAAAGGCAGAATCAGCCAAGGATTCTATCTTTCACTTGCTGACAGTATCCCCTTTATCTGCCCAAGATTCAATAGTGTGCTGCCTCAGACGTAAACAGAATGGGTGGTCAAAATGTGCAGAACAAATGTAACACACTGAATAGGTTCTCTGCAATACTAGACTCACTTGTAAGAGAAAGAAGCATGTTGTGGGAAGTGGTTGAACGGAGAGGAGAAAGGACTCGAGGCCACAATTAGATCAGCCATGATTGTATCCAAAAGGCAGAGCGAAAGTTGTAGGACCAAATAGCCTCATTCTCATGTTCAACAATAAAGTGACACATTTCTTCAAGGATTCAAACGGAATTCCTCAGATCCAGGAGTAAATAAATCTAAATCAAAGTCAGAGCTTAGATTAGAGTGTGGAAACAGGCCCTTCGGCCCAACAAGTCCACACTGACCCTCCGAAGAGTAACCCACCCAGACCCATTTCTTACTGACTAATGCAGCTGACACTATGGGCAATTTAGCGTGGTCAATTCATCTGACCTGCATAATTTTTAGATTGTGGGAAGAAACCAGAGCCCCCGGAGGAAACCCACGCAGACACGGGGAGAACGTGCAATCTCCACACAGTCATCCGAGGCTGGAATTGGACCTGGGACTCCGGTGCAGTAGGGCAGCAGTGCTAACCACTGAGCCACCCTGCCTTCACCAGAGATTCCTTGAGGCTCTGAAATCATCATAAATGATTCCTCTTGGATATCTGATAACTTAATGACCACTTAGCGACATTGAATGAGAGGCTGTAACAGAAAATATTTTAAGGATGAAAACTTGATTAGTAACGTCTAACCAAAGTGGGTAATTATAGTCTTAGCTCAGGCATGCAGTGGTAAATTCTGCAGAGTAAATTTTGCTTAAAGAACATATTTGAGACAGTTATTTGCATTAACCTCATTTGGTCTCTTGCTGCAAGGTGACTACGTATTTGGGGGCAGTAGTTATTTCTTCTCTGGCCACTGACTTTTTATTGGGGATAGGGGCTGAGGTAACCCATTGCAAAATACAAATATTATGTGCAGGAAATGACCATTAAGCCTGTTCCACACACAAGATGCACCGTTCATTGACAGAACTAATAACCTCCTAAAGCCTGCTATTATTCTCAGCCCTTTACAGCCATCTAATCACTTAGAGTCAAAGAATCAGAGATGTACAGCATGGGAACACACCCTTCAATCCAACTCATCCATACGACCAGATATCCCAACCCAATCCAGTCCCACCTGCCAGCATTTGGCCCATATCCCTCCAAACCCTTCCTATTCATATACCCATCCAAATGCCTTTTAAATGTTGCAATTGTACCAGCCTTCATCAATCCCTCTGGCAGCTCATTCCATACACGTGCCACCCTCTGCGTGAAAAGGTTGCCCCGTAGGTCTCTTTTATATCTTTCCCCTCTCACCCTAAACCTATGCCCTAGAGTTCTGGACTCCCACACCTCAGGGAAAAGACCTCATCTATTGACCCTATCCATGCCCCTAATGGTTTTATAAACTTCTACAGGATCAGCCCTCGCTGCAAAAGTCAGAAGTCACATGACATCAGGTTATAGTCCAACAGGTTTATCTGAAATCACGAGCTTTCAGAGCGCTGTCCCTTCGTCAGGTGGAGTCATCACCCCAGTTCAACACCAGCACCTCCACATCATGGCTGAAGAAAAGAAGGAAGCATCAGCAGAGCTTTTGAAAAGGTTCCACATGTAGATTGGTTAGCAAAGTTAGATCACACAGGATCAGGTGGGGTGGGAGGGGGGGTGGTGGGGGCAGGGGGGAAGCAAGCCAGTTGGATACAAAATTGGCTTGAAGGTAGGAGACAGAACGTGGGAGCAGAGAGCTGCTTTTCAGACTGGAGGCCTGTAACCAGTGGTGTGCCACAAGGATCGGGGCTGTGTCCACTGCTTTTTTTGTCATTCGTATAAATGATATGGATGTAAATAAAAGGAGGTATGATTAGTAAATTTACAGATAACGGAAAAATAGGTAGTGTAGTGGACTGTGAAGATCATCTCAGAGTAGAGGGATCTTGATCAGATGGACCAATAGGCCGAGGATTGACAGATGGAGTTTAATTTAGAAATAAGCTAGGTGATGCATTTTGATAAGACAAGTCAGGGCAGAACTTATACACTTAAATCTTAGGGTCCTGGGGAGCATAGCTGTACAAAGAAACCTTGGGGTGCAGGTTCATAGCTCCTTGAAAGTGCAGTCACAGGTGGATAGGATAGTGAAGGTAGTGTTTGGTATGCTTTCCTTTATTGGTCAGAGTATTGAGTACAGGGGTGGGGCATCACGTTGCAGCTGTACAGGACAGAGGTGACATCACTTTTAGAATACGGTGTTCAATTCTTGTTGCCCTTCCATAGGTAGGATACTGTTAAACTTGAAAAGATTTACAAGGATTTTGCCAGGATTGGAGGGTTTGAGTTATAGGGAGAGACTGAATAGGGTGTGGGTATTTTCCCTGGAGTGTCAGAGGCTGAAGGGTGACTTTGAAAGATTTATAAAATCATGAGGGGCATGGATAGGGTGAATAGCCAAGGTCTTTTTTCCAGGACACGGGAGTCCAAAACTAGAGGGCATAGATTAAGGTGAGGGGGGAAATATTTAAAAAAAGGACCAGAGGGGTAATTTTTTCATGCAGAGAGTGGTGCATGTATGGAATGAGCTGCCAGAGGTGGTGGAGGCTTGCACAATGACAACATCTATAAAGGTATGTGAATAGGAAGGGTTTAGAGGGATGTGGGCCAAGTGCTGGCAAATGGGACTAGGTCAGATTGGGACATCCACTAGGCATGGACATGTTGGACTGAAGGATCTGCTTGTGCGCTGTATAACAACAAACAGCCAAAAGGAAAAAGTTACTTTAGAAAATTCCTCTTCACGCCTACTAAAGTGATGAAAACCAGACCAGCAGATATTTTCAACCACACGCATGAGCCAAGGTGAATACAAGGAGCCTCCCTGTAAAACAGTATCTCCCAACTGAGATCAATTAAACCAGGGCATCTGGTCATTATCACATTGGTGTTTGTGGGAGTTAACTCTGTGTACACTGACTCTCACATTTATTACAGTAGTGACTACATTTCAAAAGTATTTCATTGACTGTGGAACACTTTGTGCCACCCTGAAGTTGCAAAACGTGGTATATAAATCAGAGATATTTTTAAACACTACAAACTGGGGCATCAGAGGGGAGGCCAATCCTCTGTCCCAGCATTTCAGCAAACAGAGGCTGAATAGAGCTATTTTCCATGGAGAATCGGAGGCTGAGGGGTAACCCTATACATCATGAGGGATGTGGACAAGGTAAATAGACATGGTCTTTCTCCCAGGGGAGAGTAATCCAAAACTACAGGACATGGATTAAGGTGAGAGGGGTAAGATTTAAAAGGGATTGAAGGGACAACCTTTTTACACAGAGGGTGGTGTGTGTATGGAATGAGCTGCCAGAGGAAGAGGAGGAGACTGGTATAATGACAACATTTAAAAGGCATCTGAATGGGTTTATGAATAGGAAGGGTTTAAGAGGGATATGGGACAAACGCTCGCAAATGGGACTACATTCTGTTAGAATATCTGGTCATCGTGGATGAGTTGGGCCGAAGGGTCTGTTGCTGTGCTGTATGACTATGAATCTATGTCATATGTGTTCGGGAACATTGACAGTAGATCGTTTTTCATTTTCTAAACAGGAGCAGCAGAGGATAACTGCAGAACTCTGACTGCTGCTAAGTATAATCAATCAGTTCAGAAACCAAAGATTGCTTGGATTGGCCTGGGACTTTTCTCATCTGCATAGTAAATTTGGAGAGAGATTAAGGGGATTGCAGGAATAGATTTGAGAGGGGGTTATTCTGTAGAAAGCGAAGAAATAGATTGCTCCCGTTTCACCATTCATTTAGAACATAGATAATTAATTCCACAACATATTCACACTTTTAGCTCCAACTCCCTCTAAGTGAATATACAACAATGATCCACACTAATGAGGTACTAGAAATTTTCATATTGGGGAGGAGAGAGAGGCTCGAATTTCTAGACACAGAATGACTGCCCTATTCTGAACCTCCTCCTGTCCTAAACTCCTCTCTGCCCACAAACGCTGTGGCAGACACACTGAACATTTCCAATACTTGCTCCTTTTACCACTTGAACTTGTCCACAAGCTCTCCCCATCTTAACGCACTTTTGCTGCACTTCTGTGTTACTCCATTAGGCTGGTTGTGACATTGAACACCGATTCGTGAAATGAGCCTATTTCCATTTCTTGACACTGATGTCTCTCGATTTGATGAATACAAAAATAGAAAATGTAATACCATCACATCTGCAATGATTTTGACAGAAGTAAACGTTTTCAGTCTACAGCTGCAAAAGCAAAAACAAAAGTATTCCATCTGGCCAAGACAGGCAGGAGCATTGTTTTCACAAATTCTTCGAAATTTGCATAGGAAGACCATTTTACTTGTTGTACTGCCAACCTCCTTCACTGCAGAAATAGTTTAACTCTTATTCTGGATATCTCTACCCCTTATGAAGCAAAGGATAAGAATTTAGCTCCAGTATTGCTGAAAACAAAATGATACATTCTGTCAAAGATTTTCATCTGTCGCTCATCATATCAAATGCAGCCACCTTCATGGATAGGCTGCAGAATTCATCATCCCTTTCCTTTCAATAAATCAGTTCCAGATGGTCCCGTTTAAACCACAATATTCTAGGGGTATTTATCTAACATTTGATGACCGCAGCAAACTTCAGCAAAATGAACTGTAAATGGAAACTGATGAGCTATTGATTAGTAGAATAGGGCTGAGATCATAGGCCCACTACTAAGTTCATTCCAGCATCCACCACCCAACAAGATTATAGGCTCAATTGCACTCGAGACCGACACTCCACTGTAGTACCAAGGGAGTGCTGCCTTGTCAGAAATGCAGTCTTTCAGAGGAGATGCTAATCAAAAGACCTGTTTATACAGTGATACACTGGGAAATGTTAACTGGGTCCTGGACAATATTTCTCCCCCATTAAACGTCATTAAAACCAAAATCTAGTCATAATCAGATTGTTGTTATTATGGAGTTTCCTATGCACAATTATCTGCTGTGATTCCTATATTGGAATGATAACTATAATTCAAAGTATTTACCTGGTTGTAACGTGACTTAGGACATCTGAAGCAAGCAACATAAAAGTCTTTCTTTCTCCCCACCACCCCCACCCCCCAGTTTTCTCAGGAGGATTTGGACAAGCTTCATGATTGGATAAGAACACAACAGATGGAATATAAACTGGAAAAATGTGAGGTTATCTACTTTGGTTGGAGGGACATAAATGCCGAGTGTTTCTTATAATTGGAAGATAGAAAGTGTAAAACGTGCAAAGGGTAGCCTAACATACAAATGCAGCAAGCTATTAGGATGCTAATGATGCATTATCACAAGAAATTGGGGGTCCACGTCTCAGTCTTGCTTCAATTGTACAGGAGCTTGGAATATCGTGCACAGTTTGATCTCAGTGTTTCAGAAAAGATACTATTGCTGCAGAGGGAATATAATAAAGGTTCATCAGATTTACTCCTGGGATGGTTAGACTGTCTAGGATTAAGATAAGGACCATTTTTTTTTGTTTTTAAAGAGGGCGGTGAATCTTTGGAATTCCCCACCTCAGAGGTCTTCATCCCTCCCCCTGTCGGGATTCTGCATCTTCCAAGGAAAGAGCTTTGCTTGTTTCTATCCCACACTAACAAAGCTGCTCACTACCCTGCCTTTGTTGTGCACCCTTTTGAAAAGTCACAGACCTCTGAATATTTAGCTCCCAGCTTTCATCTCATTGAAACCGTGTCTGTGTAACGGCAATAAGATCACATCCATTAACCTGTATTGTGCCCCTTGTTTACTTTCCTGAGTACAACGTGCTTTAAAGTGAAAATCCATCAATTTTGCCTTGTTACCATTCCTACACCCCTCCCACAAGATTTTATTTGCTGTTGTTATCCTCCATGTACATGCTATCCATTCCTACCCATCCACTCAGAGTATCATTAACTAAAAAGATACCCTGACAATGCTGACACGTCACTTTGCTTTGTAAGCCGACACTTCCCCTGTCCCAAAATCTTCATCCCATCTTATTTGTTGAAAGCCCTAATTATTCAATTCACAATGACAATGGCTCAGGTGAAGTCGAGTCTTCGAGAGCAGCTCCCCTCGACCTCAATACTGGTGCTAATGCCCCATTCCATCCACACCAATCTTCAAGTCACGCATTTAGCACTTTGCCTTTATTTATTCTACGCCAGTTAACTATATAGAGTCATAGAATCATAGAGATGTACAGCATGGAAACAGACTTTTGGTCCAACCCGTCCATGCCAACCAGATATCTTAACCTAATCTAGTCCCACAATCCAGTACCTGGTCCATATCTCTTCAAACCCTTCCTATTCATATACCCTTCCAAATGCCTCTTCAATGTTGCATTTGTACCAGGCTCTGTAGTAAACCCAAGATCATTATTTTGGGGGTTCTGATGTTTAATATTGTTTTAAAAATCATTCATGACACGTGGGCTTCATTACTGGCCGAGCATTTATCGTTCAACCCTAGTTGACTTTGAGATGGTGATGATGAGCTGCCTTCTTGTACCACTGCTGGCCATTTATGATAGGAAGACCCACAATGCCATTAAAGGAGGGAGCTCCAGGATTTTGACCCAGTGATATTGAAGGTATGAAGATATATTCCAAAGGCAGCTCTTCACTCCTAACTGCTCCAATTCTTACTGGTGAAATTCCTTTTTAGTCCTAACAATGCTGTTAAGTACGAAGAGGACAATAACAACTGGATCTGCACCTTCCCATCCCAAGTTTCTCTCCAGCGCTGAAGAGATGCATTACATTGTATTTCAGTAACCTGAAGATACCTACATGTTTTAGGAGTTTATATCATGCACAACCTTTTGGAAATCCATTTACACAACACTGCAATTAAACCTTTATTGGTCAGTGCATTGACTATATCTGTTCAGGACATTGGTTAGACCACTTTTGGAATACTGCATTCAATTCTGGTCTCCTTGCTGTAGGAAGGATGTTGTGAAACTTGAAAGGATGCAGAGAAGATTTACAAGGACGTTGCCTGGATTGGAGGGTTTGAGCTATAGAGAGAGAGGCTGAATACACTGGCACTTTTCTCTCCTGGAGTGTCGGAGGCTGGAGGGATGATCTTCATAGAGGTTTACAAAATAATGAGGGGCATGGAGAATAGACAAGGACTTTTTTCTGCAAGGTTGGGGAGTCCAACACTAGAGGGCATAGGTTTAAGGCGAGAGGGAAAAGATATAAAAAGGGACCTGAGGGGGAACATTTGCACACAGAGGGTGGTGTGTGTATGGAATGAGCTGCCAGAAGAACTGGAGGAGTCTGGCACAATTACAACATTTAAAAGGCATCTGGATGGGTATACGAATAGGAAGGGTTTAGACGGATATGGGCCAAATGCTGGCAAATGGGACTAATTAGGTTAGGATATCTGGTCATTGTTGATGAGTTGGACCGAAGGGTCTGTTTCCGTGCTGTACATCTCTTTAACTCTATCTTTTGAACCCTACTTGTCCCATAACCATTCTTGGTCTTACCTCAGCTCTTTCCTCTCTCCTCCCCTTTGACTGGCCTTTGTAAAACCGGTTAATAAGGATGACCTTGGGCAATGTCGCAGCTTTGATCAGATCACAGACGGTACGTTGTACAAGGAAGGATGAACTTATTTCACAGGGGGCATTCTGAAAATCCAGTAGCTCCATCCCTCAGATGAGAATACATTGAGCGGAACTGGCCAAAATCTCGAAGAGTTTTGAAAGAACAAGCGATCTTTTTGAAATGTACAAAGTGATCAATCTTGGCAGAGTCTACACTGGGGAGTTCTCTTCTTCTCCAGGTCAAAAGAGTCATAGCATCAATATACAAAGTAGGCTACTTAGGAGAGAAATTCCTTCATTCAGCGAGTTGAGAATCTTAAAATTTTTAATGTCAGACGATTGCAGATTTAATAATTGAATATGTTGAAGCTCAATTGACGTTTGGGTAGGAAGGGAAGAAAGAGAAAAGGAAGGCCCTACTCCTACTCCTAATTTCTAAAGTGAAAACTACCATAGTGGCAGTGGATCATTACAGAGAGAGCGAGAGCAAGAGCGAGAGATGATTGGTGACAATCATAACCTGATGCCACAGGCGATGGGAGGTTGAAAAGCTGAAATGTGATCTCAGGCAGTACAGGAACTGAACCAGAGTTGGTATCACTCTGCATTACACACACAGCTACACACCTCCAACATCAGACGTCAATTTCAACTGCAAGTGCATCATTTCATGGTTAATAAGAATGTAAGAGTAAAGGTAGAACCAACCTGATGAAGGAGCAGCGCTCCGAAAGCTAGTGCTTCCAATTAAACCTGTTGGACTATAACCTGGTGTCGTGTGATTTTTAACTTTGTACAGCCCAGTCCAACACCAGCATCTCCAAATCATATAAGTAGAAGATTTTACTGAATGACAGTGGTGGCATGAGGGGCAGAGTGGCCTGTCCCTGCTTCTTTTACTTCTGTTCTTAAAAAGGACAACGAGAAATATGGACTATCTAACAGTGTGATATTGAAAAGCCACGTAGCAAATAGGAAATAAGTTTTTCAAAATTATTGGAAGTCCGGATTAGAACAATGGTGTCTAAGCAAATTACTTACCTTCTTCAATATCATTCCTTGATGAAGCCTCTAAGAGCATAACATTCGGAGTGAAGGAGACTCGTTGGTGATTCTCTGTGTTTTTCTTCTTGTCAGTTTTCCTCTTCTTATTCTGCATCTCTTTCTCATACTGTGCCCATTTTTTCAGCTGTTGCGTCCGGCGTTTCTTTGCAGCTCTGAGGCGGTCTGGGGTAGGCAGCCTCTCCAGGAATGGGAGTTCTGTGAGGAGGTCCATATGATTCGACATGACTGAATGAAGGATCATCAAATGAGGAACCACAGGGTTGAGGAGAAACACAGAACTCTGTGCACTGATCCAAACCTTTGGTATTACTTACTCTTGGTGCAGGTGGGCGAACCAGAAGTGAATCCAATCCTTGCCATCGCCTGATCCTGCATTACACAAAAACAAAAATCAGAGGATTAATCCATTCAGTTGAGTATATTCAACATTACACTGCAGAGAACAGAATTAAAATGAACCAGAGCTAATAGCAGCAGGGAAGCAGGTTACATTACAAATCCATTCTTGAGTTTAACTTGCAAATGACCTGAAGAGGAACATTTAGGCTGCCCAGTGGCACGTTTTTTAACTCTATTGCCTAGCATGTCTGATTACAGAGCAGCAAGATCTTGGGCAGAAATTTCATTCTGCCCTGGCTTTCCTGGGAAGGTAGAGACCAGGCAAAATTCCCACTTCTCACAACTGCCTCCTCCACGTTAATGCTCCTTCTTGGTCATGGGACAAGAACAAATGGAGGCACAGCACTCAAACTGCAAGGGTCATAAATGATCCCTGATCTCTTGGGAAAACTGCCAGCCTCCATGTAACAATTTTCCATCTTGGATCATTGTTAGCAAGAAAGGTAAAGGACAGCTGTGATGACAAATTGAACACTGATGGGTGAATCCGTTGTTCCAACATACTCCGGGCTAGCATCCCACATTCAACTCTCCATAAACCCAAGATTATCTAAACCTCTGCTATCCATGTCCTTACTTATACCCAGGTCCAATTCACCCAGTACCCTGATGGGCACCAGCTCTTGATTAAGAAATACCCTGATTTTAAAATCCTCACTTTTCTCCTCCCCAGTGTCCACCAACATACGCCCAAAGACTGCCTGGCAACCTACCTTTATACCTAACTTTCAGACATGTGCCCAAGTATCTCACATAGCTCAACAATTAGGGGGAAGGGAGTAGGCCATTGGGCCTTTTAGTCTGCTCAGCCATTCAGTAAAGCATATAACCGTGGTTGATCGGATTGTGCCGTCATCACCACTTTCCTCGCTGGTCATTGTGCTGAAGCAGAATCGGGCAGTCAAAGCACCCTGGGACATTTTACATTAGATTCCCAACAGTGTGGAAACAGGCCCTTTGACCCAACAAGTCCACATTGACCCTCTGAAGAGTAAACCACCCAGACCCATTCCCCTACATTTACCCCTTCACCTAACACTACGGGCAATTCACCTGACCAGCATATCTTTGGATTGTGGGAGGAAACCAGAGCACCCGGAGGAAACCCACGCAGATACAGGGTGGAAATGTGCAAACTCCACACAGTCACCCAATGTGGGAATTGAACCCGGGTCCCTGGTGCTGTGAGGCAGCAATGCTAGCCACTGAGCCACTGTGCCACCCAAGGATTCCTAACCCATCTCCTTAAGCATTCGGCCACGATTACAGGTCCCCTTAAAAAGGAGCTGTTTAAGTTCTGAAGTGTCACTGGACCCAAAAGATTAACTCTTCTCTCTCTCTCTCTCTCTCTCTCTCTCCCCCTTCCCCCTTTCCCCTCCCCCCCCCCCCCACCCCCCCCCCCACAGATGTTGCCAGAACTGAGTATTTCCAGCAATTTTGGATTCGCAGAATCCACAGTCCTTTTGTTTAGTTTATAAATAAAGTATATCGGTGCCAATGCTTTAAACAAAAATAATGCTTGGTTCAACTTGTTACTTCATGGCTTGGGTAAAGACAATAACAATTTATATTTAAATGTCGTGAATAAAATGAAACATCCTCAAGCACTGCAAAGAGCATTATAAACCAAACTATACCATGCAGCCACATAAGATAATACTGGATTTGATGGCTAAAATCTTATTTGAGAGAGATAGGCTTGAACTGGGAAAGCGAGATATAAAAGAAAAACTGTGGATGCAGAATTTCCAGAGTTCAGATCCAGGAATCTGAAGGCATAATCATCCAGACCCCACTCCACAGTAAGAAGTAAACAGTAGTTACCACTTCCAATTGCCTTCTGAACAGCAAGGGAAACAGGTCTTTTAAAACCTACACTGGGAACTGAAAACTCATTTTTCCAAAATTATGCCTTATTCATAAAAGTTTGTGTAAGTACAATATAGATTGTTATTTTTGGGCTGCTATGTAAATTTCTATCACAGCTTATATTCACAACGTACATCTATATTTCATGTCAAACATTCACTTGTGCATACACACCGCAAGACGTTTTACCGTTTCCAATCCCTCGGCGCATGAGGGCCTTAGACCCTGACCTTTCCCATGAGCCTTTGTGGCAACTGCCCCATGCATTAATGCATCCTTCAACCAATAGTCCTGAACCTTGGAATGTTGCAATACTTGGTCAAAACAGCTCTTTGCATTGGAAGACCAAACAATTTCAGGCAAACAAAAGACCAAATTTTAAAAAGTTGAAGATCTTTTGATATCAGTTAATATTTACCATAATGCACCATGGAGGGGGTTGTGGCCTAGTGGTAACGTCCCTGAACTAATAATCCAGAGGCCATTCTGATGTTCTGAGGACATAGGTTCAAGTAATGCATAAGCCAGAAATTTAAAGCTAATTTCTGTAATGGTCCCCCTAACTGTTGTAAAAACAATGACCGTTTGGTTGACAAATGTCCCTTCAAGCAGGAAATGGTTACCTCGACTGACCACGTGCAACTCCAGAACCAGAGCGATGTAATTGGCTCTTAACTGTCCCCAAGAATGGGCGAGTGAACTAATCTGTTCAAGGGCAATGAGGAATTAATGAGAAACATCTACATCCCATGAAAGAATGAAGGAAAAGCCCTTTGCCCACAGAGTCATAGAGATGTACAGCATGGAAACAGACCTTTTGGTCCAACTCGCCCATGCCAACCAAATATCTTAACCTAATCTAGTCTCATTTGCCAGGTGTTGGCCCATATCCCTCTTAAACCCTTCCTATTCATATACCCATCCAAATGCCTTTTAAATGCTGTAATTGTACCAGCCTCCACCACTTCCTCTGGCAACTCATTCCAAATGCACAGCACCCTCTGCTTGAAAAAATTGCCCATTAAGTCTCTTATATCTTTCCCCTCTCACACTAAACCTATGCCCTCTAGTTCTGGACTCCCCGGCCCCAGGGAAAAGACTTTACTTGGTTATCCTATCCATGCCCCTCATGATTTTATAAACCTCTAAAAAGGTCAGCCTTCAGTCTCTGATGCTCCAGGATGAACAGCCCCAGCCTATTCAGCCTCTTCCTACAGCTCAAATCCTCCAACCCTGGCAACATCCATGTAAATTAGGAGCAAAATCTCTAGATGGAATTTGATGAGAAGGCATGTCAATGTTAATGCAGTAACTAAAACTCACTGGCCGATTCAATGCTACTGCTGTGGAGCTGTGCAAGATGAATCCCCCCCCCAAAAAAAGTGCTTTCCTGCTGTGTCAGAGCACTTACAATAAGCTGGTGGGCAACAGTCCACTCCTCACCACAGCAGCCCCAACAGCACTGTGTACGTAGGAAGGCTTTGACAAGGAGGGTCCTTCATAGTGCCAGCCAAGCTGACCCTCGATGCAAATTTGAAAGGTCTAGTGAGGAGACATTCTGTGAAATGACTTCCTCAGTCTGTTCAGAGAACCATCTGACAGAATGCACCAGCTCCTTTCCTGCAGGGCCTGGAGGACATCATATGCTTTCACTGCCTGATGTGATCAAAAAAGGTGTGCTTCTGCATAAACCCCTCCACATGGGCTGGTGCTCACTGAGCAGAGAGTTCTGTGGCTACGTGGACCTATCCTTCACAATGCCATGGATGGATAGATAGAACCTCAACATGTAGGGACACTTGGCATGTGTGTACGGTGGAGCTAGGCATAGTTTGATGCTTACTACTCAAAGGTGGCCATCAGGAGGCAGTGGATATTTCTCCCTATTTATCTAGAGGTTTGTATGTTTTGTCAATTCATGACTTCCAGATGAGGTGGAAGATAATCTGGCTGCACACTATGCTGCAGGTCTAGGGCATGGGCCAGACCAGCAGAGAGAGAGTGCCTCACACCAGATCTCCAAGCTCTGGTGATAACGTGATAACCAGCTTCACCACCATATGACCAGTTTCTGTTGCACTCCTTCCAAATTTTAACATATACTGTGTCCCCTCTAAACCATTCCCCAACCATTCCCCAATCTTCACATAGTCTGGTCTGTAGAAGGGGACAGTTCACAAGCAAAATGATCTTTCTCTTGCCCGAGGGCAGTACAGTGGCTCAGTGGTTAGCACTGCTGCCTCACAGTGCGAAGGACCCGGGTTCAATTCCAGCCTTGGGCGACTGTCTGTGTGGAGTTTGCACATTCTCCCTGTGTCTGCATGGGTTTCCTCTCAAAATCCAAAGATGTGCGGGTTAGGTGAATTACTAAAAATTGCCCATAGTGTTCAGGGGTGTGTACATTAGGTGCATTAGTAAAAGGGCAAATGTAGGAGTAGTAGGATTGGGGAAATGGATCTGGGTGGGTTACTCTTCGGAGGGTTGGTGTGGACTTGTTGGGCCAAAGGACCTGTTTCCACACTGTAGGGAATCTATATTGGCTCCTGGCACTAATTCAAACAGACCAGGTGAGACACTTGACAGTAAAAGATGGCTATGGGATTCATGTACAGAGAAGTGATAACCCGAGTGGATTATTAATCCTCTTGCGCCTACATGCTTGCTGAGGGACTTGGAAAAAGGTTCGATGAAGCACAGGAACAAGATGGGAAAGAGAGAGGATAGCACTGTCTGACTCTAGATTTGATTGGAACATTTTCCAATTCTAGCCCATTGACTGAAGTGTGCTACTGATGTGCAGAACAGTTGGATCCAATTGAGGATTAGTTCCACACTGAAGAGTGAAAGCTTAATTAAAAACAAAAGGCCTTTTCAAAAATGAACAATGGAGTACCCACATTTTGTTTGAATAGCAATAAATGAAGTATAGTCAAAGCAAGATCTGAATTTTGGATTACAAAATAATAGCTGGATTTTGAAATGTTGTTGTTTTATCACAGGGGAATCCAAACGACAGCACATAAGACAAATATGATCCCACGTGCGTATTGTATCTATAAATCTCTAGGGATTCAATCTCCTGCAGACTTTCTTGAAATGGAGCGGTTTCAGCTTGGTGAGGTAAAAGCAAAGTTAATTACTTTATCCATATATGGTGACACAACATTAATTATTAATTTAAGATAATACAATCCTGGCATTCAGCAATTTACATTGCAATTCTTCATACGTGACTCATAAATACAAAAAAATGTACTCTTCAGTTATTAAAATAACCTTTCCAAAACAAAACATGTCTGACCTAATTCGAGAACTACTAAATGTGGAAGAGAAGTGAGGATTGAGAAAACCTTTTGCCTTTCGTTTCCCTCCAAGCATGAAAAAGAGTTCTACTTCCCAAACCCACATTCCTGGCCAATCTCTCAG
This sequence comes from Hemiscyllium ocellatum, assembly GCF_020745735.1. NCBI lineage: Eukaryota > Metazoa > Chordata > Chondrichthyes > Orectolobiformes > Hemiscylliidae > Hemiscyllium > Hemiscyllium ocellatum. The sequence goes on from NC_083415.1 coordinate 55,128,313, forward strand.
TCACGCCTCCATAAACTTAAGATCATCCGAATTCCAGCTGGCATGTCCCAAATCCCACCAAGTCCTGTACATCCATCACCTTTATACTCACTGACCTACACTTGCTCAGAGTTACCTTTTTACAATTGTCATCCTCATTCTTAAATACTTTCAGTCTTGCTCTCATTCCCCATCTCAAATCTACACTAGCTCTCTTCCAGATTCTTGTGCTCATTGAGGTAAAAGGTAAAGTTACTAAAGTCATAGAATCCTCTCAGTGTGGAAACAGGCCATTTGACCCATCAAGTCCATACTGACTCTCTGAAGAGAATCCCACCCAAACCCAATCTCCTCTACCCTTTCTCCATAATCCCACAATTTCTCTTGGCTAATCCACCTAGCCTGCACATGCCTGAACAGTATGGAAAATTTAGCATAGCCAATTCACCTAACCTTGGAGGGAGAGAAAACAGAGTTCCTGGAGGAAACCAATGCGGACACCGGGGGAACGAGCAAACTCCACATACACAATTGCCCGAGGGTGGAATCAAACTTGGATCCCTGGTGCTATGAGAAGGGCATTGCTAACCACTGTACCATCCAGAGGACCAAAGGGCTGCTCTCTCATTAGAAAGAGAGACAACTGGTGGTGGTTTAATCGGAGGACAATGTTGAGAAGGAGGGTCATAGAGTCAGAGAGATGTAAAGCACAGAAACAGACCCTTCCGTCCAACTTGTCCATGCCAATCAGATATCCCAACCCAATCTAGTCCCACCTGCCACCACCTGGTCCATATCCATCCAAACCCTTCCTATTCATTTACCCATCCAAATGCCCCTTAAAATGTGATAATTGTACCAGCCTCCACCACTTCCTCTGGCAGCTCATTCCATACACGAATACCCTCTGCGTGAAAAGGTTGCCCCTTAGGTCTCCTTTATATATTTCCCCTCTCATCCTAAACCAATGCCCTCTAGTTCTGGACTACCCCACCCCTGGAGAAAGACTTTGTCTATTCATCCTATCCATGCCCCTCAATTTTGTAAACTTTTATAGGTCACCCCTCAACCTCCAATACTCCAGGAAAAACAGCCCTCGCCCATTTAACCTCTCCCTGTAGCTCAAATCTTCCAATCCTGGCAACATCCATGTAAATCTTTTCTGAACTCTCATGTTTCACAACATCCTTCTGATAGGAGGGAGACCAGAATTGCACGCAATATTCTAACAGTGGCCTAACCAATGTCCTGTACAGCTGCAACATGACCTCCCAACTCCTGTACTCAATACTCTGGCCAATAAAGGAAAGCATACCAAAACGCCTTCTTCACTATCCTGTCTACCTCCGACCCCACTTTCAAGGAGCTAAGAACCTGCACTCCAAGGTCTCTTTGTTCAGCAACACCCCCTCGGACCTTACCATTAAGTGTATCAGTCCTGCTAAGATTTGCTTTCCCAGAATGCAGCACCTCACATTTATCTAAATTAAACTCCATCTGCCACTTCTCAGCCCATTGGCCCATCTGATCAAGATCCTGTTGTGATCTGAGGTAATCCTCTTCGCTGTCCACTACACCTCCAATTTTGGTGTCATCTGCAAACTTACTAAATATACCTCTTATGCTCGCATCCAAATCATTTATATAAAATAACGAAAAGTAGTGGACCCAGCACAGATTCTTGTGGCACTCCACTGGTCACAGGCCTCCAATCTGAAAAACAACCCTCTACCACCACCCTCTGTCTTCTACCTTTGAGCCAGTTCTGTGGCAAACTCAGCTGGGGCAGGAATTGAATCCATGCTGTTAACATTACGCCACATCGCAAACCAGCCATCCATATCCAAGTCTGGTCCCTGAAGCCTCCCTGATTTTAATTGCTCAACCTCTGATGGACATGGCTTCAGTTGGCAAAGCCCTCAATTCTGCAATTTTCTACCTTTCTCTTCTCCTTGAACATGCTTCTAAAATCTGCTCTAAGCTCTCATTTCAAATTTTACTTCACACGAACAATAGGGCATTTGGCCACTCCATCATTCAAGAAAATCATGGCTGATTTGTTTATATTTTGAATTCCACTTTTCCGTCTACCTCTGATAACTTTAGATTCTCCTGCCCAACAAAAACCCGTCTACTGCTACCTTACAAATATTCAATGACTCCACTTTCACCACCTTCTGAAGCAGACTGAGTGTATTCCATAGTTGCATATCCTTCTGAAAACAAATTCTCTCTATATCTGTACAATAAAGGTTTATTCCTAATTTTAAAAATACTGCCCATGCTTTGGCCTTACCAACAAGACGAAGCATCCTTTCCATATCCACCTCGTGAAAACCATTCTGGATTTTATGCATTACGAGTAGATCACCTCTCAATGTTCTAAATTGCAGTGAAATCATTGCCCATTTGTGCAAACCTTTCCTAAAAAAAACAATCCACTCATTCCAGATATCAATCTAATAAAGGTCCTCTTAAACATTCCCCCCCCCCCCCCAACATATTTACATCCTTGCTTTGTAAGGAAACCAAAACTGCACATATTTAAGACGTGGTCTCACCAATGCCCGATATAACTGAAGCAGAACAGTTTTTTTTGTGTACAATTCTTCTCACAATAAAAGGATAACATTATATTAGCCTTTTCTCTTACTTGCTGCACCTGCATACTAACTTTTCCGACTCACCAACAAGAGCACCTGGATCTCTCAACACCTTGTAATTTTGCAGTCATTTGCTGTTTAATTAATGCTTTTCTTTATTCTTCCTGCTAAAATGTAAAAGGAGCAAATTTTCCAACATAATCCTCTATTTTGTTTCAAGATGACGGCAGACTAACAGGATTCTGTGTTCGAGATTCTGGGTTGGGGCTCGTCTCCTCGGCTGCTTTTTATTTCCATTTTACTTTTGCTTTTTTTCTTTAAAGCCTTTTGCTGTGGTGTCATCAGCAACGAGTGTCAATTTGCGGAATGGCAGAAACGTCCCGTCAGTCGGAGGCAGCAGCAGCAACATAGCTCCCCCTGGCGAACTGAGGTGGTGGCGGCAAAAGGCCTCAGGCTGCAACTAGGCCCAGGGGCCTGCAGAGGCTGAGCGTTCCATACACTTTCCTTTCCTTTTAGCTCGGACTCTTTTTTTTCTGCTTTTTAAAAAAATTTTGGTTTTGTAACCAAGATGGTACTGGAGAAAGGTGACTTTGTACATTTTTCACCATACTCCTGTATTTCTATACTCGAGTACAGGTGACAATAAAATCTAAATTTTGAAATTTTAATTCCATCTGCCAGATTTTTGATCACTCACTCAACACATCTCAATCCATCTGCATCCTCTTCACAATAGACTTTCCCGTCTACCTTGGTGTCATCTACAAATTTAGACACCATGCCTTTGCTCCCTTCATCTCAGGTCATTAATATGAAATATAAAAAGCCGAGGCCTCAGCACAGACCAACTGCAGGACCATACTCATCTTATCCTGCCAATCTGGAAAAGAAACAGGACTTATGCCGGAAACGTCGATTTTCCTGCTCCTTGGATGCTGCCCGACCTGCTGTGCTTTTCCAGCACTACACTTTTGACACATATCTCTTTACTGTCAGCAATTTTTCTATCCATGATACTCCTTATTTTACCCATAAGACATAGAAGCAGAAGTAGACATTCAGCCCATTCACCTATTATAAAACTAATTGGGGAGACTGGACACCTCCTAGCAGAGCACTTTAGGGAACATCAACCCCACTGACCTGTGGCCCAACACTTCAACTCTCCCTCCCACTCTGCTGAGGACATGCAGGACCTGGGCCTCCTCCACCACCGTTCCCTCACCACTCGACATCTGGAGGAAGAATGCCTAATCTTCCACCTCAGAACACTTCAACCCCATGGTATCAATGTGGATTTCACCAGTTTCCTCATTTGCCCTTCCCCAATCTCATCCCAGCTCCAGCCTTCCAGCTCAGCACTGCCCTCATGACCTGTCCATCTTCCTTTCCACCTATCCACTCCATCCTCCTCTCTGACCTATCACTTTCATCCCCACCTTCATTCACCCATTGTACTCTATGCTACTTTCTCCCCACCTCCACATTTATCTCTCCACCCTGCAGGCTCCCTGCCTCTATTCCAGATGAAGGGTTTTTGCCCGAAGCATCGACTTTCCTGCTCCTCGGATGCTGCCTGACCTTCTGTGCTTTTCCAGCACCACTTTAATCTAGACCCCCATTCAGCCCATTACGTCCATTCGTCCATTCGATAAAGTCATTGGTGATCTAATAATCCTCAACTCTACTTTCCTGCCTTTCCCCCCTAACCCTGGATTCCCTTCCTGATTAAAAATATAACTATATTCAAGGCTGAGATAGACAATGATACAGGTCCCTATGGCAAAAAATTCTGCAGTTTCTCTAACAGTAGAGAGAAAATCCTTCTCATTTCTGTGCTTAATGGGTGACCCATTATCCAGAGATTATGCCCCCTGGTTTTACACTCAGCAAGGATAAGCAACCTTTCCACATCAATCTTGAGAAGTCCCCTAAGAGGCTTGCATGATTCAATAGCACTGTGCCTCTTTCTTCCAAATTCCGATGAGTACAGGCTCAAATTTACACAATCACTCCTCATAAGACAATCCTTCCATATCTGGTATTATCCTAGTGAACCGTCTCTGCACTGCCTCCAATGCTAGTAATATCTTTCCTCAGAGCTCAAGATGGTTCACAGTATTCTAACTAGTCTGAATAGTACCTTGTATAGTTATTAATTTTATACTCCACCCACTTTGAAATAAAGGCCAACATTCCATTTGCCTTCCCTATTACTTGTTGAACTTGGATACGAGCTTTGTGTCTTTACTCAGACTTCTTTCTTTGCTAAATAATCTTCTATTGATTCTCGATTTGATGTGATTTATTATTATTGTCACATGTACAGAGACAATTGTTTTGCGTGCTATATAGGCAGATCATACCACAAAGTACAGAGTAATAGAACAGAGTACAAAATTATGAGGGGCATGGATAGGATAAATAGACAAAGTCTTTTTCCTGGGGTCAGGGAGTCCAGAACTAGAGGGCATAGGTTTAGGGTGAGAGGGGAAAGAAATAAAAAAACCTAAGGGGCAACTTTTTCACGCAGAGGGTGGTACGTGTATGGAATGAGCTGCCAGAGGATGTGGTGGGAGACTGGTACAATTGCAACATTTAAGAGGCATTCGGATGGGTATTTGAATAGGAAGGGTTTCGAGGGATGTGGGCCAGGTGCTGGCAGGAGACTAGATTGGGTTGGGATATCTAGTCGGGATGGACAGGTTGGACAGAAGGGTCTGTTTCCATGCTGTACATCTCTATGACTCAAAAGGTGCAGAGAGGGAGGTCAATGCTAAAATTTGAGGGGTCCATTCAGAAGTCGGATTACAGCAGGGAAGAAGCTGTTCTTGAATCTATTGGCATAGGAATTCAAACTTTTGTATCTTCTGCCTGATGGAAGTATAAATGGAGTGGGAAGGGTCTTTTATCATATTAGCTGCTTTCCCAAGACAGCAGCAAGTACAGACAATGATTAGATTAGATTACTTACAGTGTGGAAACAGGCCCTTTGGCCCAACAAAGCGCAACCCACCCATACCCCTACATCTACCCCTTACCTAACACTACGGGCAATTTAGCATGGCCAATTCACCTGACCCCGCAAACACCCAGAGGAAACCCACGCAGACACAGGGAGAATGTGCAAACGCCACACAGACAGTCGCCTGAGGCAGGAATTGAACCCAGGTCTCTGGCGCTGTGAGGCAGCAGTGCTAACCACTGTGCTGCCCACAAATGGATAGAATCAATGGATAGAAGGCTGGTTTGCATGATGGATTGGACTATGTTCACAACTCTACATCAGAAGGGACAGCATTTATACTATCGTGGGGAGGGGTGGTGATTAAATGCTGGGGAAGAAGGGATGTCTCCCTATTAGGGAAGTGTGCCATATAATGCCTCAAAGCAGCCATTTTATAGGGCAATAAAAAGCAGGTGACAACGTATGCTTTAGTTGAAGGGGTGAGCACACGTTTGGCTCTCAATCCGCTACAGATCTAGAAGCTAAGTACCAGTCCCTTCCTTCATAGACAATATATCAGAAGCACAGAAACTAGACACAGACCCTTCAAGCCTGTTCTGCCATTCAATATGATCATGGCTGACCATTCAACTCAGTCATCTGCTCCTATTTTCTCTCCATATCCTTTGACTGGTTTAGCTCCAAGAGTTATATTTAATTCCTTCTTGATAATATTCAAGACTTTGGCCTCAACCACTTTGTTTCATCAGAAAATTCCACAGGTTCACCACTCTATGGGGAAAGAAATTTTTCCTCATCTCAGTCCTTAATGGCTTACCCCATATCCTTAGAAAATGACTGGTAGTCCAGAACCAGGGTCATCAGGAACATCATTTCTGCATTTATCCTGTCTAGTCCAGTCAGAAATTTTACAGGTTTCTATGAAATACCCTCTCCTCAATCTTCAAACTCCAGTGAACTTATTCCTAACCAATTTGGTCTGTCAGTCCTGCCATCCCAGGAATCTGTCTGGTTAGACTGAAGCCAAGTCCGGTCGGAAAGCTCATTATCATTTCCACAGATGGTTCCCTCAGAAGCCGGTTCAGTAAAACGTCGCTGGAAACCTTCTGGCACAAATACTCCAAAAGAATAATAGTGCTGCTACTTCTGCGGCACCAGGATTGTTCCCATTTCACACAACCTACTGATAAAAAGCTGAATTTTCATCAATGACATTCATGAAAACAAATCAGCGAGCCAAGGTGAACATTGCTCGTGACCCCGAGCATGTGCCTGTCAAAGATATCTTCACATTCTTACAAAGCACTGGTTCAGCGTCAGCAGCAAGTTTCTCACAGAGTGAAAACAACAACCAATTTATACTGAACTGCAGTTTGCTAGAGATCTGAAACAAATCAGGAAGTGCAGGAAAAACTCAACAGGTCTGGCAGCATCTGTGGCGAGAAAAATACAGGTAAAGGATCGAGTCCAGTGACCCCAGAACTAGAGAGCATACCCTCAAAAATAAGGGGCAGCAGATTTAAGACTGAGTTGGGAGGACCATCTTCACCCAAAGGGTTATGAATCTGTGGAATTCTCTGCCCAATGAAGCAGCTGAGGCTACCTCATTGCTTGATTTCACAGCAAAGATTAGATAGATTTTTGAACAGTTAAAGAAATTAAGAGTTATAGTGAGCGGGCAGGCAATAGAGCAGAGTCCATGAGAAGTTCAGCCACGATCGTATTGAATGGTGAAGCAGGCTTGAGGGGCCAGATAGCCTACTCCTGCTCCTTATGTTGTTATCTTATGACTCAGAGTGAGGGTCTAGAAGGGTCACTGACCTCGAAATGTTAACTCTGTCACAAAACTTACTGAGTTTCTCCAGCACTTGGCTTTTGCAACCAACAGGTACGTTTGGTTTTTATCATTCCTAATGTTACGGTATTCATTTGAATTGTTACAACATTATCAGAGACAAAACAACTCAATTTCTGCTCTAATCCTCCTGTTGTGCAGGTTAAAGCATTTCCTAACACTCAGCAGTGAACAGAACCACAGAACACTGCCTCACCTAATATCAAGGCAGGATTAGCAAGGAAAAGAGGTGATTTTTTGGCTGAATAAAACTTTCAATAAAGGTCTTCCATCAAGTCTACACACAAGTCAGGAGATGTTAGCAACTCCTGCATGAGGTTATTCGCACCAGTAGAATAATTGAAAATAGTCAGAAGTTACCATTAACAGAGTTTGTGGAATGAGGGGAAATCAATGCTATGAGGAATTAACAGCTGATTTTAATAAGATACATAGCTTGAAGAACATTATGACTTGGCAGAGTAGACAGAATAATCAGTGTAATCGAATAGAACCGCTCTTCCACTTATTGAAGCCCTGCCAATTAAGGATTCTTCCAGGTCAGGTACAGCATGGATGTGATATATAATGAAAGCTCATTTTAATTCAACCGCAGTAGATGATTACATCCTGCATTCCCTGATGCAGCATTTTTATTTTCAACATCAATTGGCACCTAATTGAAGGGTAGTTGATTATAAATTCAACCCACTTAAACAAAACACAGGTTTGAGTCCCATTCTCTTCAGATCCCCTGGCCTAAGTCATAGCAAGCAGAAACCAAATGAGGCAGAGTTGCACAGAGGCCTTTTTAAAAAAAAGGCAACATTTTGCATCTGTAATATGGTGCAGCTTCACACAATTTTTCCCCCTTTTAAGAGTACAAAAAAAACACAGCGCAGGAACAGGGAGAAGGACAGCAGTGTGGACAGGGTGGAAGCACTCTCAAGCTGCTTATCAGCGGAGTTGCATCATTAATGCTCCTTCCCTGGCAAGCAAGTCCTGCAGTGGGACTTGAGCCTGGGGGTTCCATCCTGGAGGCTCCATCCTGGAGGCACTGACGCTGTCCATTATGTTTCATGACTTTCTGAAATACTGCCTGACGCACAGAAGGATTACACCACAGAAGGAAGCTAATCTCCTTCACCCATGGGGTTGTGAATCTTTGGAATTCCATGCCCAGGGAAGCAACTGAGTGTTTTTAAGACAAAGTTTGATTTTTGAACAGTAAAAGAATTAAGGATTATGGTGAGTAGGTGGGTAAGTGGAGCTGAATCCATGAAAAGATTAACCATAATCTTATTGAATAGTGGCACAGGCTTGATGGGCCAGATGGCCTACTCCTGCTCCTAGTTCTTAGGTTCTTAATTAACCCTTTCTGCTTGTCCTGGCTATTCAAACACTTGCACCAATCCCCTGCTTTCCCCACGTACTTCCTGCACACTATTTTTCTCCAAATGATCATCCACTGCCCTTGCAAATGCCTCAATTAAACCTGCCTCCACCATATTTCCAGGCGGTGCATTCCATACATTAACGACCTTCGCGATAAAGTTTTCTCTCACATTATCATCCTGCTTCTTTAGCGCATCACTTGAAATCTACACCCTAAATGTTCTTACTCTTTTTCAAGTGGGAGAAGCCTCTCCCTATCTACTTTGACTAGCTTGCTCACGATTTCAAATCTCCCCTCGTCCTTCTTCTCTCCAAGAATTGTACCAACTTCTTCAAATCTACCCTGAATCAATCACTGAACTTTCTCATTTCTTGTACTAGGGGACAGAGAGAGAGAGACAGAGAGACTTTCAGATCAGAACTTACACTTCAAGAAAAGGTCACCAAAATGAAACATTAGGGCTGTCCACAGATACTGTCTGACCTACTGAGCATTTTCAACATGTAGAGATGCCAGTGTTAGTGTGAGGTGGACAAAGTCAAATGTCACATGACACCAGCTTATAGTCCAACAGGTTTATTTAAAATCATTTGTTGGACTATAACCTGGTGTTGTGTGACTTTTGACCATTTCCAACATTTCATGGAGATGGTACCTTGCTAGAAACGGAGAGTGGCAAGAGAATAATCTGTTTAAGGATAAATAACAGAGTTAACACTGAGCAACACTGAACGAGTGGAAAACAATTATCTTTTAAAAAAAACAATAAATTGCAATCCTAGCAACTGCCATCATATTCACAGAACACTGGTGCCAAGTTTTATGTTCTATGTGATCTGTAATAACAACATCTTTTGAACCATTACATTGCTTAATGGCAACACTGGTATTTTATTACAATTACCTTTTAAAGTGCAATGGATTCTTTCCTCATCTCGGAGCAATCCAGCCAGAACAACAGCATAAATTCCATTCTGTTAACTTAATATATTTAATCTACATATATTTTTTGTCGGTCAAAGCAGCTCAATATATAAATCTGGACTGTTTGTAAGGAGCCATAGCCAGCACCAATTGCACAGCAGGGCGCAAATGTTAATCCCTTCTGTCGACACATACCAACACCACTTTCAAGTCTGACAGTCAAACCCTCCAGCAATTCTCACCTTATGCTGACAGTGCAGTGTCTGTTCTGAAACCCGCGCTGTGTCACTGTATCAAAAGCAAACTCAACAACATACAGTGCTATCAAAATGGAGAACACAAAAGGGGGATGGTGTAGTGTAATTTGCCTCCATTATGAACTGTTGGTATGACCGCAAAGAAGTCAGTAACTGGTGTGGCACAAGAGAACTGACTATGCATCATTGAGGAACAGAGGAAGAGGAGCTGCCTCTACAATTCACTTAGATCATGACTGATCTGCATTTTAATTCGAACTGCCTGGCTTAGCTCTGTCAACCTCTTTACCACAAAAATATATTTATGGGTATCAAAATTTTGAAACTTTTGACTGACCTAACCTCAAAACAGTTGGGGGCTAGGAAGAAGGTTTGGCAAAAGGAGTTCTGTATTTTCAGAAATACAAGTTCATTTAACCCTGTCCCTCTCTCCATAGACGCAACCTCACCACATTCCCTCCAATTTCTCCAGTCGCTGTGTGGAGGTACGCAAGTGGCACTAACTGGAGGAATCGGAAGACAGCACAGTGTCGGAACATCGATCGGCACACACAAATCCTCAGAAAACTTAGTGGGAACATTGCTGCCTGACATGCTGAGCATTTCTAGCAAGACCTGTTGAATGGACCTCTCTAATTTCAACCTAAAGTTGCCCTTGCTTTTGTGCACCTCCTGTGCAGTTGTAATGGGTTACAGAGCTAAGTAAAACCAATGACTACAGATGCTGGAAACCAGATTCTGGATTAGAGTGATGCTGGAAACTTTAGCTCAGCAGTTCAGGCAGCATCCGAGGAGCAGGAAAATCTTTTTTAGCACAGAGCTAAGGCAAGCAGTTGGAATTTATATACAGATCAGTCATGATCTAAATGAATTGCGGAGACTACTCCTCTTTGATTAGATTAGATTCCCCACAGAGTGGAAACAGGCTCTTCGGCCCAACAAGTCCACACCACCCTCCAAAGAGCAACCCAACCAGACCCATTTCCCTCTGAGCTGAAAATGTTTTGCTGGAAAAGCGCAGCAGGTCAGGCAGCATCCAAGGAGCAGGAGATTTGACATTTCGGGCATACGCCCTTCTTCAGGAACTTCTTCAGCCCTTCCTGAAGAAGGGCTTATGCCCGAAACGTCGAATCTCCTGTTCCTTGGATGCTGCCTGACCTGCTGCGCTTTTCCAGCAACACATTTTCAGCTCTGATCTCCAGCATCTGCAGACCTCACTTTCTCCATTTCCCTCTGAGTAATGGACAATTTAGCATGGCCAATTCACCTAACCTGCACACCTGACTGTGGGAGGAAACCGGAGCACCCAGAGAAAACACAAGCACACACGGGGAGATTGTGCAAACTCCACAGAGAGTTGCCCAAGGCTGGAATCGAACCTGGGTCCTAGTGCTGTGAGGCAGCAGTGCTAACCAGCATCGGAGGAGCAGGAATAATCGACGTTTCAGGCAAAAGTCCTTCATAGATGATGAAAGGCATTTGCCCGAAATGTCGATTTTCCTGCTCCTCTCATGCTGCCTGACCTGCTGTGCTTTTCCAGCACCACTTTGATCTAAAGTCTGGTTTCCATCATCTGCAGTCCTCACTTTTGCCTAGCAGTGCTAACCACTGAGTCACCGTGCCTACTGGATACATAGTCAATCCTCTTGTACCATGCTGGTAAGTGACTTTTTTTTGTGGTTTGAATGCCTCTCTCTGTCTAAACACCCTGTAATCTATTTGTCCTTGTTTGTTACAATCTAGCTATACCGCTCACAAAGCAAACCTTTTCACTGTACTTTAGGTACACATGACAACAATAAATCAAATCAAATTTCCTACCCATTTTTTTCATTCCTAGATTCACACTGATTCTGTGTGCGCAAAATTGCTTTCTAACATTTTTAAAAATTTATTCATTTTGTGGGATGTGGGCATTTCTGGCTGGGCCACAGGTTATTGCCCGTCCCTAGTTGCTCTTGAGAAGGTGGTGATGAGCTGCCTTCTTGAAACCGCTGCATTCCTCTTACTGCGAGTTGACCCACAATTCCATAAGGAAGGGAGACCCAGGATTTTGACCCAACAATGAGGGAACACCAATATATTTCCAAGTCAGGACAGTGACTGGCTGTGGTTGTGGGATTGGCGGAGGGGGTTTGGATCTTGAAGGTGGTGGTGTTCTCATTTATCTGCTCCCGTTGTCCTTCTAGATGGAAGTGGTCATGGATTTGAAAGGTGCTGTCTGAGGATATTTCGTGAATTATTGAAGACAATAGGATTTATGCAGCTCGGCGGTATAGACTCGCTAGGCCAAAGGACCTCTTCGGTATTACAGAATCACACAGGATCATATTTGAATAATCTGGCTCTAATTTGAAGGTTGTAAACTCTCCTCTCCACTCATTTTTTATTAGATTAGATTAGACTTACAGTGTGGAAACAGGCCCTTCGGCCCAACAAGTCCACACCGACCCGCCGAAGCGCAACCCACCCATACCCCTACATTTACCCCTTACCTAACACTACGGGCAATTTAGCTTGGCCAATTCACCTGACCCGCACATCTTTGGACTGTGGGAGGAAACCGGAGCACCCGGAGGAAACCCACGCAGACACGGGGAGAACGTGCAAACTCCACACAGTCAGTCGCCTGAGTCGGGAATTGAACCCGGGTCTACAGGCGCTGTGAGGCAGCAGTGCTAACCACTGTGCCACCGTGCCGCCATGTTTTCCTTTAGGTAGAAATAGTTTCTCTCTGTGTAAGCCATGGGTCAGTTGCACTTCACCTCTGTCCCACTCTGGCTTTCAGCACTATGGTCCGCTTGTCTATTACTGCTGTCCATTACTGAGGGAGTGCCGCATGGTCAGAGATTCTGTCTTTCTGATGAAAGAGTAAACAGAGACAGTGAGCTGCCCTGGCAGGGGGATACGAAGGATCCCGGGGCACCCCATCAAACAGCACAGCTAGCCTTGTTGTTGATCTGGCCAACATTTACCCCTCAAGAAGAGTGAGAGACAACTTGATAGAGGCATACAAGATGATGAGTGGCAAAAGTAGAGTGAAAACTCAGACTTTTTCCCAGAGCAGAAATTTGGTTTGATTTATTTTAAGGAAAATTGGAGGAAGATTTAGGGGGAATGTCAGGGGTCTGTTCTTTACATGGAGTCGTGGGTGTATGGAATGCACTACCAGTGGTCTTATAGAGTCAGATGTATTAAGGACATTTAAGCGGCTCTTGAATATGCACATGTACGATAGTGAAATGAAGGGTACGTAGGTTAGTCTGATCTTAGAGTAGGATAAAAGGTCACCAGAACATCGAGGGCCGAAGGGTCTGTCGAGTGCTGTACTGTTCCATGTTCTCTGTTATGTTCTAACCAATGTCACAAAACCAAAATCTGGTTACCAGATCGCTAATAAAAGAATCATACCAGACTCAAAAGGGTTAACCCTGTGCCTCTCTCCACAGATGCTGCCAGATCTGCGGAGTTTTTCCAGCATTGACTGCTTTTGTTATTTTTGGCAGCTTGCTTAATGCACATTTGCTGCCCTACTTCTGACTTTACAACCGCAGCTTTGAAAGGGCCTGCCTGCTCAGAGATTTTTCAGCTAACTATGATTGACAGTTAACAATTCCCGCCACATCTCCTCAACAAACAGCTCCTTCTTCTCATACTTTATAAATTGGTGTCCCCTTTCGAAGTTTGGGTTCTTGCGTGTCAGTCCTGATGATAACAAAATGAAAAACCAAGCTCCTTTAAGAGCAATATTTTCTGTAGTGCCTGACGTCAAAATACAAAATGGCAGACAAGTGTGGCCATGTGACGAATGGAAGCTGAATTCAGAAGAATCAAAGATTAAAATCTCATAAGAATTTTGTCAAAAGCTGGGAAGAATGAAAGATCGTCAGATTAGTAGGACATTCCATAATCTCAGGATCTCTCTGAAGAGTATTCATGCTCTGAAGAACTTTAGAAATAAAATTAATGTTATCATGCAGGAAATACAGAAACTAACTTGTGAGTTTCCACAAACAGTGAGGAGATAATTATTGATGGTTGTGTGATGTTGGTTAAGGAATCATTATTGATCAGGTGACTGGAGAGAACTCTTCTGCTCTTCTCCAAAGATGCCATGGAATTTTTTAAAGCCTGTCCGAGTGTGAAGACAAGGCCTTGAACCTTGTACAAAGTAAAAGTGACACCTCTGACAATAGAGCATGCCACTGATTTTGTGTTTAACTTTCTACCTCCAAGGCAAGAATGGGCCACAACTAATACCATAACAAAAACAAACAAACAATCGGGCCTGAATTCCTGATCAGCTATGGTGTAGAGGATTGACTAGTATTTTGCAAAGGTAATTCTTGCCAAACAGATTAGAGTCAAACTTAAAAATCACACAACACCAGATTATGGTCCAACAAGTTTAATTGGAAGTGATAGCTTTCAGAGTGCTGTTCCTTTTTCCTGATGAAGGAGCGGCGCTCCGAAAGCTATGTGTTTCCAATTAAACCTTTTGGACTATAGCCTGGTGTTGTGTGATTTTTAACTTTGTACACCCCAATCCAACACTGTCATCTCCAAAACATTAGAGTCATGCAGTCAGAGGTCTATAGTACAAACAAAGGCCTTCTATCCCATTGAGTCAGTGCTAATCAGAAACAACCATCTTACTATTCTAATCAGCATCTATGGTCAAACAAACAATCACTTCTCATCAATTGCACCAACCAACTCCTGTCCCACTGATAACTTGCGCTACTCTTTTGTAGGATGTGGACATCTCTGGTAAGGCTACCATTTTTTTTGCCTGTCTGAGTGACTGGCTCGGCTATTTCAGACGGCAGTTAAGAGACGACCACAGATTGTTCTGGATCAGTGGTGCTGGAAGAGCACAGCAGTTCAGGCAGTATCCGAGGAGCAGTAAAATCGATGTTTCGGGCAAAAGCCCTTCATAAGGAATAAAGGCAGAGAGCCTGAAGCGTGGAGAGATAAGCTAGAAGAGGGTGGGGGTGGGGAGAAAGTAGCACAGAGTACAATGGGTGAATGGGGGAGGGGATGAAGGTGATAGGTCAGGGAGGAGAGGGTGGAGTGGATAGGTGGAAAAGGAGATAGGCAGGTAGAACAAGTCCGGACAAGTCATGGGAACAGTGCTGAGCTGGAAGTTTGGAACTAGGGTGAGGTAGGTGGGGGGGGGGGGGGGGGGGGGGGGGGGGGGGGGTGGAGAAGGGGTGGAATTACATGCGAGCCAGACAAGGTAAGGACAGATTTCCTCCCCCAAAAGGACATTAGTGAACCAGAGAAGTTTCAGTGACAATGGTCACCATTATTGAGTGTCATTAACTAAATTCAAATTCCACTTGCTGCCAGGCTGGAATTTTCACCCATGCCCCAAAGGCTTAGCCTGCACCTCTGGATTACCGGCCCGGTTACATTTCCGCAATGTCCCTGTATTATGATTACAAATTGGTACCCTAAAATACAATGGGCATTTTAATCCTTAATTCCAACATGTGTTTTGTCAACAAAGGACTGCTACAGAGACAAAATCACTGCAATTGTAAGTCTAGTGATGGGCTGTGACTGATGGGATACAACACCTAAAAGGTGTCAAAGAAATCTCAAAACAGACTGGACAGTGATCTCCTGTGACTACAAAGATAACGAGAAACTGATGATCCCCTGCTCAGCCACAAACCCCTTGCAGTTATGTTCCAAACTGCAGACACACTGATTTCAAAAATACACCAGGACAAAACCAGTTTCAACCAGTTAGTGTGTGTGTTAAAGGTCAGAGTTGAACAGTTATGCCAAAATCACCCCTGTGATTCAGGTGAAGACTGAAATCCAGCAATCAGAGTGAGAGAGAATCATGATTGGTTCAGATTCTGTAGTTCCGATTCCTGTCAAGCTACGAAACCAAGAATCTCTAAAATCAACCGCTCAATTACCAACATTAATGCCACTGTGCAGAGTTACATTGTATTTTGCTCAAAAACTGCATGAATTCATGTAAAACTCTTATCTCACTTTTTAGGTTAGAATCAATCTAAACATCATGGCATAGACAGAGAACACAGGGGGCTAACACCTCCAACATATTGTCTAGCTAACACCATTGTTACAGCTAACCCGAGAATGCAACTTTTCAAAAAAAGGTTTTGTGATTTACACATGAAAGAAGCGAGACTATCATGGTATTCGAACAGATGAAAGACTCAACAAACAATTAAGGTATTTTGCGAGGTATAATTTCAGTTACATCACACTGTAAATTTTTGCTATAAATTCTGTGCCTTAGAATCGCGTCCTCCAATCACCTGATGAAGGGGCGGCGCTCCGAAAGCTAGTGTGCTTCCAAATAAACTTCGAGTAAAAAATGAGGTCTGCAGATGCTGGAGATCACAGCTGAAAATGTGTTGCTGGTCAAAGCACAGCAGGCCAGGCAGCATCTCAGGAATAGAGAATTCGACGTTTAGAGCATAAGCCCTTCATCAACTTGTTGGGCTATAACCTGGTGTTGTGTGATTTTTAAACTTTGTACACCCCAGTCCAACACCGGCATCTCCAAATCAATGCCACTCTCCACTGCAATAGCAGCATTGTTCAACTATCCACTCTTTTTCAGTGATTCAAAGACTGATCCATAGATTTGTTTTTTTGAATCATCCTTTTGGACACACTTCATATTTCTAATCGGTGTATTTGTGTGTTCCATTCAGAATTCCACTCACATGTAGCAATTAATACACTCACTTTTTAAATTCAATAAAGTTTAGTTAAAACATAGGCTGTATTTGGGACTGGGGGAAAGGTATCCATGAGAGAAGGGATCATTTCATCCATTAACCTTGGTGCCACCAAACAAAGGGGGTAGGTGAACAAAGATGGGGAGCCAGGTTATCCCTCCTTACCCAGAGGGGGAACTGTTTCAGGTATCCATCTGGGACCATAGTGAATTGGAGGAGCCTTGTTCGGTTATTGTACCCTCGAGTAAAAAATGAGGTCTGCAGATGCTGGAGATCACAGCTGCAAATGTGTTGCTGGTCAAAGCACAGCAGGTTAGGCAGCATCTCAGGAATAGAGAATTCGACGTTTCGAGCATAAGCCCTTCATCAGGAATAAGAGAGAGAGCCAAGCCGGCTGAGATAAAAGGTAGGGAGGAGGGACTAGGGGGAGGGGCGATGGAGGTGGGATAGGTGGAAGGAGGTCAAGGTGAGGGTGATAGGCCGGAGTGGGGTGGGGGCGGAGAGGTCAGGAAGAGGATTGCAGGTTAGGAGGGCGGTGCTGAGTTGAGGGAACCGACTGAGACAAGGTGGGGGGAGGGGAAATGAGGAAGCTGGAGAAATCTGAATTCATACCTTGTGGTTGGAGGGTTCCCAGGCGGAAGATGAGGCGCTCCTCCTCCAGCCGTCGTGTAGTTGTGTTCTGCCGGTGGAGGAGTCCAAGGACCTGCATGTCCTCGGTGGAGTGGGAGGGGGAGTTAAAGTGTTGAGCCACGGGGTGATTGGGTTGGTTGGTTCGGGCGGCCCAGAGGTGTTCTCTGAAGCGTTCCGCAAGTAAGCGGCCTGTCTCACCAATATAGAGGAGGCCACATCGGGTGCAGCGGATGCAATAGATGATGTGTGTGGAGGTACAGGTGAACTTGTGGCGGATATGGAAGGATCCCTTGGGGCCTTGGAGGGAAGTGAGTGTGGAGGTGTGGGCGCAAGTTTTACATTTCCTGCGGTTGCAGGGGAAGGTGCCGGGGGTGGAGGTTGGGTTGGTGGGGGGTGTGGATCTGACAAGGGAGTCACGAAGGGAGTGGTCCTTGCGGAACGCTGATAGGGGAGGGGAGGGAAATATATCCTTGGTGGTGGGGTCCGTTTGGAGGTGGCGGAAATGGCGGCGGATAATACGTTGTATGCGCAGGTTGGTGGGGTGGTAGGTGAGAACCAGTGGGGTTCTGTCTTGGTGGCGGTTGGAGGAGCGGGGCTCAAGGGCGGAGGAGCGGGAAGTGGAGGAGATGCGGTGGAGGGCATCGTCGATCACGTCTGGGGGGAATCTGCGGTCCTTGAAGAAGGAGGCCATCTGGGTTGTGCGGTGTTGGAATTGGTCCTCCTGGGAGCAGATGCGGCGGAGACGAAGGAATTGGGAATATGGGATGGCGTTTTTACAGGGGGCAGGGTGGGAGGAGGTGTAGTCCAGGTAGCTGTGGGAGTCAGTCGGTTTATAATAGATGTCTGTGTTGAGTCGGTCGCCCGAGATAGAAATGGAAAGGTCTAGGAAGGGGAGGGAGGAGTCTGAGACAGTCCAGGTGAATTTCAGGTCGGGATGGAAGGTGTTAGTAAAGTTGATGAACTGTTCAACCTCCTCGTGGGAGCACGAGGCAGCGCCGATACAGTCATCGATGTAGCGGAGGAAAAGGTGGGGGGTGGTGCCAGTGTAGTTGCGGAAGATGGACTGTTCCACATATCCTACGAAGAGGCAGGCATAGCTGGGGCCCATGCGGGTGCCCATGGCAACTCCTTTAGTTTGGAGGAAGTGGGAGGATTGAAAAGAGAAGTTATTCAGGGTGAGGACCAGTTCAGTCAGTCGAAGGAGGGTGTCAGTGGAAGGGTACTGGTTAGTGCGGCGGGAAAGGAAGAAGCGGAGGGCTTTGAGTCCTTCGTGATGGGGGATGGAGGTGTACAGGGACTGGATGTCCATAGTGAAAATAAGGCGTTGGGGACCGGGGAAGCGAAAATCCTGGAGGAGGTGGAGGGCGTGGGTGGTGTCCCGAACGTAGGTGGGGAGTTCTTGGACTAAAGGGGACAGGACCGTGTCGAGGTATGCGGAGATGAGTTCGGTGGGGCAGGAGCAGGCTGAGACAATGGGTCGGCCGGGGCAGGCAGGTTTGTGGATTTTGGGCAGGAGGTAGAAACGGGCGGTGCGGGGTTGTGGGACTATGAGGTTGGAGGCGGTGGATGGGAGATCCCCTGAGGTGATGAGGTCCTGGATGGTCTGGGAGATGATGGTTTGGTGGTGGGAGGTGGGGTCGTGGTCAAGGGGGCGATAAGAGGAGGCGTCCGCGAGCTGGCGTTTGGCTTCAGCGGTGTACAGGTCAGTGCGCCAAACTACCACCGCGCCTCCCTTGTCTGCGGGTTTGATGGTGAGGTTGGGATTGGAGCGGAGGGAGTGGAGGGCTGCACGTTCTGAGGGTGAGAGGTTGGAGTGGGTGAGAGGGGTGGACAGGTTGAGTCGGTTGATGTCACGGCGGCAGTTGGCTATAAAGAGGTCGAGGGCGGGTAGGAGGCCTGCACGGGGTGTCCAGGTGGATGGGGTGTGTTGGAGGCGGGAGAAGGGGTCGTCAGAGGGTGGGCGGGAGTCTTGGTTGTGAAAGTAGGCACGGAGGCGAAGGCGGCGGAAGAATTGTTCAATATCTCGCCGCGTGTTGAGCTGAAGAAGATACGACCCCACGTTTTTGCAGTGACCTCACTGGGATGTTTATTCGATACATGATGCATACACACACATACAGTCAATGCTCACTTCATAGTTCAATTCAGGATCTTACTGCGTCTTGCAGCATATTTTCACAACTCTACCACAGAGCGTGTGCAGTTGATGAAACAACTGAATTGTTAAACCATAGAACCACTTTCTTTCACATTACTTGTTCCCAGAATGGATCTGTCAAATTTGTTCAGCTCTCTTAAAAGAAAAAGAGACACACACACACACCTCAGTTGGTAGTTCTCTGTCGCTTTGAGTCAGCAAGTTGTGAGCCCAAGTCCCACTATAAAAAAAAAACCCGAAAGAACTGCGGAAGCTGTAAATCAGAAACAAAAACAAATTGCTGGAAAAGCTCAGCAGGTCTGGTAGCATATGTGAAGTGAAATCAGAGTTAACATTTCAAGTTGAGTGACCTTCCTCAAACTGCTCAATAAGGGAATAGGGTGGTATTGAGGTAATGGCACTTGCCATCCAGATGCCAATGCTAACGTTCTGGTGACTGGAAATCAAATCCTCCATAGCAACCTGTAGAATTTCAATTCAATTAATACATCTGGAACATATGGTGAATTTCACAGAGGCAGACTATGACAAATGTAAGAACCCATCTGGTTCACGAATGGCTCTTTAGAGAAGGAAGTCTGCCATCTTTAACTGGTCTGGCCTATATGCAACTCCATATGAATGTGATTGACTATTAAATGCCCTCAAATGGCCAAATGAGACACTCTGTTCAAAGGCAATTAACAATGAGCAACGATTGCTGCCTCTCACCAGTGACACTTATTTCCCATGGAAGAATAGAAAAATGGAAAAGAAAAATCATCTAGCTGCTTGCTAGAGACTTCTGTGCACACATTGTTGTAGGAAGCATACCACCCAATGACTACACTTCAAAAGAAGTTAATCGGTTGACAAGGTCTTCAGAGTACCAAGGTTATGAAAGCTGATGTACAAACGATGAGCTCCCCATAAGCACTGGGGAGCTACCATGGGGGCCCACTGTCGAGATCCGACTCCGCCCAAGACCAGAGCACTCCTGCTAGCTGGGGTTCATAGGGGTCGACCGATTAGTATGGTGCCTCTGCTTCGGCCAGTGAGTTAGACAGAAGTGCGCAGACTCTGGAAGCAAGAGCTCAGGGTAATGCAGCCCAGTGCAAGAAAAACTGACTGCACTAAATGTGTGGCCAGAGAGAGGCTACTGAGGCCTAAGCAGCAGGAACGTTCTTCCACTTTCAACAGGATCAAGTGATGCGGCTGAAGCCCATAGCAATCACAGTCATCCAACCACCAGGAAATTCCATACTCAATGCCAAGGCTGGGAAGAGAGATACCAACTCCCCGGCCGGAATGATTCTTGGCAAAGGTCATAGAGAGTCATTGAGTCATGGAGATGTACAGCACGGAAACAGACCCTTCGGTCCAACCCATCCATGCCGACCAGATATCCCAACCCAATCTAGTCCCACCCGCCAGCACTTGGCCCATATCCTTCTAAACCCTTCCTATTCATATACACATCCAGATGCCTTTTAAAATGTTGCAATTATACTAGCCTCCACCACTTCCTCTGGCAACTCATTCCGTACACATACCACCCTCTGTGTAAAAACGTTGCCCCTTAGCTCTCTTTATTTCTTTCCCCTCTCACCCTAAAGCTATGCCCTCTAGTTCTGGACTCCCCCACCCCAGGGAAAAGACTTTGCCTATTTATCCTATCCATGCCCCTCATGATTTTATAAACCTCTATAAGGTCACCCCTCAGCCTCCAACGCTCCAGGGAAAACAGCCCCAGCCTGTTAAGCCTCTCCCAATAGCTCAAATCCTCCAACCATGGCAACATCCTTGTAAATCTTTTCTGAACTCTTTCATGTTTCACAACATCTTTCCAATAGGAAGGAGACCAGAATTGCTCGCAATATTCCAACAGCGGTCTAACCAATGTCCCGTACAACCGCAACATGACCTCCCAACTCCTGTACTCAGTACTCTGACTAATAAAAGAAAGCAAACCAAATGCCTTCTTCACTATCCTACCTGCGACTCCACTTTCAAGGAGCTATGAACCTGCACTCCAAGGTCTCTTTGTTCAGCAAAACTCCGAGGACCTTACCATTAAGTGGATTACTCCTGCGAAGATTTGCTTTCCCAGAATGCAGCACCTCAAAATTTATCTGAATTAAAATTCCATCTGCCACTTCTCAGCCCATTGTCCCATCTGATCAAGATCCTGTTGTAATCTGAGGTAGCCTTCTTCGCTGTAAGTATTTTTCTTAATTGTTGTGTTTCATCCTAAGCAGCTCTGTAATATAGAATTCTGAGACAAACACTAACCACTGCCGGAAGACCATCGACTCATTTGTAGGTGTTTGCTACTTGGAATATGCCAGTTGCAACACCCAAGGACAAGACGATGGAGGGAAGCAGGCACTAAAGTCTGGGATAGCTGTCATAAAAGTTCAACGGGGTTTGGGGGGGGGTTCTGTGCAAGACCCTCCCACTGTAGTATTAACAGTGCTGGGAGCAGCATAAAACTCCACACGTGAAGTCACCAGAGAAGGTTTGACATGTAAGCATACAGTGTAAATGCAAAGAGAGTCTGGCACCACATCTACAGCATTAAAAAACTAACATAAACGTACATTGTACAATAACATTTACAAACTTGATGAATATGGTATGCTTTTTGGGAAAAACAAAAACTGCCTGGTTATTTACTGGCCACATTATTTAAATATCCTGCATTCGTGATGCAGTTTCTATTTTTCACTGTGCAGCCACTTCCTGCTGTGTTGCTTCAATTAGCGCCGTTAATTTCCTCTTTAATTGAGTTAATTTCAGTCCCACCATTGCCAGGTAAGAAACAAACAAATCAGTCATCTCCTTGAAAATGGTTCTGGAAAAATCACTACAAGGTAACATTAGACAACTAGTATACGGTCTTTGGATGAGAATTTGACACACATTAGCCCCCAACCCCACCTCCAAATTAGTCTTCAGTTCAAAAAGTTATCCTCCAAGCCTTTATAGACTCAGTCATACAGCACAGAAACAGACCCTTCAATCCAATTCATCCAGGCCGACCAGATATCCCAATCGGATCTAATCCCATAATCGCTCTAAACCCTTCCTGTTCAAATACCCATCCAGATACCTTTAAAATGTTGCAATTGTACCAGCCTCCACCACTTCCTCTGACAGCTTGTTCCACACAAACATCACCTTCAGTGTGAAGAAGTTTCCCCTCAGGTCCTTTCTAAATCTTTCCCCCTTCACCTTAAACCTATGTCCTTTAGTTTTAGGTTCCTCCACTCCAGGGAAAAGACCTTGGCTGTTCACCCTATTCATGCCCCTTGTGATTTTGTAAACCTCTATAATTCACCCCTCAGCCCCTATTCAGCCTCTTCCGATAGCTCAAACCCTTCGATCCCAGCAACGTCCTTGTAAATCTTTTCTGCACCCACCCCTTCCTGTAGAAGGATGACTATCTTTCTTTCCTTTCAGCCCTGCTCATGAATTCCAGGTGCCCTGTTATGGGCACCGTATGTTTGATATGGTCAACTGATGGGAACTTGCTGTGCAAGTGTCCATGGAAAATCTACAGCCAAATGCAAGTCTAATCACCATCCAGAGTCAAGTTAAACCATTTAATGCATATGCACTTTAAGAAAAAGAAAACTGGTCAAATCTATAGGGCTGTAATCAAACTTGTGCATTACATTTTTCCTTGATAGCAAATCTGGAACAGATCTAGTTTTCTTTTCAAAAACAAAAATCCCTTACTTTGTTAGAGGGACAACAGTGCTGCCCATTCAAAAGCAGCAAAACAATGCAAGAAACTTAATGTCTATTTAAAGAGAAATTCATGATTTCAGTGCTACCTCATGTGCACGATGGCACAGTAGTTAGCACTGCTGCCTCACAGCGCCAGAAACCCTGGTTCAATTCCCGCCTCAGGCGACTGACTGTGTGGAGTTTGCACGTTCTCATGTCTGCGTGGGTTTCCTCCGGGTGCTCCGGTTTCCTCCCACAGTCCAAAGATGTGCGGGTCAGGTGAATTGGCCATGCTAAATTGCCCGTAGTGTTAGGTTAGGGGTATGTGTGGGTAGCGCTTCGGTGGGTCGGTGTGGACTTGTTGGGCTGAAGGGCCTATTTCCACACTAAGTAATCGAATCTAAAAAAGTAATCTAATCTTAAACCCGAAAACATAACAAATAAACACTTTATTAAAATGCTGAAAACGAAATTCAGGGAATGTTTTGTAAAGTGCTTAGAGATCTCCTGAGGCTGTGAAAGATGGGCTGCAAATGCATTTTTCTAACTATCATAAAATATTTGTTTCTTGGCTCTTTTCTATATTCAGTTCTCTCTGGAAGCCTGCACTGCTCAGAAGGGCAGACAGACAAGATACTGCTGTCAAGGATCGGAATTAGACTGTAGCGGAGGACATCATCATGATTAGCAAAGCTGTGTGTGAGGTGCTTGCTCATGCTTATGATATAATTTACTGATAGGAATAAAACCAGTGCTGGCAAGTTGGTCACCAAGTTACACAGTTCATGCAGAAAGGGGTCACGTAGATTGGAGGAGATCAGGAGCAATGAAGCCATGAATGGAATAGAGACATATAGTCACAGAGTTGTACAGCATAGAAACAAACCCTTGGGTCCAACTCATCCAAACCAACCAGGTACCCTAAATTAATCTAGTCCAATTTGCTAGCATTTGACCCATATCCCTTTAAACCTTCTTATTCACACACCCATCCAGATGCCTTTTAAAATGTTGCAATTGTATCAGCCTCCACCACTTCTTCTGGGAGCTCATTCCATACACGTACCACCCTCTGTGAAAAAGTTGCCCTTTAGGTCCCTTTTAAATCTTTCCCCTCTCACCTTAAACCTATGCCCTCTAACTTTGGATTCTCCACCCAGGGGAAAAGGCCCATTTCCCCTATCCATGCCCCTCATGATTTTCTAAACCTCTATCAGGTCACCCCTCAGCCTCTGACACTCCAGGGAAATTAGCTTCAGTCTTTCCAGCCTCTGCCTACGGCACATTGAGCAAAGAAATGAAATATGATACCTTTTTATGTTAGGCACTAAGTCCAAATTCTAATCTTCCCACCAAAATATTAAAGGACATATTTCAACGAAGGCCAGAAAAATGGGTTTGAGATTCGGCTGGATACGTTTGGAGGAAAAGGATATGACAAGTAAGTTATCAGTACTCTTCCACGTATTTAAGGTAAAGAACATGAAATAAGTCAAACCCGTTAGGGATGGGGGAAGCTTCAGAAGGTGCATTTTTACTGATGGCTGAAGTGACCAACTGTGACAGGCAGATACTGTCACAAATGCTGTACATGAAGTGACAATCAGGTATCATTTCACTCAGTGTTGGCACCTTATGCCAAGTCCCTGTAGCCACGGATGGTCATATCAGAGTGCAGTGACTGATAGAGGATGTCTGTACTTCCCCTGGTCATTGGCCATTGTCTCTGAAGTGTGAAAATCGATGTCACGCTTGAAACCATTGTTAAGCTAGAGCCTTGCATGTCCAACAGGCCTTCTGTCTTCAACTACCACTCCGTACTGAAAATAACTGGAGATACGTTGGTCACCTATCCTGCAAACATGCCGAAGCCAGAGGTCTCCCGTCGGCTTGAAAAGTGTCACTGTACTGTTGATAGAAGCTTGCTTTGTTGTTTGAATACAAAACATGGATGACTTGCAGCTCAACAACTTTCATCTCTGGCATCCCATGGAAAGGCAAGATTTCAAACATGGCGGCTCTTTCAAAAATGAACCTGTCAAGCATGAGGAAGGTATGATGGATTGGATACTGGTAACTTCCTCCTCCCCAAAAGAAAGTGGTTCGTTGTGGGGTGTAACATGGCATTTTGCTTGAGCTGCCTAATAATAATAATAAAAGCTTGAATTTATATAGCACTTGCAAATGCATTAAAATGGCCGCAGTCACTTTGCAACAAACCAAAATGGAGACCCAGCAACAGAAGGAATTATTTGAGATAATGACCAAAAGCATAGATAAAGAATTAGGTTTTAAGGAGCACCTTAAACATGGACCAAGAGATAGTGAGGCATTAGGAAGGGAATTTCGTGCCTTCAAGCTGCCTATGCTGCAGCATTTAAAATTTGGGATGCTCAAAATTAACACGCAGGTATCACAGAGGGGTGAAGGCAGGAGGACCTTACAAAAATAGCCAGTGTTGAGGCCTTGATGAGTTTGGAAAAGGTCAGCAATCTAAATTCAAGATGTTGCTTAACCAAGAGCCAGCTTGCACGAGGCTAATGATTGGGGCTCGATCCAAGTTAGGCCATAAACAAAAGATCTCACATTTACAGAGAGCAAGAAGCCGACCAGTAATGTGTTGAACTGATACGTCCAAAGGTTACCAAGGTATGAATAAAAGTTTCAGCTGAAGAGGAGCTGAACCAGGAGGAAAATCAGGTGATGTTTCTGAGGAGGAAGTAGGTGGTCTATGAACAACAGCTCCTTTGGATGGTTGAATGCTTGGATCATGGGTCCAGTGACATAAGGTTTACAACAATCAGAGCAAAGTGAAACTCTTATTCAGCAATAAATAAAAACTCAATGTGCTCACTGAAATGATTGTCCTTGAATAAATTGCATTTAAAATCATGCAAACGTAGATGAGAACTCACTTAGCTGAAGAGTACTTAAAATAGGAGTTGGATTTGCAGTTAGGCTTGTTACTATCCTTGGTTTGATGTTTGCTTAGCAGCATTTAAATTACCAAATAGGAAGAAACAGACTACTTCTACTGGTAAAGGAGTCTAGAAGGAGGATATGTAAAAATAAATGCAAAAGCAGGGAAGAGCAGGGAAGCCCTTACTTTTAGAAGTGGCTGTGGTTTGCATGATCAAAACTAGTGGCTTAAAAAAGGTCTGCAGCAACAATTGAGAGATAGAGTTCCAAGACTTTGACTCGGTAATTGAAAAAATGGTGATAGATACAATTCAGAGTGATTTAACTTAATTTAGTGTTGTCATGTACCTAAGTACAGTGCAAAGTTTTGTTTTGCAAACAGTCCAGGCAGATAATAGGGTGCTTAGGCAGAGCTAGGCATACAAGATTACATCTGCACAGGAGGTGCACAAAGTAAGATCAACATTAGACTTGAAATTGGAGAAGTCCGTTCAGCAGGTCTGATAACAGCAGAGAAGAAGCCCTTGTTGAACCTATTTGTATATGTTTTCAAGCTTCTGCCTGATGGAAGGGATTATAACTGGGGTCAAAGGGGTCTTTGATGATGTTGGCAGCCTTTCCATGGCAACGAGAAGCGTAGATGGAGTCCATGGATGGGAGGTTGGCTTCCACAATGATCTGTGTTATGCACAAAACTTTCCGTAGTTTCCCACTGTCCAGTGCAGAACAGTTGCCATTATGGAATGCTTTCTGTGGTACATCAGTAAAAGTTGGTGAGAGTCCTTACAGACATGCCAAATTTTCTTAGCCTCCTGAGGAAGAGGAGGAGGAGTGGTTGTGCTGTCTTGACTGACTGGGAGGGGAACTTTCAGGTGGTGACATTTCCATGGATCAGCTGCCATTGCCCTTCTAGGTAGAGACTGCGTATTTAAAGGGTGCTGTCACAGGGAATCCTGCTGTGCATCTTGTGTATGGTGCCACCACTGTCTACTGATGGTGAAGGGAATAAGCATTTCAGCAGAACATGGAAGCAGGAGTACGCCTTTCAGTCCCTGTCCCAATAAGATCATGGCTGAACTGATTGTGGCCTCAATTGCACTTTCCTGTCTGCTCCAATCAGTCCCCTCCTTCAAAATACCCAACTCAGACTTGAGTAAATTGAATCAAACAGCCTCCAATGTTTTCTGAGGAAAAGCAGTCCAGAGAGTTCTGCTTTACCTCCATCTTAAAAGGGGATTCCTCACTTTTAAACTGTGCCCTTAGTTCAAATATCCCCTACAGGCAGGAACATCTTCTCACCATCTCCCCAGTCAAGTCCCCTCAGGATCTTACATGTTTCAATAAGATCACCTCATACTCTTTCAAATTCCAATGGGTAATGACCTAAACTATTCAATCTTTCTTCATCAAATAAGCCTTTCTTCCCAAGGGAGGAGTCAAGAGAACTTTCTCTGAACTGCTTCGACCCAACTACATTATTTTTCAAATAAGACGACCAAAGTTGTACCCCATACTGCCAAAGTGGTCTCACCAATGCCCTGTAAAGCCGCAGTAAAATGTTCCTAATTTCATCATTTGTTCCTCTTACAATAAATGACCACATTCTACCTTTCTTAATCACTTGCTGTACCTGCAGATGAACTGCGATTCATGGACCAGGATATCCAAGTCCCTCTCTAACTCTGAGTTCTGCAATGTTTACTTAAACAGTAAGCTGATTTTCTACTCTTGCTTCCAATGTGGACTAGTTCACCTCCTCTCACATGATACTCCAGCATCAATATTCTTGCTCGCTTGCTTAACATACCTCTTTGCAGACTTTTCAACCTCCTCATGACAACTTAACAAATTTAGCTACCATACAAACAAACAAACAAAAACACTCACATCGAAGTTATGAGGAGCGTAAATAGTTGAGGCATCTGCCCTGATCCCTTTGGCACTCTACTAGTTACAATTTACCAACCTGAAAATGATCCATGTATCCAGTCTTCTCCGTATTTACTAAACCAATGCTTTTTCCCTCGTAGTATGTTACTCCTTAAATCACGATCTCTTATTTTGTATAACAATCTTCCCAAATGCCAAAATATCCAACTTGATTGTTACTTCCTCAAAAAGTTGTAAAAAGTTAAACACAATTTCAAAACCATACTTGTCTCTGCTTTGGTCACATTATGATTTTCGAAGTATCATGCCATAATCATCGTATTAATGGATTCTAGTAATCTTCCCCAAGACAGATGTTATGTTAATTGAATTAGATTGCCTGACTTCTTACGTCCCTCTTTGTACGAGTAGTGGTGTTTCATTAGCCATTTCCAAATCCACTGAGACCCTTTGAGAATCTAAAAACCTTTGGAAGATTATAATCATTGCCTTTACTATCTCTACAGCTGTTTCTGCTAGAAGCTAGGATGCATGCCATCTGGTCCTGATGATTTGTCAGATTTCAGATCAATAGTTTCTTCAATAGCTTTACCCTAGAGATGGTAATTTTAAGTTCCTCCCTCACCTTTTCCTCTTCATTTTTAAGCGTCTACCAGAAGCTCTCTAAAGCTTCTACACCACAAAGGTGGTGGATGGGATACTGATTAAGTGGCTGCTGCATTTGGGATAGCACGGTGGCTCAGTGGTTAGCACTGCTGCCTCACAGTGCCAGGGACCCAGGCTAGATTCCAGCCTCAAGCGACTGTCCGTGGAGTTTGCACGTTCTCCCCGGGTCTGCACAGGTTTCCTCTGGATGCTCCAGTTACCTCCCACAGTCCAAAGATGTACAGGGGTGGATTGGCTATGCTGAATGACTCAGTGTCCAGCAGTGTGCAGGCTAGGTGGATTAGTCATGAGAGATGCAGGGTTATGGTGGTGGCTCAGGGTGGGATGTTCTCTGGAAGGGGCAGTGTCGACGCAATGGTCCAAAAAAAAGGGCCTGTTTCTGTGATTCTGGAAGATTCAAGTGTTATTGGAGCTACAGATATCCACACACTCCTGGCTTGATCCTTGCAGATAGTGGAAAGGCTTTGGGAAGTCAGATGGTGAGTTATTCACTACAGAATTCCCAGCCACTGGATCTATCACCAGGCAGTAGCCAATGACCTTCCCTCTAGCATAAAGTCAGAAGTGGGGATGTTCACAGATGACTGCACAAATGATAATGAATATCTCACAATCTCAGATGCTGCAGTAGTGTGCGCTCAATTCAGCTAGACCCAAACAGTAACCAGGTGGAGGAATGATAAGTGGCAAATAATATTTGCACCACATGAGTGCCAGCCAACGGCCATTTCCAACAAGAGAGAATCTAACCAACATTCGTTGATATCAAATGGTACTACCATCACCGAACCCCCACCATTTACTCTGGGGAATCACCACTGACCAGAAACTGAAATACTTCTGACAGATAGATAGGATAGTGAAGGCGACGTTTGGTATGCTTTCCTATATTAGTCAAGGTATTGAGTGCAGGAGTTGGGAGGTCATGTTGCGGATGTACAAGACATTGGTTAGGCCACTGTTGGAATATTGCGTGCAGTTCTGGTCTCCTTCTTATCGGAAAGATGTTGTGAAACTTGAAAGGGTTCAGAAAAGAGTTACAAGGATATTGCCAGGGTTGGATGATTTGAGCTACAGGGAGAGGCTGCATAGGCTGGGCTGTTTTCCCTGGAGTATCGGAGGGGTGCCCTTATGGAGGTTTATAAAATCATGAGGGGCATGGATAGGCAAAGTCTTTTCCCTGGGGTTGGGGAGTTCAGATCTAGACAGCGTAGGTTTAGGGTGAGGGGAGAAAGATATAAGAGACACCTAAGGGTGTCTTCATGGAGAGGCTAATAAGTGTATGGAATGAGATGCCAGAGGAAGTGGTGGAGGCTAGTATGATTGTAACATTTAAAAGCCATCTGGAGGAGTATATGAATTAGAACAGTTTGGCGGGATACGGGCCGGGTGCTGGCAGGTGGGACTAGATTGGGTTGGGATATCTGGTCGGCATGGATGGGTTGGACCAGGTTGTCTGTTTCCATACTGTACATCTCTATGACTCGATGACTATCTAAAAAAACACTGACTTCAAGACCAGGTCAACAGCCAAGAATTCTGTAGCAAGTAACTCATCTCCTGATTTCCCCAAGACTGCCCGTTATCAAAAGGCGCAAGTCAGGAGTGTAACAGAACACTTTCCAAGTGCCTGAATGACTTCAGCTTCAACACTCAAAGCTTGATACCATCCAGGACGAAGCAGTCACTTGATTGGTACTACTACTCACTACCTTCAGTGTTCACTCCCTTCATCACTGGCACACAGTGTCAGCTCTGTCTATCATCAATAATATGAACTGCAGTAAGGTTCCTCTGGTAGCACTTTCTGACCCTTGACCTCTAGCATGTAGAAGGACAGCAGCATGAGATGGACAGGAATATCACAATCTGCAAATTCCTGTCCACGCCACACACCATCCTGACTCACAAACACACTGTCACTAGGTCAAAATTCTGGACTCGCCTCCTAAAAGCACCATTGACGAATCTACACAAGATGGACTGCAGCAGTTCAAGGGGGCAGCTCCAATCCACCTTCTCATGGGCAACTAAAGACTGGACAATAAATGCTGGCCCCAGCCAATGATGATCACACCCCATGAGTATATAAAAGTTAGTAACACTGAGAATACTAATGATAGAGATATTCAGCAATGATGATGCCATTAATTTTCAGGAAGATTGTTAGATTCACTCTTGTTTGAGATGGTCACTGCCCGGCCTTTGCATGGTGTGAATATTACTTACCACTTGTCAGCCACAGTCTGAATGTTTCTCAGGTCTTGTGGGTTGACAGACATTACAGCTCTTCAAATATTGAAGCAAAGTCCAGCAGATACTATGCAATCATCAACTAGCATTCCCATTTGTAATGGGGAAAAGGCCATTGATGAAGCAGCTGAAGATGGTTGGCTCTTTGACGATGCCCCCAAGGAACTCTAGGTTTTAACAACCACAATTCTCTTCCTTTTTTAACCTGGCATGACTACAACCTGCAACAGTATTTCTCTTGATTTCTATGCAGTTCAAATTTTGCCGGAATTCCTTGATGTCACACTAGGACAAACACTATCCTGAAGTCAAAAGTTGTTACTCTCACTTCACCTCTGGAACTCAGCTTTTCGCTGTCATTTACACAAAAGCTATAAGGAGGCCTGAAGCCAAGTGGCCTAAGTAGAAGACAAACTGTGCATTGATAAGCTGATTATTGCTGAGTGGGTGCCAATCGATAACACTGTCAATGACACCTTCAGTCACTTACTGATGACTGAGGGTAAACTGTTGGAGCAGTAACTGGCTGGATTAAGCTGTCTTGGTCTTTATGGCTAGGATATATTTGGCTAACTTTCCACTTTGTGGAGTAAATGTCATTACACTGAAGTAGTTTGGCTGGACAGACAGCTAATTCAAGTCTACAGTTGACAGGGAGAGGGTGCTTGTGGTACAGTGGCATTATCCATACCTCTGGACCAGAAGGGTCAGGATCAAGCCCCACCCAATCCAGGGGTGGAGCAGCCTGGTTGGGGAAATATCTATAAATCTGACATGGTAGGTCCCTTGAGGTGTCATGGTAGCATCCTTAACTCTGGGCCAGGAGACCAAGATTCAAATCCCACATGCTCCAGAGAAGTGTCACAGTACCTCTGAACAGGCAGATTACATAACAATATCTCCTACTGACAGGGTTTTGTCAGAGTCCAGAGTCTGTGCTGTTCATAATTTTGTCGATAGCACCTAGAGTGAATTGATTGGGTAAAGATTGCCATCTAGGAAGTCAACGTGGAAGGTGTTTACAGCTAAAACAAGCCTTGACTTTGCACTGATGTGCACCATTGAACAACACGCAGCCAAGTCCTCTTACTAGTTGTTTAACCAGCCACTACCATTCACAGCTCAATACGCCAGTTTGATCCCATCTGTTTTTTCTGAGATCACTTTCTCATTGGCGATTGCAAGTTCTCCAGCTTTTGGTCCCAGAATTGCAAGTAAAAATTTAAAATTTCTTCGGTTGCTGTGGTGGGATTTGAACCTGTATCTCTGATCCTTACCACGACTCCACTATTCGTAGTACTGTGCATGACCCCAGCTGGCAATTTTGATGAGCTGACTACTTGTCAGAAACGTAGCTCTCCAGTGAAGATGTTTGTTTTAGAAAGGACAAATTAATTGAGTTAATATCTGAATTTCTAAAAGCGTATCTAGTTCATGCTGCTTGTGAGAAAAGAAACCATTTGCACTCACAAGCAGGTAACGTTTTAAGAATACCCAATTACTAATCAATATTTCATTAGATAAAGTAAGATGCCTTACTGGCATCTCACCAACAGAGTTCAACTCCAGCCAGGTTAACAGAGTGAAAGTCATCTGTTGCTTCAGAGCTTCAATAATCTGTCTGGAACTAATGCCCAGGGACATCGAGCCTGCAGCACTAACTTAACCAAAATTGAACACCAGACTGTTGTTAAACTGACAGGGTTACTTACAGAAACTTAGTCGAATGAAAAAGAATAGCTGCTATAGGAACAATAGAATTTCTTGCATTTATACGACAGCTCAAACCCTTGAGTAAGTTTAAAAAAGGATTCTTGATCAGTAGGGGAAATCAAGGATGACAGGGAAAAGACAGGAAAGTGGACTTGGGGAATGTCGGGTCAGCCATGATTCTACTGAATAGTGGAGCAGTCTCAAGAGGCCAAGTGGCCTCCTCCTGTTCCTATTTCTTATGGTTTAATAGTCTTATCATACCATTGGAATGTCTCAAAGCATTTTGCATTGAATTACTGTAACAGCACAGTGACTGGTGTGTTGGTAAACACAATCATTTTGCATTAGTAATATCTCACAGAATAATCAGCTAAAAGACTGTTTCTGCTGTACCCACCCAGTGATCGTTGGGATAAGGAAGTTGGCTAAAATCACAAGAACCTTCTCCGCCTCTTTGAAATACTAGAGGGTTTTTAAAATCCAAAAATGAGGTTTGAAAAAATGTCACCTCTAATATTGCATCATGCCCTCAGTAATACATTAAGCTATTTTGGCTCCAATTCCAAATATGCCAGAAATTTAAAATTCTCATCCTTCTGTCTGTATCCCTCCCCATCTTTCACCACCTCCAGTTCATCAGTCCCTCGATTTTCCCATTTTCCATTATGTCTCTTCAGCTACCAGGTCCATAAGCTCTGAAATTCCCACTTCAAATCTCTCCATGTCCCTCTGCTCCTGAAAATCTACCTCTTTAAGCTTTTAGTTACTTGATCTATTGATGCTTGATAGAGTGTTGTGTCCACATTTGTTCAATAACACAGTGAAGTGGCAGGAAATATTTACCATTCAAAAGATACCACACAAATGTGAATTGTTGTTGTAGCATCCAAATTACAACCTCAAATCCTGTTTGGGGAACTTAGCCTTCAGTGACCTGACCCATGGGTATAATGTTCCTCATGACGTGGCGGTGCTGGTGATGGTCCGGAGTGGACAAAGTTAAAGATCACACAACACCAGGTTACTGACAGCTGCAGAATTATCAAACTGGTCCAGGTTAGCGTAGGTTTATCTGGGAGGCACCAAAATACTTAGCACTGACAGTCCAGGAGAACTAATCGTGCTGCCCAATTATTACTCCACTCATACTCCACTCACCTTAATTAACACAAAAATTCAACTTAACAACATCTGGTTAAAATAAACATAACCGTTCACATATTGACTTAGATGAATTGATTGATACAGTCCAAAAAGTGGCCTATTCAGCTCCATTCACAGAGCAATTCAGCTATTCAGTTAGTCTCACTCCCATACAGCACTCAGTGCCGACTTATTCATTTACCCACTTTCCTTGTGAAATTTACTGTTGAATCTGCATCTAACAGCCTTTCAGGCAACTCATTTCAAATCACCATTACTCGATGCAAACAAGAAATTCTCCTCTGCAATCCAGTTCTTTTGCAATTACCTAAATTTGTATTTTCTGCCTACCACGAGACAAGATAACAGAGGAGCAGAATTTGGCCATTCGGCCCATCATTCGATCATGGCTGATATGTTTCTCAACCCTATTCTTCTGCCTTCTCCCTTGAACCCCTCACTAATCAAGAACCTACGTATCTTTGCCTTAAAGACACTCAATGACTTAAGGCAATGAGTTCCACAGAGAAACCACCCTCTAGCTGAAGAAATTCCTCTTCATCTTAGTTTTAAAGGACCATCCCTTCACTCGGAGGCTGTCCCCATGAGTTCTTGTTTCTCCTTCTAGTGGAAGGATCTTCTCCACGTCCACTGTATCCAGGCCTCTCAGTGTCCTGCGAGCTACACACTCCCCTTTATCTTCTAAGCTTTAATCGAGTACAGATCCAGAGTCCTCAATTGCTCCTCATATGACAAGCCCTTCATCCCTGGGATCATTCTTCCCAATCTCTTCTGGACCCCCTCCAACTCCAGCACATCCTTCCTGAGGTATGGGGCCCAAAACTGCTTACAACATTCCAAATGCTGACCAGAGCCTTATACAGCCTCAGCAGTACATTTCTGGCTCGTGCATTCTCGCCCTCTTGGAATGAAAGCTAACATTGCATTTACCTTCCAAACTGCCAAATGAACCTGTACATTAGAACACCTGCCTTAATTGCTCAGACCACTGAGTATAGCAGTTGGGATGTTATGTTGAGGTTGTACAGGATTTGGTGAGGCCTCATTTGGAGTGCCCAGTTCTAGTCACTCTATGATTGGAGGTCTATTATTAAGCTGGAGATGGTTCAGAGAAGTTTGACCAGGATGTTGCTAACACTGGAGGGTTTGAGTTATAGGCAGAGGGTGGTTCGGATGGGACATTTTTCGTTGAAGTGCAAGAGATTGAGGGGTGACTTTATAGAGGTGTATAAAATTATGTGGGGTATATATAACGGAGAGTGCCAAGTATCTTTTCCCTGGGGGATTTCAAGACTAGGGGACATGTGTTTAAATGAGAGGAGAAAGATTTATAAAAGACGTTGTTTTCCCTAGAGTGTCAGAGGCTGAGGGGTGACCTTATAGAGGTTTATAAAATCATGAGGGGCATGGATAGGTTAACTAGACAAAGCCTTTCTACCCTGGGTGTGGGAGTCCATAACTAGAGGACATAGATGAGAGGGGAAAGATATAAAAATGGGTAGCTTCTTCATGCAGAGGGTGGTACGTATATGGAATGAGCTGCCAGAGGAAGTGGTGGAGGCTAGCACGATTGCAACAGTTAAAAGGCATCTGGATGGGTATACGAATAGGAATGGTTTGGAGGGATATGGGTGGATGCTGGCAGGTGGGACTAGATTGGGTTTAGATATCTGGTTGGCACGGATAAGTTGGACCAAAGGTCTGTTTCCGTGCTGTACATCTCTAGGACTATAACATGAGAGGCAACTTCCTTGTTTTTTTTAGACAAAGGGTGGTTCGGGCGTGGAATGAACTTCCAGAGGAAGTGGTGGATGTGGGTACAGTTACAACATTTAAAAGATATTTAGGTAAGTACATGAATAAGAAATATTTGGAGCGATATGGGCCAAGCACAGGCAGGTGGAACTTGTTTAGCTTGGGATTATGGTTGGCATGGACTGGTTGGGCCAAAGGGTCTGTTTCCATGCTGTGTGACTCTGTTAGCCTTCAAAGAATTCTAAACTGGGACCCCTAGGTCCCTTTGAGTTTCAGATTTCTAAAGTCCTTCGTCATTTAGAAAATAGTTAATGCTTCTGTTCTTCCAATCAAAATGCACAATCTCACTTTCCCACAGTGTAGTCCGCTGCCATTTCTTTGCCCACTGTCCGAGCCTTTCCAAGTCCTTCAGTAGCCTCCCCACTTCCTCAAAACCACCTGTCCCTCCACTTATCTTTGTATGAGCTGCTAACATAGCAACAATGCCCTCAGTTCCTCCGTCCAGATTACTAACATGTGACACAAATAACTGTGGTCACACTGATATAGCCTTATCTTACCAAGCATTTCCAAACACATTCCGCAATCTCACCCTTAATAATGGACTGTAAAACCTAACCAATGACCGAAGTCACCCGTCTTCTGCTTCCCTCCCTTTTTACTTTAGCCATTTTCCAGTTCACGGGGACCCTCCCTAACTCCAGTGATCTCTGAAAGATCACCATCAATGCCTCTACAATCTCGTCAGCTATCTCCTTCAGAATACTTAAGTATTTGGGGGTGGGGGTGGGGGTGGGGGAAGGAGGGCAAGGAAGGGAATAGCTGTTGTCCATCTGATCTGGGCGATTTATCCACCTTCAAACCATTCAGCTTCCCCAGCACTGTCCCCTTAGTGATGGCCACTACACAGACCTCTGCACCACCGCACCCCCCCCCCCCCCACCCCCCGACTCTCGAAGTTCTGTCACGCGGCTGGTGTCTTTCTATGCAAAGTAACTATTAGATTCCTTTGCCATTTCCTTGTTCCCCATTACTACTCCACCAGCTTCATTTTCCAGTCATCCGATATCCAATCCGGTCCCTCTCTGTGTTTAAAAAAAAAACTCTTGCAATATTATTTTACATCACTAGCTAGCTTACACTCATATTGCAACACCCCTCCTCCCTTAATTCTTTTTTAAGTTATCCTCTGCTGGCTTTTAAAGGCTTTCCAATCCTCTGGCTTGCCACTAATCTTCACTAGATTGTGCGCCTTTTCATTGATTTTATGCTGTCCCTGACTTCCATCAGGAGCCTTGTTTGACGTGTCTTTCCCTTAATGTTTCCTCTTCCTTGGAATAAATTTCTGCTGTGACTCCCAACTAACCCTCAGTTATCTTTACTCGATTGTAATACCATTACATCTAATTCCACCTTCTCCCTCTCAAACTGCAGGGTGAATTCTACCATCATGTTACACTCACTGTCCCCTGGGGGTTCCTTCACCAATCAAGTGTCTCTCTTTGGGGCAGCACAGCAGTCAGCACTACTGCCTCACAGCACCAAGGTCCCAGGTTCAATTCCAGCCTAAGGCAACTATGTGTGGAGTTTGCACATTCTCCCTGTGTCTCCAGGTGCTCCAGTTTCCTCCCACAGTCTAAAGTCAAGTGAATTGGCCATGCTAAATTGCCCATAGTGTTAGGTACATTAGTCAGACGGAAATTGGTCTGGGCGGGTCACTCTTCAGAGGATCGGTATGAACTTGTTGGGCCGAAGGGTTTGTTTCCACAATGTAGGGAACCTAATTTAATCATTATATGTCACCAAATCCAGAATTGCCTGTTCCCAGGTGGGCTGTCCTACAAACCACTCCAAAAAAATGGTAGACACCCCACAAATTCCTTTTCTTTGAATCCACTACCAATCTGATTTGTCCAGTCCACCTGCATATTGAAATCCCCTTGCTTATTGTAATAGTATTTTTCGTAGCTGCCTTTTCTATCTCCTGATTTATTTCCTGCCCTACATCCTGGAGAAAGTGAAGTCGGCAGATGCTGGAGATCAGAGTCAAGAGTGTGGTGCTGGAAAAGCACAGCAGGTCAGGCAGCATCTGAAGAACAGGAGAGTTGACATTTAGGGCATAAGCCCTTCATTAGAATGAAGAAGGGTTTATGCCTGAAAAGTCGATTCTCCTGCTCCTGAGATGCTGCCTGACCTGCTGTGCTTTTCCAGCACCTACATCCTGAATACTACTCTGAGGCCTGTACATAACACAGAGTCCTTTCTTGTGGTTCCTCAACTCTACTCATATCTTCTGACCCTATATTGCTTCTTGCAATCAATTTAATTTAATTTCTTACTAACAAGACAAACCCACTCCCATCCAACTGCCTTTCGATAAAAGGTTGTTCTTGGATATTTAGTTCCCACCTGTGATCCCCTTGCAGCCTCCTACCATAGAGTCATAGAGCTGTGCCTCATTGAATCAGATCCCCTCGGTCCAACCCGTCCATGCTGACCACATATTCCAACCGAATCTAGTCCCACTTGCCAGTATTTGGCCTATATCCCTCTAAACCTTTCCTATTCACATACCCATCCAGATGCCTTTTAAATGTTGTAGTTGTACCAGCCTCCACCACTTCCTCTGGCAGCTCGTTCCATACACGCATCACCCTCTGCATGAAAAAGTTGCCCCTTAAACCCTTCTCCACTCACCTTAAACCTATGCCCTCTAGTTCTAAACTTCCCTACTCTGGGGGAAAACACCTTGTCTATTTATCCTATCCATGCCCCTCAAGATTTTATAAATCTCTATAAGGTCACCTTGCAGCCTATGACGCTCCAGGGAAATTCAGCCTCTCCGTACAGCACAAACCCTCCAGCCCTGCCAACATCCTCGCAAATCTTTTACAGTTGAAACAGTTTCTCTTTATTTATTCCAACAGCATCCCACCCCACTCAAAATTCTGAATTACTATTCTGAACCTACTAAATCGCCCAACAGCCATCTTCCGTCTAAAATTAACAATGTTAATTTCTCCAAAATGTATCCTTCTCACCACTAGTTTCAATTTTTATTTGAAAGCTAGTTGAATGCAATATCAGGTAGTGCAAGTTTCATAGCTGATCCTCAAGTAGCACATGGCAAAACAGACAGAAGAAAATTTACTTTTTCAAAGATACAACACAAATATGAAACAGCCACAGAACTCAGCTTGGTTTATTTACCTGGTAAGTTCAGCCAGGAGAGTATTCTTTGTTTCAATACTAGTCCGCTCAATGCAGCTCTATAATCAGTAGTGCAGTTAGCACTCCATTTTACCTTTAACACTTCCTGTTCAGAAACACCAGAGATTAGAAACTGACAAGCTATTTCCTCTGTGTACATTTCACCAGGCTTGAGTTTCCAATAGAAAGACAGCAGATAGGAAGTTGGGGTCCTGATAATGTCGCAACTGCAAACCTTACTTTCAGATCATCAGAAAACGTGTGTAAAGTTGCAAAGAAATATCATAGATGTTAAGATTATAAAAAAAGCTAAACGTCAAATCACAGCAGTTTTGCATTCATTTTCGTCAAACTTGTTCGGCTTCAGTGATGTGCAGGTGCTTCCTGACAGTCAACACAAGCGAACGCATTAAAATATTTTTCAATCTTTTGTCCCTAAACAGCAGTACAATCACCACCATGACTAAACGGAGAATGGTTACATCAGAGCATGAGCTGTCCCCTTTACTCTAGATCTGACGTGATTTCATGGAAGTGATCTTGGCCATTAGATCGAGAGATGTTTTCCAGAGCATATCCCCACTCTATCTTTTTGGCCCTATTTGTCTGGGCTTTTATCCTTAACCTTCCCGGAAGACTTAATGGTGGCAAGGTGGGTCAAGAGTAACTAGTCATGATGCCCCAATCATGAAGGTTTTGAGGCAGGATTGTGGGTCAACATCAGAGCCCAGAGAAAGGGTCTGCATATGGCATTGTTCCTGCAGCTTGTGCTTCAGGGAGCCTCAGGCTAATGTAACACTACCAGTGGATTCAAAGGAGGTTGCTAACAAATGGCTGGAGAGCACTCGGTTCAGAGACAAAGTTCCAACAATCAAGATCCAATTGTCCTGAAGGGAGAGCACAATTCCCGGTGGCCTTTGACTTGGACAGCAATGATGCATTCTGGAGGGTTATAATTCTCCCTGAGCGGTGCTCACTCCAACAAAAATACAGATCCACTAGGGAACACCAGCACACAATATCCTCGTGAGGTCACAGACCAGGGCTCAGGAACATTCAAGCATTGGAAAGGCTTTTTTCTGGTTGCTCCAATCAAATCAGAGAGGGGGAGGATGAGGGCGCGAGTGGGCAAGTGCGAGAGGGAGAAACCTGTCAACAAAAGGAACATTCAACTAACTGGAAGCTCAGAAGACTTAATCGGAGGTAAGCATCTGGTTTCAAATGAATGTGGAATCTCTAGCTTAAAGCTGCATATGCTCAGGAACTATGATCTGGCTGAAGATGCAGTAGACATTATTTTAGTGATCACTGACAACTTAAATAAAGGATTGATATCTGAGATAGAGTGGTAACTGCACAACTAATATCTTGCGGATTTGTACATATGTAACAGAAGGCCATTCACTTTGATCTTACTAGCCTGTGTTTATGGTAAGGGTCTGTGTAGAAAGTGCATGTCAGTTACTTTAGAAACAAAAATTGTTTTTGAACTGATGATAGTTTAAAATTAGCACAAACTATATGCTGTCGCGGAATGTAATGTTTTCCTTGTGGGCTATAGATTTAAACTTAATGGAGGGGGATGATTATTGAAGATATTTGTTGAATTCTTCTAACTTTGATGATTCTGAGAGTCTCCAAATATCTGAGACGACAGCACAAATACTGAAGGCAAATGTCATCATGTGACTGCATCATCTAATAAATGATTTGGAATAAAAAAGGAAAGAAAATGGCCCTGATTAAAAACATAACTTTATGCCCAGTTTCCTGGCATCCACAGTATTTTGCTCTCCTATTATTATTTTCTACATTTGTAAGTATGGCTAGTTTTAATTTAAAAAGAAAATATTCACCAATCAGTTGCAAAATGTATTTTTCCTGATATCAAAGTCCAGTGGTGTGAATAAAAGTAGTACATTACTGCAGGTGAATGATTTGGTGCTAATTTACTGGAAGGTTTTTCATGTTAAAACTTGAAATGGAATCAGGAAGCATGCAACAATAGCATAGGTCCCTCTTAGTGCAAGATATTTTTATTTATATTTGGGAATATCATTGGTAGTGCTGGTTGTTAGGTTGTCTTTTGGATGTTGCTGCTGCCTGAATATTCAATGGGACCAGGTTCATAGGAGCAGAGATGGTTGTATTAAAACAAATGATCAAATTGCATGTAAGTATCTGACAAAGCTGTGGTTGTAAACTATATCACACTGAAAGAGCTTTTGATAGGCTTTATAAATAGTGGCATGGAGTACAAAAATCAAGATTTTTGTAAACAGCTCAATCCGTGACCATAATTCTCAATTCTGACAAC
The DNA here is from genome assembly GCF_020745735.1 of Hemiscyllium ocellatum. Taxonomy (NCBI): domain Eukaryota; kingdom Metazoa; phylum Chordata; class Chondrichthyes; order Orectolobiformes; family Hemiscylliidae; genus Hemiscyllium; species Hemiscyllium ocellatum. The sequence continues at coordinate 55,169,391 of NC_083415.1, forward strand.
GGAAGAATGTAAAGGAGAGTTAAAGATGTTTGAAAAGGATTAGAAGAATTCAACAAATTCCTCCAAAATCATTATCTTCAATTAACTTTAAAACTATAGCACATACATACAAAGAAATTGATAACCTTAAGTTAAAATGTGATCGGGAGAGTTGGTCAGCAAGGAGCCGAGAAACAGGAGGAGGACAAGAGCTCACAATCTCTCTCCCTAGCCCTGGTCAACAGGTCTTTTTCTCATCACTTAACATCACTGCATAGGAAGCTGTATCCTGCAAGTATGGTAGAATAAAAGCTGAACGGGGGAAGTGGGTGATGGGGGTGGCAGAAAAAAAAATCTAGGATGATTTGTGCCTAGGAGGACATCTATTTGGAGATAATCCAACTACTATTATGTCTCTCTGTTTGCACTTGTGTCTCTGCAGCTAAGTGTCTGCGTGGGTGTAAAGGTGGCAGGCTGTCTTTGTCTGTGTGTGTATAAAAGCTCTATACAAATGCCACCATTCATTCTTCCTTATAATAACTGAATTGAAACAGGGGGAAAAAAAACCTTCCTGAAAACAGAGAAATTTAAGATGCTCTTACAAAGTAAAAGGTTCCAACATGGAACTACTGTATAGCTTGAGATTTGGTATTCTTTCTATTCTTGTACATTAGAAATTAACTCAATTCTGTCCTCTGACTCTCTTTACAAAAGAAACAATTTCTCCCATTTACTGTCAGAACCTCAAAAAATGAGCACGCCTAGCAAATCTCCCTTATAAGGCCAACGGTTCAAACCTCTCTAGTTACACAATTAGTTTCAAGCTATCTTGAAACCTATTGTGTAATGACAAGTGAATAAAATAATTAAAATAGCTGTTTCTGATCCTCAAGCATCATCAAAACCAAACAGCAAGATTTAAATTTTAAAGGATGGAACTTAAAAACAAGTTAAATGTAATACAAAGTATATAAGCCAATCCACAATTGTAGGCTTTTATCTTCCTGCTGTGTCTGAAAACCCTAAATGAAAGTTCAATACACAAATATGCAGTTGGTAGGCTACATTGTCCAGGCAATTCTATGGTTGGTTAGAGGCAGTTACTTACAAATGTCCTGTACATCATGATATTACATAGAATCCCCAGTGTGGAAGCAGGCAATTTAGCCCATCAAGTCCACACTGACCATTCAGAGAGCATCCCACCCAGACCCTTCCCCTTACCTCTGTAACCCTGCACTTTCCAGGCTAACCAAGCAACATAGCACACTATGGGCAATTTAGCAAGGCCAATCCACCTAATCTGCACATCCTGGACCATGGGAAGAAACCAGAGCACCCGGAGGAAAGCCACACAGACACAGGAGAATGGCTGGCTGTGAGGAGTTTGCACAGTCACCTGAGGCATGAATTAAACCCAGGTCCTTGGCACTGTGAGGCAACAATGCTAACCACTGAGCCACTATGTCACCGTTATTGACATAACATGGGTATGACTTTTCCTTCCCCATTTAAATTGTAAGATGAAAAACATAGCAAAGAAAATAATTCAGACACTTTATCTTCTAAATCAATAATACTAGATTTTTAAAAATTGAATTTCCTTTGCATGATTAATTACAAGGAGTCCAAAGTTAGGGGTCCATAAATAACAATGTATTTGTAAGGCATCTTTACATAATGAAATGACTCAAGGTGCTCGAAAGACATGTTATAAAACAGCTACATACGGGCAGTACTGTGGCTCAGTGGTTAGCACTGCTGCCTCACAGCGCCAAGAGCCTGAGTTCAATTCCTGCCTCAGCTAACTGTGCAAACTCCACTCAGACAGACATTCTCCCCATGTTTGCATGGGTTTCCTCCCACAATCCAGAAGATGTGTGGGTTAGGAGAATTGGCCATGCTAAATTTCCCATATAGTGTTAGGTGCATTAGCTAGGGGTAAATATAGGGTGTGGGTTGGCGTGGACTTGTTGGGCCAAATGGCCTGTTCCCATACTGAAGGGAATCAAATAAGAGATATTCAATAAGGTGCTGAAAAACTCGGTGTAAGGAGTGTTATAAAGGCAGCAAGTCAGAGAAGTGTGGACACAGTCACCACTAAGGCTAGTACAGAATTCAAGAGAAATACTCTTTACTCACAGTGTGGTTAGAATGTGGAGTTCATGACTTCAAATACAGCTGAAACAAAACAGCCTAAGCACTGTAAAGAGAGGCTAGATACACATGAGAGACAAAAGGTATAAATGGATGGGCTGACCTGACTAGATGGATAGGGATGGAATGATGTGGATAATCAGCAAAACATATTTGTTGGGCTGAATGGCCTGCTTCTATTCTGCAACATGATGTAATTATAATTAACAGCAATTTTACAACTAACATCATCCGAGATGATGTAACTTATTCAAGTCACTTAGCTCATTAGGTAGCCATTTGAAGCTCTTTTCTCGGATCAGTAAGTGGTACAAGTGCTAAAAGCAAAAGCAGATGCGAGTCGCTGTAGACAGAAGTGTTTTTCCACCTCTGGGACTTACAGCAACCCAATCTGGAGAGATAAAGTCTCCATAAATGTCTCTCCAGGCTGGATTTTGTTTTATCAATTTTCACCATTATTCGTTTTCTATTAACTCCTAGTGGATGTGCTATTTCACCAATGCCCTACATTCTCCATTACTTGACCAAAGATATCTTTTGCTGAGAGTGAGTAGGGAACCCTACTCTAGACAGCACCAAGTCTCAGCCAGCTTGGGATGACAACATAAAGGCATTTCCAATTCATCCAGAGTTTGACAATGGAATTAGAAATATGTAAGGCAGGGGATATAAAGAAACAATTATAAACTAAATGTCTTCGATCACCAACACCAGGAGAAAGACCATAAGAGTCGGCAAGATCAAATATTTGCAATTATCTTCAGCCAAAAGTATCAATCCATCTTGACTTCCTTCTAATGTCCACAGCATCACTGATGCCAGCCTTCAGCCAAATTGATAAAGTGACCATAATTCGATAGACCATAGGGCTGCTCTCTCATTGGACAGAATGAGAGGGGGAGGGAGTGAGGGAGCAAGCAAGGGAGCAAGTGAAGGAGAGAGGGAGCAAGGCTGATGTTGGTTTAATCTGAGGGTCACCACACTTTAGGTGAGGAAAGAGGTTGAGAAGGATAGTCCTCCTTGGTAACCTCACTTAGTGTGCGAACTCAACCCATGCTATTGCCATCCCTCTGCATTGCAACAATCTAAATGAGTTAAAGTCTCTCCCTGCAAGCCGCAACGTGATATCAACAAAAAGCATGAAGGCATTCGATGCTGCAAAGGCTCTGGGTTCAAACGCTATTCCAGCAATAGAACTGAAGATGTGTTCCAGAATTAGCCACACCATAGCCAAACTATCCCAGTACATTGGCATCTAACTGGCAATTTGGACACAAAAAGCAGAGTAAATCCAGCCCATCTGTCTACTCTCAAACAATTAGGAAAATATGGAAGGGGTCATGAACTGTGCTGTCAAAGGACATGGAGTCAATAGTAACCTGCTCACTGACACTCCATTTAGGTTCTATCAGATGCATCAAGGAGCCCTCCAGAAACAGTGGAAAATACTGATTAGATTCATGCCTCGTACAAACAGTTGTGATTGGTGGATATCTCAGTCTAAGGACATCACTGCAGAAATTCTTGAAGGTACTGTCCCAGACCCAAATATCTCGGTTCATCAATTATCTTTCCAACATAATAAAGTCAGAATTTGAGACATTTGTTGTACAACATTCAGCACCATTCATGACTCCTCAGAAACAAAAGCAATCCAAATAAACATACAGCAAGGCCCTGAGAGCATTCAGGTAAAAACAAGGACTGCAGATGCTGGAAACCAGATTCTAGAGTAGAGTGGTACTGGAAAAGCACAGCAGTTCAGGCAGCATCCGAGAAGCAGTAAAGCAGTATTCATCAGGAATACGGCTTTTGCCCGAAACGTCGATTTTCCTGCTCCTTGGATGCTGCCTGAGCTGCTGTGCTTTTCCAGCACCACTCTACTCCAGAACCTGAGAGCATTCAGGCCTTGGCTTTCATGTGGCAAGTTACAGTCACCCCACACAAATGTCAAGTAATGACTATCCTCCACAGAGGATCTGACTATCTATCCTGGATTCTCAAAGGCAGACAAGCACCATAAATACTAAGGCTACAACAGCACGTCAGCGGTGAGGAATTCTGCAGCAAGTAGCTCACTTCCTGACTCTCCAAAGCCTATATACCATCCATAGGACAGAACACAGAAGAGTGCTGGAATACTCTCCACTTGGCTGGGGACAATCCTACGCTTAAGCTTTACATCATTCAAGACAAAGCAGCCTACTTTACTGACCACCCCATTTATCACCTTAAAACATGCACTGCCTTTACTATCTCCACACAGTGGCAGCAGTGTGTACCATAAACAGATGTACTGCAGCAACCTACCAAGATTTATTCAACAGCACATTCCAAACAATGACTGTGACCATCGAGAAAGAGCAAGGGCAGCAGATACATGGGAAAACCATCACCTACAAGTTCTCCTCCAGGCCACACACCATGCTGATTTGGAATGATATCACCATTCTTTCAGTGCCACTGGGTCAAAGTCCTTTAACTCTCTTTCTAACATCTCTGTGGATGTACCTCTGCCAGAAGGATTGCAGCATTTCTAAAAGAAAACTCTTCACCTCCTTCTCAAGGGAAGGATAAATGCTTGCCTAACCAGCAATGGCCACATCCATGAATTATTAAAATGCGATAGGCTGTGAATATGGTTTAAAACGGATATTTAAAATAGAAAAACTGCTGTAACAGTTCCCTTGTTTTAAACAACGGATCCACAAATGTGCAATGTACAAGAAGATTTAAGCTCCACCAACTTACATTACTGGAGTTGCAATGTTAATGTTGAAACTAGGTATCAAACAAATGAAACATTCCTTTCCCAAAATTGAAAAATTCACCTTAATCCAAATTTTAAAAAAAACAAACTTCTAAGAAGTGAGCTGTGACCCAAGATCTTGTAACTGAAGAGTCAACCATTGCACTCAAGGTTCAGAAAAAAAATCATATCGGACTCGGAAAATTAACTCGATTCCTCTCCCCAGACCCGAGGTTCACCAGCATTTTGTTTTTATTTCCGATCTCTACCATCCAGGGCATTTTGCTTTGGTTTCAATTAAGCATAACTGAAATTACAAGGTTCTTTCATGCAGGATTTTTCACATCTCTCAAAGTCATAAGGAACTAAAAAGTGGGAAAGAATTAGTACAGCAAGTGTAGATTTACCAATAAATACATCAGAATAATATTTATCTGCTTGCTTTTGTATTATCTTTTCTTCAGATTTAATGTTTAAGTCCAACATAATTGAAAACAAATTCTCAGCATCCTGTCTAAAAATTACCTTTCCAGCAAACAATCTGGTCAATAAGTACAGCATGGAAGAGACCATTGCAGTCACTGTCACTCATACTGGGAATTCGCCAACAAGATCAGAAAAAAGAACTCAATCCCCCCCAAACACAAGGACATCAGTGAAGGGTTCACAGTCTAAATTTCCTCAGGTAGCTCACTGTTCTCCATGCTGCACCCACTTTATCCTAGCACTGGCGTAAAGGGGCTTGTTCCCAGGACAGCAGAAATTATGAACTTATTTGAGGAGGGTAGAGCTGCAAGTTCCTTTCCATTGGAAAGTTTGCAATCTGCCCGATTTCCCTCAGAGTAACGCTGCTTCACTCAGCCCAAGAGTCACCAGCGGGGGGCCTGTGTATTCCACCATTTCATGACACAGCAATTCTCAACTGAAAATGTGTTGCTGGTTAAAGCACAGCAGGTCAGGCAGCATCCAAGGAATAGGAAATTCGACGTTTCGGGCATAAGCCCTTCATCAGGAAACGTCGAATTTCCTGTTCCTTGGATGCTGCCTGACCTGCTGTGCTTTAACCAGCAACACATTTTCAGCTCTGATCTCCAGCATCTGCAGACCTCATTTTTTACCCTACAGCAATTCTCAATGAAGGAAAATAAAATGGAGTGGCCTCAGTAGTTATCCTGAAAAATAATATATCTAGGATTATAAAATAGCATCAATGTCTTTGAGAGGAAAGGGAATAGAAGGTAGTCTGATAAGATGTGATGTAGTCAAGTGGCACATAACGCTGACATAGATTTATCCAAAAGGTCTGATTCCATGCTGTAAATTCTGTATTCTTACAGATATGTAAAATTAAGCACTCAGATCTCCCTATTTATTTTTCTCCTTTATAACATTTCAGATCACCAGACTGTGAACAGGCTGATGGATGTGAATGCGTGCTCAAATCCTTAGCTCAGGCAGTTGATGTAATGCATGTCTTTGTTTCATCTGAGACTTACAAAAACATTATCTAATTGGCAAAGCTGACCCATATTCCTGTTTCCTCTAAAATACTTGGAAACATTCTCACTGACTGATGGCCAGTTAAACCAATGAGTCATTTTTCCTCCAGTGTTGCAGTGAACATTAAAAATTTTAAAACAATTTTCTCCCCCAAAAGCTGTTGGCTCTCATTAGTTGTGAAGTGGCTAAGAGATTTTCTTTTTGCAGTTAAAAAAAATCCTAGAACTGAAAGTGAAATTATTCAAATTGTCATTTCTTACACTGTCACCTCTCCCTCATTTTGTCTCCTCCTCTAAACGTTCGAGTTCATGCTGGGCCAGTAGCCCTTTGACCAAACTTTCTTACCGAGCACAACCACCCGATGAAGGAGCGTCGCTCCAAAAGCTAGTGTGCTTCCAATTAAACCTGTTGGATATAACCTGGTCTTGTGTGATTTTCAAAACTTAGCGAGCCTAGATATTGAGTGCCACCAGCTACTGAAACTTGGGTGGGGCATCAGAACCAAGTTCAAGCTCCCTCTCACCTGATGGTTTCATAGCAGGGGAGGTCACTACAGACACTACCTGACCGATCTTTAAAGCCGTCAACCCAAATTACAAATCAAAAATACCCAAACGGCTGTCCCAATGGAGGCTTGTCAACTCAGAACAGGCCAGTGATAAAGCAGAGTGCTTCCTATTTTTTTTCAGAAGTTGAATATTTACAAGCTAAAATCAATCAGTTTTGAAAATGTCCATACTGAAAGGGCCTACAGTTCCCTCATGTTCCACTGCACCCCTGCAAAGCTTTTTTTTCCCACAATGCAGACACCTAATAAAGTCATACATCACAGAAACAGACCCTTCAGTCCAACTCATCTATGCCAACCCAGTTGCCCAGACTAAACTAGTTCCACTTGCCTGCATTTGGATCATATCCCTCTAAAACCTTCCTATTCGTGTACCTTTCCAAATGTCTTTTAAAAGTTGTAACTGTACCTGCATCTACCACTTCCTCTGGCACTTCATTCGACACATGAACCACCCTCTGAAAAAAGGTTGGTCCTTCCTATTTGGAATTTCTCCTCTCAGCTCAAACTTATGCTCCCTCATTTTGAACTGCCCCCCCCTAAGGAAAATACCTCTGATATTCACGTTTTCTATGCCCTCATGATTTTATAAACTCTGTAAAGGTCACCGCTCAACCTCTGACAATCCTGTGAAAAAAGTCCCAGCTTCTCCTCATAACTTATCCCTCCAGTCCTGGCAACATCCTGGTATATCTTTTCTAAATCGTCTCCAATTTAATAATATCACTCCGAGAGCAAGGGCAACCAATATTGTACACAGTACTCCAAAACAAATGGCCTCACCAATATCTTGCTCAATTGTAATATAATGTCCCAAATCCTATACTCAATGGTCTGACCAATGAAGGCAAGTGTGCCTAGCACCTTCTTAGCCACTCTGTCTAGCAGCCCGGTTGTCCTTCTCTGCACTCTTTTCAGTGCTTAAATGCCTCACTCATGTCTCAATACTAAAACTGGACATTGAAGTGATCTGAGGTAAAAACAATGACTGCAGATGCTGGAAACCAGATTCTGAATTAGTGGTGCTGGAAGAGCACAGCAGTTCAGGCAGCATCCGAGGAGCAGCAAAATCGACGTTTTGGGTAAAAGCCCTTCATCAGTAATACAGGCAGAGAGCCTGAAGGGTGGAGAGATAAGTGAGAGGAGGATGGGGGTGAGGAGAAAGTAGCATGGCAGAGGAAATGACCTGTGAGTTGCAGCAGGAGAGGAACTCCCTGAGGTTCTTGTAGAGAGAGGAGGAAAACTTCTTCAAGGCAGGTATCCTTGCAAGAGGATTCTCGCAATTGAAGTGATCGGAGCAGATCACAGACTTCGAAAGCATGACTTCAGGAGCAGGTTCACTGTTCATACAACGAGAATCAATTCTCCAAACTCCTAAATTGAAAACTGGTTTCTGGCTGGGGTTTGCAGAGCTCACCTCACAGCATGGATAAGTCTAACGTACAGAACATAAAGGGGCCATTTGGCCCACCAGAAACCTACTCAACACAAACCTCTTTCCAAACTTGTTTATCAATCTATCAGCATAACAAAACAAGATGAATGCTGGCTGGCCTTATCTCGTGGACCAGTTTCAAGGGGGAAGGGATTGGAGAGCTATTTCCCAATGACACACCACTTAGAGATCTCTGTTCCTCTACCAATCCCTTCATTACTCCATTCAGCAGAAAAATGTTGAGTCCACTTCTGATTTTTGATTGCTTTCCGTTCTGACTCAGCTAAACTCCAGTGAGGAAAGGCTACAGCTGGATTGCTGACTCCTCCCCTCCCCGTCCAAATTTACAAAGAATAGCAGTCAGCAGCCGCAGAAGTGACAGGATCACTAACTTGACCATTCCTATAACCAATTGCATCAGAAAGCAAAGAGAAAGCCAGCTAGACAATTGGCTCCCTGGTTAACAGCATTTTCAGAGAAACCTTTATTAAAGCATACCCTGAAGGCAACTGAAGAGAATAAATTACATTTTAAAAAAAATTAGGTCCTTATCATGCGGCAACTTTGCTCATTAAATTGTTCAACATGAAGGATTTGATTAAATACAATGCCCTACAGCTCACTCCCCCATTATCCTCACAATACATACCAATCCAATCACTCCAGCCAAAACGGCAACAATTCTGATCAGGTACTAACTGGCCACACCAGATCAACTGAGGTTTCTTATTCAGTAAAGACCTGTTCGACCAGTAGATCAACTGAACTGATTGTTAAATTGTCCATCAGCAGCCAACAGACGCTTTACGTATGTCTACTCTTCACTTTGGTATTCACTCTTCCTGTATTATTCTCACAGTGATGTTTTCCCCCTATTAAGTTTACAAAGGAACACTGTCTCACCTTGACTGTCCAGCTCTGCCTACACCTACTTATCTAAACACACACACAGAGTCAGATTCTCTACAAGTTAATCATCCTGTCACATCTAAAGGTTAACCTTAGAAATGCCATCAAGACTAACAGGCTAACAACTTACAAATTCAACAGGTTCCTCTCTCAACAGTCTGTTTCAATAATTCAGTGAAAATGACGACTGCAGATGCTGGAGATTAGAGATGAGAGGGTGTTGCTGGAAAAGCACAGCAGTTCAGGCAGCATCCGAGGAGCAGGAGAGTCGACGTTTCGGGCACAAACCGTTCATCAGGAGTGGCCCCCTTTCAGAGAACCTGCACAGGTGTGATGTCTCAACTGGCTGGCCTCCTCCTGTGCTCTTCAACCCTCCCAGATCCTTGCTTGGCTGCTAAGTCCTGGCTCAGTCAGCTCTTCCTGGACGAGTGAGATTGCCAGGAGAGAGATCGGTCCCTTTACCCCACCTCGAGTTTTAGTAAATTGCCAAGGTGACTCTGGGGGTGCCAGCATGGAGTGTTTGCATGCCAGCTGGAAGCTCCTTGGCACTAAGGGCATCACATGATACCCTCTGTTTTGGTACAGCTGACTTTAGGTTTGTAATTTGTTTATTTTCTTTTTAAAAACCCTTTATTTTGGTGTGGAAATACATCACAATGCCATAATTTCAGACAAGGAGGTTTAGGCAATCTGTGATGGTATCACTTGTGGATGTCCATGGAACTGGGCATACATGGACAAATCAGAACACCCAGCCGTGCCTCCCTCCCATGTATCTCACCACCCCCTCAGCTTACAGCCTCCTTCCTGATGAAAGGCTTTTGCCGAAAACCTTGTGCTTTTCCAGTGCCACACATTTTGACTCTGACTCTCCCATCATCTGCAGTCCTCACTTTCTCCTCTTTGAAAGAGCAGCCAATTTATCACAATCTTTTTGCTCTTTCCCCAGAGCCTTGCAAAGTGCTGTGAGAGTCACAGAACTACTACAGCACAAAAAAAAGAGGTCTCTTGGCCAATCAGGTCTGTACCTGCTTTCAAAGTGAGATTTCAGCGAGTGCGATCTCTCACCTGCTCCCTGTAACTCTTGTATATTGTTCCTGCTTGAATAAAAAAAAAATCTAATTCCCTTTTCAAAGTTTCAATTGAGCACGAGTTATTTCCTGCACAGAATTCAGACTGTTGCAAGTTTCGAAACATAGGCTTGCTTGACAGTTTTGCTGTTTTGAGATTCAGCCTTTGACATTATAGAGATTGAAATCCAGGTGTTCATAGGAGACCGATGTTTACATGAGCATTTATAAAAGCTACAGGAAAGACTCATTTGTACCAGTGAAGATGGTGGGATAAAGGACTCTTAAATTGGCTAAAACTCAAACAAACATTTTTATGCTGTGTTAGGTGCATAATTTACCACAAAAGTAACCCATCGAAAGCAAAGGGGTCCATGTTTGATGTTCCATCTTTACAAACTGAAACAAAGAAGGGGCGTGGTGGTGAAATAGTAATGATACTGAACTAGTAATCTGCTATAAGTTCATGAAATATGAATCTCATCATGGCAGATAGAGAAACCGGAATTCAATAAAAAAAGAGCTAGCCTAACGATGACCCTGTAATCACTGATGATTATTGTAAAAATCCATCTGGCATAAATAATGCTGTTTTCAGAAAGAAATATGCCAATCCTTAACAATAGACAATAGGTGCAGGAGTAGGCCATTCAGCCCTTCGAGCCAGCACCGCCTTTCAATATGATCATGGCTGATCATTCCTAATCAGTATCCGCTCCCTGCCTTATCTCCATAACCCTTGACTCCACTATCTTTGAGAGCTCTATCCAACTCTTTCTTAAATGAATCCAGAGACTGGGCCTCCACTATCCTCTGGGGCAGAGCATTCTACACAGCCACAACTCTCTGGGTGAAGAAGTTTCTCCTCATCTCTGTCCTAAATGGTCTGCCCCGTATTTTTAAGCTGTGTCCTCTGGTTCGGCACTCACCCATCAGCGGAAACATGTTTCCTGCTGCCAGAGTGTCCAATCCCTTCATAATCTTATACGTCTCAATCAGATCCCCTCTCAGTCTTCTAAACTCAAGGGTATACAAGCCCAGTCGTTTCAGTCTTTCAGTGTAAGATAATCCCTCCATTCCAGGAATTGACCTCGTGAACCCCACTGCACTCCCTCAATAGCCAGAATGTCTTTCCTCAAATTTGGCGACCAGAACTGCACACAGTACTCCAGGTGTGGTCTCACCAGGGCCCTGTACAGCTGCAGAAGCACCTCTTTGCTTCAGTCTTGCCTTCATATGACTCCAGAGCCACAGCAATGTAGCTGACACTTAACTGTCCTCTGAAATGGCCTTGCAAGCCAGTTTGAGGGCAATTAGAAATAGGCATTAAATGCTGTCTGTGCCAACAATGCCAACATCTCATGAAAGAATTTAAAATTGAACCTCACTGTTCCTGATTTAAAGTGAAGACTATAGGAGTTACCTCTTTCTAATCACCATCTATACAGATGAAACAGTCAGAGGTCAATGGGATGGCCTGCATGGCCGAATAGCCCTAACACGTGAAATAGTACACAGAGTGAGGTAAGTGAGCTCTCCGAATGAGTTGTCAAACATCAACACTCCAGAGAGATGGAAATGTAGAAAGAACTTAACGAGGTATTCGAACTGTCACACGAAATAATTAATGATTTATGATTAAACCTGAAACCCCTCATGATTAACATCACACTTCATATAAATTGTTTGATATAATTGTTAAGTGTTTTAAAAACACAGCAAGTTACTAAAGACTTTCTGTACAAAAGCGAGATCATACTACTGTTAGCTTTAAAGCTCAGAATTATTGTCCCATTGCATCAGATATACACTACATTTAATTAAAATGTTAAGCTGTCTCTCTCAGACACACACTCACACTCTCTCGCTCACGTAAAATGAAAGCTCCAACACGCTTACCTCTCTTGAGGTCCACTGCCGATATGATCTGAGCTAAGGCGGAATCAGAGCTGGGTTTAATCACGTTTCAGTTAAAGAGGAGTTAACAGGCAGGGAGAGCAAGCAACAGGCTGCAGTCCTCGATTCCAGCACACGACAACGGGTGACAGTTCTCCACTAGGACCCGACCAGCACCCACCCCGGCAGAGGAACCGACCGCCACAGACTTACAGGAGTTAGGCAGAAGTAGTGAGTAGGAAGGAGGGAGGGAACCCCGCTTCCACTGGGCGGAGTTAGACAGGACTGAGCCCCGGCTGCCTGGTCAGGGTGGGCTTGCACCAGGGACAGTGTTGGATAAAGACATGGGGCAGAGAGTAGCGCCAGGAGATGGAGCAGAGACTGCATTAATCGCCGAAGCAGCAGTGAGCCAGTAGGTGGGGTGAGTTACTCACCAGTGCATTGAGTCAGGAGGCGGAGTGAATTATTCCCCAGGGCGTTCAACCTTCAGATTGGAAGGCGGATCCACTTGTCTCCACACACGGAGCTGATCAATGAAACGAGTTCGTCACCAATACATGCTACAAAAGGATGAGATGGAAATAGCCACTAACAGATCACAATGATAAAAACACTGCATTAGACTCATTGGGATGGGGAAGGGGGAGCTGTGCACAGCATCTTGAGCCAATGGATGTGTTTTGTTACTCATCCATGGGGACTGCCATCTGTAAATTGTTCAAATGTTCATTAGTCCATTGCTTAAAAAGTGCTGGACAGCAATCTCATCGTGTAATTGAAGATTATGGGAATCAGTTGAGATTTATTTAGATTTAGTTCCTTTGGTCCCAAGCAGGATAATGGGGAGCAAATCTCCACAACTGACTATCCATTGCTCCAACCCGGGTGGTGCCCAGCTCTTGAATGTTCTCCTTAAAATGTATTAGGTCTTCTTTGACCAGCCTGATCTAGCTGTCTGATGGATGTCCATTCTATTCCTGGGCCAATCTGTGGCAGGAATTGAAATATAGGTCCTGCTGGTCTCAGTTGTCCCTCAGTCACAATGATCATAGGCACCTCTACCTGAGTGACACTTCTTCGTTAGTAATGTTGCGGGCAATGATCTTGTGTGTTATGAAAACTACAAAAGTTTACATTTCAAGTCTAGATGACGCTTCATCAGAGCTATGTTAGTCTGCTCTCTCTCACTCACCATGGAGAAGGTAAGGACTGCAGCTGCTGGCGGTCAGAGTCAAAAAATGTGGTGCTTGAAAAGCACAACAGGTCAGGGAACATCTGAGGAGCAGGAGAATCGCCTATTCGGGCATTAGCTCTTCATTGGGAATGTGGGAGAGGGTGTGGAAGAGGGCTGAGAAATAAATAAGATAATGGGAGTGTAGGGGAAGGTGGCTAGGGAGGCGATAGGTAGATGCAATGTGGGAGGTGATGGAGAGAATAGGTCAGAGGGGAGCTGTCCCCCCTCATCTCTGTCCAAAGCCAAAAGGATCCTTCCACATCTGGCAGAGATTTTCCAGCACATCCAAACACCTCATCTACTGTTGCTTTCGACAGGGTCTCCTCTACACTGTGAAGACAGGCTGCCAACTCGCAGAATGTTTCAGGGAACACCTCCGGGACACATGCACCAACCAACCCCACCACTCCATGCCGTCCACTTCAACCCTCCCCCCCTACTCCCCCAATTCACCAAGGACATGCAAGTCTTGGCCTTCTCCACCACCAAATCCAAGCCACCCGATGCCTGGAGGAAGAACGCCTCATCTTCTGCCTTGAGACATCCAACTACATGGCATTAACATCAATTTCACCAGTTTCCTTATCTCCTCCACACGCCCCCCCCACCTCATCCCAGATCCAAGTCTCCAACTCAACACAGCCCCCTTGAACACTCCTACCTGTTCATCTTCCTTCCTAACCATCCGCTCCACCCTCTCCTACAACTTATCACCATCAACTCCCACCTGCAAAAACCTATTGCCTTCCCAGCTACCTCCCCCCACCCTCCTATTTATCTCTCAGCCCCTTGCTGAAGGGCTTATGCACAAAACATTCATTCTCCTGCTCCTCAGATGCTGCCTGACCTGCTGTGTTTTTCAGTGCCACACTTTTCATCTCTCTCTCTCTTGCTCTCCATGGATGTTGTCTGACCTGCTGTGATCTTCAGCGTTTGTAGTTTTCAGTACAGATTCCAACATCTGCAGTAATCTGCTCCTCCTTGTCTGTTATGATCCCGTTGTACTGCACACAAAGCAAATAGTTTCACTGTACTTAGGTATATGTGACAACAATAAATTAAACAAAATCAAAAAACTTAGGACCTCGTGCAACATTACATTAAGGTATAGGAAGAAACAATTCAGAACATTTTGAGCTGTTAGTGTTGCTGTGAAGGCCAAGAATAGTTATTTCAAGGGCAGTATTAAATAGGGAGGATGAGTGGATGTAAATATATTCTGGTATTCTGTTTAATTAGCTTTATAAGTAAAGAAAGAAAGGACCCACTGGACTTCACATAGACAGCCAGAATGTAGATAATGTCATGCTTAATAGAAGGACTGGAGTTGACAAACTAAATGGCTTCTGGTTCTTTACATTCTAATGATGGACTTTGTCATTTTCCTATTGTTAGCATTGCTCCAGTGAGATGGGCAGTTACACAACAATGTCTGATGAAAGATGATGTGCTCTTGCCTACAATGAGATGGTTAGATGAACTGATAAGACCTGGAAGATGCTGCTTCCTTCTTATTCCAGTTAGAGGAAATTAATTACTTTCCCTTGCATTGAAGTAACGTAATGACTCCCTAATTCAATGTTGTGGTGGATGTTGATACATACTGGCTGTCTCTGAAATTGGAGTATTATTAGTCCACGATTGGAAACAGGTAACCTCCCTTTTTAGTAATCACTGCACATGTTTGGTGCCATCTCTCTCCATCTGCCCGAGGCACAGAATGGAAATGTTGAATATGACAGATTGTTTGTCAGCCTGTAACTCCTTCCAATACCCCTCATGGCAAGTGGTAATAGTGGGAAAGGTTCCTGGTAAGTCATATTGCAGAAGATAATGGCAAGTTCCTGCAGTTCTTTGTCCATAGTATGGACCAGTTCAATGGAAGTCCATGGCCCAACCCTTGGAAACAAGGATGGCAGAATAGCCTTCCAAATTTTTTTTTAGATTACTTACAGTGTGGAAACAGGCCCTTCGGCCCAACAAGTCCACACCGACCTGCCAAAGCACAACCCGCCCATACCCCTACCCCTAGATTTACCCCTTACCTAACACTACGTGCAATTTAGCATGGCCAATTCACCTGACCCGCACATCTTTGGACTGTGGGAGGAAACCGGAGCACCCGGAGGAAACCCACGCAGACACGGGGAGAACGTGCAAACTCCACACAGTCTGTCACCTGAGTTGGGAATTGAACCCGGGTCTCAGGCGCTGTGAGGCAGCAGTGCTAACCACTGTGCCACCGTGCCGCCCCATTTGCTTCTCTATTTCCCATTTCTCGTGCCTGTTGTCACCAAGCTCAGTTTCTCACTACTCTTTCATGACACATGGATGTTGCTGACAATGCCAGAACATTTTTGGGTTCCTCCCTAATTGCCCTTGAACTGAGTGGCTTGCAATAATGTCAACCACATTGTTGTGGGTTCAGATTTACATGGAGGTCAGACTGAGTGAGGTTGGCAGGTTTCCTTTCCCTGAAAGGCATTAGTGAACAAGATGAGTTTTATGACCATTTCAATGTCATTGTTACTTGAGATATTTTCATTAATGGAATTTAAACTGCACCATTCTCCATTTGAAATCATGCCCCTGAGTATTTTGCTGGGCCTCTGAATTACTTATTCAATGATGTTACCACTATGCCACCACCTCACCACAAGCACATGCATCCTAATGTTCATTTTAATGTATCTTGCCCGTCCCTCAAATCTGATCCTTTGTATTTCTGAACTACTGTTTATTCATTAAAGTTCGAGAAGCTTGGTACCAAACAAATCAGGAAGCTTCACACCATCTAGGACAAAGCATCCTGTTTGATCAGCATCACATCCACAACATCCACTTCTTCCAACACCAATGTTCAGAAGCAGCAATCTATACCATTTACAGAAATTCCTTAGCATCTTCCAAATTCACAATCACATCCATCTTGAAGGACAAAAGCAGCAGATGCATGGTAACACCATCACCTGAAAGTTCCCCCAAGAGGATGCTTTGGCATATCAATCACCAGACTTAGAAATCACCTTAAAATGTATTGCCTCGCCCGGATTTATCAAGATACAGTTGTATGCAGAACATGCAGGTGACAAGTAGGTTAGACCAGGGAAACCCATTGGATGTGGTCTATCTAGACTTCCAAAAGGCCTTTGATAAGGTGCCACATGGGAGGCTGCAGAGCAAGGTGAAGGCCCATGGTGTTCGAGGTGAGCTACTGGTATGGATTGAGGATTGGCTGTCTGACAGAAAGCAGAGAGTTGGGATAAAAGGTTCTTTTTTGGAATGGCAGCCGGTGACAAGTGGTGTCCCACAGGGTTCAGTGTTGGGGCCGCAGTTGTTCACGTTATATATTAATGATCTGGATGAAGGGACTGGGGGCATTCTAGCGAAGTTTGCCGACGATACGAAGTTAGGTGGACAGGCAGGTAGTACTGAGGAAGTGGGGAGGCTGCAGAAGGATCTAGACAGTTTGGGAGAGTGGTCCAGGAAATGGCTGATGGAATTCAATGTGAGCAAATGCGAGGTCTTGCACTTTGGAAAAAAGAATACAAGCATGGACTACTTTCTTAACGGTTAGAAAATTCATAAAGCCAAAGTACAAAGGGATCTGGGAGTGCTAGTCGAGGATTCTCTAAAGGTAAACATGCAGGTTGAGTCCGTGATTAAGAAAGCGAATGCAATGTTGTCATTTATCTCAAGAGGGTTGGAATATAAAAACACCGTTGTGCTACTGAGACTTTATAAAGCTCTGGTTAGGCCCCATTTGGAGTATTGTGTCCAGTTTTGGTCCCTACACCTCAGGAAGGACATACTGGCACTGGAGTGTGTCCAGCGGAGATTCACATGGATGATCCCTGGAATGGTAGGTCTAACATACGAGGAATGGCTGAGAATCCTGGGATTGTATTCATTAGATTTTAGAAGATGAGGGAGAGATCTAATAGAAACTTCCAAGATAATACATGGCTTGGAAAGGGTGGACACTAGGAAATTGTTTCCGTTAGGCGAGGAGACTAGGATCCATGGACACAGTCTTAGAATTAGAGGGGGTAAATTCAGAACAGAAATGCAGAGACATTTCTTCAGCCAGAAAGTGGTGGGCCTGTGGAATTCATTGCCGCAGAGTGCAGTGGAGGCCGGGACGCTAAATGTCTTCAAGGCAGAGATTGATGAATTCTTGATGTCACAAGGAATTAAGGGCTACAGGGAGAATGCGGGTAAGTGGAGTTGAAATGCCCATCAGCCATGATTGAATGGCGGAGTGGACTCGATGGGCCGAATGGCCTTACTTCCACTCCTATGTCTTATGGTCTTATGTAGACAGATTCCATGATGCAGATCTGCTCTCACAGCACAAGCTTTGTTTTGGAAATCAATAAAAATAGGAATGATAAAAAAATTCCAAATGTTTGTAGTAAAATGTGGAGAGCTTTACAAAGAGTTTGGAAATTGTTTGGAAATATTATATTTGCTTACACAGTACAGGAAGAAAACCTATACTAAAAAATCAAAAGGGAAGAATATATTTGACTTAATAAGGAAAAAAATGAATAAGGAGTAAAATGGAACTTCAGATAAACAAAAGTATAATGTAGGGAAATGTGAAATTGTCCATCTTGGCAGTTAGACTAGGAAAGCATATTATCTAAATGGTGAAAGATTGCAGTGCTCTGAGATACAGAGGGTTCTAGGTGGCCTGATGTATGAATTACAAAAGGTTAATATGCAGGTAGAACACGTAATTAGGAAAGCTAATAGAGTATGAGTTATTTTGATGGGAATTTGGGATGCTTTGCTTCAAATATACAGAGCATTTGTGAGACCATCTGGAGTACCATGCACTGTATTAGTTATCTTATTTAAGGAAGGATGCTAATGCATTGGAAGACTTCAAAACAGGTTTGCCAGACTAATACATGGAATGAGTGGGTTGTCAGATGGGGAGAGGTGGATCAGGGTTGGCTTGTATCTGCTGGATTTCTGAAAATGTTAAACGTGACTTGATTGAAACATGTGAGATCCTAAGGGGTTTTGCTAGGGTTGGTGTGGAAACAATGTTTGTTTTTGTAGGGAGAATCTAGGACTAGTGTCACCATCTAAAAAGGAGAGGGTGAGGACTGCAGATGCTGGAGATCATAGTTGAGAATGTGGTGCTAGAAAAGCACAGCAGGTCAGGCAGCATCAGAGGAGCAGGAGAATTGACGTTTCAGGCATAAGCCCTTCATCAGGAATGAGGCTTGTAGACCGGGGGCTGAGAGATAAATGGAAGGAGGGTGGGGTTGGGAGGAAGGTAGCTTAGCTATCTCAGCTATCTGCCCCCAACTCCACCCCCTCCCATTTATCTCTCAGCCCCCGGCCCACAAGCCTCATTCCTGATGAAGGGCTTATGCCCAAATCGTCGATTCTCCTGTTCCTTGGATGCTGTCTGACCTGCTGTGCTTTTCCAGCACTGCATTCTCAACTCACCATCTAAAAGTCAAGGGTTACTCTTTTAAAACAGAGAAAAAGCAAAACGTTTTCTCACAGAAGGTCATGACTATTTGGAACTCCCTCCCTGAAAAGATGATGGAAGCAGAGTCCTCAAATATTTTTATGCAAGAGCCAGATAGATTCTTGTTAAGCAAGGGGGTGAAAGGTCATCAGGAGTAGGAGGAATGTGGTTTGAGGTTACAATCAGATGATCTATGATCTTATTGAACCGAAGAGCAGACTCAGGGTGCTGAATGGTCTGTTCCTATGTTCATACGTTAAAGAAATAAGTGAGGGTATTGCAGACACAGAGTGATTATTTTCCAAATCTTTCTAGATTTGAGAATTGTGGCTTTGGATTGGAAAATTGCAAAAGTCACTTCAGCATTTAAGGGAAGAGAGGGGAAATTACCCTTTATGTGTTCGTTTCCATTTTGAAAAGAAGAAACAGTAGACATGTCATTTTAACATCGGTTGTGGGGAAGTTGACAGAATAAAAGAACAACTATGGATATCAGTTGATCTAAGCTCTGCAAAACCTTTCCTCCTTACAATCTCCTTTTCCTTCTTTAGATGTTCCTTAAAATCGGCAAGTTCCCTGCTCAAACATACCACTTGGCTCAATGTCAAACTTTATTTGAAGCCACAGCAGGGAAGCACCTTAGATTGTTTGTTGTTTAAAGGAGCCATTTAAGTGCAAATGTTTGCAGTTTGTATTGATCAGTAACATGGATGAATAAAGAAAACTGCATTACCATGGTCGCAGAATATCACTCATTCAAAGGTATACTAAGTTGAGTAGATAAGGGCCGGATGTTGCAAAGTGAGATACAGTGAGTGGAAAATGTGTGGCAGATCTTTTCAATGTTGAAAAGTGTGAGATTTTTCACTTTCAATCCAATAAAGATAAATTGATATGTTTTCATATTGGTGTGAGAGGAAGTGTGATGGCACAAAGGGATTGAGGTGTCCTTGTGTATAAACCATTAAAATCCACTGTACAAAAGTAATCAAAAAAGATGAATGGAAATATTGACCCATGTTCCACTGGGAGTAAAATAGAAAAGGAATGAAGTTATGTTTCAGTTGCACTTGGTCAGATTCTATCTGCATTCATCTTTGGTACAGCAGTTCAGGAAGCGCATACTGGCATCTGAATTTGATCTGATTAGATTTATTACTTTCATATGGATGAGATAAAGTGAAAAATATTGTTTTGTGTGCTATCCAAGCAGATCATACCTTACATAAGTACATCATGGTAATAGAACAGAATTGAGAGTGTGGTGCTGTAAAAGCACAGCAGGTCAGGCAGCATCTGAGGATCAGGAGAATCGATGTTTCGGGCATAATGCCAGGAACGTCAATTCTCCTGCTGTTCGGATGCTGCATGACCTGCTGTGCTTTTACAGCCCCAAATGCTCAACTTTGATCTCCAGCATTTGCAGTCCTCTCTTTCTCCTAATAGAACAGAATGCTGAATATAGTACAGCTATACTGTTACAGCTACAGAGAAGGTGCAGAGAGAGATCAAATTTAACATTTAAGCGGTCCATTCAAAAGTTTTATAACAGCAAGGAAGAAGCTGTTCTTGAATCTGTCGGTTCGTGTATTCAAATGTTTGTATCTTCTGCCCTATAGAAGAGGGTGGAAGAGAGTATAATTGAATTGAATTTATTGTTATTTATATCGAGGCACAGTGAAAAGCTTTACTGGGGTGGGAGGGGTCTTTGATGATGTTGGTTGTTTTCCCGAGGCAGCAGCAAGTGTAGATGGAGTCAATGAAAGAAAGGCTGGTTTGTGTGATAAACTGGGCTATGTTCATGACTTTCCGTAGTTGTTTGCAGTTTTGGGCAGAGCAGTTGCCTTACCAAGCTGTGATGCATCTGGATTGTAAGCTTTCTGTGGTGCATCAACAAAACTTGGTAATCATAGAATCCTTGCAGCGTGGAAGCAGGCCATTCACCCCATTGAGTCCACACTGACACTCCAAAGAGTTTCCCACCCAGACCCAACCCCCTACCCTGTATTTTCCCATGGCCAATCTAGCTAGCTTGCACGTCCCTGGACATCATGAACAATTTAGCAAGTCCAAACCACCAAACTTGCATATCTTTTGACTGTGGGATGAAACTGGAGCACCCAAAGGAAACCCATTCAGACAGGTAGAGAATGTGCAAATTCCATCTGAGGTTGGAATTGAACCCGGATCCCTGGTGCTGTGAGGCAGCAACTCTAAGCTGAGCGACCGTGCCACCCCTCATTCATCGTGAGTAATTGTGAACTTGCTGAATTTCCTTAGCCTTTTGAGGAAGTAAAGGTGTTGTTGTGACTTTTTTTTAAACCATAGCATTGATGTGGATGGACCAGAATAGATTGTTGGTGATCATTACTCCTAGTAACTTGAAGCTCTCGAGTATCTCCAACTCACTGATACAGACAGAGACATGTCTTTCACTCTGCTTCCTGAAGTCAATGGCCCACCCCTTTGTTTTGCTGACATTGATGAAGAGATTGTTGTCTTTCCAATATGCCACTAAGCTCCCTATGTCTGTCCTGTTCTCTTGTCTCATCATTGTTTGAGGTCCTATCCACTGCTGTGATGTTATCAACAAACTTGCAAACGGAGTGAGAGTGGAATTTTGTCACACAGTAGTGAGTGTAAAGTGAGTATAGTAAGGGGCTGAGTATGCAGCCTCTTAGGGCACCAGTGTTAAGGATTATGGGAGAGGAGGTTTTGTTGCTTATTCTTATTGAATGCAGTCTGTTAATCAGGAAGTCAAGATCTTGGTGACTGGAGTTGAGTTTGGTTGGAAATATAGTGTTGAATGCTTTACTTAATAAGTAGGAGTCTGATGTAGGTGTCCTTGTTATCTAAATATTCCAGGGCTGAGTGTAGAACCAAGGAAATGGTGTCTGTTGTGGGCCTGTTGCAATGGTGGGTGAATTGGAAGTTTTCTGGTACAGTGGGTAATGTTCCCGCCTCTGTCTCAGAGACTCTGGGGTCAAATCTCATGTAAGGATATCATGGCCAAGGGAGGTGTGTCATAACCCAGCCAAGGTCACTCACAAGTCCTTCCAATAGTCCAATGACTTATGTTGTGAGTTGGAGAGCTTCCTAGTCATTTAGAATCTTGCAATAACATAGTCCTTTCATTAACATATTTCACATATAGGATCTTGCCATGAATATTATCCTCATTCTAAGAAACCATCACTGGTCTGGAAATACTGATTTACCAATCCTGTGGCTTAAGTAGATAATTTATAGTTATGGCCTCAGTTGATGTTATTACTAGACATGTCAGATCCCAGAAATACATCTGGCTTGATTGATCATCATGTGGAGGTGTTGGTATTGGATTGGAGTGGACAAATTCAGAAATCACAGAACACCAGGTTATATTTGAAACTGGTTTATTTGAAATCACAAGCTTTTGAATCACTGCTGCTCCATCAGTTGACTTGATCATATGTTTGCTTTCTTTGATTCAGTCAACGTGGTGGTCAGTTATTGTAACATAGCCACACAGGATGCAGAGTTTCTTTGTGAACAGAAGTTTATTACACAAAAGGAAAATAAAGAAAACAAACTATCTTAACACTTTGAACACAGTTTGAAAGGTCGAATAACACACAGCAAAACAAAGTCTCATCCTGTTTCTCAATATTATTTGTTATAGAGATTCAAAACTGAAGAACTATAGCTGATCTTTAATTTCTTAAAATGATTCTCCTCTTCCTTTCCTGTGAACTGTAAAGTCCTCCTTACATGAACAATCACAAAACTGATACCTTAAACTTTCTCAACCTTTAATAACTTGCAGACTTCTAACCAATCACACCTGGCTTGGAATTTTACAAACTGAACTTTCTGCTGAGGTAACTGCTCTCCCTGAGTTATCCTAAAGGCCTTTCTAGGAGAGAAACTCTATTTGCCTTTTGGCCCCAATTAAGTCTCCTCTGGACTGCCTTAAAACCTTTCAATCGCTGGGTTTTCCAAGCTAAAATCATTCCTTGATTATCCCAAACCAAAAATAAGCTCATGGCCTACAATATTTACCCTACCTGTCATAAACCAACACAGTAAAACCAATCTTCCATTGACAGGGAGTCTTTGTTCTATGACACATACTGGGCTGAGTCTGGAAGGACTTACTGTCCTAATTATTTTCATTGAAGTAAAATGCAAACAATAAAAATGCGATTAATATTTACATAAATCACATGCCTTTCATCACATTAAGAGGAAATATTCATAAACTTTGATCATATTCGCTCTTGTATGGGAATACTGAGGGATGATTTGAACAAGGTGTTTAAAATGTTTAAGGTAGATGCAGAAACTTAATTTCGCTGATGGGGGAATCCAGACCAAGTGCATATTAATCTTAATTGAAAGCATAGCCATTTAGAGTACAATCAGGAGGAATATTTTCATTAAAAGATAAATGGAAAACAAGCCTCTGGATGTTAGCTCAATTTAAATGCTTGCAAATTAATATTGTTGAGGGTTTTTTTTAGACAGGGATATGGATCAAAGGTGAATAAATGAACGTGAGGTACAAATTAAGCATGATCTACCAGAATGACAGAACAGGCTTAGGGCTT
The DNA here is from genome assembly GCF_020745735.1 of Hemiscyllium ocellatum. Taxonomy (NCBI): domain Eukaryota; kingdom Metazoa; phylum Chordata; class Chondrichthyes; order Orectolobiformes; family Hemiscylliidae; genus Hemiscyllium; species Hemiscyllium ocellatum. The sequence goes on from NC_083415.1 coordinate 55,192,968, forward strand.
GAATAGCATAATCCTGTTTTATGGAGGTCCAACATATTGTGCCTTATGTAGATAATTACAAACAACCTGCCTTAAATATCATTCTCAACAAAGGCGATACTGTAATTCCATGATTCTGAGTAGTGGCTATTCACCTCCAAGTGGGCAAGAGAAAATTGTAGGAAAAGGGCTTTCTGCTTCCTTTTAGCTTTATACGCTAGAACTGGACATGCAAGCCAATGATTGCTACCTTGGTTATCATAGAATTGTGCAGTTCAGAATAGGCCATTTGGCCCATCAATTCTGCACCAACAAAAACAAAATTAAATCTACACAAGTACCACTTTCCCACCTATATCTTTGAATGCTATGACACTTCAAGTGCTCATCCAAGTACTTTTTAAAGGTTGTGAGGTTCCCCGCCTGAACTACCCTCCACACAGTCTCTTCCAGACTCCTAACACCCTCTGAGTGAAAACAATTTTCCTCAAATCCCCACTAAACTTCATGCATTTAACCATAAAATAATGCCCCCTGTGCGTCAACCAAAAATGGGAGGGAAGAACAGCAGCAGAATTGTGAAACAGGTGTCAGGAAAGAGACCTGGTTTAGGCACAATTGGAACTTAATCCTAATTTGGATTTCAGATAATGCATAAATAAAGGTAATGAATTTAATTAAATAGTTATTTTGTTGAAGTTTAATATATTGGTTGTTAAGAATTTGAGCATTTAGCAGTTTGGTAAATAAAAATGCTGGGAAATTCTAAGGGCGTCTAGTCAGTTATCAATCCTCATCACATGAACCAGCAATGGCAGGAGTCCTCTCCTTCTCCAGACTCCACTCTGTTGCTATCAAAATAAATGTTAAGCCTTTGTGAGTGAATGACTGACACATTATTCTACAGGCTATGGAAGAAGGACAGTATATGTTTCCTCAGTAAGGTTGCAAATTCATAGTATGTTGAATGCAGTTATTATATTCCAGAAAATAAAGTGTACCACATGCATTACTTAAATAGAAAGGCACCACAAAAAATGGCCACAGAGATGTACAGCATGGAAACAGACCCTTCGGTCCAACCCGTCCATGCCGACTAGATATCCCAACCCAATCTTGTCCCAACTGCCAGCACCCGGCCCATATCCCTCCAAACCCTTCCTATTCATATACCCATCCAGATGCCTTTTGAATGTTGCAATTGTACCAGCCTCCACCACTTCCTCTGGCAGCCCATTCCACACACGCACCACCCTCTGAGTGAAAAAGTTGCCCTTTAGGTCTCTTTTATATCTTTCCTCTCTCACCATAAACCTAGGCCTTCTAGTTCTGGACTCTCCCACCCCAGGGAAAATAATTTGTCTATTTATCCTATCCATGCCCCTCATGGTTTTATAAACCTCTATAAGGTAATCCCTCAGCTTCCAACATTCCAGGAAAAACAACCCCAGCCTATCCAACCTCTCCCTGTAGCTCAAATCCTCCAACCCTAGCAAACATTCTGGTAAATCTTTTTCAAGTTTTATCTTATAATGTACTCCTGATGCTATCTTGACTTTTAAGCAGATACTTCACTTAAGAAGAGTACGTTCTCAAAGTGGGAATTCTAAAGGGATTAGAAAGCCAATCTAATCATTCCCAGACACCTCTTGTTACAATCAAGTATACTGCTGGCATGAGGTATGCTGGAATGTTATCTGTCTGTACTACTTGCCAAGAGAATGATGTATGCTACAGGCAGATAAAACAAAAAGAATAAAATATTAGCAAGAGAAAAGAAATGCCTAACTGTGAGAGAAACATAGAGCCAGAGATTTGAAATCCAGACTCATGTCTGACGACTAAGATTTTTTTTTAAAAGCTGCTGTTCAAATCCAAAGAACCAATTTATCATAAATACATGATAAATATTTGCTCTGGCATTTTCACCCAGTGATTAGATTTTTGTCCTGTTACTGTAGAGTTTTCAAACGCTGCTGGTTTTACCTTGTGGGAATTCATCTTGTACTTCAGTCTATAACCCTTAATCCATCATATACAGTAACCAAAACTGCATGACAGGGCAAGATTCTGCATCAACATATAAATAAATGAGAATTGACATGTAATCTTAAATAATAAAAGCCTTTCAAGCCTTCAGCTGCATTTGGATACAGCTCATACAACAGACACTTGGCATCTATCAATCAACATCTCACTAATAAGAAAAAAAAATTCGATAGTCCAGC